>NC_091059.1:120659305-121292487 GCF_000393655.2 Nicotiana sylvestris
ATTCTCAACCTCCCTGACAATTTCCTCGGGTATCTCATCCTCTCCTTCTGAGTCACTATTCTCATGTTATGTTGCCTCATTACATGTCACAGTCACTGATTCATCAGGAAAAATAATAATAATACTGTGGAAAGAAAAAGTGTAAAGATAGTAGTGAATAATAAAGAGAAAATGCATTTGATTAAAACTTCGTTCCGTGACGTGAGGCTCCAGCTTAAAACTTTGAAACTATACCAAATCATACTCGGCAACTGAAGTCACTTGAACAGGGCGGGATTGATCGATCTACATCAAAAATTTTGGCTTCCCTTCCCAGGAGCGCATCTAGCAAAGCACGGCTCGATGAATCGAGCATTTATTTTGAAATAAGTAAAGATTAAAACGAAACTACAAGAAATTTTAAATCCTAGAATGGCTATAGAAGTGAATTTTTCCAAGCTACGCAGGGACTCGGTGAGCTCGGGATGGTATGGCGGTCCAGTTTATGAGAACAGCTCCCTTCGCCATAGTCTTAATAGTGAGGCCTTCTTCATCCTCCCTCTCAATTATGGCACCGCAGTCCATGTCCTCATTTTCTAAGAACAAATTCTTCAACCCAGCTAGTGCTTCTTCCTCTGCAGTCCCCCATATCATATCAGCTTAGTGAAAAGTTTGTTCCAAATGTGGCACTGGCTGCTCAAGAGGGTAATATGGTCCACTACATGGAGGTGACCAATCATTGTACTCTTGCCATGTATATTTGTATCCGAGCCCAAAAGTGGTATCATGATTTTTCAGCTATATTGGTTTGGTGATGCCTTGGAGGTTCGTTCCAAATCCTTTGCGAGGTTCATATCTGGACCATGCTAATATGCTTTCTATTTTCTTACTCCACCACTTATCCTTCTCGACGGCATTGACCCGTTCAATGTGATGATAGGTTTCCCCTCCTAGCCTTCTACTATGTCCAATGGCTGGGATGGTTTGACTGGTGTAGATGGGGTTACTCCCATCTCCGTGAATGATTATTTCCTGGCGGTTAAATTCAAACTTCACGGCTTGATGTAGTGTGGAAGGAACGACTCTAGCAACATGGATACATGGTCGACCCAACAGAAGATTATATGAGGCTGGTATGTCAAGAACTTGGAATTCAACGTCGAACCAAATTGGCCCCATCTGCAAGCAAAGGTTGAATTCCCCGATCATGGCCCTCTAGGACCCATCGAAAGCTTTTACATTCATGCTTCCTACTTGTATATCATGGAAACCTTTGTCCAACCTTTTTAGAGTGTCCAATGGACAAATATTTAGGCTCGAACCTCCGTCAACCAAGACTCTGGCAATGAACTTGTCTTCAAATTGCACTGTGATATGCAATGCTCGATTGTGATTCAATCCCTCAGGTAGTAGCTCATCTTCATGGAAGATAATCTTATGGTTCTCCAACACTTGTCCGACCATGTTGGTCATTTCTCCACCAGTGATGTTATTGGGTACATAAGCCTCGCTCAGTACTTTCATCAAAGCGTTCTTATGTGCCTCTAAATTCTACAATAATGACAGGATAGATATCTCAGCAGGAATTTTATTCAGATGGTCAACAACGGATATTCTTTTGCTTGCACTTTCCTCCACAGGTCATCTGGCCTGATATCAATGACAGGCTGCCTAGTAGTGGCCTCCTTACTCGAACCTCCTAGGTGCTCAGGAGTATAGACTCTTCCAATTCTAGTCATCCCGTGTGCAATGTCAGATTCCTCTACCTTGGCTTTCCTTTTTCGCCGAGCCTCGGCAACATAATCCCAGGGTATCCCAGGGCAATGTCAGATTCCTCTACTCTTCGATTCTTTCTCCGAGTTTGATGATATTAGAGAACTTGTGATTTTCGATAACCATCAACCTCTCATAATATTGTGGATCCTGTGCCCTGACGAAGAATTTATTCATCTGTTCTTCATCTAAAGCAGGCCTGACTTTGGCTGCTTCCAACCTCCAAGGAGTAGCGTACTCACGGAAAGTCTCAGTAGGTTTCTTTTTAAGATTCTGAATGTAGAAGACATCCGGTGCATTCTCTATGTTAAACCTCAACCGATCCATAAAATATGATGTCATGCTTACCCAATTGGACCATTTCTTGGGATTTTGACTTATATACCAAGACAAAGCATCCCCAGTAAGGCTTCTCATAAAAAGCTTCATCCGAATCTTTTCGTCTTTCCCGACCCCGACAAGCTTGTCACAATAGGTCCTTAGATGAACCCTGGGATCACCTGCACCATCGAATATTTCGAACTTGGGAGGTTTGTACCCTTCTGGCAGTTCGACATCCGGCTATATGCACAGATCTTCATAGTTCAAACCCTATATTCCTCTGTCGCCTTCAACACCTTAAACTCGGCTTGTCAACTTCTTGAGTTCTTCAGCCATGTTCTTATTGAGCAGGTCCTTCTCGGAGGATTCCGGTGCACATGAGATTGGTTAGGTAGAATGAGGTATAGTTTCCACATATATGGGGTTAATTTGATGGGTGTCAGGAACTTGGGTGTAGTGATAGTCATTGGTGGAGTTTTGTGGATCGAGAATGGGTTGTGTGTTTTGGGGAGTGTGGTAAGTAGTGGTTGGTGGGTACGAAATTGGTTGATGATGGTGGAGTTGGTATTGGCAGCGGATTGATATTTTGGGGTGGAGTTGCGTAGTGATTTGGTGCGGTAGGATTTTGTGGTTGTTGGTTTTGTGTGTTCTGAGGAGGTGTTAGGTTCTTTGTGTTTTGTTGGTAGATGTGGGGGGACATTTAGGGTAAGTGACAGGTTTGCCAAGTTTCGAACCTGCTCAAGTTCTCCTTGTAATTCCAGTATCTTTTATTCTAGTCTCAAAACCAGATCATTTGGGGCCGGGGTACTACGGCCATCTAATGTCTCTGGATTCTCAATATTCTCCTTTCGGATTCCACTTAAATCATCCATTTTTGTCTTTCCTTTGCCTTTTCTGTTGCTTGGAGAAGGAGGAGGTGGACGGCCTCTAGATCTGGTATGATATGCTGATAAGGCTAGTATGAGTGAACCAACCTAAGGGGATGGGAATAACAATAAATATAAGCAAAAAATAAAAGGTAACAAGTCAGTGAGGATTCTGAAATGTTTGCAGTATCTAAACACATATTGCGGAAATGTAAATTCACGTCTTAATTTTGGAGCCTCGTTGTGCTCGAGGTTAGCCAAGCGACAAATAAACTTGGAGAACTTTTAATCCCAATAAATTCTTCATTTCATAATATAAAAATAGACGAATCCCAAAATGACACTAAGATAGTAATAAAATAAGTCACTACTTGGAACTCGGCCTTATTACATTTTCAAGAAAAGCAAGTAAATCTAGCCTATTTGGTCCCAGAAGGACCTTCCCCAGATTCGATCTTCCGAACTCCATCATATAGATCCCCCAGCTCGCGCAGTCCTAGCAGCAAGTAGGCTCTGGCCAGATGTCCTCCTTCAGCTCCTTCAGCGTTCTGGCAATTTTCAATTCTCTTTATAACTTTGCCTTCCAGCTCCACTATTCCTTGCTCCAGATATTCCAGTTTCCTGTTGGAAGTGATTGCCATATCTTTCCACTCCTCGATCAACCTACATTCCTCTCATGTATTTCCCAGTGCTCATTCTCAGGGTCGTGGACCTTCTTACGCAGCCTGTTGTATTTGACTTGAGCTTCAGCTTCCTCATCTATGATTATGTTCCCTCGACCGGTCCCTGGTGTCACCATTCCTTTCAGATTGTCCTTCAACCATGCCGAGTAGAGAGGCTCACACCCCGCATGATACTTGTCTGGCTCAACGGTGCTTTTCTCCACAATGATTTTGTAGTGCCACAAGTGCTGAGCTTGGCACTTGTACGGGACATCGTCGTCTTGGAAGTCTGCCTTGAAATGACTCATCTTGACAACCCTTGGTACAACCTGTTTTCTGCCTGCTTGCCTCATAACTCGCATAGGGACATATGGGTATATCCCTCTCAACCCGATCAGCACCAAGTGCGGAGCATCCCTAGACCTGATAATAAACTCATCTGTTAGGAACCATTCAAACATCCACTGCACATGTTCCTCGATCAGATTGTCAAAGAATTATACCTATTCTTTGGCACTTTTCAGTTGAGCAAATCTATCTGGAATGTAAGTCATTTGCTTGGAGAGAAGGAAGGTAATAAGGTCGTTCCAAGCCCTTCACGAAAATTCTTGACGATAGCGACCCTTTTGGAAATTCTCCAACAACCATAACTGCAGCAACAAATTACAACCCTCGAAATGCTTAACCCCTCTTTAATAGCACTCCAGATCCCTGTAGATGTCGGCTATGATCATGGGGACTATGGTATATGTCTGTCCATTAATCCCTTCCATCGGAGTCTTGGCGAACATGGCCAACCTAGTGTGGATTCTTCCCTTTTTCAATGGGAATACTATCAGGCCTAGAAAGCACACAATGAATATGAATACTCTGCTATGTGACCCAGTGAAGTAAGAGAGATCTCATCATGGTAAGTGCGGAAAGACTTGCTATGGCCATACCTTTTGCACATGTATTCGAAAGGTATGTAGGATTCCTTTAAGCACACTAGGTCGAATTCTTCTTCAAACTCATCATCTTCAAAAATCCCCTACCCGTACAGTTTTCTGATACCAATAGCCCGGGACTATCCCAAGTCAATCCCGTGAGCCCTCCAATTTCCTCTAGAAGCGGTGTCATTTCTATGTCACCGAAATGAAACACGGCTCTTTCACTATCCCAGAATAAAGTGGAAGCCTCGATCAATTTGTTGTTTGGCTCAATATCTAGCAAGGAAGGCAGGTTACCCAGGTACTTTCTCACAAGTTTCTTGTCACTTGAGGAAAGGTCCTCCCACTAATCTAGCAAGAATGGTGGGATGTTGCTAACCATACCGAATCTAGGGACCTCATGCCACATTTTCTGCAAAATAAAAGGGTTATACGTTATCCCCACCTGACTCAACTATTTATATATTTATGATCAACATATCGGTATTTAGTTCTCCAAATTAATGCACAGAACGTGGTTGTGTCCGTTGGGATTATGGAAAACCCGATCGACTTTGGATAAGGCTTATCTTGAAGGATCATTATGGAAAACCCGATCGACTATGGACATCATATCTGATCCTGACTAGGTTTGACCATGATACATTCATAATTTTACCCAGAGTAAGGTTTCTATAGGGTTTTATATTGGTACCCTCAAGCGGACAACTCGATAGGGAAAGCACGGAAACGTCGACAGCACCGCCTGATCGACTGGTTTTACCGCAAATAAGTCTTTCCAAATTTAAGGGTAGTAAATAGGAAGAGTGCAACCACTCATTAAAGCATTGCTATAGGATTTGAGACGCACGAGTGGAATATGATGTGGAGCATGATTTATGAAGCAATTAATAACATGTAATCAAGTATTTTCACGTAGAAAAAATAAATATAGCATTTAAATAATTTAAAGACAGTTAAAGGAAAAAGAAACAAAGATACAAGTCAGTTTCAGAGATAAAGAACCATAAATGCTTAACAAATGGGCAGTTAAATTCAAATAAGGGAGAAGGGTATGGGATAAAGCATGCTTTGGACTAATTATTAAAAGATAAGTTCGTTATGGTAATAGCCTAAAAATATCCCCAGCAGAGTTGCCATGTTGTCGCACCCCCTTTTTCCCATCTTTCGGAGAGAGAAGTCCGGGTTTCGACATTCACAGTGGGTAATAACTCCTTTCCTTTTGGGAATTAGGTATTTGAAGAGTTTCCACCTAACGGATTGTGGTGCGTTAGGGCACCTAGAGTATTTAACTCTTAGACTAGTTTGCATTACCAGAGATTAGGGTAAGGGCTCGAAATGACCTCAAGGGGTAGGTGTTAGACACCCCTCTTGGTCCACAACTGTGGGTCCCGGTCAAACTTATATTCACGAATTAGTCCATTGCAAATAAGTAGTCGAATCAAATAGGTTGCAAATAAAGCACATTGGATAACTCAAATAATAAGACAAAGATTTTGACCAAGTTATATGAACAAAGTTTGAACAAAAGGGATTTTGGAAAAAGGGGGAAGTCCTAGGTTGGTTAGCCTATAGGATCACACCACACAATGTCCGGTAAACACTCCTTAGTGAGGGGCTACACGTGACATTAGCACGTAGTCATCATATCCCATATCTACCCTTCCCATCCCCTTAGTGGTCATTTAAAGCGAGTATTGGTCAGCAACCTATATTGCGTGCTATTACTAGTCCCTTCTTAATGGTCCTGGAGGGATTTAGGACCTTAACCTATATGTGGTTCTAGACAGACCTCCTAAGGTTTTAAAGGTAAAAATACTAAGGCAACAGGAAAGAACAATTAGGACTTTAGCACATAAGATAAAAGGGAGCAATTTAGAGGCTCAGGTTGACCTCCTCAAACAATACACATAAGCAGTACGACTCAAGCACAAATAAGGGCATTTTGTTAAATAGTATCCTAAGGCATGATGTCTAAATGAATATATAGAAGGCAGACAGTTTATTTTATAAACTTAGAAGTAATGACCCTAGCAGTTGCCTACTGATTTTTAAAACCTGTTAAACTAGAACAACATTAAGTCACAGAAACAGTTTCAGAGTTGCAAGGTTTTGAAAACGCCCTATAGGCTTGCCTATACGCGGAATACTGATGACTTCGTTTTATATAGTGAAACAAGGTAGATTTTAAAACAGACTCTTGAATCCCTATAGGCATGCTGTCTAATGATAGATTAAGGCTGTTTTCGAAAGAACTTGTTTTAGGGAAAATAGACCACTTAATTAAACTCGTTTAGAAGTGAACTAATCGTTGATTTATTTAAACTGAACTAGTTTAGACTGACGGGCAGAATTTCTGGTGTTGTCCCCTATAGGCATGATATCTAGTTATTCAATACTGATTTTAGAAACTTTGCAGGCATGATGACAAATGAAAAACACATGTAAACACTTGTTATAATAGAAGTTCGATTGGGTTATATCCTATAGGTATGGCATCTACTTGTGAAGTTAGTTTTAAGACCTATAAGCATGATTTCTATTAAGGAATCACTGGTGACCTATAGACATGATTTCTAACATGGTAAGGCAAACATAGCAAAAATGTAAAGTCCTATAAGCATGGTTTCTACCCGTATTACCCCACAAATATGTAACTACCCACCCTTTTCACTAGTTGCCCCAATATTCATTTACAAATTATTACAGACCATATGAATGAATTACATAAGTAGATAAGAAAATAAGAAGTTATTCTATAGGGAGACTATAGATAGGCCCAGATTTTCAAAGCCTCCAATAGCCTCAAATGCCCAAATTCCATATACAATGTCATAGTCTAGGTGCATCAAAGTTCCCTAAGGATCTCAAGGATCTCAGGCAGTGCTTACACCTAGACTTGGTAACCAAAATTGAATAAGTGCAGTGTGGAATGGCCAGCCTCAGTATGCCAGTGTTCAGAGGGTTCTCAAGAGGATCCCAAGGCAGCACACATACTGGAGGGGGAAGAACCTATTGACTTAGGAGTAGAGTGAGAGTGCTTGACACAGTTTGAAAGGTTTCAGCAGGAAAACAGTATAAAAAGGAGGTTTGTTTGAAATAGTTTGTGGAGTAAAAGAGGGAGTCATGTAGTAAAACAACTTTGGAAAGAGAGAGTTACATGATTAGACAATGGTAAATCAAACATAGAGTCCAAAACCACATCAGCAATACTCACAGGACCAAAACAGAAGGAACAAACCTACACACATGGGTAATGGGTGTCACGACCCAAAATCCACTAAGAGTCATGATGGCGCCGGACACCACTGTCAGGAAAGCCAACCATAATTTACTAGCAATTTCTTATTTTAATTATTTTGAAATCAATTCCTTTAAACAAATAAATAATAAATAATAAACTCCGCTGGATAAATGGGGATGCCTTTAAAAAATTTAACTATTGAAAAATCCCGTGATCATCCCATAACTCGGTGTCACAAGTACATGAGCAATTTCTAGGAAATAATGTAGTACAACAACCATCCGGAATACAATAATGGATAGGAAGTAAATACAGTAATTTGAAAGAGATATTGTTGGTTGCAGGTCGTCTCGGGAAGTGCAGCTCACCTAAGTGTCCATATCAATTGTGCCGCTACGCCCACTAGTCCACTAGAGATGCATGTGCTTGTGCAACAAAAATGCATAGCAAGTGTAGTATGAGTACGAAAACAACGTGTACCCAATGAGTATCCCGTCTAATCTCGAAGAAATAGAGACGAGAGGTCAACTTTGACATTTACTAGTGGTCCAATAATAATATAGTGAAAATGTGAGAAAATCATGGATTTTTTATAAAACAATTATAAACTCGTAAAACCAAATAGCAGGTAAACAACATCTCAAATAAATACGGATTTCCAAGGTTTACTTTTCATTATGCTTATCAACTGTGTCTGGCCAGGGAAGGCAAATATTATCACATAACATTCTCAGGCAAGAAATACAAGCATGTGCATATCATGCCGAGGTCGTACGGCCCGATCCAACAATATTTAAACTGTGCACTACAGAGGGTCGAACAGCACGAATCATAGATACATCTATTTAATCTATCGAGGCATTCGGATCGTTCCAAAAATAAACACACACAGACAGTCAATCAAGAAGTCAACATGGAACAATTATCCAAAGAAAAGCCAATTCTCTATTAACAATTTAAGAAAATGAAGTTTAAATCCTTTTAGAAATTCATTTACTAATTCGATGTGATTTAAGCAATTCAGCTGTCAATAAGATTACAAATAGTTCAAGTATAGCATGCTTTTGGGTCTTAGACTACCCGGACTTAAACATAATAGTAGCTACGCACGGACTCTCGTCACCTCATGCATACATAGCCCCCACAAATAGAAGCATATAACCAATTATATCACCTATGGGGACAATTCCCTCTTAAAAGGTTAGAAAGGAGACTCACCTCGCTCCGAAGCCTATATTCTGACTCAAGAACGAGCTTAAACCTCCAATTTGGAGCCGAACGATCCAAAACTATTCAAATAGGGTAAGAACTAGTCAATACATGCTCAAAGGTTGATATTCTAATTATTAAACCAATTTTCCAACCCTAAATGCGAGGTTCCTAAAATTCATCCCCGGGCTCACGTGCTCGGATTCCGAAATTTTCCGAAGGAAGTTGTTCTCTATAACCTAAAGATCAATAATATATGATTTCTAATACATTTAATAACCAATTTCATGGTAAAATCTAAGTTTTACGAAAACCCTTAGGTCTAGCTCTAACCCCTTGATTTGTCCAAATTTTTAGGTGTTAACCTACCCAAAACTCGAGTGTTAAACTTAGAAATAAGGGGGATGATCTTACCTCACGATGCTATGTTGAAATCCCTTCTCAAGAGCTCCAAAATTGCTCAATACCCAAGTGTCAAATGGTCAAAAATGGCTGGGGCTTGACTTAAATGAAGCTGACTACTTCAGCAGTTTCCGCATCTGCGATCAGGGGACCGCATCTGCAAAGTTAGGTCGCATCTGCGGAATTGGCTAAAAAGGCTGGGACCGCTTCTACGGTCTTGAAGCCACATCTACGAAGCCGCTTCTGCGGCTAAGGCGCTGCTTTTGCAGTTTGGCCTGGCCAGCTCTGGGTCGCATCTGTGAGGCTACGACCGCTTCTGGGGTCTAGCACCTGCTGTCGACCAACCGCAGGTGCGGTTATGACAGAAGCAGATGCTTCAACACTTCTCCAAATTCCATTTTCGCTCCATTAACCACCCGGAATCCACCCGAGGCCCCCGGGACCCCAACCAGTCCCAAAACACATTACGGACTTGCTTGAGGCCTCAAATCATATCAAACTATGCTAAAACCACGAATCGACCTCCAATCCAAGCTTTATGAACTTTAGAATTTCAAACTTCTGCTTTCGATGTTTAAACCTATCAAATCACGTCCGATTGACTTCAAGTTTTGCACACAGGTCATATTCGACATTACAGACCTACGCCAACTTTCAGAATCAGATTCTGACCCCGATATCAAAAAGTCCACTTCCGATCAATCTTCTCAAAAACCTTCAAATTTCTATCTTTAGCCAAATGACTCCAAAATGACCCACGGACCTCCGAATTCACATCTGATCGCGCTCCCAACTCAAGAATCACCATACGGAGATACTCCCAGACTTGGAATCCCAAACAGACATCGATTACACCGAAATGCACTTCAACCCAAACTTATGAAATTTCTTCCAAAATGCTAACTTCCACAATAGGCGCCAATTCAATCCCGGGTCATCCAAAACCCGATTCGGACATACGCCCAAGTCTGAAATCATCATATGAATCTGTTGGAACCTTCGAATCCCGATTCCGAGGTTGTTTACTCAAAAATCCAATCTTAGCTAATTCTTTCAACTTAAAGCTTTTGAAATGAGAATTCTCTTTCCAAATCAACTCCGAACTTCCCGGAAATCAATTCCGACAGTGCGCACAAGTCATAATACCTAAAGTGAAGCTGCTCATGGCCTCAAACTACTGAACGACGCACTAGAGCTCAAAACGACTGGTCGGGTCGTTACATTCTCTCCCACTTAAAGATACGTTCGTCCTCGAATGTGCAAAGAACTACGCTGGGGTTGCCCGAAATCACTGTTTAACACCTCGCGCACCTACTCGTGCTACCACAACTCAGCTGGGCACCCTAGCGCGATCAATCCAAAGATACCCTTTTTCACTTAGGCAAATAAGCCTTAGAGCCCAATTCCAACATCCGGAATTCTCTACCAGGCTTGTTTCCAACATACGCTCACCGTATCAATCACCGCACGATGTACTAAAATATGACTGCATACCTTTGTTGGATTCACACCTTACACCGCTTTATTCACATAACCGCAATAACATTCTCTGAGCATAATAGTCAAAATTCCATGAACCTGATGCTCCCATTGCACCTCATGACATACATAGGTCTTGCTCTAACTCTTATAATACCGCCACAATGGAAGAGATGTGTAGAAATTCATAACAAACTACCGAATCAACAAATCATTGGGTCTATACTCCTGACATGAACCATCACCTCATTTTGAACCAAATAATGGTCTTAGCTCCTTAATATACTTCATATAATCAGATTGCACTTATCCTAAATCCAATGATCTCGTCTCATCCAGTACGAACTGCTCAAGCAATAAGCCACCCCAGACAATGATCAAAAGTCTCATATGATGCCACAATGTGCAATAAGCTATGAACTCGAACTTGACAAAAGGAAAACGAACTCTGGAAGGAACTACTCAACTTATCTACTTATATGGACTTTCCTTAGAAAATGGAAAACAAGGCATACAAAAATAGCATATAGAAAACAGTACTCAACATCACACTGTTGCGGCGTGCAACCCGATCCAAATAATATACCCATGGCGGCGCGCCTTCCGATACACACATAGAATTTACATAAGGAGATATACATCGAGCTAAATTGCTCATTACAACAAAATACCAAATATCGGTCACAAGCACGCTAAGTGCATAATACCATCCCTGGGGAGACATATAGTGCCATAGGCTACAAAACTCAAGCACAACTGAGGTGCAGTATACGATCTGAATCTCGAGAGACATCCTGCTCCTATAATATCATCTCTACATGGAACCTCAACATATAAGAAACTCACTAAGCCATATCACAACTCATACAGCGCCATATATCATTTCATGAAATAGTTGACGATGAAATAGTACCCCGACTACTTGTCCAAAGGAGCGCATTGCTGAAATGAACACATCTGGCCTGATATAGAGCCCATATTCACATTTAGATCCATCCACAGACCTCAAGTTGATTCTGATCACACTGAACTAGGCTAATAACCTTTCAAAGGTTCATAATAACTCCCTTTTTCTCATAACACACGCGAACTACCATCATAATCAGGGCAATCCTCCACGGTCCACAACCCAATAAGTCGACTTCCCTCCAGGCATAAATTCTCAAATTAGTGATATTACCACGATCTTCATACCTGGTTTAAATCTTTAATCAATCAAGTGACTACATGTCACACTTATACAATCTTCCCGTGAGATACGCTCCCACGACCTTCCGAACTAGATAACGAGTCTGCACATCTATACCACCGGTCACACTAATATTATAAAGCATATCAAGAATCCGTAACCAAGATGCAAAGCCTCCGACACAAAATGCCGATCTTAAGTGATGATGAAGACAATAACAGCTTACTCCAAATATCCAAATCCCCTTATTTCTCATCCGAGCTCGTGACATCCTCGTCAAATATCGAACCGCAAACTTGATCCTCACTTTCAAATTTCATACCGCTCACTGCACCTAACAAGCCAATATGCGATAGTACAAGAATTTCATCATAACTCCTAAACCACTATTAGGGTAAACATTTCATCACATAGAAACTTTTTACTTAACTTATTCTATTAGAACCATATCTACACGCGAGTGAATTCTCGTAACCATAGAACATTCAAATCCTCAAGTAGTGGTGTAAAGCACCATGACCCTTCCGGGATACGCCTACACATAACAAGGCCATAATACTTGAATACTTCCAAATAAAATCAATTAGGGCGGCCTTTAAACCTCGCACGTACCGCCACAAATCACATGCATAACTTAATCACGCTGAAGGAACTGATCACCGACACCATTATGCCAATTCAACCATGGCTAATCAATCTAACTTCTTCTAATTCATCCTTAATTTTCCTTAGAGATAATAATAGCTCCATTCCTTACATCACCAACCTAAATCAGCACTCATCTTGAGTAACCCCATTCCACGAGACCATATTGTCTTCAAACCCATGAACAGTTTCACACCCTCCTTGCACGCACATTTGCATCTTCAACTGATACACCCATTTTGATAATTCCTCTACGAATCCGAAGTCTTTTTCTCATTTTTCTCTCAATGTCACACTGCAAGTTGAAAATATCATAGAACATTTCGAGCCTCTTATCATAATCTTCTATAAAAGCTCGATTCTTAACCATACTTATGGACTCGAAATCCTTAGGCACCACACTTTAACCTTTGAATCCCCTAAGACCGTAAATCACATGAACACTCATCTCCACGAAGCACCCGACTGAATCACTTCCCTTGTAAATCACCTCTGTATGAAGCATAAATCTCGTATCTTCCCAAAGCCCGAACATGAGCCAATAAGGCCAACTATAGCACATTTTTAACAATTCCTTCACTCAAATTACTACTTATGTTCTTTCCCTTAGCTGAAATAACTCACCAATATGCTAGTAATCCTAAACCTTACAAATAGACGACCATGCAATCCAACCGTAGGTGGTGAGACTCTCCACTTAGCTTGAAGCCACTATTACACACCTCTGGATTCACCAAGATTCTTTATCTATTATTGACATTACCTTGTGCAATTAAACCGCCGGATTACTTGAAATCCTTCCATTAGCACTTCATGAACACCCTGAATTTCCATCAACATTCACATATTCGACCTCTTACCGGAATGGCCAGTAAAATCCTTCGCAGAAGCTTTTCCAACAACGCGACTGCTAACCTGCTCACAGGGAATAACCCACCTGTGAAAATCACTTCCCGACATCTTCCAATGCTGTTGCACGAGGTACAATCACTATAATATCAATAACCCATCCTGGGTCCGAGCTCACTCTCTAGATGCACAAGTCCATTCACCCCTCGTAGACATCAATTAAATATGCAGCAACATCCTTCCAATTCAAAGTTATGTTGTATCCTTCTTCATTTCAAGCAGCTCCCTTTCGTTAAATCAAATCTCTTGCCGCATAATAGCCCATGCTCCCAATTAAATTCGTAGGCCCCAATCACCAATTTCTAAAATTGCCAAATCATTCCAAACTCTCCTTAAGGTGCGTGGTCATCCTACCACCAAGCCCCTATGCAACTCCACCACTCTCCCACTTTGGCGGAACTCACCCCTTTAATCGACTACTCGACCTTTACTTCTTATACTTGGCCTTCTAGAAATTTTAACCACCGCCTGACACTCCCCACATGGCCTTCCTCATATTTTATTGCTCAGTTGTTGCCTTAAATAAAATCTATCTTCGTAGCACTTGAACCCATGAACCGCTACTACCTTTAAATCTCCCCGAGGTCATCTTTCTTGGGCCATCAACACTAGATATACCAATTAAATCCTAAACCACCGCATATCACGATCTCTGACAGTCATCTCTCTATTATTATTTCACAATATCCTTCCCCAAAGGCGAATTGAAGAAAACCATAACACCGGCGATCTCAACATATTCAATCGAGGGCGACGATACCACGTCACAGATGAAAATTCCACTACGCTCAAAAATACCAAGTCTCGTTACTCCATCAAACCGAACTAGAACATCTATAGGCCAATCGCTTCTCCTCCGCCGGAAATAAAATATCAGATCTCTGAATCGTACACTAAGTAGACTTCCTTTCAATTCATTCTCCGCCCCAACACATAGGCAAGTATCCTACCCTCAAGTCAATACTGTGCGATAACCAATCGTGAGCATTATAGCAACCTGTGCATAGCCTCCAAGATCTTAGAAGCACAAATACCGAGCCGAAACGATAGAAAAAATCCTTCCGCAATGCAACGACAATAGCCCAATCAACTATACCGAGAGAAACATCTTGCACCGCATCTATAGTACCATTTACAATTCTTCAATTCTCGATTTATAACAAGCAGTTCGCGTCGCGTAAGATTGAGTAGGAAGGAAAAAAGGGCATAAGCCTCAAGGAATCAAATCGCACGATGAGGAATCAAGAAGGGAAGTACTCCTAACAGCCCTTTAGCATCCCGAAGATAAGTACAGATGTCTCCGTACTGATCCGCGGGACTCTACTAGACTTGCTCATGACTTATGAGACCTAAGGGAACCTAGTGCTCTGATACCATGTTGTCACGACCCAAAATCCACTAAGGGTCGTGATCGCGTCGGACACCACTGTCAGGCAAGCCAACCATAATTTACTAGCAAATTCTCATTTTAATTATTTTGAAATCATTTCCTTTAAACAAATAAATAATAAACTCCACTGGATAAATGGGGATGTCTTTACAAAATTTAACTACTGAAAAATCCCGTGATCATCCCAGAACCCGGTGTCACAAGTACATGAGCAATTTCTAGAAAATAATGTAGTACAACAACCGTCTAGAATACAATATTGGATAGAAAGTAAATACAGTAATTTGAAAGAGACACTACTGGCTGCGGGTCGTCTCAGGAAGTGCAGCTCACCTAAGTCTCCATATCAATTGTGCCGCTACACCCACTAGGCCACTAGAGATTCATGTGCATGTGCAACAAAAATGCACAGCAAGTGTAGTATGAGTACGAAAACAATGTGTACCCAATGACTAACCCGTCTAATCTCGAAGAACTAGAGACGAGAGGTCAACTTTGACATTTTCTAGTGGTCCAATATTAATATAGTGAAAATGTGAGGAAATCATGGATTTTTTATAAAACAATTATAAACTCGCAAAACTAGATAGTAGGTAAACAAGATCTCAAATAAATACGAATTTCCAAAGTTTACTTTTCATTATGCTTATCAACTATGTCTGGCTAGGAAAGGCAAATATTATCACATAACATTCTCAGGCAAGCAATACAAGCATGCGCATATCATGCCGAGGTCGTACGGCCCGATCCAACAATATTTAAATTGTGCAGTGCCGAGGGTCGAACGGCACGAACCATAGATGCATCTATTTAATCTATCGAGGCGTTCGGCTCGTTCCAAAAATAAACACACACAGACAGTCAATCAAGAAGTCAACATGGAACAATATCCAAAGAAAAGCCAATTATCTCTTAACAATTTAAGAAAATGAAGTTTAAATCTTTTTATAAATTCATTTACTAATTCGTTGTGATTTAAGCAATTCAGCTGTCAATAAGATTACAAATAGTCCAAGTATAGCATGTTTTTGGGTCCTAGACTACCCAGACTTAAATATAATAGTAGCTACGCACGGGCTCTCGTCACCTCGTGCATACGTACCCCCCACAAATAGAATCACATAACCAATTATATTACATATGGGGACAATTCCCTCTTACAAGGTTAGAAAGGAGACTCACCTCGCTCCGAAGCCAATATTCCGACTCAAGAACGCGCTCAAATCTCCAATTTGGAGCCGAAAGATCCAAAACTATTCAAATAGGGTAGGAACTAGTCAATACATGCTCAAAAGTTTATATTCTAATTATTAAACCAATTTCCCAACCCTAAATGCAAGGTTCCTAAAATTTATCCCTGGACCTACTTGCCCGGATTCCAAAATTTTCCGAAGGAAGTTGTTCTCTATAACCTAAGGATCAATAATATATGATTTCTAATCCATTTCATAACCAATTTCGTGGTAAAATCTAAGTTTTATTAAAACCCTAGGTCTACTAGGTCTAGCTCTAACCCCTTGATTTCTCCAAATCTTTAGGTGTTAATCTACCCAAAACTCGAGTGTTAAACTTAGAAATAAGGGGGATGAACTTACCACACGATGCTATGTGGAAATCCCTTCTCAAGAGCTCCAAAATCGCTCAATACCCGAGTGCAAAATGGTCAAAAATGGTTGGGGCTTGACTTAAATGAAGCTGACTGCTTCAGCAGTTTCAGCATCTGCGGTCAGGGGACCGTATCTGCGAAGGGAGGCCGCATCTACGGAATTGGATAAAAGGGCTGGGACTACTTCTGCGGTCTTGAAGCCGCTTCTGCGGCTAAGAAGCCACTTCTACGGTTTGGCCTGCCAGCACTGGGCCGCATCTGTGAGGCTACGACCGTTTTTGCGATCTAGCACCTGTGGTCGACCAACCGCAGGTGCGGTTATGACAGAAGCAGATGCTTCAGCACTTCTCCAAATTCTATTTCGTTCCGTTAACCATCCGGAATCCACCCGAGGCCCTTGGGACCCCAACCAATTTTACGTACCATACCCAAAATACATTATGGACTTGCTCGAGGCCTCAAATCATAACAAACCATGCTAAAACCATGAATCGACCTCCAATCCAAGCTTTATGAACTTTAGAATTTCAAACTTCTACTTTTGATGTTTAAACCTATCAAATCACGTCCGACCGGCTTCAAATTTTACACACAAGTCATATTAGACATTACAGACCTATTCTAACTTTCAGAATCAGATTCTGACCCTGATATGAAAAAGTTCACTTCCGGTCAAACTTCTCAAAAACCTTCAAATTTCTATCTTTAGCCAAATGACTCCAAAATGACCCACGGACCTCCGAATTCACTTCTGATCGCACTCCCAACTCCAGAATCACCATACGGAGCTACTCCCAGACTCAAAATCCCAAACTGACATCTATTACACTGAAATGCGCTTCAACCCAAACTTCTGAAATTTCTTCCAAAATGCTAACGTCTACAATAGGTACCAAATCGCTCCCGGGTTATCCAAAACCGGATCCGGACATATGCCTATGTCCGAAATCATCTTATGAACCTGCTGGAACCTTTGAATCCTGATTCCGAGGTCGTTTACTCAAAAATCCAATCTTAGCTAATTCTTTCAACTTAAAGCTTCCGAAATGAGAATTCTCTTTCCAAATCAACTCCGAACTTCTCGAAAATCAATTTCGACCGTGCACACAAGTCATAATACATGAAGTGAAGCTGCTCATGGACTCAAACTGCTGAACGATGCACTAGAGCTCAAAACGACCGATCGGGTCATTACAATGGGGATTGGGGATACATAGAACACATGATTGTGAACACATAACAGGCAGAGATCTTAGGAAATTGTACAGACATGCTCAGACACAACTGATCAGACATAGTCACATAACCAGCAATGGTTAAGGGGGTTTAGTGTAGGATCCACATGATTTCAGGTCAATCTCAGAACCATACAAGTTTAGGAGTGCAGACTACTTCACAAAGAGACTCATACCAGAAACCAGATAGAACAAAATCATATAGGAACAGACTACATAGAGGGGGGTAACATGTTTATACTAATCCGAAGGAAGGGGAGTACATAACATGCTAATCATGTAATCATATTAACTGCAAGTTTCACAGCAAAACCATAAGTAAAAGCTAACTAGAAACAAGATAAACTAAAGCAATAAAAGAACCATATTATTTTTGAAACATTAAATTGAAATTAGAACATACCAGTAAAGAAAGTAAAAAAGTGAAGGAGCAGGAGAGCACAATAGTTAGCCTTGGCTTGCAGCCGGAAAACTCAGAATAATAGCAAGTAGCACAAAAGAGAGAGCAGAAAGTTTAAGTGTGATAGAGAGAGCTTCTGAACCAAAGTGTTTGTGTGTTTGTGTTAATGAGAGAGTGTGTATATATAGTAGTTCAAAATTAGATAAAAACAAGGCAAGAATTATAGTAGCATAGTAATTATGGAACCAAATACTAATCAGAATCAAATCAATGTAAGTATTCCTCTAATTAAGGGGTAATCAGCCAACAGTAATAGGCAGGAATGATTAAGGAAAGAAATCAAGTAGAGTATAAGGTATAGAATAGAAAATTAGGGGCAAGTACATAGGGGTTTAATTAAGGAAACGACTAATGAAGAATCAGTAAAGTACTCGGTTAACCAAATAAGATAATAAAACAAAGTGAAGTTGCAGAATATGGAAATAATCGAAAATCAGCACATAGTAAGTCAGGGAATCAGGGATTCAAAATCACTGACTTAAGGAGAGTAACAAGTTAAAACAGGAAAATTGAAAGTCTGCAGGGAAGTTTTCAAATCAAACCAAGAAACAAGGAGTTCAGAGTCAATCAAAGAAGAATTTTAGCATATAAAAGGAGTGAAATAGGTATAACCAAACATAGCAAGAAAAGAGGCAAGTATTGACCAGTCAAGAAGAACACAAACATACAGAGGTGATATAAGTTAGGCATAAGAAACTCAGTAGAAATACGTTCAAAGTGAAATAGTCACAGAAACTCAAACAAGAACAGGCTAGTCACAAAATCAAATGAAGAACCCTAGAAAAATTAGGGCTTTCAACATAGGCAAGTTAAAGAGGTAGTAAACTCACAGAATCAGTTGAAGTATGCAAAAAAATAGAAGTTTAAACATAAAATATCAATTTAAATAAAGTTTCAGAAGAAGTTCCAAAAACCCTAATTTTAGAAGAAGATGAAAACTTTTGAAATTACATGGTTCTTGTAAAGAGTTACATAGATAGTGTAAAACATCAAAAAGCAAACTCAAATCATTTTAAAATCATACAGATCTTGGAGATGTAGGCAAAAATTAGGGTTTCATAAGAAACCCAAATAGAGATGAAAGAACCTGTCTAGAATCCAAGGATCATAACAAATACAGCACGATTTTTCTCAAAATCATACTGAAGTAGCCAAGAACAGACCAGTGACGAACCCTAGGAGCAAGCCGGTGTGGCCTTGGGCCCTTGAAGACCTTAGAGAAGGCAAGCATGGCAATAGAGGAGCCATTGGAGGCTTAGGAGTTGAAGGGAGATCACCGGAGAAAACCAGAGAAGAAGGTTGGTGCCTGAAGGAGCTAGGGTTAGCTTGAGTGGTTGAGAGAGGAGAGAAGATGAGAGGATACAGAGGTGGCGGTCTTTGAATAATGAGCTAGGGTTAGGGTTCATTTGGAATTAAAAATGGTAAGGGCTAATACGGGTCGTTGATCTCTTAGATCAACGGCCATGATTCAATTGATCCTAGGTCGGGTAGGCGGTTTTAGGGTTTGGATCGGGTAGTTTAATATGAAATTGGGCTGGGGCTGGGTTTAATTTGGGCTAAAATTGAAATGCTAATCTGGTTATACTTTAAATAGCCAATTTTCTCCTATATAATTTATAATAAATAATAGATAGTTTATGGAAACTAATTTTGTATACTAAAATGATTTAAAATATATATTTAACATTTTAAAAATACAGAAGGTTGATTTTATGCATATAAACATAATTATACATTAATAAGGCTAATGTTGCAATTATATGCAATGTAGCTTTAAAAATACATAATGCAATTATAAAAATGCATAAAAATATTTTAACCATATTTTGGTATAAATATAGAAATTAAATGACTAAATCACCCCAACAATAATTTGAGGAATAATTATTGGGGATTTTATGAATAAAAGGGGAAGGAATAAGTCAATTAAATTTTTTTAAAGTTATAGGAAAATTATAAAAACCTTATGCATGCTCATATATGCATATATATACTATTTTGAAGGTATTTATGCATATAAAAATATAGAGAAAAATTGGGTATCAACAACTATTTATACAGCAATGATTAGCATATTGGAACTTATTTCTCCAAAATTAATGCATACAATCGTGGTTGTGTCCGTTGGGATTATGGAAAATCCAATGGACTTTTGGACGAGGCTTATCTTAAAGGGTTATCAACAAATTAACCCGTCTAGGTTTGACCATGATGCATGTACAATTAATCAGAGTAAGGTTTCTAGAGAGGTCTAGACTAGTACCCTCAAGTGGACAACTTGAGGGGGAAAGGCACAGAACTGCCGATTGCACCGCTGATCGACTAGTTTTACCGCGAATAAGCCTTTTCAAATTTTACGGGTGATATATAGGAAGGGCGCAAACACTCATCAAGCTAATTAGTCTTATAAGCATATAAACAAATAGACATTACTTTTAAAAACATGAAGTAAAGGGATCCTAGATTTTTTAGCCTATAGGATCACTTCTGTGCAATACTTGTTAATCGTCCAAAAATTAAGGTGCTACACATAGCATTAGCGCACAGGTCATCATATCCTTTACTACCCGATTACCCTCCCATTAATTATTACCCAAGCGTTCTTACAACATCTAATACGTATCATATGCGTGCACTACCCCTCCCTTGCATGTGGACCTGGAGGTGTTTAGGACCTCTATTTAAGGAAGTTCTAGACTCACTTATGTGGTTTTAAAAGGAGAAAACTAAGCGACAAACAAAAAGTCAAATAGGACTATCACATAAAGGTGCAATTAAGAAGGCTCATATTTACCTCCACAAATAAGCAAACAATTGCACGCCTCAAACAAACAGTTTTAAATGATTTAAAGTCCTATAGCAAGATATCTAGATGAGCACAAAATACGCAGCAGTTTCATTAAGGCGAGGCAGTAAATACCTAATCAGTTGGCCTACTGATTATATTACTTTCTGAATCTGGGCAGTTTATAAGCAGTCAAACAAATACGGTTTTTGGCAACTTTAGGGTTTTAATTATCCTACAGGGTTGCCTAGGCGATAACCAGCAGGATCCTATAGACATGATATCTAAACGTATAATAAACTAGTGACTAGTTTAAACAGGCACATTTTATCCGTTTAGACCCTATAGGCATGCTCTCTACATGCTGAAAATGATCACAAGCATTACAGAACTGATTTTACATGTTTATCTCTATGAGCATGATATCTAATTGTTGGAACTGTTTTTTATACTAATTCCTTATAGGCATGACGGTTAAGCGATGAAACTGATTTTATACACGCTCCCTATAGGCGTGATATCTAAGTTGTCAAAACTGATTTTAAATCATGAGTTCCTATGGACAGGATATCTAAGTGAGCAAAATGTTATACTAGTTGATAGTTCCTAAAAGATCCTATATGCATGGTTTCTAATGCACATTGAGACTTGATGATATGCATGAACATGAATTTTGTCACAGAATTGATAACATCTTATAACAGGATCTCTAGGATGCAAAGTGGAAATTTAGGATAGATATAGAGACAAAGCCTATAGGCATGGTTTTTAATGCATATAAATAATCACAACAATCCGATAGGCATGATTTCTAACGTGTATAAATGATCATAACAGTTTTATAGGCATGATCTCTACCCGATCCCAACAAACATATATGAGAATCTCTCCCAGCTTTTACTAATAACCCCGATATCTATTGTTACAAGAATTATTATACAGACCAATATAAATGAATTACATAATGAGAATCATTATACTATAGAGAGCCTTCATAGGCCCAACATCAACTTGGAACCAAGCCTCCAAACATAGCACCTCTGAGCATAATGGTAGTCCATCCATAACACATAAAGCTAGTTCCTTGTGTGTCAAAGTTCCCAAGGGCCTCAGGGACCCCCGGCAGTGCTCACAACAGAATCAGATGTTCAACAAGATTCACAAGGGATTGGAAAACCAACCCCAATATGCCAGAATTCAGAGGAGTCTCATGGACCCTAAGCAGTGTTCACATTAGGGTGGCACGACCCTAGTTAACTAAGAGTATGAGTTGAAAATAGTATAGTAGGAAGTAGTTTTAAGAAAGAAAACAGTTTGGATTTCAGAAGTGCATAGAAACGGATTACCAGATTACAGGAACCACAAGCAGTACACCTTTAGTAGAAGGAGTTCAGCCATGAACTCGAGCAATCAAACAACAGACATAATAGAGTAACAATTAATTTGAACAAGGTTTCACATGGCCTTAATCCCTAGCTATTACTAGGTGGACATATAGGCATATATTAATCAGAGAACAGCATGTTGGGATCAGGTTACTGATCAGACAATTGTGAGCATGTGATTTTTGCCCTATATGAATTACTCCCATAAATTTAAAACAAAATAACTTCTTTTCATTATTTGCAATTTTGTGGATTTTGTGGCATTTTCTGATAATTGTTTACATTTGTCTTTGCATGTTTATTTTATTTAATTCATGAAAATACAAAAATACACAGCATTTGCATTAGAATTAATTTTCATATTGATTAATAAATTAGTTGTTTTATAAAAATGGAAAAATCACAGAAATAGTTTATTTTGCACTTTTTAATTTTTAATTTCGAACTTTGGGTAGTTTTTTTTAAATTTGGTTTTTAATTGGTCGTGTTAGTTATTATTTAGAATTAGTTAGTATTTTGATATATTAATTTAGTTTTAGGATTTAATTTAGGTTTTAATTTTAACTTTGGAAAAAAAGAAAAAGAATTTTAAAGAAAAATGAAAGAATTTGTGAAAAGAAATGAAAGGAAAAGGATTAAAATGAAAATAAAATCTGGACTAGTTTGTTTAAAGCACTCGGGCCCAATCTTTCCCTCCCAAACCCGGTCCAAGTGATCTGTCACCCAGACTTGTGAAACGGCGTCGTTTAGAGTTCATTTAGGTCAAATTAATCTAGGCCCTCCATCTCCCTCATCCAACGGTCCAGAATCTCCACCCAAACCACATAAAAATGTCCAAACAACCTTAAATCTGAAACCAGTATAACCTCCCATCTCTTACCACCGTCCGCCATCACCAGCCGCCGCCGGAAATCGCCCTATGGCGGCGTTGAGTTGCCAAATCGCCCCAAATTCATATCAGCCAACCGCCAGACCTTGCTAAATCATGTCTTGGCCTCCGTTTCCCAAAACACCCAATGGAATCCCTCAAATTTCCAATCTAAAAAGCTGGAATCGCCGAGCTTCCGATTCTTCAATTCTTTTCGATGATTCTGGCATGCAGAGAGTCGAAATTAACATTAGTTAATGGCTTTTTCAAGAGCCGTTAATTAATCTGAGTTTTGACTAATCTCAGATTCACCGAGGTCCGGTCAAATTGCTTGTGACTGGGCAGAGTGCTTTCGAGTTTGGTTCCTCGACTTTAGGAATGGTATTCTCCTTCACTTAAGTCGTTGATATTCATTTTCTTCTTATATTTCATCCTTGTCTGTCCATGCCTTTTACTTTTCCATTTTGTTTCATTTTTATGCTTGCGTGGTTGGTCCCAAATTTGTAATGGCTTGGGATTCTTAGTTTGAAAACATTTTCATTTTGTTTTGAACCCAAATTTCACGAGTCTTTGAGACTCTGTGGGTTGGCTTGTGAACATGGGTTGTTCAATAAATTAAAAGGCCCAAGAGGGATTTAATTTGGGTATTATCTGAACTCATTAGATTGGGGCAATTGTATTTAGGCTCTGTTTGGCATGAGAGGGTAATTTTCAGAGTTTAAAAGGATTCTAAAGGGGTAATTTGGGTAATTGGCTTAAGGAATCTCTGGTATAACAGATTTAGAAGCTTTTAGGAAGCTTGGGCAGGGGTCTTTAATTGAATTTCAGACTAGTAGTAGGCTAACTTGGTGAACAAGTCAAGAACTGAGGGATTTTAAGCTAAAAAATGAGAATAAAGAGGGGGGCAAACTGCAAAAAACTAAAAGCTGAGGCTGCCCTACTTTTTTGCCTATAAAGGCATCATTTCTTGTCTTCCAAGGCAGACCGAAGATTGAAGAAAATTTTCTGGAAATTTGAAAAGACTGACTTCAAAAATAATACTAAATTCCCTGCATTTTTGGTATAAAATTGTTAAAAGTTGGGCTTGTTTTAGCTGGATTTCTGGTCTTCCCCTTAGCTAGAGCCTTTGAAAACCAAAAACTCCTGTATCCGAGTAAAAATGGTCTGAGTTTTCTGGGATTTCAAAGCTTGTTTTTAGGGCTGTCTGGTTTTGGGTCTACTGTGCCATTGAATCTGATTTTGCTGTGATTTTCTCCTCTACTTTGAGTCTGTTGCTGCTGTTGTTTCTGTTCTGATCTCAATTCAAATTTCCTTTCTTTTGTCTTGCCATTTGTTACCAGGTACATATCCCTAACCTTGAACACGTAAGGACTAGCTCATGTGGTGTCTTGAGGAAAAGGAAGACTGATATTGTTTTTTATCAGATGTTTCCTTCTTATTTCTTTTCTCGCTTAATTTGTTGGTTCAATTTTCTTGTATTAACATGTCTAAAGTAAGGCTATGTTGCAAGTGTTGAAATCTATGTTGAATTGCAATAGGACTGTTATCCAATATGTGATGATTCCCATTTATTTTAATTCCCTAGGGTTTACCATTGCTAGGAGAGTTGATTAATGTTAAGTTCCAGGATGTGTTTGTAAATCCAGAATACACGGGCATTTCAGTAATTACACAATCAGTATTGTTAAGGTTGAGTAGGCATTTGAAATTTCTGTATGCTCCAATCGCTGGGAATGGAAAAATTAGCAAGTTAAATGTAATTAGCATTTTTGTTGTTGGTATGGACTCGAACTCGAGTCTAATCCTTTGATTGAACCTCAGCGATATTTGGGCTCCCAAGTCCAAGCTTTGAGGTCTTTGGTAGAGTAGGGTAGAACGCCATGGCTATTTGGGCTTGTCCCTTAAGCCTGGGAGTTTGATTGAATTAAATGCTTTGTGTAACTTCATATTTTCATAAGGTTTTGGTTAATTGTTGCTTAATTGATTTTAGCATAAGTTTAAAATTCTGAGGATTGGGCCTTAAAACTGGCCCAGTCATGGAGTTCAAAAATCAGATTTGGTTTGTGTGTTATTCGTTCTGGGATGTCCTTGTCATGGCCCAATTGGGCCCAGAACCTGGAAAGCATTAGAAAGATAAGAAATGGCAGGTTGTGCCACGTGAATTTTCTCGCTGTTGGTTGTTGCTGTGCCAACTCGTTCTGATAGTTGGTCCAATTACTCATCTTCAAATTAGTTTAAGCTAGTTTTGTGAATTTGACTCGATAATTTCCTACGCCTTTTAGCCAAAGTTTAGTGCGAATTCCCTTTTAAAAATAATTGAGGTGAGCCGCGCCAAATAAAATTCCAAATACGTGGCCATCATTTAACTATTTCTTTTGAATCCTTAGAAATCGAGGCGCGCTATTTAGCAAATTTCCATGGCCCTCGCAAAGTTATTAACGCGTAGTTGCTTTAGGCGTGTATTTTAATAATTTACCTTCCTAAACTCGGGTGCGCATTTATGTGACCCAAATCCAAGTCTCAACTATATTAAAATATGTCAAGAACCGCGGGTGCATTTATGTGACGTGGTTCGAAACGTGTTTTAATAACGTCGCAATTTTCTTTAAAAAATAAATAAAAGCGGTTATAAAGTTAAAATCGTACCATAGGCTAAAACATGTATTAGAATCAGATAATATGCCAATTATAACAGTTGAGCGGCCGTGCTAGAACCACGGAACTCGGGAATGCCTAACACCTTCTCCCGGGTTAATAGAATTCCTTACCCGGATTTCTGTGTTCACGGATTGTAATGCAGAGTCAATCTTTTCCTCGACTCGGGATTCGAACCGGTGACTTGGGACACCATAAAATTATCCCAAGTGGTGACTCTGAATCTTCAAAAAGTAATCCCGTTTCGATTGTCACTTTAAGTTGGAAAAGAACTCCCTTATACTACCCTTCTCCGGGGGTGTAGGTAAAAGGAGGCATGACAGCTCTGGCGACTCTGCTGGGGATCGAACCCAGAATCTCTGGTTCAGGGTTCAAGAATTCGAGCTTAAAATGAATTGTTATATTTGGCTTTATTTGATTCTGTTATATGTTTGGGCCTAATGTGCTAAGTGATGCTTTTTGCCGCTTTGATATTATCTGAAGTGTATATAAACTGCTACGAAAACCCTTTTCTTCTCATCTTCGGAGATGTGCTATCTGGTCGAGACTCCCTATTCTGTTAGTGTCATACCTTGAAATAAGAAAGAGGCTCGGACAAGTTACTAAGCCGGATGGCATTTTGGTTCCCGGTACTTAGCCCCTCCTCGACTCGAGTTGTCCACTCGGGTGCACAAGTCTAGAACAAATACCCAGGTTTTGAATCTAGAATAACTCAGCCTCCTGCCGGATCCCTAGTAGGAACGTTTATTTGCATCATGTGCATTTTAACTTTGGAGACTCAACACAGGGGTGGGGTCTTTCTAGGATAGGTGTACCCAAAATGTAAAGACCATTATGATGCATCTTACTTGCTACTTGTGCATTCATTTGCTTCGGATTTGCATGCTGACCGACTTATATGGAAAAATTAGAAGGGTTAATAAGATGGTTGAGAGGGATAAGTGTCTGTTTTAAAAAACCAATGTCCCAAAACATACCGAAACTCTGCCAAAACATTGGAAAAAAAAGGAAAAAAAAGGAATTTTGTTGTTTTTAAAGAAAAGAAAAAAAGAAGAAAAAGGAAAATCTTTGTGTTTTTGGAAAAGGAAAAAAGAAGTTGGTTTGCTTTTTTAAAAAAAAAATAAAAAAATAAAATAAAATAATTGCCCGAACTACGTCAGGTTGATTCTCACAGGAATGCCGGAAGGCTGTTTTTGCAAGAACAGCCGCCTTCGGTCTCCGTTTTCAAATTTTTAGCCGATTAGCGAGCACAACCTTAAAATCTTTCCCCAGAAGTGCTAAAAGGCCGTATTTGCAAAGCTTGATTTTTACTTTTGAAATAATAATATAAAAAAATCTGAATAATGTCAACTTTGATTTTGGGTCAATTGAATCGTGATTTTTTTTACTTAACCACCCTAATAAATATGCAGAATGAGCACGAATCAGAATTTGCCAATAACAGTCTTGAACAAGATCACTTTGGAGTTGCATATGTGGTGGGATGATTTGGGTAAATCGGGACAAGACACTATCAATCAATACTTGGGAGGCCTCACTGGGTTGCTGAAGATTAATCCTAGGGGAGACATCATAAAGGCGTTGGTTAAATTCTGGGACCCGGCCCACAACGTATTTCATTTCTCAGATTTTGAACTTACCCCAACATTGGAGGAAATAGCCGGATATATTGGGGGTCTCAAAGTTCCTCTGAGACACCAGTACCTGATTGCTTTAAGGGCCATAGTCGTACACAGGTTCTTAGACTCTTTGAAAATAAGCAGGGGGGTCCACAACCCATATTTGGCAGCTGGTTTCTGTACTTTGCAGTTTATATACAACAGATATGGTCATATAGGGGGGTTCAACAAGCCGAAAAAAAAAATCTACAGCAAAGGAAACCGCCTTAAGTGGGAAGAACACAGGTGTTTTGCATTTATGATGGTCTTTTTGGGACTTTTGGTGTTTCCTAGAAAAGATGGGAACATTGACATACGAGTAGCCGGGGTTGTCAGCATTTTGCTCACTCAGGCCAACAACACCCTCGCACCCATGATAGTAGCTGAAATCTTCCGTGCTCTCACAGCCTGCAACGCCGGAGGAGACTTTTTCGAGGGGTGGAACGTGTTGTTGCAGATGTGGATGATAACACTTATGCCATCGTCCTCAATTCATGAGTTATGGGTCGACAGAGAAAACATGCATAGAAGAATTTTACACGAGGGTTGACGGGATCAGCTTGCCAGAGGGGGTCACAGAGTGGGTAGCCCGCCTCCGTTCCGTTACTACAAACCAAATAGAGTGGGCATTTGGATGGCTGCCTGTGGACGAGGTCATATACATGCCAGCCACCGGGCCTCATTTCCTCTTGATGGGACTCAAGAGTATCCAGACTTATGCTCCATATCATGTTTTGAGGTAGTTGGGGAGATGCCAGATAGTTCCGAGAGATGAAGATCTTAGTGCCCAAGTAGTTGAGATCGGACCTAACGGTCAGTTTCATGAAGCAGCGGTCCGCCAAATTTGGAGCGAATGTCAATACTTAACAGCCAATACATGTGTACGTGATCGATCCCAAGGTGAGGTTTCACCAGGGTACCTTGCTTGGTATAGGAGAGAAATTGAGTTTGGGAGGCCGGCTAAAAGACCCCATCTTCAGAAATTTGTTGAGGCGTCACAGGAACAATGGGCTTGGTTCACTAAGGAGAATGAGTACAGGGCCACAATAGGAAGGTTGGATATACAAGTCAAAGAACTTAAATTCGAGAATAGCTTGCAAGCAGCGACGGATGAGGGTGAAAAGAAAAGGCTAGCCAAGGAAAATGAGGCCCTTCGAACCCAAGTTCAGAAAATGAAAATAACGGCAGAAAACCCCGCCCGAAGTGCCAAAGATGAAAAACTCATAAATAACCTGAAGCAGAAAGTAAGTGACTATAGTTTTGATTTGAACAAAGCAGAAAGTGAACTAGCCAGGGTTCGAAAGCAATTGGCTAAAAACGTAGATGAACGAGCACGCCTGGTTAAGCAATTGAAAGAGAAGTACAACAATGAGGTCGCGGGATTAAAGAAAAGGGTCATCGCCACGGAAAACAAAATGATCAAACAGGCGAAAGACTTCAAGGTTGAAAGGGAACATTGTTATACAGCATTAGCACAATTGGAAATAGATTTGCAACAACTCCAGGAGCAGAATCATGCGGCCGAGCAAACTTTGGAAGCCAGTACCCAGCAGATCGGGCGTTTGTTGCAAGAAAAAGGTGTCATAAGAGAAAGAATTAGAACAATCGCCGATTACATTGTTGTGAAGTGCCAAGTCTATGAGGATATGACTCGCACCACCTTCTTCGCGACAGTAATGACATTTGTTAAACAGATAATGAGTGACTTGGATCAACTTCAAAGGGATCTTGTTTATAGTCCCGCGGCGAGACCGAATGATGTCCCGCGGGCACCAAGAGCATTAATGTATTCATGATTTCTCATTTGAGTCTGTATTTCCTTTCCCGTTAGAGTCTGCCAGTTATGTTGAGTTTGTATTTTCTTTTTGCTGGAGTCTGTCAATTGTGTTAGAGTCTGTATTTTCTTTTGTTGGAGTATGATAGTTTATTTTTGGAGCCTGTATCTCGTATCTTCATCCGCGTCTGTTAGTTTCTCTTGGAGTCTGTTAGTTTGGAGTTTTTGTAATCAAAGTTTTTGCTTTTATGAAACTTGAAAATCCCGAAAAATGTTTACTTTCACACTTATCTCCCAGAACTACGCTCGGTCTGATTCATGCGGGGTCATGATACGTAGGCAATCTCCATAGGATTCGACCATAATTAAAAGAAAAAAAAAGAGAAAAAGAAGAAAAACGAAAAGGGAGAGGAAAAACAAGAGAGGAAAAGAAAGGAAAAAGAAGAAGAATAAAAAATCGAGAGAAAGAAGCAATAGCAAAACAAGGGGGAAATGAGAAAATAAAAACAAAGAGAAAGCAAGGGCAAGAGTGAAAACATGAAAAGAAAAAAAGAGAAGAAAATCCAGGATGACGCAAGCAGCCGATCAAATGCATAATAGAAACGGTTAATTGCTTAGGTGCATTCATTCCCCAAAATGTGTGGTTACCAATTTGTTAAAGCCCTAATCACTAACAATGTTGTTTTTGATATATTGAGTTCGGGCAAGTGGTTAGTTGACTGGCATTCTGGCAACTCACTCATACAACACCCGATTAAAAGACAAGCAAAATATGGCCAACCAAGAATTGGAAGCAAGTATTTTTGATCCGTCAAAAGAGGTGGAAGAATTGGATGTTAATGCGATGAAGGAAGAGATGTATAAGTTAAAGCAGCAAATGGCTGAAATGTACCAGGCCTGGGCAAAGGGTCATCCACCACCGGTTTATCCCGCCAACCCTGCTTATATCCCACCATCGGCCCAACCTCAGGAGCCTCCCACTACGAACTCATCTCCAGCCTTTCCCCTCTACCAACAGAACCACTCCCCATACTTCCCAACCTCCACCACCCAAACAAGTCCCATATCCTCTTCCACCAGTCACTCTCGTTTTTGTGGCACCTCCACCTGTTGCATTACACCGATCTTCCAGTGAACCTCTGTTCCAAACTCACGACAACCAGTATTATCCCCCTGAACCCACCTTCAAAGTCTCGAAACCATGTTCTTACACCCCTCATCTTGATCTCACGGCAGAGACCGAGAAGCCACCCAAAACTCCCGAACATAAGGAGATGATCAGAAAGGTCAAAAGCTTAGAACAATCATTCAAAGATGTGAGGGGGTTGGGAGGTCAAGTAAGTGTGGCCTATAAACATTTATGTCTGTTCCCAAATGTTCAGTTACCAGCAGGGTTCAAGATGCCTAAGTTTGATCTGTACGACGGGCATGGCGACCTAGTAGCACACTTAAGAGGATTTTGTAGCAAGATGAGAGGAGCAGGCGAAAGAGATGAATTGCTGATGGCATATTTCAGCCAAAGTTTCAGTGGATCAGCATTAGAATGGTATACCAAACAAGATCACAACAGGTGGTACACATGGGATGATTTGGCCCAAGCCTTTGCCTGCCATTTTCAGTACAATCTTGAAATTATCCCAGACCGTCTGTCATTAACAAAGATTGAGAAGAAGCCCAGTGAAAGTTTCAGGGAATATGGATTCTGGTGGAGAGAGCAAGCAGCGAGGGTTGACCCTCCAATGAAAGAAAGTGAGATGGTTGATTATTTCTTGTAGGCTTTGGAACCCACGTATTTTGGTCACTTGGTGTCATTAGTGGGTAAGTCCTTTAATAAGGTCATAAAAATGGGAGGCATGGTTGAGGAGGGGCTCAAGTCCAACAAGATCATGAGTTATTCAGCAATCAAAGCAACCACCCAGGCCATTCAAAACGGTACTGGAGGTGTACTCGGGAAGAAGAAAAAAGAGGATGTTGCGACAATCGAGTCGGGAGCTTGGGTCGGGTCCAGGGGCCCTTCACGTTACTACAACCAGCCTCGACCTTATCATCAAACTTACCCCCATATTCCATATAGCCCACCACAACACTACTACCCACCGCCCGATCCCCATTTTTCCGTCCATCACGCACAAACATATACCCAACCCCCTGCTCACGCACAATGGCGTGCGTCAGCTCCACAAAATCCATACCCAGCTCCCCAAAATACCTATCCACCCCGAAAAGCCTACAGAAATCCCCCTAGAACAGGTTTTCGGCCCAATCAAGCCTTTAAGAATGAGAGGTTGCAGAAACAGAAGACTTTCACTCCTTTGGGAGAATCATATACTAGCCTATTCCACAGATTGAGACAGTTGGGTATGTTGAATCCGATAGAGGCTAAACTGCCAAATCTCCCTCCCAGAAATCTTGACCGCTCGGTGAGTTGTGAGTGTTGTTCAGGGACCCCGGGTCATGACACAGAGAAATGTTGGAAATTGAAAACAGCTATTCAAGAGCTCATTGATACTAATCGGATTGAGGTCCAAGCCCCGGAAGCACCCAACATCAACCAGAACCCGTTATCGGCCCATCATGAGACAAATATGATTGAGATTGTGCATAAGGTAGGTGAGCCTAAGAAGCCTTCGCAAACCGTCATGATGATTCGGGCTAGTGAAGCCAAGCCATTTGAAAAGTCAACAAGTGCGAAGTCTGTAATCAAGTTGAACGGGACAAATAATGAACCATCAGTGGAGGTCAAGAAGGGGTCCTCAAGTGACGTTGCAGGAAAACATAAAAGAGCAAAAGTGGTTGTGCCAGGAGTGACAAACAAGTCTATGGTAATTGTGAAGGGCGCCCGCACAGATCTTGTCATTATCAAATCGGTAACTCAATTACCGATAGTCAACAGCAAGGCAGTCCCATGGAATTATGAATGAGTGACAGTGACTTATAAGGGGAAAGAGTTTAAAGAAGAAGTGTGTGAAACTCATGGCTTGACTCGATCGGGGAGATGCTTCGCCCCCGAAGAGTTGAGAAAAGATAAGATCTCCAAAGATAGCCCAGTGTTGGTGAAGAAAGCTGTGACCGAGGAAGAAGTAGAGGAATTTCTGAGAAAGATGAAAGTGCAGGACTATTCCATTGTGGAGCAGTTAAGGAAGACACCAGCTCGGATCTCGTTATTATCATTATTGATCCATTCAGACGAGCACCGTCGGGCTTTGATGAAGATTTTGAATGAGGCCCACGTTCCTGACAAAATCTCAGTAAACCACCTGGAAAAGATAGCTAACAAGATATTTGAGGTAAACAGAGTCACTTTTTTGACGATGAATTGCCCATGGAGGGTACTGAGCACAGTAGAGCCCTCTATCTGACGGTAAAATGCGAAGATTCCATGGTTACTCAGGTACTGGTTGACAATGGGTCTAGTGCAAACATTTGTCCTCTCTCCACTCTGAACAAGTTGAAGGTGGAAGATGAAAAAATTCACAAGAATAGTATCTGCATTCGGGTATTCGACGGTGGAGGGAAAGATTTAGTCGGGGACATAGTGCTTGAGCTCACAATAGGGCCAGTTGAATTTACTATGAAATTCCAGGTGCTCGACGTGGCTTTTTCTTACAATCTGCTATTGGGTCGACCCTGGATTCATATTGCCAAAGCGGTCCCGTCCACTCTGCATCAAATGGTTAAGTTTGAATGGGATAGACAAGAAATTGTTGTGCATGGCGAAGACAATTTGTGTGTTCCCAGTGATGCCATTGTTCCGTTCATAGAGTTTGAAGACGATAAGGGGCCATGGGTTTATCAGTTTTTTGACATGGTATCGGTAGAGAAAATTCCTGAAGGGAAGTGCGTGCCGACTCTAAGGGTAACTGCTGCATCAGTCATGGTAGCCGTTGAAATGTTGAAAAATGGTTTTGTACCGGACAAGGGTTTGGGTACATTTCTGCAAGGTATCGTACAGCCAGTTTCTCTTCCTAAAAACTTGGATACATTTGGTCTGGGGTTCAAGCCCACAGTAGCAGACGTGAGAAGAGCCAGAAAAATGAAACAGAGAGCATGGGACCTTCCAAAGCTAGTCCCGCATCTTTCCAGATCATTTGTCAGGCCTAGTACCAGAAAACGCCAAGTGACGACGGTCCCCAGTTCAGTGGTTGATAAGGATGGAGATTTGATGGAAAAGTTTGAGAGGATATTCGACGAAGTGAACACGGTGGAAGCTGGAGAGAGTTCTAGCAAGGCGGATGTACAATTTGTTGGGTCCAGTGCAAAGATTAACAATTGGGAAGCTACTCCTCTCCCCACCAGGAAGGAGTTTTGGTAGTTTGCTTTGATTTTCTTTCAGTTTACCTGGATTATCTCAGGGTTGTAGTTCAGATTCTATGTTCCGTCCGTTTGGATGTATAATCCTTGTTATCTCTAATTTCAATAAAATGCAATTTTCCTTTTTCTCCCTTCCTGATAGTTTTATTTTTGTTTTTCTTTTCTTCCTTGTACAGTTCTTTTTATGCTGGCTTCAATGATATGACATGCATGCGGAATCTTCAGCCCAATCTTAAAAGCCAATCTAATTCTGAAATAGTAATTCAAGAAATAGAGTGTGATGTTGAATCGGAATATGACGAAGATGAAGCCTTTGAAGAGATTAGTAAAGAATTAAGCCATTTTGAAGAAAAACCCAAGCCCAACCTGAGTGATACAGAAGCAATCAATTTAGGGGACCAAGATAATATCCGGGAAACTAAAATAAGTGTCCATCCTGAACCACAACTCAGAGAGGAGATAATTAAAATACTGTTCGAGTATAAAGATGTTTTTGCATGGTCTTATGACGACATGCCCGATCTAAGCACTGGCTTGGTGGTTCACAAATTGCCCAATGATCCGTCATTCCCCCCGGTCAAGCAGAAGCTGAGGAAATTTAAAACTGATATGAGTGTGAAAATTAAGGAACAGGTCACCAAACAGTTTGAGGCTAAAGTCATTCGGGTCACCCGGTATCCCACCTGGTTAGCCAATGTTGTGCCTGTGCCGAAGAAGGATGGTAAGACCAGGGTGTGTGTAGATTATCGAGATCTCAACAAGGCAAGTCTCAAGGATAACTTCCCATTGCCGAACATCCATATATTGATCGACAATTGTGCCAAACATGAAATTGGTTCTTTTGTGGATTGTTATGCGGGTTACCACCAGATCTTAATGGATGAGGAGGACGCAGAAAAGACAGCATTCATCATGCTTGCTATCGGGTCATGCCATTTGGTTTGAAAAATGTTGGGGAAACCTACATGAGGGCAATGACGACCATATTCCACGACATGATACAAAGGGAGATCGAGGTTTATGTGGATGATGTGATTGTAAAGTCTAGAAAGCAGTCTGATCATGTTAGAAATCTGATAAAGTTCTTCCAAAGGCTTCGCAGGTACAATCTCAAGCTCAACCCTACAAAATGCGCATCGATGTCCCGTCTGGAAAGTTGTTGGGATTCATAGTCAGCCGCCGAGGTATTGAATTAGAACCGTCAAAGATCAAAGCTATCCAAGAGTTTCCACCTCCAAAGAACAAGACTGAGGTGATGAGTCTATTGGAGAGACTGAATTACATCAGCAGGTTTATTGCTCAGCTCACGACAAATTGTGAGCCCATCTTCAAACTGTTAAAGAAAGATGTTGCGGTTAAGTGGACAGATGAATGTCAGGAAGCATTTGATAGGATAAAGGGGTACTTGTCAAACCCACCTGTGTTGGTCCCGCCAGAACCAGGGAGACCTTTGATTCTGTATTTGACAGTCTTGGACAATTCATTTGGATGTGTGTTAGGACAGCATGACATTACCGGCAGGAAGGAGCAGGCCATATATTATCTCAGTAAGAAATTCACATCTTACTAGGTTAATTACACTCATCTTGAGAGTACGTGTTGCGCCCTAACTTGGGTAGCCCAGAAGCTGAAACATTATTTGTCATCTTACACTACTTACCTTATCTCTTGCTTAGATCCATTGAAGTATATCTTCCAGAAGCCTATGCCCACGGGAAGACTGGCAAAGTGGCAGATTTTGCTCACAAAATTTGACATTATCTACGTGACCCGAACTGCGATGAAAGCACAAGCATTGGTCGACCCTTTGGTTGAGAATCCGGTAGATGAAGAATACGAACCTTTGAAGACGTATTTCCCTGATGAAGAGGTAATGCACATTGAAGAGTTGGAATAGAGTGAAAGGCCAGGATGGAAGCTTTTCTTTGATGGGGCCACCAACATGAAAGGCGTTGGGATAGGAGCGGTACTTGTTTCTGAAATAGGGTGTCATTACCCTATTACGGCTCAGCTTCGGTTCTACTTCACTAGGAATATGGCTGAGTACGAGGCATGCATTTTGGGTTTGAGAATGGCTGTAGATATGGGTGTCCAGGAAGTCTTGGTCTTGGGTGACTCGAACCTTCTGGTCCACCAGATTCAGGGAGAGTGGGAAACATGAGATTTAAAACTCATACCGTATCGACAATGTTTACATGATCTTTGTCAGCGATTCCAATCAATAGAGTCCAGGCATATTCCGAGGATTCATAATGAGGTCGTTGGTGCTTTGGCTACTCTGGCGTCAATGTTACATCACTCAGATAAGGCTTATGTGGACCCTTTGCATATTCAAGTCCAAAATCAGCATGCTTATTGTAATGTGGTGGAAGAAGAACTCAATAGGGAGCCTTTGTTTCACGATATCAAGGAGTACATCAGGATGGGAATGTATCCCGTACAAGACACAAGTGATCAAAAGAGAACAATTCGACGGTTGGCAAGTCGATTTTTCTTCAGTGGAGGAGTGTTGTACAAAAGAACTCCAGATCTTGGACTGCTGAGATGCATAGATGCTAGGCAGGCCATAGCTATTATGATTGAAGTACATTCTGGAGTCTGTGGACCGCACATGAGTGGGTATGAGCTGGCAAAGAAGATTCTCCAGGAAGGTTATTATTGGCTCACTATGGAGCGAGATTGTATCAGTTTCCTGCGTAAATGTCATCAGTGCCAAGTGCATGGAGATTTAATTCATTCTCCACCATCTGAATTACACATGATGTCTGCACCGTGGCCTTTTGTTGCATGGGGCATGGATGTCATTGGGCCAATTGAGCCATCAGCATCTAATGGGCACAGGTTCATTCTAGTAGCCATAGATTATTTCACCAAGTGGGTTGAGGCTAAAATATTCAAGTCTGTAACCAAGAAGGCGGTGGTTGATTTTGTTCACTCAAATATCATTTGCCGGTTCGGGATACCGAAGGTAATCATCACAGATAACGGTGTTAATATCAATAGTCATCTGATGAAAGCGATGTGTCAACAGTTTAAGATTACACATCGCAATTCCACCCCATACCGCCCCAAGGCGAATGGAGCAGTCGAGGAAGCCAACAAAAACATAAAGAAGATACTTCGAAAAATGGTGGAGGGTTCTAGGCAGTGGCATGAAAAGCTGTCGTTCGCATTGCTGGGTTATCGCACTACTATCCCTACTTTAGTAGGGACGACTCCTTATTTGTTGGTGTATGGCACCGAAGCAGTGATACCCGCAGAAGTGGAAATTCCATCCCTTCGAATTGTCGCGGAGGCTGAGATCGATGATGATGAGTGGGTCAAAACCCGCTTGGAACAATTAAGTTTGATCGATGAGAAGAGACAGCAGTGTGTCATGGCCAGTTGTATCAACAGAGAATGGAAAGAGCATACAATAAGAAGGTGTGTCCACGGAAGTTTGAAGTGGGTCAGTTAGTATTGAAATGCATCCTTCCTCATCAGGTTGAAGCAAAGGGAAAATTCGCCCCAAATTAGCAGGGGCCGTTCATTGTAACTAGAGTGTTGTCCAATGGTGCATTGTATTTGACAGATGTAGAAGGCAAATGTGTAGAAATGGCTATCAATTTTGATGCAGTCAAGAGATACTATGTATAATTTCTTTCTTTGATTGTACTTGTTTGTATTTGGCATGTCTCGAATATTGAAATGACGAAGGCATTTTGTTCTGCTATCTAAACACTTTATCCCTTATCACCCCTTTTGCGCCTTATTTGTTTCTTTCATACCCCTCTTTCGGAATCAGTAACAAATATCAGAAACACAAGCGTAAAAGATAAGTAAAAGAAGGAGAGAGAAATAGAAAGAAAAGAAAAGAGAAAGAAAAGAATGAAAAGAGAAAGAAAAGAATGAAAAGAGAAAGAAAGAATGAAAGAATGAAAGAGAAAGAAAAGAATGAAAAGAAAAAGAGAGGAAGAAAAACAACAAAAGGGAAAAAGAAAGCAAAAGAGAGAGTAAAGAAAGAGAAAAAGAAAAATCACAACAACAAAGTAATTTCTATGACATGAACTACGTTCGACCTGATTCCTTTTAAGGATACGTAGGCAGCCTCACGGTTCAGTCCCATAAAAATAAAATCCAAAAGTCACCAAACAAGAAACTGGGGCAGAAGTTGTGTTTGTTGTAAGAAATCTGATTCCGAAAGTTGTAATTTTGAACCCATGAGGAGTTGTTTTGAGCCTTTTTATACCCTTTCTTTCTAACCCCATCCGAAAGCCCACATTACGGTCCAAAGAAAGACCTTTCGATCAATCTTCAAGAAATGCCAAGTGAGCAGGTAGCGGTGATTCATATCAGGGGCAACACTCTGGTCCAAAGAGGGAAAAGAAAACAAAAAATGAGAGAATCTTATTGGTGAAAACCCTCACGGGCACCGTAAGGAGAAATTGAGTTGAGAGATGGATGAATGAGAGAGGTCTGCTGGTGAAAACCTTTCAAGGCACCACAGGATGAACAAGGTCAGGATTTGGGGGAAGAAATCAGGTTATGAAAATTCCGGGGCAACCAAGTATGGCAACTGAAAGTTGATTGGTTGGACAGATTGGGCCGATTAATCCAAAATGTATGTCATGATCATTGATGCCAATTGTTCCACTCAGATAAGTCTCTTTTCTTTTTCCTCTTCAGATAGTCCCCCAGTTTTGGATTTTCTTATCCTTAACTCTGAAAGTCACTGCATTTCATTTCTTTTGGGTTTATTTCTCTAAAATGTTCCCTATGTCAATAAGAAGGAATTTCAAAGCTCACTACTAGCTTCAAATTACAAAGCACAAGGTGGCCAGAGTATACCAAAGATAGCACGATGTAAAGTGGGATAAAGTGCCAGAAAAGTTCCATCGGCAGAGTGATTCAGTAATTTCATAGGAGATGTAGAGTTTCAGTTAAAAGGGTCAAAGGTGTGAAACAACGGTTCGGGTATAGAACACTCGGGTCATCCAAAGTCATGGGGTTTTGAAAGTCAGTCGGAAAGTCAAGCGAATCAGGGCCAGTGTGGGAAGCCAGTCAAAACAAAACAATGCAGAGGAGAGACCTGCAGCAAGAATGTCATCAACTAACCACCACATTTTAAACTGACAAAATTTTTCTTTGATTAAAACAGGGGCAGGAAATTTCGGTTGTCTCAGAGAAACCCTCCGCGGAGAAAGGCAGTCACCAAACAGGTTTGATTTTTGATTTTCAGGACCCTCCTGAAAAATGGGACCTAGTTCAGAAATAGCGTAATCTAGCATAAATGTATCCCAAAGGAATATGAGCTGGTTTAGAAGTTTGCATGTTCAAGATAAGATTCAATTAGGATTTTTTAGGACCCTCATGAATAATGGGACTTAGCTTTAAGATTTCGATTAGATAACAAGATTTAGCGTAAACTCTGTTGTAGGGTAGTATAATTTAGCCATAAAAGTTGTCACTCTTAAGATAAAATTTGACCTTTGATTTTCAGGACCCTCCGGGATAATGGGGAGTAGTTTAAAGACCCTCTTAGATAACAAAATTTAGCAGAAGTCACACCTTTAGAAGATATAACTTAGATTTAAAAATTGTCGTTTAATTAAGAGTTGTTAGGACCCCCCTGGATAATAGGACTTAGCTTGCAAATTCTTAGTAATATTTGATAACATGATGTAGTTTTACGCTCACATCTGTTCCCAGCCACCAAACTGGGGCAGAAAATGTTCTTTGTTTTTGTCTGTTTTGTTGAAGTCAGGAGCCCGCCTGGAGAGCAAGGAATAAATTTCAAGTTAGAGGTCAGGAGCTCGCCTGGACAGCAGGGAATAAATTTCAAGTTAGAGGTGAGGAGCCCGCCTGGAGAGCAAGGAATGCATTTCAAGTTTAGAAGTCAGGAGCCCGCCTGGAGAGCAGGGAATACATTTCAAGTTTAGCAGTCAGGAGCCCGCCTGGAGAGCAGGGAATACATTCAAGTTTAGCAGTCAGGAGCCTGCCTGGAGAGCAAGGAATACATTTCAAGTTAGCAGTCAGGAGCCCGCCTGGAGATCAGGGAATACATTTCAAGTCAGCAATCAGGAGCCCACCTAGAGAACAAGGGAGTATAACTCAAGTTTTAGCTTTCAAGTTCTTATTGATATTTGGTAATGTGGTTCATTTTACACTTACATATGCGTCCAGATACCCAAATTGGGGCAGAAAAATTTTCTTGTCTTGTCTATTTTGTTGAAGCAGGAGCCCGCTTGGAGAGCAGGGAATACAGTTCAAGTTAGAAGTCAGGAGCCCGCCTAGATAGCAGGGAATACATTTCAAGTTAGAAGTCAGGAGCCCGCCTGGAGAGTAGGGAATACATTCAAGTTCAGCAGTCAGGCATCCACCTGGAGAAATGGAAAATATCTCAGATTACAAGGCGGCAACAAAGAGATTCCACCGGGAGGATACAAGTCAACAAGGCAACAAGAACCACAAGACCAAGTTTGAAGATATAGATAGGATTTTGTAATATATAGATCATAACATAGTCTAGCTTCTTTTTATTTTTGGTGTAATAAGGGGATGCAGTAAGCAGTAGCAGCAACAACAACAATAGTGAAATCACAGCTTCATGGTAGTCCCAGCTACCAAAACTTCCTGAACTACACTAACCTGATTCCTTTGTAGCCAAGGATATGTAGGCAACCTCGGAAGTAGGGTGCGGTCAAATCTTTCAAAAATGCTTCCCACGGAGTATTCAAACGGGCAAAAATCGCTCGTATCCGCTCACTTTATCTTTGCACGAAAACTGTTCGTGTTTCTGGGAAAAGAGGGGAAGCTGTGAGCACGTGATTTTTGCCCTATATGAATTACTCCCATAAATTCAAAACAAAATAACTTCTTTTCATTATTTGCAATTTTGTGGATATTGTGGCATTTTCTGATAATTGTTTGCATTTGTCCTTGCATGTTTATTTTATTTAATTCACGAAAATACAAAAACACACTACATTTGTGTTAGAATTAATTTTCATATTGATTAATAAATTATTTGTTTTAAAAAAATGAAAAAATTACAAAAATAGTTTATTTTGCACTTTTTAATTTTTAATTTCGAACTTTGGGTAGTTTTCTTTAAATTTGATTTTTAATTGGTCGTGTTAGTTATTATTTAGAATTATTTAGTATTTGATAGATTAATTTAGTTTTAGGATTTAATTTAGGTTTTAATTTTAATTTTGGAAAAAAAGAAAAAGAATTTTAAAGAAAAATGAAAGAATTTGTGAAAAGAAATGAAAGGAAAAGGATTAAAATGAGAATAAAATCTGGGTCAGTTTGTTTAAAGCACCCATGCCCAATCTTTCCCTCCCAAACCCGGTCCAAGTGATCTGTCACCCAGACCTGTGAAACGGCGTCGTTTAGAGTTCATTTAGGTCAGATTAATCTAGGCCCTCCATCTCCCTCATCTAACGGTCCAGAATCTCCACCCCAACCACATAAAAATGTCCAAAAAACCTTAAATCTGAAACCAGTATAACCTCTCATCTCTTACCACCGTCCGCCACCACCAGCTGCCGCCGGAAATCGCCCTACGGTGGCGGCGAGTCGCCAAATTGCCCCAAATTCATATCAGGCAACCGCCAGACCTTGCTAAATCATGTATTGGCCCCCGTTTCCCAAAACACCCAATGGAATCCCTCAAATTTCCAATCTAAAAAGCTGGAATCGCCGAGCTTCCGATTCTTCAATTCTTTTCGATGATTCTGGCATGCAGTGAGTCGAAATTAACATTAGTTAATGGCTTTTTCAAGAGCCATTGATTAATGTGAGTTTTGACTCATCTCAGATTCATCGAGGTCCAGTCAAATTGCTTGTGACTGAGCAGAGTGCTTTCGAGTTTGGTTTCTCGACTTCAGGAATGGTATTCTCCTTCACTTAAGTCGTTGATATTCATTTTATTCTTATATTTCATCCTTGTCTGTCCATGCCTTTTACTTTTCCATTTTGTTTCATTTTTATGCTTGCGTGGTTGGTCCTAGATTTGTAATGCTTGGGATTCTTAGTTTGAAAACATTTTCATTTTTTTAACCCAAATTTCACGAGTCTCTGAGACTCTGTGGGTTGGCTTGTGAACATGGGTTGTTCAATAAATTAAAAGGCCTAAGAGGGATTTAATTTGGGTATTATCTGAACCCATTAGATTGGGGCAATTGTATTTAGGCTCTGTTCTGCATGAGAGGGTAATTTTCAGAGTTTAAAAAGATTCTAAAGGAGTAATTTGGGTAATTGGCTTAAGGAATCTCTGGTATAATAGATTTCGAAGCTTCTAGGAAGCTTGGGTAGGGGTCTTTAATTGAATTTCAGACTGGTAGTAGGCTAACTTGGTTAACAAGTCAAGAACTGAGGGATTTTAAGCTAAAAAATGAGAATTAAAGAGGGGGGAAAAGTGCAAAAAACTAAAAGCTGAGGCTGCCCTACCTTCTTGCCTATAAAGGCATCATTGCTTGCCTTCCAAGGCAGACCGAAGATCGAAGAAAAATTTCTGGAAATTTGAAAATACTGACTCCAAAAATAATACTGAATTCCCTGCATTTTTGGTTTAAAATTGTTAAAAGTTGGGTTTGTTTTTGCTGGGCCCCTTAGCTAGAGCCTTTGAAAACCAAAAACTCCTATATCCGAGTAAAAATGGTCTGAGTGTTTTGGGATTTCAAAGCTTATTTTGAGGGCTGTCTGGTTTTGGGTCTACTGTGCCATTGAATCTGATTTTGCTGTGATTTTCTCCTCTACTTTGAGTCTGTTGCTGCTATTGTTTCTGTTCTGATCTCAATTCAGCTTTCCTTTCTTTTGTCTTGCCATTTGTTACCAGGTACATATCCCTGACCTTGAACACGTAAGGACTTGCTCATGTGGTGTCTTGAGGAAAAGGAAGACTGATATTGTTTTTTATCAGATGTTTCCTTCTTATTTCTTTTCTCGCTTAATTTGTTGGTTCAATTTTCTTGTATTAACATGTCTAAAGTAAGGCTATGCTGCAAGTGTTGAAATCTACGTTGAATTGCAATAGGACTGTTATCCAATATGTGATGATTTCCATTTGTTTTAATTCCCTAGGGTTTACCATTGCTAGGAGAGTTGATAAATGTTAAGTTCCAGGATGTGTTTGTAAATCCAGAATACACGGGTATTTCAGTAATTACACAATCAGTATTGTTAAGGTTGAGTTGGCATTTGAAATTTCTGTACGCTCCAATCGCTGGGAATGGAAAAATTAGCAAGTTAAATGTAATTAGCATTTTTGCTGTTGGTATGGACTCGAACTCGAGTCTGATTCTTTGATCGAACCTCAGCGATATTTGGGCTCCCAAGTCCAAGCTTTGAGGTCTTTGGTAGAGTAGGGTAGAACGCCATGGCTATTTGGGCTTGTCCCTTAAGCTTTGGAGTTTAATTGAATTAAATGCTTTGTGTAACTTCATATTTTCAAATGGTTTTGGTTAATTGTTGCTTAATTGATTTTGCATAAGTTTAAAATTCTGTGGATTGGGCCTAAAAACTGGCCCAGTTATGGAGTTCAAAAATCAGATTTGGTTTGTGTGTTATTCGTTCTGGGATGTCCTTATCATCGCCCAATTGGGCCCAGAACCTGGAAAGCATTAGAAAGATAAGAAATGGCAGGATGTGCCACGTGAATTTTCTCGTTGTTGGTTGTTGTTGGGCCAACTCGTTCTGATAGTTGGTCCAATTACTCATCGTCGAATTAGTTTAAGCTGGTTTTGCGAATTTGACTCGATAATTTCCTACGCCTTTTAGCCAATTAGCCAAGCCCTTTAATAATCAAGGCAAGCCGTATTATGTAACATGGATAGTTCACGGACCTCCAAAGTTTAGTGCGAATTCCCTTTTAAAAATAATTGAGGTGAGCCGCGCCAAATAAAATACCAAATACGTGGCCATCATTTAAATATTTCTTTTGAATCCTTAGAAATCGATGCGCGCCATTTAGCAAATTTCCATGGCCCTCGCAAAGTTGCTAACGCATAGTTGCTTTAGGCGCGTATTTTAATAATTTACCTTCCTAAACTCGGGTGCCCACTTATGTGACCCAAATCCAAGTCTCAACGATATTAAAATATGTCAAGAACCGCGGGTGCATTTATGTAACGTGGTTCGAAATGTGTTTTAATAATATTGCAATTTCTTTAAAAATTAAATAAAAGAGGTTATAAAGTTAAAATCGTATTATAGGCTAAAACATGTATTAGGATCAGATAATAGGCCAATTATAACAGTTGAGCGACCGTGCTAGAACCATGAAACTCGGGAATGCCTAACACTTACTCCCGAGTTAATAGAATTCCTTACCCGGATTTCTGTATTCGCGAATTGTAATACAGAGTCAATCTTTTTCTCGACTCGGGATTCGAACTGGTGACTTGGGATACCATAAAATTATCCCAAGTGGCGACTCTGAATCTTCAAAAAATAATCCCATTTCGATTGTCACTTTAAGTTGGAAAAAACTCCCTTATACTACCCTTCTCTGAGGGGTGTAGGTAAAAGGAGGTGTGACAATAATCATACAGAAAGGTAACAAAGTTGAGAGCATGGAAATCATGAATTAATTAGGAGCTTGTTAAGGTGAAACACTTAAAATAGGATAGAAAGCATGCTGGTTTAGAAACCATTAGACAAGTGTCCTGGATCAATAGGAACATGCTAAAGTAGAGTAATTAACTTATTGGTCAGGACAAATAGACATGTTGTTTAAAGGCAGTAAACTGGAAGCACATAGGTCACTTTACATAGAAGTAGACATGCTGATTAAGATCAACAGGCATGAAGCACATAGGTCTAATTACATAGCCTGTTGAATGATAACAAAAGTGGAGACATACCAGTTAAGAGATAGCAACAAGAAAGTGAAGCAAATAGGATCCAAAAGGTCTAGCCTTGGCTTTTAGCTGACTGGACAGTGCAACAAACACAAGTAACATGAAGATTTGCAATGGAGAGTGTGTATGAATAAGAGCAAGGATTTGTGTGTGTTTCTGTATTTATCTATGTATGTGTGCGTGTCTTAAAAGAAAATCAGAATGGAGTTTATATAGCACTTAGAAAGGTAAAACAAATAAAGCAAGAGAATTACAGTTCATAAGTAAGGTAAGCAAATATAATTAATCAGTGAATTGGGGCTAAACCCAAGCTAATTTATACAAACAGAATCCGGAAAAGTCACCTTAAAATAAGGAGAATCATTTACCAGCCCGAATTGGGATTAAAACAAGGAAAATAAACCAATTATTGACCATAAATTAGACTAATTAATCTAAATAATGCAAGTAATACTAATTAAAAGTCATAAATAAAGAAAATAGGTAAAATCACGGGGAAGTACTGATTTTAACAGGAAAATATAATCGAACCCTAAATAAAATCAATCAATCTATTTTGATTGACAGAGATAAACAATTAACGGAAAAAAATTGAAGTAATTAGTGCAATAAGCACAGAAACCTAGGTTTTAAAGCATATACACAAAAATTAGTCAAACTAGTAAAGATAATCAGATTCAAACACTTAGGAGTTTTAAAACCTTTTGGGAGAGAGTTTAAACAAAACCCTAATTTCAGAAAACATTGGAATCGACTAGTAATAAGGAAAAACAAAAGGTTTTTCAAAGAGAAATACCAAATAACACTTAAAAACGTTTCAGATCTACAAGGATCTAAACAAACCCAAGTAGTAGAAGATTAGGGTTTAAAAAATGATAGAGATGAAAGAAAACCTGGTTTAAACCCATAGATTCGAGCCATAAACACGAAGATAATGGTACTCACAAACGGAAATGGCCATAGGTAGCTTATGAAAAAGTTTTAAACAAAAACTGAGTTGAATCTCTTCGAGATTCTTTCATAAATCAACGTAATCGAACAACCAGAAGAGGCTAGATAAGGCAATAAATCACCAGATGACCCCATATCTGGTCAAGAATCGAAGGGGTTTTGGGGAATTTTTGAGTGACGGCACTCTAGGGTTTGAGGGTGTCCGAGAGAGAAGAGAGGAGGAGAGGATTCAAAGGCGGCGCAAATGAGAGAGTGAGGTAGGGTTTTGGGGAGTTGGATTAATTAAAAAAGGAAACTATATCTGAACCGTTGATCTCAAGAGATCAACGGCCAGGATTAGTTAAAGGTTGGTGCTGGTTAGATGAGGAATTGAGCCTGGGTATTTTTAATTGGGCTAAGGGTAGGATTTGGGCTAGGTCCGGAATTAAAACAAAAATCAAAAGGGCTATTTGTTAAATACTCAATTAATTCGATAAATAATTTTAAAAATAATTAAAAAATTATTAAAAATGATTTTCATGTATAAAAAATGATTTAAAATTAATTACTTAATATTATAAAATTATAAAAAGCTATTTTCTGGTAAAATAAAGTAATGATGCATATATAGGCTATTATTGCAAAGGTATTGCAATTATAACCCAAAAAATATAAATATAGCTACTCATGAAATAATTAAAGCTTGGTATAAATATAAGTGATAAAAGTAAACCATAAAATTATTATGAAATCGTTTTTGATGTAATTAGTAATTACTTATATAATAAAATGCTAGAATAAATTAATTAAAATCCTTTTAAAAATACTGAAAATTATAGAAAATACTGGTTGATGCTCATGCACTATTTTGAAAGTATATATGTATTTTGAAATATATGCGGGAAAAATTGGGTATCAACAATTATTTTAAATCATTTTTATGCACAAAAATTATTTTATCATTTATTAGCTATTTTTACAGATTATTTTATCAGTTAATTGGGTATTTAACAAATAGCCTCTTTTAATTTGGTTTAATTTCGGACCTTAGCCCAATTTTCTACCCCAGCCCAATTAAATCATACCATGACCCAATTTCCTAACCCGACCTAGCCCAAGATTAATCATGGCCGTTGATCTCAAAAGATCAACTGTCCAGGATCAATTTTCCTTTTTTAACTTAACCAAACGACCCTAACCCTAGTCATTTCTTTCGCCCCGCCGCCCTTGAATCCCTTCTCCTCTCTTCTCTCTCAAACTCTCACCTAACCCTAGCCCGCCATCACTGGAAACCCTTCAATCCATGGGGTTTCCCATCGATCTTAGGCCCCATCCGGCCTCCTACCTCTACTGGTTGTTCGATTTCTTTGTTGTTTGATGGAATCTCGAAGAGATTCAACACAGAATTGGCTTCAACTCTTTATTTTCTCGATGAACCTGCATGTGTTCATCTTTATGTTTGTGAGTGTTTTTATCTATAAGTTTATGGCTTAAACCTCTGGTTCTAAACTGGATTTTTCTCACCTCGGTCCATTTTTCAAAACCCTAGTCTCTTTCTACTCGAGTCTGTTCAGATCTTTGTAGATCTGAGATGATTCTAAGTCTATCTGATATTTCTCTTTAAAATCTTCTGTGTTTTCTTATTATTTAACCGATTTTAGTGTTCCTCTAAAAACTAGGGTTTCATCTTTTAAGTTTCTGCAAATATTTTAAAATGCTTAAAGGTTCAACACTGGCCTTTCTTCTTTATTGTTCGACTAATTTCTCTGCTTGATGTTTCATCTATGGGTTTCGATATGCTTAAAGTTTTCCGTTATTCGATTATTTGTCTCAATGTTCTTGCCCGTTCACTTTGGCCTGGTTAAATAAATTGATTAATTAATTTATTTGCCAAATTAGGTTTTGAAATTATATTTTCCTTTTAAAATTGGTATCTTTCTGAGATTTTTATTTATTCTTTCCTTATATATGACTTATAATTGGTACTACCTTCCTTAATTAGGTTACTAGCCTGATTTCTAGGATCTGATTGTTTTAACCAGCCCATAAATGGTTTTTGATTTATTTGGTTACCTTATTAAACCTCTAACTTGGCTGTTAATTGATTCTCCCTAATTTAAGGGGTCTTTTCCGAATTCTGTTGTGTTAATTGATTGGGTCTAGCCCTAATTAACTGGTTAATTTGATTTGCATAGCTTATTCATGAATTCTTAATTTTCTTTGCCTTATTTATTTTACTCTGTTGAATGCTATATAAACCTCCTCATTCTGATTTTTTAGAACACATGAACATACACGGAAAGATACATAAACACCTACACACATAAACTCTTACTCCTACTCACACACTCAAAGCCATAGTTCTTTCTGTTACTTCTATCTACTGCACTGTCTAGCCGGCTGAAAGCTAAGGTGTCACGATCCTAGTTTGCCCTTTGTGAACTATCGTGATGGCACCTAGTCTCTACGACTAGGTAAGCCTAACAAATACGGAAAAAGAAATAATTGCAGAAAGAAAATAATTAAAAATTGAGATAAAAAATGAGACAGTGTTTAAGTTGCCACTTGACATATAATAGTACAAGAATCTCAACCTAACACTCCCAAAATCCGAAACCCCATGAATCACAAGCTAAGAGTTTACATAAAAATCTCTAACTCTAGAAATATTTATTAACAAGGAAAATACAGAAGGGCTATACTAGTACTGAGAATAAAAAGGGACTCTTCAGTCTGCGGACGCAACAGATATACCTCGAAGTCTCTACAAAAGTGTCTCGCCTCAAGTGTGATAAGACTGAGTGGAAGTACCTGGATGTGCACATGAAAAATATGTGCAGAAAGGGCATGATTACACCACAACGGTACTCAGTAAGTGCCAAGCCTAACCTCGATCAAGTAGTGACGAGGAAGGTCAAGGCCCTACTAAGATTAAATGAAATATAAGGTATAACAGTATAGGATAAGATAGTATAATTAAGTACAATAGTAAGAAGTAACACAAAAATGAAACAACAACAACAGCTACTACAACAGAGACAAATTAATTACAGAAAGGAATACAGCTCAACACAGAGATAGCAACTGGGGATCTACCAAGATACCGTCCTGTAGCCCCCAAATGTAAATATCCAGCAAACCGGGGATCTACCAGGATACCGTCCTGTAGCCCCCAAATGTAAATGTCCAATGGATCTCCCGGATGTCGTCCCGTAGGCGAACTCATAGTGCGCCGGGTATCTACCGGAAACCCGATCCTTAGTCCCCAAATGTAAATACCCAGTACTGGGGGAATCTACTGGGTGCAGTCCCGTAGTTCCAATATAAATGTGTAAGGGGATCTACTGGAATACAAACCTTGTCCCAAAGTAAACATGCAGGGGGATCTACCGGGATACCGTTCCATAGTCCCAAAGTAAACGCACAGCAGCAACACGAAGAATATTCAACTCAATCCAAATTTCATACCAAGGTAAAACATGTATTTCTAACCTATCATGTTACAAAGAATTCAAATAAAGCAGTTTGAGCAAATAAAGCAATTAAGTTAATTAGACATGCTTCCCTAAGCTAACGGTAGGCTTAAATTGCAAGTAGTATAAATAGGGAGGAAAACACAGTTGTAGTTACTTAATGAAAACAAGATTTTCAACAATTAGCATATGTACGCTCTCGTCACCTAACATACAAGACATTTCATACATCAACAAATACCAAATCCTAAGGGAAGTTCCCCCACACAATGTTAGACAAGTCACTTACTTCGAACCGGCTCAAAACCAACCCGAGACCACGTTCTTGCCACGAGTACTCGACTCCAAATGACTCAAATCTATTTAATTCAATTGCATAACATAAATATAATTTCAAGTAACTGATTCCACAAATAAATTCTAAGCTAATACGCGAAATTAGGTAAAATGACCAAAATGCCCCCCGGGCCCACATCTCGAAATCGGGTAAAAGTTTTGGACTATGAACCCTCATTCACTCACGAGTCTAACTATACCAAAATTATCCAAATCCAATGTCAAATCCCCAATCAAAACTCGAAAATTAGGTCTATGAACTTTTCTAAATTTTGCCCCAATTTCTCACCCCAAATCCGAAATTAGATGATGAATTCATGTTTAGAATGGGTTATAAGCAAAAAGGAGTTAAGAATCGTTACCCGCAAACTCCCTACGAAAATCTTCCCAAAATTCGCCTCCTACCGAGCTCCCCAATTAAATTTTGTGATATGAACTCAAAACTCTCGACTTTGAAATTTAAGTTCTGCCTAGACGCGTTCTTCTTCGCGAACGCGAGACTACTACCGCGAATGCGATGAACAAAAATCCTATTGGCCAACTTTCTCTTTCGCGAACACGAGGGTCCACTCGCGAACGCGTAGCTTCAGCTTTAAAGCCTTCGCAAACGCAACCTAATACTCGCGAACGCGTACAGAAATTTCATGGGGTCCCCAACAGCTCCACCTTTCCTCTTCATGAACGAGCTCCGCTCCTCGCGTCCGCGATACTTCCCCTAGCCAGCCTTCGCGAACGCGATCTCCCCTTTGCAAACGCGAAGGCCAAAAGTATGCAACAGAAAAACCAGCAAATTTGTTGTACACCTAAGTCCAAAAATGATCTGTTGAGTATCTGAAACACACCTGAGGCCCTCAGGACCTCAACCAAACATGCCAACCAATCCTAAAACATCATTCAAACTTGTTCCAACCTTTGGAATGCTCAAAACAACATCAAAACACCAATTTAACATCGGATTCAAGCCTAAGAACTCCATAAACTCTCAAATTACGCTTTCGATCAAAAAGTCTATCAAGCCTCGTCCGAATGACCTAAATTTTGCAAGCACGTCACATTAAATACTACGAAGCTACTTCAACTTTCGGAATTCCATTCCGACCCCGATATCAAAATCTCACTATCGAACCGGAAACTTCAAAAATTTAACTTTCGGCATTTCAAGCCTAAATAAGCTACGGACCTCCAAAACACAATCCGAACACGCCCCTAAGCCCGAAATCACCCAACGGAGCTAATGGAACTAACGGAATTCCATTCCGAAGACGTCTTCACACTGCTCCGACTATGGTCCAAATTCTAAAGCTTAAGCTTTCTTTTAGGGACTAAGTGTCCCAAAACACTCCGAAACTCAAAACCAAACATCCCGGCAAATCAAAATAGCAAAAAAAACATGGGAAAAGCAGTTAACAGGGGATCAGGGCATTAATTCTTAAAACAACCGGTCAGGTCGTTACATCCTCCTACACTTAAACATTCGTTCGTCCTTGATCGAGCATAGAGACATACCTGAAGTAGTAAAAAGATGTGGGTAACGACTGCGCATATCCTGCACGGTCTCCCAGGTCACCTCCTCAACTGGCTAACCCTGTCACTGAACCTTTACTTATGCAATGTTCTTTGACCTCAGCTTTCGAACCTGCCTGTCCAATATCGCTACTGGCTCCTCTATATAAGTTAGATCCTTGTCCAACTGAACTGAACTGAAATCCAACACGTGCGACGGATCACCATGATACCTCCGGAGCATCGAAACATGCAATACTGGATGAACTCCTGCCAAGCTAGGAGGTAAGGCAAGCTCATAAGCAACCTCCCCAACACGCCGCAATATCTCAAAAGGACCAATAAACCTCGGACTCAACTTCCCTTTCTTCCCAAATCTTATAAAGGCCTTTATAGGCAAAACTTGAAGTAGAACCCGCTCTCCAACCATATAGGAAACATCACAAACCTTCCAGTCCGCGTAACTCGTCTGTCTGGATTGGGCTGTATGGAGTCTATCCTGAATCACCTTAACCTTCTCCAAAGCATCCTGAACCAAGTCTCTGCCCAATAATCTAGTCTCACCCGGCTCAAACCAACCCACCGAGGATCTACACTGCCTACCATATAAAGCCTCAGGCGGAGGCATCTGAATGCTGGACTGATAGCTGTTGTTGTAGGCAAACCCTGCCAATGGCAAGAACTGATCCCAAGAACCTCCAAACTCAATCACACATGCACGGAGCATATCCTCAAGAATCTAAATAGTACACTTGGACTGTCCGTCTATCTGAGGGCGAAATGGTATACTCAACTCCACCCGGGTACCTAACTCGTGTTGTATGGCCCTCTAGAACCGTGATGTGAACTAAGTACCTCTATCTGAAATGATGGAAACTAGAATACCATGCAGACAAATAATCTCCCGGATATAAATCTCCGCCAGACGCTTCGAAGAATAGGTAATACACATAGGAATGAAGTGCGCGGACTTGGTTAGCCGATCCACAATCACCCAAATGGCATCAAACTTCCTTAAAGTCCGTGGGAGCCCAAGTACAAAGTCCATGGTGATCCGCTCCCACTTCCACTTCGGAATCTCAATTTGCTGAAGCAACCCACCCGGTTTCTGGTGCTCATACTTCACCTGCTGACAATTGAGGCACCAAGCTATAAACCCAACTATATCTTTCTTCATGCTCTCCACCAATAATGCTGCCTCAAATCCTGGTACATCTTTGCGGCACCCAAATGAATGGAATACCGCGAACTGTGGGCCTCTTCTAGAATCAACTCCCGAAGCCCATTAACATTGGGTACACATACCCAACCCTGCATCCTCAATACCCCATCATCACCAATAGTCACATCTCTGGCATCACGGTGCTGAACCTTATCCTTGAGGACAAGCAAATGAGGGTCATCAAACTGACGCTCCTTGATACGATCAAATAATTAAGACCGAGAAACCACGCAAGTTAGAACCTGACTGGGCTCCGAAAGATCCAATCTCACGAATTGGCTGGCTAAGGCCTGAACATCCATTGCCATGGGCCTCTCCGCTACTGGTAAATAAGCTAAACTCCCCAAATTCTCCGCCCGGTGACTCAAAGCTTTGGCCACCATATTGGCCTTGCCCGGGTGATACAAAATAGTGATATCATAGTCCTTCAGCAGCTCCAACCATCTCTTCTAGCACAAATTAAGATCCTTCTGCTTGAACAGATGCTGCAAACTCCGGTGATCAGTATAAATCTCACAAGTCACACTATACAAATAATGACGCCAGATCTTCAAGGCGTGAACAATAGTAGCTAACTCGAGATCATGGACAGGATAATTCTTCTCATGTACCCTCAACTGTCTGGACGCGTAGGCAATCACCCTACCGTCCTGCATCAATACCACTCTAAGGCCAATCCTCGAGGCATCACAATAGACAGCAAGACCCCGAACCTGTAGGCAATATCAAAACTGGGGTTGTAGTCAAAGTTGTCTTGATCTTCTGAAAGCTTGCCTCACACTCTTCCGTAAACTGGAGCACCCTTCTAGGTCAGCCTAATCATAGGTGCTGCAATCGATGAAAATCCCTCAACAAAATGACGATAGTAACCCACCAATCCAAGAAAACTATGGATCTTTGTAGCTGAGGATGGTCTGGGCCAACTCTGCACTGCCTTCACTTTCTTCGAATCCACCTGAATACCCTCACTCGATACCACATGGCCTAAGAATACCACGGAATCCAACCAAAACTCACATTTTGAGAACTTAGCATATAACTTCTTTTCCCTCAAAGTCTGAAGCACAGTCCTCAGGTGTTGCTCATGATCTTCCTGACTCCGGGAACACACCAAAATGTAATAAATAAAAACAATGACGAACGAGTCAAGATATGGCTAGAACACATTGTGCATCAAATGCATAAAGGTTGTTGGGGCATTGGTCAGCCCAAATGACATAACAAGGAATTCGTAATGACTATACCGAGTCCTGAAAGCAGTCTTCGGGATATCTGGCTCCCGAATCTTCAACTGATGGTAACCTGAGCGCAAGTCAATCTTAGAAAATACTCGTGTGCCCTGAAGCTGGTCAAACAGATCATCAATACGAGGCAAAGGATAATGGTTCTTCACTCTAACTTTGTTCAACTGGCGATAATCAATGCACATACGCAGAGAACCATCTTTTTTCTTCACAAACAAGATAGGAGCACCCCAAGGTGATACACTGTTCCAAATGAAACCCTTTCAACTCAGGAGGGGCAATACGATACGGAGGAATAGAAATGGGCTGAGTTTCCGACAAGAGATCAATGCCAAAATCAATATCTCTATCAGGCGGCATGCTCGGAAGATTAGCTGAAAACACATCAGGAAAATCTCGTACTACTAGGACTAAATAAACTATAGGGGTATCAATACTGACATCTCTCACATAAGCTAGATACGCGTCACACCCCTTCCCAACCATACATTGAGCCTTAAGGAATGAAATAACTCTACTGGAAGTATGATCTAAGGTACCCCTCCATTGTACTCGTGGTACACCTGGCATAGCCAGCATCACAGTTTTGGCGTTACAATCAAGAATAGCATAATGGGGCGAAAACCAGTCCATGCCCAAGATAACATCAAAATCTACCATGCTGAGCAATAATAAATCGGCTCTGGTCTCAAAAACACTAAAAGCAACCACACACAACCAATAAACGCGGTCCACAACAAGAGAATCCCCCACATGAGTGGAAACATAAACAGGAGAACTCAAAGAATCCCGAGATACACCCAAATGCGGAGAAAAATAAGAAGACACATAAGAATAGGTGGAGCCTGGATCGAATAAAATCGATGCATCTCTATGACAAACTAGGACAATACCTGTGATGATAGAATCGGAGGCAACAACCTCGGTATGGGCAGGAAGGGCATAATATCTGGCATGGCCTCCCCCTCTAGGGTGACCTCTACCTCCCTGACCTCAACCTCTAGCTGGTTGAGCTGGTGGGGTAGCAACTAGAGCTATAATCATAGCCTGAGAACCCTGTGGGGCACGCTGTGGCTGAGAAGTCTGTGGAGGTGCAGTCCTCCTAAGTCTAGGGCAATCCTTCACCACATGGCGTGTGTCACCACACTCAAAACAAGCTCTGGGAGGACGTGGCAGTGGGAACCGTGCAGTACAGGTACTCTAAGACCCCTGAACACCTGAAACATTGTGCGAAATCTGAGATGCAAACTGAGCTGGGTGACCCACAAAACCTCTAACATGTCGTACTCTTCCTCCAAAGTAAGGACCAGTGGATATCTCCAGTACACGAGGTCTCTTCGCTTCCCTATACTCTCTTTCCTGACCTTATCTGTCCTCTCTCTCCTGGACCCACCTATCCTCTACTCGGTGAGAGGTTGATAACTAGGGATTTTGTTTCATGCTCTTTCTTGCTTACGCTTTGATTATAAACTCTTACAAAATAGTCGCAAAAGGCTCATAAGTTGTGCTTGATTGCAGGTTTGATCAACAAAGTGATGAAACATCAAAGATCGACTCAAAAGGAGTGAAACCTGCACAAGTACCAAAGATAAGACAAATCAGGACAAACAGGCCTAGTGCGGTAACACTACACTTTGTGTGGTCCGCACTAGGGAGATTCAGAGAGCTGGATTTGAAGGCATCAAAGCAGTGTGGCCGTAGTACATATTGTGCGGTCCGCACTGAAGACACCGCGGCCGCACTACCATTTTATGCGGTCCGCGAAAACAAACTTCAGAGATATGTCAAGTGCCAAGGTTAAAGCCTGTGCGGTCCGCAGTCCATTCTGCGCAGACCGCATTGGAAGACTTCGCGGCCACGGTCCATTCTGCGCGGTACGCGGAGCATGGGATCAGAGAGTTGACTTTCAGATTCAAGAGCCTAGCGCGGCCGCAGACCATTTTGTGCGGTCCGCACTGACCCCGTAGGGGCATTTTTGTTTAGTTTTTCCAGCTTAGTATAAATAGAACCTTTTCCAATTTTTAGGGCATCAGCTATTTTTTGAACAAAGATGCGCTCGTGAGAAGACCATATGTAGCCATTTTGAGAATTTTTACTCAGTTTTTATCATTGAATCTTTGTATCTACCTTAGCAATAAATTAATATATCTTTATCTTCATCTATTTCTTTGTTTTTCTCTTCAAGCATGAGTAGCTAAACTCATTATCTAGGGTTGTGGCTCAACCCTAGCGTGGGTAATTGATGGGTGTTGTGATTTAAGGTTAGATTGACTATGGGTGTTTGTTATTTGGGTCAATTTTATGGTTTATTTATGAATTGGTGGTTGAAAACACTGGTTTGTGCTAAGTTGACTTGGATCTTCTTGAGAAAGAGAGCCTAAGTCTCCAAAATTGACCCAACAAGAAATTGGGATGGACTCAAGAGAATTGATAGTCTCAATTAAAGGGTTAAACCTCGAGAGAGTAATTACCCAACTTGAACCCTAGTTGCTTGAGCAAATTTGCCTACCCATTTGGTCTTGAGAAAGTCAATTGGGCATAATCACTCTCTCTACCGAGAGGTGTGAGATTGGGTAAAATCGTGCAGCGGTTATAGCATATTTCCCCAATCATGTCAATCGTGCCTTAGAAGTAATTACCCGTCAATTAGCCACCTAGGTAAAAGTCACTACCCTAGTGCCTTTTTATCCATTAAATACAACTTTTAGAAATTCTCATTTAGCATAATCTAGTTGCATTTATAATTAGTAGTTGATAATAGTAGTTTGTTAAAGGAAAACCAAAAATGATTGGAAGTGATATTTGGAACAAATACACAATTCCACTCTAAATAGATACTCGACTCCATTCCTAGTTCCCTGTGGAAATCGATCCCGACCCATAAATCGGGTAAAAGCTATTGCGACCCTCTCTTCTTACTTTTTAGTAGTGCGGAGTAGGCAGCGATCAACTTTTTGGCGTCGTTGCCGGGGAGCTAACGATTTTGGTTATCTATTTAGTTAGTTTTGTGTATTGTTCTTATTTCCTTCTTTGTTACTTACTTGTTTGTGTCATTGCTCTGGTACCAACATTGGTTTAAACAACGCTAATGACCCTCTTGGAAACGTGATAGCGGGGGAGGAGGTAGATGATCTTGAGCAAGATGAGGTGCCTCTTGCACATCAAGGTCAACGGAGAGGCCGGAATGTCAATGCTAATCCAAATGACAACATTCCAGACCCTCCCTCGGTTCCTCCAAGAGTGGCTCCCAGAGTATTACCGAACCAGGGCTACGCAAGTGCTATTGTCCCACCCCGAATCCGGGTGGGCAACTTTCATATAACCAATGTGATGTTGACCTTACTTGAGCAGTGTGGGTACTTCATGGGCGTTGCAAATCAAAATGCCCACAAACATCTCAAGGGGTTCATAGATACATGTTGGGGGAGCAAGTAGACGAATGTATCTGAGGATGTGTTGAGATTAAGACTTTTACCATTCTCACTTCGGGGGAAGGCATTAGACTGGCTCGAGAGACTCCTCAACCATTCCATCACAACTTGGGATGAGTTGGCGAATTGGTTTATTGCCAAATTATTTTCTCCTAGTCATATGGCGGCACTTCGAGATGAAATATTGGCCTTCAAGCAAGAGCCAACGGAACCTTTGCATGAGATTTGGGAGCGGTATAGGACGATGGTGAAGGAATGCCCAAATAATGATATGACCGAGGCCATGATCCAACAAACCTTCTACCGGGGCATAAATACTACAAATCAATGCATTGTGAACTAATTGGCTAGGGGCAATTTTATGAAGCTTTCTTATGATGAGGCATGTGATTTACTTGATGAAATGGCGGACACTTCTTCAGCATGGCAGAGTAGAGCAAATATGCCTCAAGGTGACCCTACGGTTATTCATTTGCCCAAGGAATTACATGATCACGGGCAAGCGATAGCTGAGCTTACTACTACTATGAACCAATAGGCTAAGGCACGATTGCAACAAGTTCATAATCCTCGCCAAGTGAATGCCATGGAAGGTGTTAGTATGCTTGTCAACAAAAGAAGTGAAAGGAGGCAACAAAATCAAGGGAATTATGAGCAATATGATGATACATGTGATGGGTTTCAAAATGATGGTTATGATGATCAAAGTGAAGAGGTACAATATGTCAACAACTATCAAGGCAATAGAGGCAACTCTTCAAACCAACAATGGCGACCCCAAGGAAATTGGGGAAATCAACAACAAGGTGGTGGTAATTGGAACAACCAGAACCAAAAACAACAATTGGGGTAATCAAAACAACAACCAAGGAAATTGGACTAGAAATAACAACAATTGGGGCAACAATAACAATCAAGGAGGGTGGAACAACAATGGAAACCAACACAACCAGGGGCAAGGCTTTCAAAGGCCCCTAATGTACCAACAACCGAACAATCCACCCCCTTTCCCTTCTCAAGGTTCTAGTTCTTCTGGTAATGATATGAGCAGAATTGAAATGATGTTCGAGTAGATGATGAAGAGTAATGCGGATTCGGATGCACAGTTAGCTTCTCACAATACCTCTATCCGAAACATGGAGGTGCAATTAGGCCAAATCTCTCAGTCATTGAATACTCGCCCAAAGGGTACTCTACCAAGTGATACGGTATGGAACCCAAAGGGTGGGAACAATCATGTTATGGCAGTCACAACAAGAAGTGGGAGAGGCGGTGATGTGAATGCCTCTAAGCAAAAGCAAGTCGTGGATGATGATGTTGAGTTGCAAGATGACGAAGTCCCTTTGGTAGTTGAAGATGTGATTGATGAAAATGTGAACAATGAAGTGAGGATTGATATTCAAGACGTCGAGGTGAAAACCCAAAATGATGTGAACCCGTCTAGGGAACACATAATTGACATGTCGGAGCCGGTTGTGCCAAAAGCCAAGGATCCTTTGCCAAGGTCACCTTCACCTTATCCTCAAAGGCTCGCGAAGCAGAAGAATGATAATCAGTTTAAAAAGTTCATTGACATGATGAAGAGCTTATCTATTAATGTGCCTTTGGTGGAGGCACTTGAAAAAATGCCGGGTTATGCAAAATTCATGAAAGATTTGGTTACAAAGAAGCGTTCTATGAATTGTGAAACTATAAAGATGACTCACCAAGTTAGTGCTATAGTGCATTCAATGGTCCCGAAGCTTGAAAATCCCGGTGCTTTCACCATTCCTTGCACCATTGGGAGTGCGGATTTTGCCAAGGCTCTATGTGATTTGGGAGCTAGTATCAATTTAATGCCCTACTCGGTTTTCAAAACTTTGGGTATCGGGAAACCTAGGTCAACCTCAATGAGAATTCAAATGGCGGATCGATCGATGAAGCGACCTTTGGGAATTATTGATGATGTGATTGTCTGGGTGGACAAATATATTTTGCCGGCTGACTTTGTCATTTTGGATTATGAAGTGGACTATGAGGTTCCTATTAACTTGGGCAGACCTTTCCTTGCAACGAGGAAGGCATTGGTTGATGTTGAAGTGGGTGAGCTCACTTTCCGAGTGGGAGATGAAAAGGTCGTTTTCCATGTTTGCAAGTCTATGAAGCAACCCAATAACACCGAGGTGTGCTCATTTGTAGACCTTGTCATAGCTGTGATTGTGGATGATACCAGTGTTATGATCAACGTGGAGGATCCTCTTGAGGCCGTGCTATTAAATCTTGATGTCAATGAGGATGCAGGTAGAGTGGAGTGCATGAATGCCTTACATGGGATGGGCTTTTATTCTTATGAGCCTAGAAAATTGTCTTTGGATCTTGAAAACCGGAAAACTCCACCAACAAAGTCATCAATTGAGGAGCCACCGGTGTTGGAGTTGAAACCACTTCCTCCACACCTCAGGTATAAATTCTTGGGCTCAAACTCTACTTTACCAGTTATTCTTTCTTCTTGCCTTACTAACATGCAGGTTGAGGCCACTTTGGCGGTGCTTCAAAAGCGGAAAAGGGCAATTGGCTGGACTCTAGCTGACATTCGGGGAATAAGCCCCGCATTTTGTATGCACAAAATTATCTTGGAGGATGATGAAAAGCCTTCCTTGGAGCTTCAAAGAAGATTGAACGAGGCTATGCAAGAAGTGGTGAAGAAAGAGGTGATCAAATGGTTGGATGTCGGGGTTGTGTACCCCATTTCTGATAGCTTGTAGACTTTTCCGGTGCAATGTGTACCAAAGAAGGGTGGTATGACTGTGGTGACCAATGACAATAATGAACTTATTCCTACTCAGACAATCACAGGTTGGAGGGTTTGCATGGACTACCGGAAGCTAAACAAGGTGACCCGAAAGGACCATTTCCCATTGCCATTCCTTGACCAAATGTTAGATCGTCTTGTTGGACGTGCTTTTTATTGATTTTTGGATGGGTACTCAGGGTATAATCAAATCTTAATTGCCCCAGAGGATCAACAGAAGACCACATTTACTTGTCCATATGGAACCTTCGCTTTCTCTCGGATGCCGTTCGGATTGTGTAATGCTCCGGCGACATTCCAAAGATGCATGATGGCTATTTTCACCGACATGGTGGAAGATATATTGGAGGTCTTCATGGATGATTTCAGTATGGTTGGTGACTCCTTTGAATAGTGTTTGGGTAATTTGGATAGAGTGTTGGCCCGGTGTGAAGACACAAACCTCATACTCAATTGGGGAAAATGTCATTTCATGGTTGAAGAGGGTATAGTATTGGGTCACAAAATTTCAAAGCGAGGGATTGAAGTTGACAAAGCCAAGATATGATTTCAAGGCTTTCTCCCCCCATTTCTGTCAAAGGGGTGAGGAGTTTTCTTGGGCACGCGGGTTTTTACCGAAGGTTTAAAAAAGATTTTTCAAAAGTGGTACACCCCTTGTGCAAGTTGCTAGAAAAGGATGCAAAGTTTGTGTTCGATGAGGGATGTATGCAAGCATTCGAGCTTCTCAAGCTTAAGTTGACCACTACCCCGATCATTACCGCACAAAATTGGATCTTGCCTTTCGAGCTCATGTGTGATGCAAGTGATGTTGCAGTTGGGGCTATTTTGGGTCAAATGGTTAACAAGATGTTTAATCTGGTGTACTACGCAAGCAAGACCATGAATGAGGCTCAAAGGAACTATACAGTCACCGAGAAAGAGTTGTTGGCTATAGTGTTTGCAATGGAAAAGTTTTGACCATATCTTATGGGAGCCAAAGTTATAATGCACACACCGATCATGCCGCCCTGAGGTATTTGATGACAAAAGAAAGACTTCAAGGCAAGATTGATGAGATGGGTGTTACTACTTCAAGAGTTTGATCTAAAAATTGTGGACCGGAAAGGTAGTAAGAATCAAGTGGCGGAACACTTGTCCCATTTGGAGGGGGAGGCCTTGTGATGGCCTTGAGATCAATGATTCATTTCCTGACGAACAACTCCTTGTGGTGCCAATTAATGATATGCCATGGTTTGCCGATATTGTCAATTACCTTGTGACTAGAATAATCCCGTGTGAGCTCTCTTCTAACCAAAGGAATAAGCTCTAGCGGGATAGTTTGGATTTCTATTGGGATGAGCCATACTTGTTCAAGATTTGCACGAATGGTGTGATTCGTAGATGTGTCCCGAAGGAAGAACAATTGAGTATCTTAGAGGCTTGCCATTCTTCACCTTATGGTGGCCATCATGGTGGGGTGAGGACCGCCTCGAAAGTTCTTAGTTGTGGATTCAATTGGCCTACCTTGTTCAAAGATGCGGGTGATTTTGTGAAGAGGTGTGACGAGTGCCAAAGAGCGGGCGAAATTTCAAAAAGGGATGAGATGCCTCTCAATACCATTCTTGAAGTGGATATCTTTGATGTTTGGGGCATCGATTTCATGGGTCCATTTGTTAGCTCTTGTGGGAATACTTACATTCTCGTGGCGGTTGACTATGTCTCAAAATGGGTTGAAGTCGTGGCTTTGCCTAACAATGAAGCCCAGAGTGTTGTTGCATTTCTTAAAAAGAGCATCTTCACAAGGTTTGGCACTCCTCGTGCGATTATTATTGATGAGGGGTCTCACTTTTGCAATAAAGCTTTCGACACATTGCTTTCCAAGTATTGTGTCAATCATAAGGTTTCAACCCCTTATCATCCTCAAGTTAGTGGTCAAGTGGAAGTCTCCAATAGAGAAATCACAAGTATCTTGTCAAAGACGGTCAATGCAAATAGGACTGATTGGTCGAAGAAGTGGGATAACTCTCTATGGGCTTATCGGACGGTTTACAAAACTCCGATTGGGATGTCTCCGTATCGGTTGGTGTTTGGGAAAGCATGCCATCTTCCGGTTGAGTTAGAGCACAAGGCCATGTGGGCTTTGAGAAAGTTGAATCTTGAATGGATGTTGCAACTAATCTTCGGGTTGAACAACTCAATGAACTTGATGAATTTAGATTCCATGCCTACTCCAGTTCGTCCTTGTATAAGGACAAGATGAAGTACCTTCATGACAAATATGCTCGTGGAAAGGAGTTCAACGTAGGTGATTTGGTTCTCTTATTCAACTCCCGGTTACGTCTGTTTCCGGGAAAGCTCAAATCCAAATGGAGTGGACCGTTTGAAGTTGTGTTTGTGATCCCTTTTGGTGCTCTTGATTTGAAAAACAAAAATGGTGAAGTCTTCAGAGTTAATGGGCATCGGGTCAAGCATTATCTTGGAAAGTTTGATGACAGCCACGTGGTGGCGCTCCTTCATCTCAAGTGATGTGGTGGTAACATGCGTTGTGCCGCGATGTTAAATCAGGCATTTCTTAGGAGGTAACCCATGTGTTTTTCTTCTTGTTTTATTTGATTTTCTTTGTAGTATCGGATTGATTTTTGGGCTGACTGGTTGTGCGATGTTGCAGGGATTGTGTTGAGGCAGTGCAACACATAGTAAGAAAATGTTCAGTCTCTAAAGTTGCCAGTGTGGCCGCACTACATTCTGTGTGGTCCGCACTGGTGAAGGCCAGAGTGATACCTCTTTGAAGTTGGCCACTGCGGCCGAAATACACTTTGTGCGGTCCGCAGTAGACCACTACGGCCGCGGTCTGTTATATGCGGACCACAGTGGGATACTGGGCCAAGCTTGATCATAACAGCCCAGTGCGGACCGCAGTCCATTTTGTGCGGTCCGCACTGGTAGGTGAGGCTAGGCCCCAGGGGCTTTTATATAAATAGACCCTGGGGACCCCCTTTTTACTCTTTTCGCAAAAAATTGAATCTCAGAGCATATTATTACTGTTCACTCCCTGGTATTGATCGTGAAAACTTGCTTAGCATTGATTAACTTCACTCCACCTCATAAGCTGGTAACATTACACTCATTTCTTCCTTGATTAATTTTGTTCTATTTTCATTTTCCTTTTTTTAGCTTATACTTCTTCTTTTTCCTACCGTAATTAGTTTGACTCTAGGATTAGATTAGTTTAAAGGTTGATTTCTGTGGACTTAGTAGTTTTATGGACTAGGTAAATCGTTTAGGGACAATATTTTAGTGGAAAATTGGACTTTAAGGCAAATCTAAGAATCCTAACTCAGTGCCACTTCTGGGCATGTTGTGCGGATCGAGGTCATTTTTATGCGGTCTGCGGTACCCTAGTGCAGTCCGCAGTAACACTTTGTGCGGATCGCACTGATGATCTTATGTCAAGGTGACCCTTGCCTAGTGCGGCCGCACTATATTTTGTGTGGTCCGCACTAGCCCAGTACGGCCGTAGTACCATTTCGTGTGGGCCGCACTGGTCAGATTCAGAGGAAGGGTAGTCTGAACCCCATCCCTGTGCGGATCTCGGTCATTATTATGCGGTCCACGATGGTCCCTTTACGGCCGCACTCCATTTTGTGTGGTCCGCACTAGGCCGTTTCTACAACCTGGCTGCAACTTTTCAATTCTGTCTGCAATTCTTTTTGCAAAAATGTTGCTCACTATTTCTATTGATACTAACAATGTGAGATGACTGTGTTTGCAAATAATGGTTAAACAAAGAGGTAAAGGCTCCAAACAACCTGGCAAAGGCGATTCCTCTCGGGGAGGGAAGCAGAGATTGGTTAAACTCACTCCCCAGGCTCATCAAAACATAAAGAAGATGAGAAAGGAAATTAAGGCAGTTGATAGAGCTTGTGATCAATCGGAGAGTGAGTATTTGCCCTCCCATGATATCTCTTCAAACTCAGTACCAACACATTTCTACTCAAGTTTCAGATTGACAGATGACACTCTTCCACCATCACCCACTGCCCAAGCACCAGAGCATGTTCCCACTGAGTCATTTGAGGGCTCAGCAGCCAACAATGGTGAGTACTCCACCTCCCCACAGCTTCATTATCCGGGGAGAGTGCATACGGAGGTGAGGAGGAGGTTCAAGGGGATGAGGAGGTATTTGAGGGGGGTGAGACTCAGGTTGGGGGCATAGCCCGTACTAGAAATCCCGAAGTTTGGGAGGATAGGTTCGTGAGCCAGGTGGCGTACCACAAATTTCGGGAGTGGTGGCCGGTGAGAAAATTGATACCGAAGCGGAGTTTCATTGACAGAGATCTTTTACCCCACAACCCTGACGTGCATAGACAGTTCAGAATGAGAGTGGGTTGGGAGCACTTTTTAGATGATTGTGTGGATGCCAATGAACACTTAGTCAAAGAGTTCTACTGTAATGTAGCCCACATCGTAAAAGGTTCCAAAGTGACTAAGGTTCGGAACCTCAAGGTGTTGTTTGACGGGAAGTCGCTCAACAAATACCTGGGTTTCAATGAGGAAGATGAGTCTCTTTATATGGCAAAGTTGGAGATGGGTGAGGAGGTCCGTCCATGATTAGCTCAGTACTTGGCAATCCCAGGTACAGTTCTGGAGTGGTTGACTGTTGGGGTCAAAAAACTACGGAGGACCCTAAACTTTGAGGCGAGGGGCTGGGAGACATTTGTGTGCAGCCGGTTAGACCCTACTACCCATGACCAAACACTTCCTCTCCACCGGGCTGTTTTGGTTGCTTCCATTATGGCGGGGTACCCCATCAATGTGGGGAATGTGATGTCTCGGATCATTTCTATAGTGGGTGCCGAGAGCGACCGGAACTATACCTTCCCCAACACCCTTACTATGTACTTCCGGGACTTGCAGGTGAACAAGAAGCCATACGACATCAAGGCCAAGGCGACAGCACCGTTCTCCTGGTACAGCTTGAAGGGGAATGAAAACCCCAAGGACAAGAACTACAAAGCCCCTGCTTCTGCCCCAACTGTCCAGTCTGAAGAGCCAGTTGTGGCTCCACTCATACTGAGATTCCTCCCGGACCTTCCACATCAGTAGGCCCGGAGATCCCATCTACCCGGGCCCATCCCATCACTGCCTACCGGCTAAGCTAGTCCCTTTTGAGTATAAACAACTAGATGCAGACTGCTTCATCCAAGTTGTCCACATTGACTACCACAGTAGAGGCTCAGTCGGCTCCTCCAGCCCCACAGGTGCCCCAGTCGATAGAGGATGCTTTGAAAGAGATACTTGAGAACCAGAAGAAAATACTCACTACTCAGGAGACATTGACCAAGGCAGTCGATTCACACAGCAAGGCTCTCAAGGAGCTTGCTCAGGAGCATAAGAAGCTTAGGAAGACATGGGCCTCCAAGGAGTCCGTGAAGGAGCTGCAGGCAGATGTAGATAGACTGAAGGCAGACCATCTTCCTTTGGACTTGTTGCTCGATGACCTAGTCTCAGCAGCTCATCCAGAGCCGGAGTAGACCTGGAGGCCTCCGAAGAGGAGGAAGATTCCTAGAGCCGATGATGCTATCATCCAGTTGGCGGACCCAGTAGAGACTTCCTCCAGTCAGCCACAGGGTGTACCAGATCTAGAGCTTGTCCAGGCCTAGGTCCCAGTAGTAGAGCAGTAGGACACCGGGAACTAGTTTGAGGTTCCCGAGCACACAGAGGACCCTGGGACCATCCATGATCATATGCACACCGACAGGGCTTAGGGAGTCTTCATATCCTTTCTCTATTATTTTTTATGCTTATTTGGACTAGATGGCATTGGAGACAATGCCAGCTTTTAATTGAGGGGGTGCGCCCTACATTTTTGGATGACTGTATATATTGATTCATTTTATGCTTTCTTGATTTTCACATTTGGTCTGTATATAATTTGATATTTAGTTACTTTTATCGCATTTTTCATCTTCCTTGGGTTTGTATATAAAGTTACATCATTGTATATATTCATCTCCGTTGTATATTCAAATCCCCTATTGTATATATTCATTCTATTTTCGCAAAAAATTTCCATTTTTAGCTTCTTATTTATGTTCGTAGCTTTTTGTTTTGTTTTGTACGTTTTCAATAAGCCTTTGGTTTTCTTAATGCCACGGTTCTTTCCAAAGGTGGAGTGTTGTGTGAACCGGGTGGCTCTTCCCAATGATGGATGACGTGATAACCTTCTTAAGGGTTTGAGTCCATTTTTTTTGTTTTTTTCCGTTTTTAGTAGTTTATAGTTAAGGATACCTCAAGCAAAGCTTTACTTGGGCCTAGCACATTTGCCTTTGATCCCATGGTCAAAGACAAAATGTTGTGTTTAGGATGGTGAGAGTCGTGACCTTGAGACTCTTGTGTTGGCCGATAATCATCAAGTGGTTTTTCGGGACCATTGTGTGCTCAAATCGTATCTAAGGTCATTGTGGGCCCCCGACTCTATGTCTTTAGCAATCCTTTAGCTTGTGTGATGAGAAATCGAATTGCAAGTCTAATTCCCGAGCCATTGGTCTAGAACTTGCCTTGAATGTTTGTTGAGGCGAAATCTTTAGTGAAATTTGAATTGAGAAGTGATTATAGGCTCTCCTTGATCTAAATGATAGTTTGAACAATTCCATAGCCTCCCAATGATATGATCCCTAGTTAACCCTTTTGAGCCTTAGACCTGTTTCTTTCAAGAACCATGATACAAGCCTATACCTGTTCTAAAATATACCCTCTCTTGGCACCCGATCTTTCCTTGAGTACATGGCAAAAGTATAAGTTTGGGGGGAGAGATGAGGAATGGCAACAAAGTGGTAAAAGGCACAAAAATGAAGAAAAGGAAAGGCAATGAAAAAGAAAGAAAAGCAAAAGACAAAAAGAATGCTCAATGTGAAAAAGAATAAAAAGGGATTCAAGAAAAGAAAAAGAAAGAAAGGTGTGGAAAGTTGAAAAAGGAGAAGAGGTTTGAATTGCACAAGAAAGAGTGACAATGTGTCTCTCTAGCCCCTTAGAAAGAAGTGAGATGACTCAAAGAGTCAAGAGAATGTATGTCAAATGAATCAAAAGAAGTGTTTAAGGGAAGATGGAACTCACTTAGGTCAAAACATTTCCTACCCTGAACCAATAGCCTTCACAATGACTCCACAAAAGCCCTATATGATCTTGAGTTGAATGAAGCTTACATTAGTGGATACTTACATAAGGAGCAAGCATATGGTACTTTGAACCGGACTTGTGACCTTTTCTTGAGAGAGATGAGTGAATTTCCATTAACCTCGATTTGTGTGCCAATATTCTAAAAGGTGAGGTTTACTTAGGGAGAGTTGAGGATGTGTGAGTTTGGGTTCCACAATGACCAAAGTAATTGAGAGAGTTCTTTGATGTAATGAGTCAACTCTTAATGCTCTTGTGTCACACTTGATCCATGGTTTTTCAAAGGTTAAATGTTGTTAATGATTCATTTGTATTGAGGGCAACTGTTAGTCCCAATTGATGCTAGTTGAGGTTACTTTAGGATAGCTGAAAATTCTTGGACTTTCCCTTAAGGAGTGGGCTTATTTTGTTTGCTTGAGGACAAGCAAAAACTTAAGTTTGGGGGAGTTGATAACTAGGGATTTTGACGTGTTTCATGCTCTTTCTTGCTTACGCTTTGATTATAAACTCTTACAAAATAGTCCCAAAAGGCTCATAAGTTGTTGTTGATTGCAGGTTTGATCAACAAAGTGACTAAATATCAAAAATCGGCTAAAAAAGAGTGAAACCTGCACAAGTACCAAACACAAGACAAATCAGGACAAACAGGCCTAGTGCGGCCGCACTACACTTTTGTGCGGGCCGCACTAGGGAGATTCAGAGAGCTGGATTTGAAGGCATCAAAGCAGTGCAGCCACAGTACATATTGTGTGGTCCGCACTGAAGACACCACGGCCGCACTATCATTTTATGTGGTCCTCGGAAACAAACTTCAGAGAGATGTCAAGTGCCAGGGTTCAAGTCTGTGCGGTCCATAGTCCATTCTGCACGGACCGCAGTGGAAGCCTTTGCGTCCACAGTCCATTCCGCACGGTCCGCGGAGCCTGGGATCAGAGAGTTGACTTTTCAGATTTAAGAGCCTAGTGCGGCCGCACACCATTTTTGTCCAGTTTTTCCAGCTTAGTATAAATAGAACCTTTTTCCATTTTTAGGGCATCAGTAAGGGCATATATAGTAATCAAGAGTTAAACAAATAAGGTAAAGGATCAATTACATAGCAATTAGGGAAATTCACAGAATCAGTAACACACGTGAAATCAGTAAAGTCTTTCCCCTTAATCAAGGGATAATCAATCAATGTAAAAGCAGGACAGACATTTAAGGAAGAAAATCAAGTAAGACTTGGGTCAGAGTAGGTAATTAGGGGTGAATGAATAGGAGTTCAATTAAGGAAACAATTAGTAAGAATCAACAAGTAACATCTTTGATTCAAATAAGGCAAGAGAAAACTAATTAAGGCAAGAAGTTCAATCAAATCAAGTAAAGAAGTAATAATCAAAGGTTTTGTTAAGGAAAAGAGTTTAAATCAAACCAAAAATAAGAACATCAGAATTATCAAGGGTTTAATTAAGGAGAAAATCACTTAAAAAGTCGGCAACTATCGCAGACAATTCAAATAAGGCAAGAAAGGAATAGTCAGGATTCAACACATAGGTTTTAACAAAACAAATTGGTAACTCAAGAATTCAAAGCAGCCCTGATTTAAGGATAAAAAATATAGGTTAAACATGAATAGCCATAATGAACATAGACATATAGAATCAGTAGAAAAGTTGAACCAAGAAACTTAGTTGAGGCATATTAGGATAAAAAATCACAAGACATCGAATTAAGCTAAAGAAAAATCACAGGAACCAAAGCATAAGACAAAGTCGGTACACAAGTAACTCAGAAGCCAAACAAAATGTTAAAAAAAATTAGGGTTTTTAGCATAAACTAGTTAGGGTTAAAGCAACCTATACAAAATTGGCTAAAACACATAAAAAATAGAAGATTGAACATTCAATTCATCAAACGTTTTGGAAAAGGAAATTTTCGGAAAACCCTAGTTTAGAAAGAATGGAAAATCATTCTAAAATCAGACGGTTCTTATAAAACTCATGTGAAATAGGTCCAAACCATCTCAGATCTGTACAAATCTAAGAAGTTCAGAAGGAAAGAATTAGGGTTTCGAGAAGAACAACAAAGAGATGAAGAAGTAGGCTTAGAAATCCCTAGATCATAGGAAGATATTACTCGAAATCGAACCGGAATAGCCTGAAACAAGCCAGAAAGAGCCACTGATGCGAGTGAACTGACCCTGGTCTCTCGAGGACCTTAGGGATGGCAATACCAACATAAGGGAGGCCATTAAAAGCCGGACGGTGGTGGGGAAATACCATGAACGACAGCAGATGAACGGCGATGAGGGTGAGCTAAGGTTAGGACTTGAGAACTTTTGAGAGAGGAGAGGATCAGTTGTTGGCGTGAGAGGAGGGGAAAATGAGAGGCTTATAGGGGAGGTCATTAGGTTTAATTTAGGTAAGGGTGAATCTAGACCGTTGATCAAAATGATCAACGACCAGGATTTGGCCAGGTATTGGGTTGGGCAGGTGGGGTATTGGGCCTAGGGTTTCTGGGCTGGTTTATAAGGAGTTAAAATTGGGTTGGGAAATTAGGCTAAATTTGAAAATAGGGTCCATTTGTTAAATACCTTATTTTAATTGATAGAACAATTTTAAAAATAAGTAATAGGTTGTGAAAAATGATTTTTGTGCCTGGAAATATTTTAAAATAATTACTTAATATTTTAAAAATATAAAAGGCTATTTTACAGTCAAATAATATAATAATGCATGCATAGGCCATAGTTGCAAAGTAATTACATTTGCATTCTAAAAATACAAATGTGGCTATTTGTGCAATTATTGAAACTTGGTACAAATGCAAATAATAGAATTAAGCCACAAAAATTATTATGAAACTATTTGTGATACAATTTAGTGATTGTTTTATAAAATAAATGTTGGGAGAAATTAGTTAAAATATTAAAAAATACAGAAATTTTATGAAAAATACTAATTGATGCCCCGGTATAGTTTTGAAATATTATGGGAAAAATTGGGTATCAACAGTTATTTCTGAAGTTGAGAAAGAATAATGGAGACAACCCATTATCGACTACTTGTGCTATGGGATACTTCCAGAAAATCCACGGAGAAAGACTGAAATCCGTCGTCGTGCACCTTGCTTCCTTTACTACAAAGATACTTTGTATAGAAGGTCATTCGAAAGAGTACTCTTGCGATGCTTCGAGGAAGAAGAAGCACTCCAAGCTTTGCAAGAGGCACATTCTGGGTATGTGGGTCACACCAATCTGGACCAAATCTCCACTTACATATAAAAAGGATGGGATATTATTGGCCAACTATGGTAAAAGATTGTTTGAACTATGCTCAAAGATACAAGGCTTGTCAATTCCATACGAATTTTATTCATCTACCTCCTGAAGTGTTGCACCCGACTGTTGCATCCTGGCCATTTGACGCTTGGGGATTGGATGTTATTGGACCACTGCCAAAGTCCTCTGATGGGCACCTATACATCTTGGCTGCAACTGACTACTTCTCAAAATGGGCTGAAGTTGTTGCTCTTAAGGAAGTAAAGAAGGAAAATGTGGCAAGTTTCATCCGAGTAAATATTATTTATCGCTTTGGCATTCCTCGTTACATAATAACGGACAATGGAAAGCCATTCGATAATAGGTTGATGAACAAGATTTGTGATCTCTTTGGCTTCAAGCAACGTGACTCTTCGATGTACAATGCTGCCGCCAATGGTCTAGCTGAGACATTCAACAAAACTCTATGCAACTTGTTAAAGAAAGTCATCTCCAAATCCAAACGAGATTGGAATGACCGTATGGAAGAAGCTCTATGGGCATATAGGACGACTCACCGCACACTAACACGGGCGACTCCTTAATCACTCATTTATAGAGTCGAATCCGTCTTGCCACTTAAGCGTCAAATACATTCGTTACAACTGGCTATCCAAGAAGGGATCACTGATGAACAAAATGCTCAACTTCGATTAGCAGAGTTGGAGGCTCTTGATGAGAAGAGGTTGGAAGCTCAACAGAATCTTGAATGTTATCAAGCTCGATTGTCTCGTGCCTTCAATAAAAGAGTTCGCCCGAGATCCTTTCAAGTAGGAGATCAAGTCCTTGTCGTCCGAAGACGCATAATTACTTCCCATAAACATTTAGGGAAGTTCACTTCAAAATGGGATGGGCCATATGTCATACAAGAAGCTTAATCAAGTGGGGCTTACAAGTTGGTTGATGTAGATGGCATGAGAATCGGCCCTATAAATGGCAAGTTTTTAAAGAAGTATTATCCTTGAAGTTGCAATGCTCCTTAACATATGAGCCTAAAATATAAGTTATAATGCTACTCAACGCACGAGCCTAAACTGCAAGTTGTAATGCTTCTTGGCACATGAGTATATATTATATGTTACGAAGCTCCCCAATTTTGAACTAAATCTTTAAGACGTAAAGCTCTTCAAATTTGAGCAAAGTTTTTAAAGGTGCAATTCTCTTCAAAGTCGAGCGAACACTTCAAGTCACAAAGCGTTTCACATTAGAGTGAAACTTTAAGACGTAAAGCTCTTCAAATTCGAGCAAAGTCTTCAAGCTGCAAAGCTCTTCAAATTCAACCAAAGACTCAAGTCGAAAGCTCTTCAAAGTCGAGCAAAGACTTCACATCATAAAGCTTTTAAAATTATAGCCAAACTTTAAGACGTAAAGCTCTTAAAATTTGAGCAAAGTTTTCAAGTTGTAAAGCTCTTCAAATTCGAGCAAAGTCTTCAAGTTGCAATGTTCCTTAATGCACGAGCCTAAACTGCATGTCATGAAGCTCTTCAAATTTGAGCAAAATCTTTAAGTTACAAAGCTCATCAAAATACGAGCTTAAATTTCAAGTCATTACACCAAATTTTCAAGAGTATTTATTGCATGTCACTCCTGACCCGCATGAGTTCAAAATATACATATTACCTCAATTGTTGTTCGAATGAAGAATGATAGAATATAATCCACTTGATTGGAACTTAAAAATCGAGCAATCAAGGATTGGTGGTTCAATGGGTGCAAGCCTCCATAGAAAATCACCATCTCTGATGGATGGATGTAGACTTTTAGTAGAAGCACAAATCTTCAAGTTGAAGTCTGCAAGTCCTCCAGTCTTCAAGTTGAAGTATTCAAGTCTTCAAGCCTGTCGGTGGTCAAGTTGAAGTGCTCAAGTTCGCCGGTCATCAAGATGAATTATTTAAGCCCTCCAAATCTTCAAGTATGTTGCTCTTCAAGTTGAATTTTGCGAGTCCACCACCCTTCAAGTTGACGTTTGCAAGTCCGCCAAACTTTAAGTTGAAGTATTCAATCCTTCCAAGTCTTCATGTCCGTCGGTCTTCAATTTGAAGTCCTCAAATTCGCCGGTCTTCAAGTTGAATTATTTAATACCTACAAATCTTCAAGTCTGCTAATTTTTCAAGTTGAAGTTAAAAGTCCACCGCTCTTCAAGTTGAAGCATCAAAGTCCACCAAATTTTAAAGTTCGTTAAATCTTCAAATTTATTGGTCTTCAAGTTGAAATCGGCAAAGTCCGCGAAGTCTTCAAGATGAAGTTTTATATTTTGCCAATCTTGAGGTTGACATATTAGTCCCTTTGCACCTTAAGCTGGTCTTTTCGCGGATTTTTCCTTAAATGGAACTATAATTTTTCAATCTTAATATGGACATTGTAGTCCCTTTGCACCTTAAATTGATCTCTTCGCGGGTTTGTCCTTAATAGGAACTATAAATTTTCAATCTTAAGGTGGATTTAGAAGTCCCTTTGTACCTTAAGTTGACCTCTTCGTAGGTTTATCCTTAAAAGGAACTATCATTTTCCAATCTTAAGGTGGACGTGTAAGTCCTTTTGCACCTTAAGTCGCCCTCTTCATGGATTTGATCCTTCTATATATTGTTATGAATTTGATACTTCTATATATTGTCATGGATTTGATCTTTCTCTATGTTGTCATGGATTTGATACTTTTATATGTTGCCATAGATTTGTCCTTCCATATATGTTGTCATGGATTTTTCCTTCCATATACCGTCATGGATTGGTCCTCGCAAATGATATTGAAGATTTGTCCTTCTATTTTTTTGCCACGAATTTTTCCTTCAATGTGCATCTAACTACAACAAATAAAAAAGAAGGCAGCAAAAAAGAAATACAAGTACAAGAAAGATAGTTACCTGCTAAGGCGTATCAGATTCAAAAAATTGAGTATAAAGTATTGCCTAGAATAATCTGGCATGATTCAGGCCATGATTTTTGGTGAGAACAAATCTCTCTAAGCCTATTCTATCAATTAAAACGATTTTCAATTCCGACATTCCAACATCGAGATACAGAGATTTTGGTGAAGCCGCGATAGTCTGAAACTGTTGGCGCGTTAGAGTGTAGAGGCGATTTTAAAAATTATCCAGAATGATACTGAAAGTGTTTAGTTCTGAATTTCTGATATGTTGTAGACCTTGAATTGTAGTTTTCGATAAAATCAAACGGTTAGCAATTCCAACGCTCCTATCTCAAGATATAAATTTCTCAGCGAGGGGGCATAAAGCTGGAAAGCAAGTTTGGAATACATTAGGAGCGACTTCGATATAGTGTTTCAAATAATCTAAAAGGAGTTTGTCCATGATATCTTCAGGAGTTTTAGAAATCGTATTTTCTTTCCAATGGAATAGATAACTCATGATTCCGATACTTGTAGCTCGAGATGTGAATTTTTCCACAAAAGTGTATAAAGCTGAACAGCAAGCTCGACAGACAGAAGGGTTAATTTCGGGACATTGCTGCGGCTAATCCACTAGGAATCCTTCCATGATATTTTATGAATTTTCGTATCTCTGAGTCTTCTTTCTAGTGGAACAAATAGTTAGCGATTTGGACATTCATGGATTGAGATATGTGCATTCAAATGACAGCATGTAGTGCTATAAAGTCAAAATGATAGACTTGTGCATCGCCGTTGAAAGTTTATTCCGACTTGTTCTAATAGAATTTGGACCTAAATTTTGAATATGTCGTTATGGTGCAAGTTTTGATTCTATAGAGCCAAGCGGATTGCAATGTGGACACTCATAGGTCGAGATACGATTTTTTCAATGAGAGCATGAAATGCTATGAAGTCAAAGCAGTAGAGACGCGTCGGGTGCTTGTTCACCGAAGTTGGAAAGGCCTACTCCGGTTGTTCTCCTCGCCAACCTACAAAGATGTGATATGGCACATGTTCGCTCGGCAATGATGAAATACTATCTCTTCATGCCTTCAAGAGTAGGGATTTTGTCGAGATTGAAAGGGTACTTCATGCGACTCTCTCGCCAAGCCGCAACAAAGAGACGAGTGTTTCGCTGCAAGTCATATAGGCATCTTGTGCATCACCTTAGGCATATCGAAGACCGCTGGAACTCTCTCATAAGCCTTCAAAAAAATACTTTGAAAGTTCTGGATGCCAACAACACGAAGTTTCTGCAGATACGATATCAGCAATACGAAGTTGTTATTATAAAATCCCGAGATGCTTTGGTTTGGAATCTTTACAAGAATTTTCCATTGGCCACCTTGAAAAAAAAGGACCAAGTCATGCATTAACAAAAGTTAAGAACAAGAAAAAAAGAGAAGGAAAGAAAGAATGAGCGAAAGATGAGAGCAATTTAATTTGAGATGGGTGAAACACTAATATCAGTTTTGATACTTCGCCTAGAGAGAGAGCCAGGTTCTTTTTTATTTTCTTTTTTGGCCGATGCAAGAGGACAGCTTTCTACTGGTGCAAAAGAACCTGACTACAAGTCTATATGTTAGAGAAACTCGATATTGGTTTGTGGTCAAAACCAATTGGGTTGGTACTGTTAGGGATATAGTAGATATGCCCTAGATCCAATCTCATATTTGATGATTTGAACATATTTTTGTGAATGTTATTTAATATAAAAATATATGGCATTCTTTTATCATAGTTATTATTAATTGTTTGATTAATTTGATAAGGTCCTTGATTAAATTTTGAGATTTGTCATTGTGATAGAGATCTTGATAATGAGAGCAAAGTCTCTTATAATTTAATCCAAGTTTGTTCTTGATCGTAGGATTATTAATTTGGACATTAGTAATATTTTCTGAACAGAGTTGCGCTCGTGAGAAGACCATCTGTAGCCATTTTGGGCATTTTTACTCAGTTTTTATCATTGAATCTTTGTATCTACCTTAGCAATTAATTAATATGTCTTTATCTTCATCTATTTCTCTGTTTTTCTCTTCAAGCATGAGTAGCTAAACACATTAGCTAGGGTTGTGGCTCAACCCTAACATGGGTAATTGATGGGTGTTGTGATTTAAGGTTAGATTGACTATAGGTGTTTGTTATTTTGGTCAATTTTATAGTTTATTTATGAATTGGTGGTTGCAAACACTGGTTTGTGCTAAGTTGACTTGGCTCTTCTTGAGAAAGAGAGCCTAAGTCTCCAAAATTGACCCAACAAGGAATTGGGATGGACTCAAGGGAATTGATAGTCCCAATTAAAGGATTAAACCTCAAGAGAGTAATTACCCAACTTGAACCCTAGTTGCTTGAGCAAATTTGCCTACCCATTTGGTCTTGAGAAAGTCAATTGGGCATAATCACTCTCTCTAGCGAGAGGTATGAGAGTGGGTAAAATCATGCAGCGGTTATAGCATATTTTCCCAATCATGTCAATCGTCCCTTAGAAGCAATTACCCGTCAATTAGCCACCTAGGTGAAAGTCACTACCCTAGTGCCTTTTTATCCATTAGATACAACTTTTAGCAATTCTCATTTAGCATAATCTAGTTGCATTTATAATTAGTAGTTGATAATAGTAGTTTTTTAAAGAAAAACCAAAAATTATTGGAAGTGATATTTGGAACAAATACACAATTCCACTCTAAATAGATACTCGACTCCATTCCTAGCTCCTTGTGGAAATCGATCCCGACCCACAAATCGAGTAAAAGCTATTGCGACCCTCTCTTCCTACTTTTTAGTAGTGCGGAGTAGGCAATGATCAAAGGTCCTCACCACCCGCTGAATTGGGACCACAGGCTGTGTCGCCATGACACCTGGAACCTGACCAATAAGAACTCGCTGCTCTGAAGTGGGGGCGACGGGAGTCTGGGACCCTCCCCCGATCTGTGAAGTAGTTGGTACAACCTAAATCAACCCCGTCTAAACTAATATACCCAACATGCTCAGGAACTATGCTAATGTCTCCTGAAGTGCTGGAGGAGTAGTAGCAGTAGGCATATCAGGTGCCTGGACTCCAGCTGGAGATGCAGGTGGCTCCTCTGTGGCAGATCGTGTGGGTGCTCTAGCTGCACCACGGGCGCGTCCTCGACCTCTACCTCGGCCCCGACCTCTAACGGCTCTAGTAGGAGGTACGGGTGCCTGGTCATCTCCGGTGGCATGTGTCCTTACTATCTGTGAGAGAATAGAAGACAGAGGTTTAGAATTGGTGATGTCAAGAATCTCGCACGACAAGGAAGTAAAAAGAAGTGGAATTTTACTAACAATTACATAGCCTCTCATAGATAAGTACAGAAGTCTCCGTACTGATCCGCAAGAATCTAATAAACCGGCTTGTGATTCATGACTCCTATGAACCTAGAGCTCTGATACCAACTTGTCACGACCCCAGTTTGCCCTCCGTGAACTATCATGACGGCGCCTAGTCTCTACGACTAGGTAAGCCTAATAAATGCAAAAAAAGAAATAATTGCGGATAGAAAATAATTAAAAACTGAGATAACAAAATGAGACAGTGTTTAAGTTGCCGCTTGACATATAATAGTACAAGAATCTCAACCTAACACTCTTAAAATCCGGAACCCCATGAATCACAAGCTAAGAGTTTACATAAAAAGATCTAACTCTAGAAATATCTATCAACAAGGAAAATACAAAAGGGCTATACTAGTACTGAGAATAAAAAGGGACTCTTCAGTCTGCGGACGCAGCAGATATACCTCGAAGTCTCTACGAAAGTGCCTCGCCTCAAGTGTGATAAGACTGAGTAGAAGTACCTGGATCACATGAAAACATGCACAAAAGGGCATTAGTACACCACAGCGGTACTCAGTAAGTACCAAGCCTAACCTCGATCGGGTAGTGACGAGGAAAGTCAAGGCCCTACTTAGATTAAATGAAATATAAGGTATAACAATATAGGATAAGACAGTATAATTAAGTACAACGGTAAGAAGTAACACATAATAGAAAGAACAACAACAACTACAACGGAGACAAAATAATCACAGAAAGGAATACAAATCAACACAAAGATAGCAACCGGGGATCTAACAGGATATCGTCCTGTAGCCCCCAAACATAAATATCCAGCAAACCAAGGATCTACCAGGATACCGTCCTATAGCCCCCAAATGTAAATGTCCAGTAGATCTCCTGGGTTTCGTCCCTTAGTCGAACTCATAGTGCGCCAGGGATCTATCGAAAACCCAATCCGTAGTCCCCAAATGTAAATACTCAGTACTGGAGGAATCTTCTGGGTGTAGTCCCCTAGTTCCAATATAAATGTGCAGGGGGATCTACCGCATCCGTAGTCCCCAAGTAAACACACAGCAGCAACACGAAGAATATTCAATTTAATCTGAATTCCATACCAAGGTAAAATAGGTATTTCTAACCTAGCATGCCGCACATAATTCAAATAAAGCAGTTTGAGAAAATAAAGTAATTAAGTCAATTAGACATGCTTCCCTAAGCTAATGGTAGGCTTAAATTGCAAGTAGTATAAACAGGGAGGAAAACACAGTTGTAGTTACTTAATGAAAACCGGATTTTCAATAATTAGCACATGTATGCACTCTTCACCTCACGTACAAGGCATTTCATACATCAACAAATACCAAATCCTAAGGAGAGTTCCCCCACACAAGGTTAGACAAGCCACTTACCTCGAACCATCTCAAAATAAACTTGAGACCACATTCTTGCCACGAGTACTCGACTCCAAATGGCTCAAATCTATTCAATTCAATTGCATAATGCAAATATAACTTCAAGTAACTGATTCCACAAATAAATTCTAAGCTAATACGCAAAATTAGGTAAAACGACCAAAATGCCCCCCGGGCCCACATCTCGAAATCGGGTAAAAGTTACGGATTATGAACCCTCATTCACTCACGAGTCTAATCATACCAAAATTATCCAAATCCAATGTCAAATCCCCAATGAAAACTCAAAAATTAGGTGATGAATTCATGTTTAGATTAATGGGTTATAAGCAAAAAAAGGGTTAAGAATCATTACCCACAAACTCCCTCCAAAAATCTTACCAAAATTCACCTCCCACCGAGCTCCCTAATTCAATTTTGTGATATGAACTCAAAACCCTCGATTTTGAAATTTAAGTTCTACCCAGACGTGTTCTTCTTCGCGAACGCGAGACTACTACAGCGAACGTGATGCACAAAAATCCTTCTGGCCAACTTCCTCTTTCGCAAATGCGAGGGTACACTCGCGAACGCATAGCTTCAGCTCCAGGGCCTTCGTGAACGTGACCCATTACTCGCGAATGCGTAGAGAAATTTTATGGGGTCCCCAACTGCTCCTCCTTTCCTCGTCATGAACGCGCTCCGCTCCTCGCATCCGCGATACTTCCCCTGGCCAACCTTCGTGAACTAGAACTCCCCTTCGCGAACGCGAAGGCCAAAAGTCTGCAACAGAAAAACTAGCAAATCCTAAGACATCATTCAAACTTATTCCAACCTTCGGAATGCTCAAAACAATATCAAAATACTAATTTAACATCGGATTCAAGCCTAAGAACTCCAAAAAACTCTCAAATTACGCTTTCGATCAAAACGTTTATCAAACCTCGTCTAAATGACCTAAAATTTTGTAAGCATGTCACATTCAACACTACGGAGCTACTCTAACTTTCAGAATTCCATTCCGACCCCGATATCAAAATCTCACTATCGAAATGAAAACTTCAAAATTTCAACTTTCGGCATTTCAATCCTAAATAAGCTACGGACCTCCAAAACACAATCCGAACATGCCCCTAAGCCCAAAATCACCCAACGGAGCTAACGGAACTGACAGAATTCTATTCCGAGGCCATCTTCACACTGCTTTGACTACGGTCCAAATTCTAAAGCTTAAGCTCTCTTTTAGGGACTAAGTGTCCCAAAACACTCCGAAACTCAAAATCAAACATCCCATCAAATCAAAATAGCGGAAACAAATACGGAAAAAGTAGTTAATATGGGATCAGGGCGTTAATTCTTAAAACGACCGGTCGGGTCGTTACACAAGGCTAGACTCTTGGATTCTACTTACCTTCACCTTCTTGTTTGCTATCTCCTTAACTGGTATGCCTCCATTTCTATCATCATTCTATACTCTATGTAGTTAAACTTCAACATGCTTCTGTTTTCCCCCATATTTTCCTGTTTATTGCTCTCTTAACTAGCATGACTTATTTTTCTGCTAAATTGCCATGTCTTATATATTAGTATGGTTAGTATACTTGAGCATATTCCTGTTTGATCCATGACACTTGTTTACCTGTTTCTCAACTAGCATGCCCCAATTTCTGTCATGTTTTTATGTAATTTACCTTAATATGTTCCTGATCAATTCATGGTTTCTGTGTACTTCTTTCAAGAATAATGTGCTTTAAATTCCTGCTACCTTTTCTGTATGGTTGTCTGAGTAGTCATTTGACTTCAGCATGTTTCTCTCTACTAAATACATGTCTATATGATTCCACCTAGTAATAGTTAATAGACTAAGTCAACTCCGGTAATGTGAAACCTTGTTTGACTCAACCGTGACTTTGTTCTGTCTATGATTCCAGTGTTCCTATTTTGTTGTGATTGTTTAACTATTGGTAACTATATCTGAACCAATTTACTAAAATATGGTTCTGTTTTATTTGCAACTTTGCTTCTATTCACTTCTGAAAATAAACTATTTTTTCATAAAACTATCCCCTACCCTTGTATATTGTTTTCAAACTCTTACTTTTAGCTATCTAGGGTCCTACCACCCCCAGTGTGAGTATTGCCTAGGGTCCTACCACCCCCAGTATGAGTATTGCCTAGGGTCCATAAGACTCCTCTGAACTCTGACACACTGAGGGCTGGCCTTCCAAACTCTTTACAAAATTGTTTCTTTGAAAAGGTTCTGGTGTGAGCATTGACTGGGGTCCCTAAGGCCCTTGGTAACTTTGACACACCAAAAGCCCATTTGTGTGTTATGAGCTACTTGTGGACATTAGACTTGCTTGAAGACCTGGCTTCCAGGTTGACATTGGGCATGCCAAGGCTCCCTATAGTATAATGGTTCTTTCATTATGTAATTTATTCATATTGGCCTGTAAAAATGTAATAATCCTTGAAAAAAAATAGATATGGGGTTATTAGTAAAACCCGGGGGGTTATTCTATATCTTTGCTTGAAACTCGGGTAGAAATCCTGCCTATAGGATTATTGATGATTATGTGAGCGTTATACTTGTTTAGAGATCATGTCTATAGGGCTTTCTAATTGCTTTGTTCTGTACTTAATTCGCATGCCAGAAATTCTGTTCATAGATTCTCTGCATTAGAAATCATGTCCATAGGATCCATGCACATTTTATGCATTAGTAACCATGTCTATAGGATCTTGTCTGTTTGAATAATAATTTTCCTGGCAATGTGCTTAAAGAATTCTGCCTACACATGATTAATAGAGATCCTGCCTATAGGAACTAAATATCACTTAGATACCATGCCTATAGGAAAAAAAATAATCAATTATGTGTATAGTTATCATGCCTATAGGAAATATTAGTTTTGCGCTTAGACATCATGCCTATAGGAAATAAGTGTAAAAACAGTTTCAACACTTAGATATCATGCGTATAGGAAACACATATAAAATCATCCTTGACAATTAGACATCATGCCTATAGGAAGTAAGTGTGAAAAATCAGTTTCCGTGTTTAGATATCATGTCTATAAGAAATAATGCTTATAATCAGTTTTAGCACTTAAAAAGCATTCCTATAGAATCTAAAAAGATGAAATCTGCCCATTAAAACCAGTAACTGGTTTACAGCTTAGATACCATGTCTATAGAGTTCTGCCCAACTATCACTTAGGCAAGCCTGTAGGTTGATTAAAATTTTGGGTCTAAAAACCGTGAGCTTGTTTGACTTATGCCCGGATTTAGAGTATTAACCGAATCAATAGGCAAACTGATAGGTACTCGTCTGCTCATTTTTATAAAACTACTGTATATTCTGTTTGTGCTCATTTAGATATCCTGCCTATAGGATCCTAAAATAATTTAAAATTGCTTGTTTGAAGAACGTGCATTTGTTTGTCTATTTGTGGAGGTTAACATGAGCCCACTTTAATTGCTTCTTATGTGACAGTCCTACTTGACTTTTGTTTGTCGCTTAGTTTTCTCTTTTTAAGCAACATAGGTGAGTCTAGAACCGCCTTAAATAGAGGTCCTAAACACCTCCAGGGCCAGAGGTAAGGGACGGGTAGTGCACGAATAAGGTACGTACTGGATGTTATTAGAACGCTTAGGTAATAATTAAAAGGGGAGGGTAATTGGGTAGTAAAGGAGATGATGACCTGTGCGCTAATGCTAAGGGTAACACCTCAATTTGGGGAAGGTTACCGAGTATTGCATGGAAGTGATCCTATAGGCTAATAAACTTAGGACCCCTTTAATTCCCGTTTTAAAATAATCTCTATTGGTTTAAACTACTTTATTTCCTTAAAGACTAATTCGCTTAAATTGAGTTTGGTCGGGACCTACCTTTGTGGACCTCGAGGGGTGTCTAACACTTTCCCCTCAAGGTAATTTTGAGCCCCTACCCAATCTCTAGTGATGTAAACTAGTACATGAGTTATTTGCTCTAGGTGCCCTAACGCACCTTAATCCGTTAGGTGGCAACTCTTCAAATCTCTTACCCAATTCCCAAAAGGAAAGGAGTTGTCCCAAAATGTCGAAACCCGGACTCCGTGAGGAATAGAGGGCACGACAAGGCTCCGCTACTGGTGTTGCTGCTCGAGCTCTAGGTTGAGCCCTGCCCCTGCCTCGGCCTCTAGCACAGTCTCGGCCTCATCCTCTGCCCCTCGTAGGAGTTGCCACTGGGGGCTCGGGTTGCTGATCAGCTAATAAAGCAGTACGTGTTCTCGCATTCTACTAAAGGACAAGAGTAGAAAGCTCAATTAGCATTAAGAGATCAAATCACACGACAGGGAAAAATAGAAGTGAAATTGTTCCTAAACTCTGTAGCCTCTGGGGGATAAGAAAGGACGTCTCCGTCCCGATCCCTCAGACTCTACCTAGCTTGTTCGTGAATTGTGAAACCTAGGCAACCTAGTGCTCTGATACCAACTTGTCATGACCCGGATTTCCCACCATCGGGATCGTGATGGCGCCTAACTTTTCAGAATGCTAGGCAAGCCAAAAGTTAAAAAATTGACACGCTAACCACTATCCAAATCAGTAATTAACAATAATTAAGCCAAAACAGAGTAAAGAGGTGCGAAAATTCATAATAATCTAAGTACTAATACATGATTACCAAAATTCTGGTGTCACAATTCACGAACTTCTAAGAGTCACTACAAATAGTGGCTGAAAGAAAATACAACTATTCTCGAATTAAAAGAAAACAGGAAAACTAGGATAACTAGAAGGGGACTCCAGGGTCTGCGAACGCTGGCAGATCTACCTTGGGTCTCCTGATGGACTGAAGGTAGCAACCTAACTCTGATCAATACGGTCCAATACCAGAATCTGCATAGAAAGTGCAGAGTGCAGTATCAGTACAACCGGCCTCATGTACTGGTAAGTGTCGAGCCTAATCTCGGTGAAGTAGTGACGAGGCTAGGATAAGACACATATATAAACCTATGCAGTTAAGCAATATACGGCATAATAACAGATAATAGAAATTAAACACATATTAATAGGAGGGGAAAAATATGCTGAGGGGACTACGAGATCATGAAAATAGAACAGTAAAGAAACACAGCAAAACAAGTACACGGCATCACCCTTCGTACTTTAACTCTCATCCTAACCATAACAAATGAAATGAATAATGATAATGAATATGAAATGACACGTCATCACCCTTCGTGCTTTACACTCTTCTTCGCATAATAATAAATATGCAATGGCACAGCATCACCCTTCGTGCTTTACACTCTTCCTTACATGAAAGTAAATATGAAATGACACGACATCATCCTTCGTGTTTTACACTCTTCCTCACATGAAAGTAAATATGCAATGGCACGGCATCACCCTTTGTGATTTATACTCTTCCTCACCCAAACAACAAAACAATAACAACTGGGCAATAAGATTATTAATAACAAGCCCCATATCAATATTTATTTTCCCTACGTCAACCTCAACTTCGAATCAATGCTCAACAAATATCCAATTCCAATAAACATGATAAGAATTATTTAACATGAAGAATAACCAGTTTAAGAATGAACAATATGAATAAAGAATACAACAATCATAAGAATAAGACTCACTCGTATGTTATGACTCGACAACAATGTATAGATACTCGTTACCTCACCTATACATTGTACACAACAACCAAACACATAGAAAGTAGACAACAATACCTAATCCCTCAAGCTAAGGTTAGCCACGATACTTACCTCGATTGCACGGCCAAACTCAAGCCTCAATCACCGCTTTTCCTCTAGTTTCCACCTCCGAACCACTCGTATCTAGTCATAATTAACTTAATAACATCAATTATAGCTAAAGAAATCAATTCCAATGCATAATTATAGGTTTCCCAATACTTTCCCCAAAAAGTCAAAAACTGGCCTCAGGTCCGCTTGGTCAAAACCCGAAATTCGGGCCAAAACCCAATTACACATTCACCCCCGAGACGGATACACAATTGGTTTTGGTATCCAACCTCAATTTGGGGTTTAAATCCCCAAATTTCGAAATTCCTACGTTCTACCCAAAAATCCCCAATTCCACCATCAAAAACCCTAGATTCTAGGATGAAATCTTGTGAAAAGAAGTAAAAGATTAAAAGAAATAAGTTAAGAATCATTTACCTATGATTTGGGGAAGAACTAGCATTTGGAAAATCGCCTCTTGAAGTTTAGGTTTTGACAAATGGGAGAATGAATGAAAAATTCCGTCTAAGTCTAAACTTATCAGCTGCAGATGTCGCATTTGCGACCTGAGCTTCGCATTTACGAAGCTCACAAATGAGAGAAAAGTATCACAAATACAAACTCCTCGCATTTCTGCTACCATCGCAAATGCAAAGTCCCAGTCGCAAATGCGAACCTGGACTTCCGCAAATGCGGCCTATTCTTCGCAAATGCAAACTACCCAGTCCCCTCCCCTGCTTCGCAAATCAGAACAATCTTCACAAATGCGAGGCTCGCATTTTCTAGCCAGACCTTGCAAATGCAAAGTCTGCAGACCTGAAGCATACCAGCAATCTCTCTTACATCCAAATCACTCCGTAGCCTATCTGAAATTCACCCGGGCCCTCGAGACTCCAAACCAAACATGCATACAAGTCTTAAAATATCATACAAACTTGCTCGCGTAATCAAATCGCCAAAATAACACCTAGAACTACAAATTTAGCACCAAATTGCATGAAATTTTCAAGATAGTTTCAAAACTCCTATTTTCTCAACCAAAGGTCTGAATCACGTCAAATCAGTCCTGTTTCACACCAAATTTCACAGATAGAATATAAATATTATAATGGACCTGTACCGGGCTCCGGAACCACAATACGGACCCGGTATCAACAAGATCAATTATTAACCAAGTTCTTGAAACCTTTATAATTTTGGATTAACAATTTTCATCAAAAATTCATTTATCGGGATAGGGACCTCGAAATTAGATTCCAGATATATGCCCAGGTCCCATATTTTATTATGGACCGACCGGGACCGTCAAAACATGGGTCCATGTTTGTTTACCCAAAATGTTGACCAAAGTCAACAAAAATTAACTTTTTAAGCCAAAAATTATTATTTCCTCAGTTTTTCACACAGAAGCTTTACGGATACACGCTCGAACTGCGCACGCAAATTGAGAAGGAATAAAATAAGGTTTTGAAAGCCTCAAAACACCGAATTGGGTTCTAAAACACAAGATGACCTTTTGGGTCAACACAGTTGCAGGCGCCCACCTGGAGAACGAGGAAATTCATTTCAAGTTTTAAGTCAATTGCAGGAGCCCACCTGGAGAACGAGGGAATTCATTTCAAGTTTTTAAGTCATTAGCAGACGCCCACCTGGAGAAAGAGGGAATTAATTTAAAGTTTTAAGTCAAATGCAGGCGCCCACCTGGAGAATGAGGAAATTCATTTCAAGTTTCATTCAGTTGCAGTCGCCCGCCTGAAGAACGAGGGAATTCATTTCAAGTTTTAAGTCAGTTGCAGGCATCCACCTAGAGAACAAGGGAATTCATTTCAAGTTTTAAGTCAGTTACAGGCACCCAACTGGAGAATGAGAGAATTCATTTCAAGTTTTTAAGTCGATTAGCAGGCACCCACCTGGAGAACGAGGGAATTAATTTAAAGTTTTTAAGCCAGTTAGCAGGCACCCACCTGGAGAACGAGCGAATTTATATCAGAGTTATTTCAAGAGTTTCAAGTCATTTCAGAATTCATTTCAAAGTTAAATTCTAGTCAAATCAACAGCAGGAACTCGCCTGAAGAATAGGTGTCAATTTAAGTTAGAAGTAGCAGAAACTCGCATCAAGAATGAGAGTCAATAGTTCAAGATGCACAACGGGACTGTAGAAGATCCAACATCAAGCTTCATAAGACTTATAGATAGGAATCTTGTAAAACATAGCTGATAGGTTTATTTAGTTTCTTTTTATGTTGACTTTGTTGTAATAAGGAGTTCAGCAAGAAGTAACAGCGGCAACAGCAGTGAAATCGTAGCTTCTCGGTAGTCCCAGCTACCAAAGATTCCAAAACGACCTGATTACTTTATATCAAGGATATGTAGGCAACCTTTGAAGCAAGGTTCGGTCACGCTTTTTCAAAATGCTTCCCATGGAGTATCCAAATGGGAAAAAATTAACTCGTATTTGCTCACTTTATCTTTGCTCCAAAACTCTTCGTGTTTCCGAGCAAAGAGGGGTAGCTGTGAGCACGTAATTTTTTCGCGACAAAAAATACTCCTATAAAAGTCACAAAAAATAGATTTTTTCTACTTATTTTAATTTTTATAGAATTTTTAGGAATTTCTTGTTAATTGTTGTTTGCATTTAATTGCGTATTTAATATACTAAAATTATAAGAAAATACCACAAAAATATCAAACTTCATGCATTGAATTTAAGTTTTTATTTGCATTTTTAGGATTTAAGTTGCTTATTAATTGCATTATTGAACAAAAATTAAGAAAATGGTCACTTTTACATATTTAGCTTTTAGTTTTAAAATTGGTATTTTCCTTTCTTTAGTTTTAAGTTAATTAATTATTCTAATATTAGAAATAGATAATTAATTTAATTCTACATATTAGATTTTATTTAGGATTTGGTTTAGGTTTTAAATTAATTTTGTAGGATTTAAAAATCAAGAAAAGGAAAAAAGAGCTTGGTTTGATTTCGAACTGGGCCTCAACCATTTTCAGTGGCCCAATTAACCTAAAATCATCCAATCCACGCAGCCCAACCCCGTACCTAGTCCACCCTTCCCTAGCACCGCTAATTACCAAAATGACCTCGTTTTAGTAACGCCTAAATCTCCACCATTCAACCCTTTTGATCTAACGGCTCTCAACTAACCTCTACACCCCATATAATTGTCCTAAAGAAACCCCCCCCCTCGACCCCAAGAGCTACCCCCATTCACTGCATATCCCTCACCCAACCAAACCCTAGCTGCCCTAAGATTCCTAAGCCCTTGCCATCGGCGGCCACCGTCCAAACAACCCCATACTCACACCCTACACTCTCCGGCTCTGCCTTAACCCTAAGCCTTTACCAATTTCCCCAAAACCTCCACCAAACCTCTCTAATTTCGGATCTAAAAAGAAGAAGAAAAAACCCTAGTTTTTTTTCCTCCTTCGTTTTGGTTGAGTTTCAAGACTCGATTTGACCAAAACATACACTAATTGATTGTTCTCAGTGAGAGCAATTGATTAGTGTCATTTTTGGTCCATTTCGAAGGCGTTCGGATTCGATGGTTCTCCCAAATTCTGTCAGAAGATTTTCTTATTATGTTTAGGTAATTTTTCGTTATCTTTACTATTGCTTCATGATTTTAATATGTTCTTCTTACTTTTTCGCATATTAAGATTTAATTTCATTTGATTCTGTGTGTGCATGATTTAATTAATAGTTAATTGCATGATTTTGTTTGAATAACTAATTTAGGATTAATATTTTCTTCTTTTTTTATCATTTTTGCTTGTTCTCCTGTTCTGACCGGATTGATACCTAAATGCTGTCGAATAAAAAATTTTAATTTTTCTTACACGCTTTAATTAGGTGCATGATCAGTTAGTTCAATTATGTTATTTAGTGTAATTGCATAAGTTTATCAATTAACTGTTAAATAGTTTGGTTGACTAATATTTTGATCATATCCATGTGTTTTTTTTATGTTTATCTGTCATAATTGAAACTTAAGGGAGCTAAGGGAACATGGAAACTTAGGGTATTGAGAATCAGAATTTAGGTAAAAATTAGGGTGGCTATTTGTAAAGAACAAAAACTTAAGCGGGGTTGCAAAGATAGGGATTCTTAGGTTTTTGTTTGGGAGGTTTCTAAAAAGGGACTAGTTGTCCAAAATTATTAACAAGAGATGTTAAAAACTGGACAGTTGTCCATTTTCCTGTTTTTAAAAGATGTAAATTTCCTAATTTTAAGGGAATGCTGGCAGATTCTCTCAATCTCTCTCTCATTCCCTATCATCTTGCACTTTCACACTCTATAAAAGAGACCTCACACTCCCTCGCACACTACACATTAATTTCTGCACATTCACTCTCAAAAAGGGCATAAATACTTAGACAGAAAAAGGGAAATAGAGAGGCTGCTTCAACTTCACTATTTTCTGGTGCATTTTCTGGGTTTAGAAGCTGCAGAATCTTAGCACAATTAGTTGTTGATTACTGCTTAGCTGCTCTTGTTCAATCAAGCTCTATTTGCTCTCAAGTTTGGCCTTTATTTGGTCATCTTTTCTTCTATTGTTCTTGCTGATTGGTATGTAATCTATCTATCTTGTTGGATCTTCATTAAATATAGATTCAAAGATGTGATTTGTTCTTTCTAGGGGTCTACAAAGGAAACCGACAAACCGCATCAACCCAATAATCTGAGTCGAACCGAGAAAAAAAATTCGACTATGGTTTGGTGTTGGAAAAAAAACCCGACCATAGTTGGTTTGGTTTGGTTTTAACTAAAGAAAGTCAAACCGAAACCAAACCAACCCGACATTACATATATAAAAAATTTAGATATAAATGTACTTATTGTGATGTAATTTATAAATATTTCTTAAAAAATTTCATAATTTTATCTTTTAAGTATTATTTCAAGGTTGGACTTAGAACTTTTGAATATTCCAAAAAGTTTTATAGCCATTAATATTAGTAAATTAAATAATGCTAACAAAAGCTCAAACCAAAATCAAATCAATACCAATGCTAACAAAAGACATTCAATTCAATATTGCAAACGGGAATATATTAAATATCTGTTTTTTATTTTGCAATAATTTAGATAAAAATGCATAACCTATTTTTATTTTTCTTTAGCGTTTAGTCATGTAATTAATACTCCCTTATTAGTCGATTTATAGCATGACTTAGTACTTTTAGATTATGTATATTTTTATATGGCTTTTTAATTAGTAATATTTATATTACATAATTTTATTGTTGAATATTTTAGGATAATGTCATGACACGTCTCATATTTTGGATTATTTTCTTAGAAAATACTTTATATAGTTGTATCTTACTAGGATTAAAGAATTTTTTTGAGCATACGTTATACGTTTTGTTCTACGAAGATTTTACCGGAAAAAAACCCGAAAACCCGAGAAAACCGAGATTGAAAAACCCAAATTTTATTGGTTTGATTTGGTCTTTAGATTTAATAACCCGATACAATTGATTTGGTTTGGTAATTGTAAAATCTGAACCAACCCGACATATGTACACCCCTAGTTCTTGCTATGCCTATTTTTAGATTTTGTGCATCAAAGATGTGTAATTTTCTTGTTTGTTGTCAAATCTATCCACGGTTTGCTTTCTATCATGGTACATGAATTCTATTTCAGTTGTGATTGCTGATTGTGTTGATGTAAATCTTATTAAGATAGAGCTATTTGAATGTCATGTTGTCTTCTCCTTTTTCTTTTTCTTTCTTCCAGAAACATAGCTATTCTTGTTCAATTTATGAGTGGTATGTGGCATCAATCATTAAATTTCTTGGGTTTTAAGGTTGAAGTTGTTGTTAGATCATGCAGACTTGGCAGCAGTTTAAACAGGAGCTTTCTTAGTGTTCTGTGTATATAATGAGTAATTTTGCGCCAATTTGAGGATACTGAGGGTTGTTGCTGCTGATCACATGGCTATAGTTTGCAGATCTGGCTACTAGTTGGCCAAATCAGCAACGTTCTAAGCCAAAGAATGGGATTCTATCTCGCTGGTAGCGTGATGAGGGTTTATTACTTCATGTTGTGACTTGAGGTTTACGTGAATAGGCAATATCTGAATTATAAGGTATTCATTAGTTAGCAATGTCATGGAGAATTGTAATAAAAGTGGGTGATATTTTAAGATTCAGATTCTGACTCATGTATATCTAGTGGACTGGCATTTTTTATTTTAATATTAGATAAGCATGTCATTATGTTTGAAGTAGCTTGTATTTGTTTTCACCTGGCACTAATGCACTAGAAAAAATGTGTTTTACAACATCTTTCACTAAAACGAATTTGGTTCCTCAATTATTTGAAGTCAATACCTGCTAGCCTATAATTCGTGTAATTTTAATCCAAGTGTTAGAATTGTTTGAGGGATCAACTAACGACCGATTTGAAGAAAATGTACTATTATGTTATGAAATCTCAGCTCGTCTTATTAGTTTCCTGTGATCCAAATGTCGTGCAGATTTGAGGCCCAAATGATGGAATCATATTTGTGTCTTAAGACAGAATGTGGATTGTAGAATAATCAATCACTTATAAAGATTAAATCTCCCACCTTATACCATTATACTTATTCATATTAATGACCTCACAATAATCTCAAATTATATCAGGAAATAAGTTACAACATCGTAGTTTGCTTTAGGCGCGTAATTAAATCATCACAACTACGGGTACGGTTTCCGTGACGTAGTTGTGATACATAATACTCAAAATTCGGGTGCACATTTTATATGACTCGACTATAACTTCAAATAACAATAAAATTAATATGTTGTAAATCGCGGGTGCGTTTTACGTGACGCGATTCGCAATGTGTAAAAACAAATGAGTGCGCGACATCACGACTTGTTCAAACAAATTCCATAAACACTAAAAGCGATCCCAAAAGTTAAAATGCACAATAGGTTTTAAATATGTAATAGATCAAACAATTAGGCTAATTATTAACGGTTGAGCGACCGTGCTAAAACTACAGAATCCGGGAATGCCTCACCCCTTCTCCTGAGTTAACAGAATTTCTTACCCGGTGTTCTGGTTTCGCAGACTTTAAAACAGAGTAAAAACTTTCTCGATTTGGGATTTAAAATAAATTAGTAATTTGGGACACCCTAATAATTATTCTAAGTGGTGACTCTAATAAATTAAATAATCTCATTTCGATAACATCACTCTAATTGAAAAAACTCCTTATTCCACTCGGAAAAAGAAGGTGTGACACCAGACTCAATACTTCAGTTTGCAATTAGCCTTCTCTGAACCAATGAATATACTTCTATTTTGGTCTTATCCATTCTAGAACTGTGCTTAGTTTTACAAAATGACCACCAAAAAATAAAATAAAATATGTTTTTGTTATAAAATAAAAGCAATGCAGTAAAATGTAAATAAGAAGAGATAGAAAGAAGGAAAAAGTCTTTTCTTATTTCACTTTGGTGTATCTTTCCATTGCAATTACATAGCCTTTTATAGGCATAAAAAGTAAAGATGATAGACATAAAGTAGGAGATTTAATCTTTAAGCTATTCACAACATGGGCATCAATGTAGCATCCAATGTACAAACTATTTATAACACTCCCCCTTAGAAGTCCATGTAAGATAATGTGCCTCATTAAGAACTTACAAAAAAAAATATTGGGATGTACATAGTTATTTATAATATGCGTTGCTTACTGCCTCATTAAAAACCTTACCAGAAAAACCCAGTGGGGCAAAATCTTGGTTAAGAAAAAGAGTGCACCGTGTAGTTACTCCCCCTGATGAAAAATCACTTAATGTCTCGAAGACGATGCATTCCAATCTTATATATCAGTTTTTCAAATATTGAGGTTGGTAATGCCTTAGTGAACAGATCAGCCAAATTATTACTTGAACGAACTTGTTGTACATCTATTTCACCATTCTTCTGAAGATCATGAGTGAAAAAGAATTTCGGTGAAATGTGTTTTGTTCTATCTCCTTTGATATATCCTCCTTTCAATTGAGCTATGCATGCAGCATTGTCTTCATACAATATTGTTGGAATATTCTCTTTCGAAGAAAGACCACATGTTTGCTGAATGTGTTGAGTTATAGATCTTAACCAAACGCATTCTCGACTTGCTTCGTGAATGGCTATTATCTCTGCATGATTTGAAGAAGTAGCAACCATAGTTTGTTTTGTCGAACGCCATGATATGGTTGTACCTCCACTTGTAAATAAATAGCCTGTCTGAGATCGACCTTTGTGTGGATCAGACAAATATCCTGCATCTGCATAACCAATCAATGATGGCTTGGATTCATTTGAATAAAATAAACCCATATCAATGGTCCCTTGGAGGTATCTGAATATATGTTTAATACCATTCCAGTGTCTTTGTGTTGGCGAAGTACTAAATCTTGCCAATAAGCTTACTGAGAAAGCTATATCTGGTCGGGAATTATTGGCAAGATACATTAATGCCCCAATTGCACTAAGATATGGTACTTCGGCACCAAGAAGCTCTTCATCATTTTCATGAGGTCGGAATGGATCTTTCTTTATATCAAGTGATCTCACAACCATCGGGGTACTCAATGGATGTGCTTTATCCATATAGAATCGCTTTAAAATCTTTTCGGTGTATGTTGATTGATGGACAAATATTCCATCTTTCATATACTCAATTTGTAGACCAAGACAAAATTTTGTCTTTCCAAGATCTTTCATTTCAAATTCTTTCTTCAAACAGTCTACTGTTTTTGGAAGCTCCTCAGGAGTTCCAATGATATTTAAATCATCAACATACACAGCGATTATAACAAATTCAGATCCAGACCTTTTTATAAAGACACAAGGACAAATTGGATCATTCTTGTACCCTTCTTTCAACAGGTATTCACTCAGGCGATTGTACCACATACGACCTGATTGTTTCAATCCGTATAAAGATTTCTGAAGCTTTATTGAACAAGTTTCTCGAAAACTTTTATATGCTTCTGGCACTTTAAATCCCTCAGGTACTTTCATAAAAATTTCGTTGTCTAATGATCCATACAAATAGGCTGTAACAACATCCATTAGATGCATATCAAGTTTTTCTTGCACTGCCATATTTATGAGATACCTGAAGGTGATAGCATCCACTACAGGAGAATATGTCTCCATATAATCAATTCCAGGCCTTTGGGAAAACCCTTGTGCCACAAGTCGTGCTTTATATCTAACGACTTCATTTTTATCATTTCGTTTTCGCACAAAAACTCATTTATACCCTACTGACTTTACGCCTTCAGGTGTTCGAACTATGGGTCCGAAGACTTCACGTTTTCCAAGTGAAGTTAACTCTGCCTGGATAGCGTCTTTCCATTTTGGCTAATCATTTCTCTGTCTACATTCATTAACAGATTTTGGTTCAAGATCCTCATCTTGTTGCATTATTTCAACAGCAACATTATAAGCAAAAATGTTATCGATAAAAATATTATTTCGGTTCCATCTTTTCCCGGTTGAGACGTAACTTATTGATATCTCTTTATTCTCATTATTTTCAGGTACCTGGACCTCCCCTAAGGTCTTATCATTTGTTACGTCTTGGGGCTCTTCTTGAGCCACTACCTCTGTGTTATGTTCACTTTGATCACTTGCTCTTTTTCTTCTTCGAGGATTTTTATCTTTAGAATCGATTGGTCTACCACGTTTCAAGCATGGCTTAGACTCATTTGCTTTAATTAATTGTCCGGCCGAGATATCAACTCGAATTGGAGCATTAGCAGCTGGAATATATGACTTAGTCACCCTTGGTAGGTCAGTGAATGCATCTGGCAATTGATTTGCAATATTTTGCAAATGAATAATATTTTGAACCTCTTGTTCACATTGATTTGTTCGAGGATCTAAATGAGACAGTGATAATGCATTCCAATCTATCTTCTTTTTCAGCTGCTTATTTTCTCCCCCTAATGTTGGATATACTGATTCATCAAAATGGCAATCAGAAAATCTTGCCGTAAATAAATCTCCAGTCATCGATTCTAGATATTTTATAATAGAAGGAGATTCATATCCAACATATATCCCCAACCTTCTTTGAGGACCCATCTTTGTGCGTTGTGGTGGAGCAATTGGAACATATATCGCAGAACCAAAGATCCTAAGATGGAAAATATTTGGCTCCTGACCAAAAACCAATTGCAATGGGGAGACTTTATGATAACTTGTGGGCCTTATCCGCACAAGTGTTGTTGCATGCAAAATAGCATGACCCCATACTGAAATAGGAAGTTTTGTTCTCATAAGCACTGGTCTAGCGATTAATTGGAGGCGTTTGATCAATGATTCTGCTAGAACATTTTGTGTATGAACATGAGCAATGGGATGGTCAATTGTTATCCCAGTTGAAATACAATAATCATTAAAGTCTTGGGATGTAAACTCACCAGCATTATCAAGACGAATTGTCTTAATTGCATAATCTGGAAATTGTCCTCTTAGCTTTATTATTTGAGCCAACAATCTCGCAAATGCCATATTGCGAGTTGATAGTAAGCAACATGTGACCATCTTGTAGATGCATCTACCAAAATCATATAATATTTGAATGGTCCACATGAAGGGTGAATGGGCCCACATATATCACCCTGTATACGTTCCAAAAATGCAGGGGATTCCATCCTAACTTTAATAGTTGATAATCTAATAATTAATTTTTCTTGAGAACATGCAGCACAAGAGAATTCCTTAAATTGAAGAATCTTCTGATTCTTCATTGCATGTCCATGTGAATTCTCAATTATTTTACGCATCATATTAGAACCAGGATGGCCCAACCGGTCATGCCAAATAATAAAATTATCTTGATTAGTAAACTTCTCGTTTACTACGGCATGTGTTTCAATCCTGCTAATACTTGTGTAGTATAAGCCGGAGGAAAGAGCAGGTAACATTTCAAGCACATATTTCTTACTGGACATTATTGTAGTAATATAAAGATATTCGATCTTTTCATCATTTGTCGTCTCAATATGATAGCCATTTTGTCGAATATCTTTGAAACTTAATAAGTTTCTTTGAGATTTACTACAATACAGTGCTTCATCACTAGTCAAATTTGTTCCTCCTGGTAGTAATAAATTGGCTCTTCCAGAACCTTCAATTAATCTTGTACTAACGGATATTGTATTAACATTCGCTTCTTTCATTACCAAATAAGAGAAATATCTCTTATCTTTTAAAATAATGTGTGTTGTAGCACTATTCAGAAGACATATATCATCTTTATTAATCTTGAGTCCAACTGAAGACTGGGGAATTTTCATATTCTTCATAAAAAACAAAAAATACATCATAAGAAATATGAAAGACAGACAAAAAAACATTAAGAAATACATTAGGAATGTAGAAACTAGCAACACATGATGCATTAGGAAAATACACTCAAGAAAAATAAACTAGTTGCAAACATAAAAATAACAACTTTTATAGCTTCATTCCCCAGTAAGATGATTAGTTCTTCAGTCAATATCCTCAAAGAAGTCTCCAGCTTCTAAATGAGTAATATTTGTTAGACCTCCAAAATCATCATCTTTATATGCAAGATGTGCCTTAGAATCATATTTGTTTGAGGGACCTGCTTCATTATCATTATTTTGAAAGGTTAAGTGTTTCTCCATATTATTTTCTTTTTTTCTGAGGGAGGCTTGATAAAGTTTGACAAAATGATCTGGCGTACGACAAATGCGTGCTCAATGACCATTCATACTACATTGGTGACACATACTAGTTTTACCTTTTGAATGATTAATTTGAGAACCCTTATTGTTCTCCAATGTATTTCCACCATAATGACGATAATTATTTCGTCTCCTGCCACGTACACGTTTACGACCATGTCCACGACCACGGTAATTATTTTGTTTTCTTTCAAACTTATCATATGCTGCTACAACATTCACTTCCGGAAATGGAGCTGACCCAGTGGGACGGGCTTCATGATTTTTCATTAATAGAGTATTATTCTGCTCTGCCACAAGTAGGCATGTGATTAACTCAGAATATTTCTTAAAATCTTTTTCATGGTATTGTTGTTATAGCACCACATTTGAAGCGTGAAAAGTAGAAAATATTTTTTTCAATAAGTCCTCATTTGTGATAGTGTCTCCACATAATTTTAATAGATAACTTACTTTAAAGATAGCAGAATTGTACTCACTTACGGTTTTAAAGTCTTGCAGCCTTAAATGTATCCACTCATTCCGAGCTTTCGGTAATACCGTAAGTTTTAGGTGGTCATACCGATCCTTCAAATTAATCCATAATTCAAGTGGATCTTTTACGGTTAAATATTCAGTTTTTAACCCTTCATGTAGATGATGACGAAGGAAAATCATGGCCTTCGCTTTATCCTGATTTGATGCTTCATTTCCTTGTATAATAGTATTTCCAAGACCTTTAGCGTCAAGGTGAATTTCAGCATCAAGAACCCATGATAAATAGTTCCTCCCGGTGATGTCAAGTGCCACAAATTCAAGTTTTGATAAATTTGACATAGTGAAAACTATCATAAAAGATGAATAAGTTAGAGAAATAATTATAATAATAAACAATTAATGAAAACAAAACGATTAAGGTAAAAGAAATGAAAATAGAGCTATATCATGTTAACAATCTACTATTTCATTTTATTCTTGCCATAAAGTAGAAATTACATACTTGTTTCATTTCACTTTATATTATTGATATATATGTGTTAATAGAATTGAACGTGACTAACATTATTTATATGTTCCAATAAATATAAAGTAATTAAAAAATTATTGCTTGTCAATTCATTTCTCACAGTTCTTCAAAATGCCTTAAAGATATGTTTTGATCCAGGGAGTCCATGACATTAGTGCATAGCTAGTTTGATGACTTTGAGGTCCTCTAAGAGTTGAGCACGGAAGAAAATAGTTATTTTATCACTGCAATGTACTTAAACTATTTAAGATGCCCAAGAGCACAAGTAATCTGCAAACAATGAGCATATAATATGTACTGCCATAAATAAAATGATTATAATGATACATACCTTAATAAAATATGGCTCAACTTAGCGGGAGTTAAGAATAAAATTAGAGCTTCGTGTTGATAACGTATTATAAAATAAAAGCAATGCAGTAAAATGTAAATAAGAAGAGATAGAAAAAAGGAAGAAGTCTTTTCTTCTTTCATTTTGGTGTATCTTTCCATTGCAATTACATAGCCTTTTATAGACATAAAAAGTGAAGATGATGGACATAAAGTAGGAGATTTAATCTTCACAACATGGGCATCCAATATAGCATCCAATGTACAAACTATGTTATTCACAACATGGACATCCAATGTAGCATCCAATGTACAAACTATATATAACATCAATTTTTTTATACTTCATGGGCATAATATTCAATCGAACTATATAACTGAATGTTGCGGCTATAGTCTTTTCAATTGATCAATTATGTGTTCAGCGAATTAAACTTCTAAGGATGACGTTCTGGTCCATTAAATTTTGATCTTCGTTTCTTAATATCAATCAAGTCATATTGTCCACCAATTAAACTATTTTTAATTTAGTACTCCACATGTGCAACTTATATGACACTTTATTTCTTTTGGAATTTTTAATGCTCGTTATATTTCAAGTTTTTAACATTCATACCTGATAAACAAAAAAAAATATTTTAACATTCATATAGATTCAAAAAAAAATTAACATTCGCATAGATTTTCATATCTTCAGTACTCTATGTATAGTATTTAAATATGAATTAGCGAATTTCAATTCTTTATATTTCAGCTTTATTTGTTGTTTGATACTGCTCATAAGGATGGCAATGGGACAGGCATGGCGGGTTTAATTTTATGCGGGTGCGGCACAAGTTGAAATAATTTTTGAAAATTTAAAGCGGGGCGGGCCGGTTGCGGATTTTTGGGGTGAAATTGTTGTGGGTTTGTGCGGGTGTTGCTGGGAATATAAGTCTACTAATTCTACCCTTCAATTCTGTGTGCATTATAATTTTTCTTTTGCTTTATATACATATTTCATTCTCTAAATTCTTTTTTGAGAATAATTTCATTCTCTAAATTTTCGTAACTATTCTTAAGAACTTGTATTTTGTGACCCATGAATCATTAACTAACCTTTAGTTTATAAATGGTACCCGTTTATAAATGATGTTTCTTTTTATTTTTGAAAAACTTTCATAAGAAAAGGCTTTAATATAATTTTATATATTTCTAGTTCTATTTTCCCATACCAAATTTTTTGCAGACAAAGTAACTAACTTAACCAAGGACTAACTATTGGTAAATACTACTAATATATTGGATATTATATTAATATTTCTTCACCTAATGCCTTGTCACTTTAAATTATACTTATTATATTCACCTAATGCCTTGTCACCTAGTGAAGCTAATCTTTATGCATTGGTGTTGTGAGACTGGCGTATGTGTTATAGTAAGTATAACTTTAAAGCTAACTAGTACAGATTGTTATAAAGATAAAACTGTTACTTCATTACTGGCGTTGTAATTATAAGATGCACCATTAACTCCATGTTTTCATGCGACAACAACAACAACAACAACCCAGTATAATCTCACTAGTGAAGTTTGGGGAGGGTAATGTATACGCAGATCTTACCTCTACATTGGGATAAAAAGGCTGTTTCCGAAAGACCCTCAGCATCCTTCCCTCCAAGAACTCCATGTTCTCATAAAGGACCCAAAAATAGTTTGTAAGAAACACAACTTCAATTTATAATAGACAGTTACATAATATGAAATTTGGAAATATGAGGTAACATAAAATTACTCTATATGCACAAAAATAAGTGGAGTTAACAACGAAAGAAGAAAAATCAAGCAAAAATGTATGAAATTTCACTAAAAAGAAGAATATAATGCATCGGAATATGATATATTTTGATAATATTCTCAAATTAAAAAAATTAAAGAAATTATACGGGGCGGGTTTGCGTGGGGCGGTTTAAAACAACAAATTATACTTTGCGGCGCGGGTTGAAGTCTTCGCGAATTTACGCGGATTTGCCCCGCAACGGGCCCGCCTGACACCATTTGCCATTCCTAACTGCTTATAAATATTGCAAAAACAGAGTCAAGTTGGGCGGGTTGGGTTATGACTCATTGTTTAGCCCATCTTGACCCAACTCATCTTAGCCCAAGTGAACTTTGGGTTGAGTTAGGCAATGACGACTCATTTATTAATTTCGCCCACTCTTACCCGCCCAAGTTCAGCCCAAACTGCCCATTTGCCACCCTTATTCATCCCGTGAACTTTTTCTTTAAGAGATTGAATGTAACGACCCGACCGGTCGTTTTGACCTCTAGCATGTCGTTCGGCGGTTTGAGGCCTTGAGCAGCTTCACTTCAGGTATTATGACTTGTACGCGTGGTCGGAACTGGAATTTCGGAAGTTCAGAGTTGATTTGGAAAGAGAATTCTCATTTCGGAAGCTTTAAGTTGGAAGAATTGACTAAGGTTAGATTTTTTAGTAAACGACCTCGGAATCGGGATTTGAAGGTTCCAGCAGGCTCGTATGATAATTTCGGACTTGGGCGTATGTTTGGATCGGGTTTTGGATGATCTGGGAGCGTTTCGGCGTCTATTGTGGAAGTTGGCATTTTGGAAGAAATTCATAAATTTGGGTTGAAATGCATTTCAATGTTATCGATGTCCGTTTGGGATTCCGAGTCTCGAATAGCTCTGTATGGTGATTCTGGTATTGGTTGCGCGTACGAATGTGAATTTGGAGGTTTGTAGGTCATTTCGGAGTCATTTGTTAAAAGTTAGAAATTTAAAGGTTTTTGAGAAGTTTGACCGGGAGTGAAATTTTTAATATCGGGGTCGGATTCTGATTTCGGAAATTGGAGTAGGTACGTAATATCGAATGTGACTTGTGTGCAAAATTTGAGGTCAATCGGACGTGATTTGATAGGTTTCGGCATCGAATGTAGAAGTTTGAATTTGTAAAGTTCATTAAGCTTGAATTGGGATGCGATTCATGATTTCGATGTTATTTGATGTGATTTGAGGCCTCGAGCAAGTTCGTGTCATATTTTGGGACACGATGGTGTGATTAGACGGGGTCCTGGGGGCCTCGGGTGTGTTTAGAATCATGTTAGGCTACTTTGGATGTTGATTTACTGATATCTGGTGTTATTCTTCACGTTCGCGAGGATCCTCTCGCGTTCGCAGAGAAGGATTTGGCTTCTGGGTTCTGTTCTTCGGGTTCGCGAAGAAGGAAATTTCTGTTGCACATATCTAATTTCGGATGCTCATATCTCGCAATCTATAATGAATTTGAAGATAATCTAAAAATTAAAGTTGTAGCCTTTTGTGTCTAGTTTTCAGAAAAATAAACCATTTAGAATTTGGAATTGTGTATAAAAAGTTATGGCTGGTATACTACAGGCTATCCGGGAAAATGAAGAAGAAATATTTGTTGCACAGGACTGACTTTGCCAGCTTATATCTCAAAATCTATAAGGAATTGGGAGATGAACAAAACATGAATATTGTAGATCGTGGTGTCTAATTTTCATAAAGTTAAACCATTTATAATTTAGAATTTTATACAAAAAGTTATAACCATTATACTAGAAGCTGTCTGAGAAGAGTTTGGAAATGGCTTTTGAGAATTTTATTCATCACGAACGCGATGGGAGGCCCGTGAATGCGAAGAAGGGTTGCCTGCCAGTGTATAAGTTTGCAAAAATAGGTTTGGCTCATTTCATCTCATTTCCTCCACGGGAGACAACCTATGAGCGATTTTGGAGCTCCATCTTTATCATCCATGTCAAGGTAAGTGATTCCACCTATTGCAAGTTAAATACTTGGATTATATATAGATTTTAATATGGAAATTCATGAAATGTTAGTGAAAATTTGGGATTTTGGTAGAAAACCTAAAAAAAATAGTATTTTTAGATTTTGATCACGAATTTGGGCATGGAATTGAGAATAAATTATATATTTGAGTTCATGATGTTATGGGTAATATTTGTCTTCGAAAATTTTTGGAATCCGGGCACGTGGGACCGAGGGTGATTTTCGACTTTTTGATTGGGATTAGAACTTGTTATAAATTAGATTATAATGAGTATTTGAGTATATATTTATGGGTTTGCACAATTATTGACTAGTCTTGGAGCATTGAGCATCGGTTTGAGTCGTCGGAAGGGCTTGGGAGCCGAATATGGAACTTCGGAGTGAGGTAAGTCTCCTTCCTAACCTTGTAAGAGGGAATTTATCCTATAGGTGAAATAATTCAATATGTGCTTCTATTTGTGAGGGTTGCGTACACACGAGGTGACGAGAGTCCGTGCGTAGCTACTATATTGCTTATGTCTGGGTAGTCTAGGACCCAAATCACGTTATATTTGTGATTCTTGCATCCTACTTGTTAAGTTAACCATTTAAAATATATTGAAACTTGATAAAGGAATTTCAAAAGGTTAAACTTCACCTACTTGGGTTTTGGATGGGTTACTTGACCGTTAAAGAGAATTGATATTTCTTTGAACATCAAACCTAAATAAATCCTTGATTTGGTTGTTTGAATGTATTTATCTTTTGTGGAACGGGCCGCACGCCTCAGCAGATTAAATAGATGCATCTATGGTTCGCGCCGTTTAACCCTTCGGCAGTGCACAGTTTAATATTATGTTGGATCGAGTCGTATGACCTCGGCATAATTTGCGCATGACTTAATTGATTGTTTTGGAATTATTGATAATTGATGTGGCTTCACTGGCCGGAGATATAAATTGTTAAAAGATGAAAATAAATTTAGAAATCTCCTATTAACAAAAGAATTATTTACCTACTTCATGTTATTGAGTTTACAGTTGCCTTATAAAATCCATAATTTATCATATTATCGGTATATTATTGTTGGCCATAGTAAGTGTCGGAGTCGACCTCTCGTCACTAGTTCTTCAAGATTAGACTGGATACTTTCTGGGTATGCGTTGTTTTCGTACTCATATTACACTTGCTGTACATTAGGCACATGTATGTCTAGTGGCCTTGAGGGCGCAGTGGCGTAGTTGATACGGGGACTTAGGGGAGTTGCATCCTATGAGACGATTCGCAACCAGCAAAGTCTCCTTCAAAGCACTTGTATTTTTCTTTTCTGTCCAAATTTATATTCCGGGCAGTTATTGTATTTTATTTTATTTTCTAGTAAATATTCATGTACTTGTGACATCGGATTCTGGGAGAATTATGGGATACTCAGTATTGAAATTGGAAAATATTATTACTATTCTGCAAAGTTTGCCTTTTTATTAGTTAAGTTGAAGGAAATTTATAATTTCAATAAAATATTAAAATGAGAATTTAATTAACTATTTAGTGTTGGCTTGTTTGACAGTGATATCCGACGCTATTACGACCTTTAACGGATTTTGGGTCAACCACTTCCTTTGCCTCTCCTCCTGGCTCCTACGACAAATTCGGCTCCATTATTATTGGGGATCTTCTTAAAAATATAACGTCCAATACAATACGTTGCACCTAATAATCATATTTTTCAGTTTATACTTGCATAACCAATATTTTCTTGCAATAATATTTATACACTGTATATATTATTTATGTACCTATATAATCAATGTATCTACCTTTTATAAATATTTATAATAGTGCATAAAATATATAAAACCTTGTACAAAAATGTATAAACGTCGCTAGCTGTACTTACGAATTTCTTATGTGATTTTCAATTACAACATATCCAAAACCAATCCAAATCTTCACCAATTGACTTTAAATTTTGTAGACAACCTCATTAATTAGAATATTTTTAATGGGAGAAATTCAAAAATAACCAGATTTACAAGGGGTATTTGCATCTATACCCGTTTTTTGTGTCACGTTTTAACTTGTGCCCGCTTTGCAAAAACAATTGCAAGTGTACTCGTTTTTTCGCATAACTTCAGCATACAGGGCTGAAGTAGCAAAGGCAATCACGCAAAACTTCAGCATTCTAGTAGTCGGGTCTGAAGTTCAACTCTAGAGCTCAAGTTTTTGTTTTGTAACTGGTGAACTTCAGCTCTAGAGCTGAAATTTTTGTTTTTGTAACTGGCGAACTTCAGCTCTAGAGCTGGCTGAAGTTATTGAGTTCATTTGTAAATTTAGCCCTCAGAAAGTTTTTACTCACACATCATGTAGTAGAAAAACTCATCTTGTAGCCTACACTTCAAAACCTACATTAGATGTTGCTATTTGCTCAGTTAGTGGTTGCTCAAGTATCCGACATTTTCAATTTTGACAATACGTGCCAGTTATTGAAAACAAAGGAAGCAACGGAACTGGATTTGCATTCACGACTGGTATCAGGTTTTGGCTAAGAACCAAATAAAAAGAAACATGAATGCCCTAATGCCAGTTGAAGCAAGGGTAACTTGGGAAAACATATTACTAACTTACGTAATTATTTATAATTTATTTTTAAATAATCTGATAAATATATTTATGGCAATCATCCCATGAACTAATGTTCCATAGCAACACCAACAGCAGCAGAAGAAAGAAGAAGAAGAAGAAGCAGAAGAAGAAGAAGGAGGAGGAGGAGGAGGAGGAGGAGGAGGAGAAATGGGGCTGAAGTTATTTAAAAAGTAGGTACAAGTTAAAAGTTTTTTAAAAAATAGGTATAGGTTAAATGGGGGCGACCAAATAGGACGCACCGTGCAATTTTTACGATTTACAAATGGTCAGCCACAGTTTCAAAAGTAATCGAAATTTAGCCACTTTTCATGTAAAAATAAATCTGAATGAAAATACTGTTCAAAATCCGGAAAAATACTCCAGTATATTATACTTGAGCCAGCAAAGTATACCGGTCCAGCATAATATGCTGGAAGTTCATACACAGGTGCACCGAACTCCAGTATATTATGCTGGACCGGTCTCTGTTGCAGTAAAATAGTGGCTATTTTTTATTGACTTGGTAAACGCTGGCTATTTTTAAATGATCGGTCCGAAAACTGACTAGACCCACGCTATTTTAACATTTTTAATAGGTCTAAACAACACCCACGCTAGATCTCTTACAAAAATCAGATTCAAAAGTTATATCCACTTTTTTATGTCTGTTCAACGAAGGTTAGTTACCATTCTAATCTAATTTTTACCATCCAAATCTTACAAAGTAAGTATTCCAACCACAATTTGAGCTCCAACCACAATAATATGTCAGTTTGTCAACTAACAATTAATATGAGTCATAATTTCATAGGTCCTATGATGATAAATACAGAGTGATGTGTGCTCTGTGTATATTTTTTAATTGAAAAAAAAGATGAATCTAAAAATTTCTCTTATAATATACTTTAGCCGAATACTTAGCGAGACTTTGCAGGAAAAAAATTTACTAAAACCTTGTGCATCACAAGTAATTTACTTATTTTAAAGTGTGTAAGCATTTTATTTTAAAAACTTAAATTATGAGAAAACACATTTTGTCTTCAATACACTCCTCCCTCACATGCTGATTTGATTAATTTTTATCGGCCAAGCACGTAATATTTCAGTGAATGGTTCAGTAAGGGGTTCTACAATCAAATCAAAGTAGAGACGAGTTAAAAGTTTGTGTTAATTCTAAAAGAATTTGGAATACTTGACGTTGGCGTGATACAGTAGAGTTCTGGGTCATCAACTAACTAATGATAGGCATCTTCAGTGGATATGTTGTTTGGATAAGTATTGACTCTTTTCATCCAAAAAGAAGACTTCATCAGGTGACCGTTGAAAGGAGCATACTTCCACATTAGCAACGGCCTTTGTCCTTCCTCCCCATTGGAAAATTCTTCACAACTTAACTAATGGTCTAGGAATGATATTCTCTTCAACACGCACCACTACTAACACTTAATTACACATTAAATAATTTCCAAAACGAAAAAAACACCTTATCTCCCTAGTCCAACATTGTCCATCAGCACAAATCTCCGTACACTATCTTATTCTTACCTTGTGCAAATAGATAGGTTATTTCCGATATACTTCCGACTCACACTAGCATAGTGCAACATTAAAGCAAAAAAGATATAGTAATGAAAGAGTCATGAAAATGAAGTAATAACATTGAAATAGTGACAAAATCGAAGCAGAAGCAACATCTGATAGTGATAGACATTCAAGAATAAGACAAAAATAAGAGTAATACTAAAATTACTAGTAATGACAGGAAGACAGCTCTACGACCTACTAATCTTCTACTCTAATTCTTGATCTCCACAACTTACTGTCAAAAATCATTTTCTTACATTAAATCACAAAATTGCTTTAGTTATAGCATTGCAAGATACGAATACTTAAGAAAAGAATTGGGAAAGCTTGGATAGATAAAATTAAGCATAACACAAGAAATGATTACACTCATTGATCACCTCAGTGCTTACTCCTAGCATATTGCTATCAAGTGAAAATAATCTAGCTAACTTCAACTGAACTGAAGTAATTTAATTTTAACTTTCATTTTATCCTTCACGAGGAAATACCAAGTATGTATGACTTATTTTAGCTCATAAATTTTAATTTATTTATTTATTTTTTGAATTTTGTGTCCAATCAAAATGCATTACATAAAAGCAGTATACAACATTTTTAACTTATATACACGGTCAACTTAAAATAAATTTTATACCACACAAACTTGGAAGAAACACATTTTATATCAAAGAGAAGTTGTGATGAAGCAGTTTTGGCCGTTAAGGAAAAAAAGGACTTTTGGCCGTCAAAGAACAAGCTATAAGAAAAAAGAGTGCAAGATTAATTCTTGCGGAATGTCATCCAAAAAATAAATAATAAATAAATTTAGCACTTTAGGGGAAAAAATTAAAATGTTCAGAAAGTTAGTCGGGCAAAGATCTACAAATGAAAGTTTTGGGAGAAAAATAATCCTTTTTCTTTCGTGAAACTTGTAACGATTAAAAAGTACTTGAGCAAATAGTGATGAAAGGGACAAGGGTAAACCGATTAGAGCCAATATGCTGAGAAAAGCTGTGACGATACTCTCATCTCCATCTCCCATATAATGTACGGTCTCCGACTTCCGTCCAATCTCTTCCCCTAACGGCTGTTTCTCTCTCTCTCCATCTTATTCTTTTCTTTGCCCCCACATTTACAGAAACCTTTTGCACACTCATCCCTCTATTCCTTCTTTATCCCAGATTCCTCCCCCCTTCTTTCTCTCTCTCTCTCTGTTATCCTTTTTTCATATCTCAGACCCGGTTTTCAAGAAGACGTATATATCCAATCCAACGTTATAGCTCTTTAGATAAGCAACAAACCCATTTTCTTCAAAACACCACCATTGATACTCCCACTTCAGCTCTAATTTTTCGAGTCAAGAATTTTCCCCCATGTTCAAAGAGAATGAATCTTTATTATTATCATCAACAATCATTTTCCGTTGTTGTAGATTGTAGATTTTTACTGCCAATTTAGCAATCAATCCATTAAACAATGGACAAACACCGTAGTAGATGGACTTATTCATTCACCAAGCTTATTTTCTGGACCACACTTTTTGCAGGTACCATTCTTTTCGTATGTTTCCACTCTCCTCCTTCTGATTCCCCATCTATCCACCCCAAGATGAAATGGGGCAGCCCACAATGGGAAAAACGTGTCAAATCCTCTGCCCGTTCTCGTTCCGGTCATTTTACCGTCCTTGTCACCGGTGCTGCCGGTTTCGTCGGGTCCCACGTTTCCGCCGCCCTCAAACGGCGTGGCGACGGCGTCGTCGGCCTGGACAATTTCAACAGCTATTACGATCCCTCATTGAAAAGAGCTCGTCAGAAATTGTTAGAACGTAATGGGATTTTTGTTATTGAAGGTGATATTAATGACAGGCATTTACTCGAGAAGCTTTTTGACGTTGTTGCTTTTACTCACGTAATGCACTTAGCTGCACAAGCTGGCGTTCGTTACGCTATGAAGAATCCTGGTTCTTATATCCATAGTAATATTGCAGGTCTCGTTAGCGTTTTCGAGGCCTGTAAATCAGCTAATCCACAGCCTGCAATTGTTTGGGCATCGTCCAGTTCTGTTTATGGACTTAACTCTAAAGTACCCTTTTCAGAAAAAGATCGAACGGATCAACCAGCGAGTCTTTACGCCGCGACAAAGAAAGCTGGTGAAGAGATTGCTCATACTTATAACCATATCTATGGTCTTTCAATTACAGGGTTGAGATTCTTCACTGTTTATGGACCTTGGGGTCGGCCTGATATGGCGTATTTCTTTTTCACAAAGGATATATTAAAGGGAAAGAGTATTAATGTGTTTGAAGGTTCTAATAATAAAAGTGTAGCAAGGGATTTTACTTACATTGATGATATAGTGAAAGGGTGTTTAGGGGCACTGGATACAGCTGAGAAGAGTACAGGAAGTGGTGGGAAGAAGAAGGGAAATGCGCAATTGAGAGTGTTCAATTTGGGGAATACTTCACCTGTGCCAGTTACTAAGCTGGTTAGTATATTGGAGAAGTTGCTTAAGGTAAAGGCTAAAAAGAATGTTTTGCCACTGCCAAGAAATGGGGATGTGATGTTTACTCATGCTAATATTAGCTATGCTCACAAGGAATTTGGATATAAGCCTACTACAAATTTGCAGATGGGGTTACAGAAGTTCGTTAATTGGTATCTTGATTACTATTCAGTTAGTGAGAAGAAAAAGAGTTTTTGGTGACCTTATTAATGAAGCTTTTAGCTACTGATCAAATAGAAAGTAGGAGGGGCTATGAGCTTGGCATAAGAAAATATCCAAAACTTGTATAGGTATTTTAATTTTTGGTGGACCGGAATATTTTTTTTAACCTTGAACAACTGTATTAATGACTTCCAGCTGGGGAGATTCCATTATGCTAGTCATCTCACAGTCTTAATGAACTGTGCTTCCTTCTTTCTGTCCCTCATCAAAATGTGCTCATGCCTTGTATTGCTCTTATGATGATTATGTTAATACTATTTAGGACTGCATTTGCATGCAAGTCAATCTGGAGGCACGTGTAGATTCATGATTTGTTTTGTGTAAATTATACTGCACTCTTTTCTCTGTCTTTGTGTTCTTTTTTTGGGTTTGGGGGGGGGGGGGAGGAATCAGTTCTTACTCTTAGTAACGTATAGGAGGTGATTAAATCCAATTACAATGCGACTTACCCATTATCTCATGAACTTTGAGTTGTTCCATGTTGATACATCACGTATTTCGGGCCCTTCTTTATTGGACGAAGAACGTAAGAAGTCAACCAGCAATTTAATTCTATCTTAAAACTCTGCGCAGCTAAAGGCCTAAAACCAATTTATGCCTCAATAATTCCACTGGTGCTAGTTCTCCGAAGGTGCAAAAGATCTTCGGCTTACTCTACAAAAGTGATCAAAATTCAAAAGCCCAAAGTTATCCTAAGATTATTTAACTTGCTGAACAATCTCACTTGTTCATTTTAAGGCATAGTAAGGTAGGTTGTTTGGCAACATGCACACAGACGATGCATTCACAAAAGGCATGCATCATTCACGATGTGGATCCCAAATAGTAAACATTTCTGATTCTATTTTGTTGATAGATGATAATTGCTTACTTGTGGCGAGAAAGTTTGCAGTTTTGAGTCTAAAGCTATTATCCAATTGGCTTTTGAATCTTGTGCCCATGCCCAAGAAAGATAGCTGGGTAAGGATTGGAATTCAGACTACTTCTGGAAAGTGAGTCGATCAAAACTCAGCTGATGTCTGTTGTTTAATTTTTCCAGCACATTGACCATTGACTACGGAGGATTTGCAGCAAAATTTTGTCAAAGCAACATGAAGATGGGTCATTTTGTAGGACCGTATACACAGACACCACCAGAATCCTAATTGTGCTCATGTTGTGTGACTTGTGACGGAGAAGTATTAATTCTACCAGAAAGGACATCCCCAAAAAGTAAATTGTTTTGTGATCATAATACAAAAGTGTCGAATAGCTGTACTAACTTATTATGAATCTGGCAAATATTAAAAATAGACCGGGGTCATACTGTCAAAGAGCTTATGAGTTTGCATTTATTTCATATAAAAAATAAAATAGCATTTACTCAAAGTAATTATGTACTTGAGAATTCTCATCTTAGTAAGCTCTTCAACGCACTCGCATGTGTAAATTAGAGCAGCTACATGAGGAATGTGGTTGTCACTGATCATACTTCTTAAAGGTCCATGTATTTTATTGATGAGGAATACTTTTCAAAATGTGCAAATTTTTTGAAGCTCAAACACGAAACAACCGGAAGAAACTTGAGAGAATCTTGAGTGTAACAATGTCAGGCACTTGAAGAGGGAGAGCTAGAAGGCCAGAAAATTGTGATTTCCACTTACACTGCTTATTTAGGCGAGATACTGAGTAACTAGATTGAAGTGTACACACTATCCCTGGAAGTTTTAAGGTCATAACCATAACTCAGGTAAAAAATCGATAAGGGCACAAGACAGGGAAAAAAACCAAGAAACGCTGCCTTCAACTTAAGCTATGTGGTCTTGGCTCGCACTACTCATAGGTCACTAGTTCTGATATGCAATAACTATAATTCCTGAATATCATGTAATATCTTTGGGCAAAAGACCTAAAAATTAAAATCAACATTTCCGCAAGAACATCTGAAATGTGATAAGCAGGACCAGGTTGACACACTTTAATATACATCAAAAGTTCGTTGTGAGATATCATGATACCCAAGAAGATAATCTGATTCAGTATGGTGACGCCTTAGCGATGACCATTTTTGCTGTCGCTGTCCATTTCCTCCGCATCTTCAAACCTTTGATCATTAATTTGAAGCTGCAGTAAGAAAAGTAAATGTCTCAATTTTCCAGCAACAAATAGCCAACATATGCACTAGAAGTTCATGTGAAATAACTAAAGCAGAAAGCATGAAGATGCTCTATTTTCATATCTCAACCTACTCTTATAGACCTGAAACCACTCCCCGCCCCAAAAAATAACAATAATAATAAACAAACTTAGACGACGAGGTGTATTATAGAAGGGCACAGCATATGCCAGAGCTATAGTGAAATTGCACATGCAATTATTGATAATAGTTTAGCTAGCATCCATCTAAAAACATGAGTTACTTGAGACAATCAGCCAAGAGGAGCTCTAAAATTCTTGACAGTGATTGCCAAATATATAGTGAGACCCTCTGCCTGTTACTCTAGAAACTAAGTATTTAATTTGTTCATCTCCCATGCCACCCAAACCCAACACCTACCAACAAGCCAAACAAAAGGCAAATGACAATAGAATAATCACAGTTCTTAAGTTCAAGTCTCAAACCAAATCTACAACAGGCATACCTGAAGCACATTATGAGCTAAGTCGTGATCTCCATTTGAATGACCAATAGAATGTGTCAGATTCTGAGAAAACGTCCATTCAGATTCTTCCTCTTCAAAAGTAAGACCAATAACAGTAAAAGTTAGTTGGCAAAACAAAAATTGTTTTCTTAAAACAAACCAGCGCCTATCAATTCCATACCAGCTTCCTGATTTTCCAGCTGATCTGCACTGAAGATCCAATTATGCTCTTCTTCCTCCCCTAGGAAAAGCGATACCAGGGTTTAGTCAAGTAGAAACATGACTGGGCAGAAGAAAATGAGAAAAAAGACGTTTGTTTGGAGTATGTCCAAAGAAATAAATAACCACCTTCAATTGGTTCAGGATTAAGCTCAGCACATTCACAAAAGATCTGGAAGAGAGTATCCACTGCCAAAATAGAACATACAAATATATCTTTAGGAGCTGAAGTAGCAGAAGGCATTTATCCTAGATGAAAGATTTCAAGGAAAACCCAAGTAAAAAGAATGGGCAAGAATGAAGTACATTGATCAAGATCCGATGGCACAAGTCTCAACTCAGTTATCCTTGATAAATCTAATGACTCATCACCCTCATCAGTGGAGCCTTCTGATTCATCATCCTCCAATCCATTGTCAATCTTCAAGAACAAAGCAAAATATATCCATCATTTTCATAACAGAGAAAGCAATCACATTTGCAAAATGGAACAAATGTTTAACCCACACCCACACTCAGTTCCCCTTCAGAAAAGAAAATAAATCAAATGATCAAACAAAACTTTAAACGAGCCTGAAAGAAAGTAATTGTGTTACCAAAGACACACTAATAATGAAAACAAAAGACATGCCTTAACAGAATGGACACATGCATAACAATCATGGAACCGCCTCATCAAGGTAAAATATGCATAACAATCATGCATCCAATCCCAAATGATCTTCCAGCTTCACTGAACAGATAGTATATGCTAGCCTATCCTAATTTTTTTTCTGGATCCTATTTTGTCAAATAAAAGAAATTGCATTTTTACCCGAGCAGAGGATGTCCAACTATATACTCACCGTGTGAGATACTGAGATAGCTTACTGACAAATGAAAAAAGAAAAAAGAAAACAGCAGGATGATACTCCGTGCTCAAGTAAACAGGAAAACTACAGATGCATAAAATCAAACCGAGAAACTAAACTTAAATAGAATGCCAAGTTACCCTATTGAATGTAGTGGAGTTGTGTACTTTTCCACACTCCTCAATAGGACTAATGGAGAGGACAACTGAACTAATTAGTTTTAACCAACTGAACCAATTAGTTTTAACCAACTGAACCAATTAGGGGAGGAATGCTTGAAATCTAAGTATCCTATTTATTCAATTATTCTGTTAAAAAGGATGGTATGATTGCTGATTTTCACAGAGACAGGATGGCATGTGGAGCTCAGAAGAAACTTGAACGACTGGGAGGTAGATGATTATTATCTTTTACTTCAACAGCTTGACTCAGTCTCAATTAGTCATAGTAAGGTGGATGCACTGATCTGGGCAGATGGTAAGTATAAAAAGTTTCCAGTCAAAAGTTGTTACTATAATATGCAGATTAAGAAGTCAAGTCACAGGGATGACAATTGGCCTTGGAAGATGATTTGGAAGAAAAAAGATCCAGTCAAGGTGGCATGCTTTGGATGGATAGCAGCTTGCAAAACATGTTTGACACAAGATAATTTGCAAAAAAAAAGGGTTTTAATCTAAGTAATAGATGCTATCTGTGTGAAGGAGATCAAGAATCAGTGAATCATATTCTTCTCCATTGTAGAATTGCTAAACAATGCTGGGACTTGTTCTTAAACATTTTTGGTATCTCTTGGGTAATGCCACAGACCGTTAGGAGTTTGTTGGAAGAGTGGCAAAATCAAAGAGTACCTAGAAGACTGAAGCAAATATGGAGAACCAAACCATTGTGCAATGTGCATATTCTGGACTTTATGGCTGGAAAGGAACCGGGCTTGTTTTGAAGGACACAAGGATCACATTTTCAGAATTAGAAACAAATGTATTACCTGTTTTATTGGTGTAAAAGCAGTGTACCAGTGGATCAACAGTTTATAGATTTTCTGGATTTACTAGGACTGTAGGAGATGGTTGTTTCTGGGGTGGTCTTTGTAACATTTTGTACCATCTTGCTACCTTATTAATAAAACTTTTACCTTATCCATAAAAACAAAATCAAAACCACAAAATAGTTATCTTTACAAGCTTTCCCCAAATAAAATACAAAACAAGAACCTAAAGATTTTAGTAGTTGTTACCAAGTTACCAAATACAAAAAACAGAAATTACTTTTTCCATAAATCTAAAACAATTGCGACTGCAGCTTTTCAGATACCTGGTTTCCTTTCCCAATTCAGAGAGTTCTTAGTTGTTTATTCAAATGCCAACTCAAAAAACAACAGGATGAGGGTATTCCGCCTAAATAGTAGACACGGGTAACAAATAAGGACTAGATATCCAGGACGTAATTTGTCAAATGCTAACACAAGGTACTTATTAGGTAGAATATAACTATTCAATCTGATGGAATGTTTTTTCTCTACCAATCTAAGCCATTTCATGAATAAAATGCGACCAATTAATATAGTTCCCCCCCACCCACCCACCCCAAATTTCTTTTTTAATTCTCATTCTAACTTAGTAGTCAATATTGATATCATTATGCTCCCTGCATTCCCAATATCTCACGAAGTTAAACAATCCCTCTGTTATACTATGGAATATTTGTGACCAGAGAACTACGAACTTCCTCTTGTCAAGTGGTGTTAAGCGAACTTACTTAATTCTTCTAATTGTCATTTGCATTATTCTAGCTGAAAATTTTGAGCGAAGCAGCATGGGATGATACCTCTTGATGCAAGATATATCTGCCTCTGATAGCAAGGGTGAGAACCTTTTCATGTCAGATATTTAAAAGGGAAATAATCATATGGATAGACGCTTAAATTATCACTTCAGTATATTCCTAACCCTTTTTTATTACTATCAGTTCCATTTCACGACCAGCAGTTCTTAATATTACATCAGAAATTAATCCAAATATAGGCAGGTCAATTTGCTTCTACAAAATTTGGGACATTCCAATTTCACAAAGAACAGAAATTAATCTTCATTTTTTTGGCTCTCTTGCTAATATAGAGTGAAACGTAAAACCTCAACTAACAGAAATAATATACTCCGTATTTTCATTTCGAAAGGAGATTCTACCTGAGCGTATAAACAAGGATCCTGATACGCCTCGGGGTCCCTAGACACAGCATGAAGTGAAACCGACAAGAAATCAACTGCATAACCTTTTCTCCTATCTGTATCGCTTAGCCAAACCACTTGCCTGGTAAATATTTTACGAATTACAACCAAAACTCAACGACTGATTCGATTCGAAAAGGCATAAATACAGAAACAAACAAAAGATAAATCGAAGGTCGAGAAGTTACTTAGTGGTGATGTAGAGAGTGCCAGAGGCCTCAGGCTGGCGGCTGCCGAGGACGATGGCGGTTCCAGGCTGCACGTGCATGAGTTCCTCGCCGTTGTCGGCGTCGAGGACCGGCTGCCCGGCGCCGTCACCGGTTCTTTCAACGAAGAACCTCAAGCCTGACATAGTTTCCGGTTAATTGATGTTTACTTAGCTCCGGCAGAAAAGGAGTTGGAGACTGGTAAAGGCTCTCTAGACTGCTGCTCTAGGGTTTTGGTTGGGCGCCAAAATTATTTTCACAACATTTTGCACTGCTATAAGAAGGTTCTGGACTGTTCATTCCCAGTGGGTCTACGTGGCCTCTTGACTAAGGTCAAAATCAATTTTGGGAGCAGTATTTAATTTAGAGTAACACCAATATTCAGTAGGCGTTTGAACGTAACAAAAATATGAGATTTAAAAAAAAAAGTAAGTTTTGAAGTTAAATTGAAAAAATATATTTGAAAATTAACATTGTATTTGGATATTCGTTTTATTGAAAAATACTATAGTTTTATAAGAGAAAAATATTATTTACTTGAAAAAAATGTTGGGTCAACAAAAAGGGAAAGACTTTTTCGATCCACAAAAGAAATATTATTTGGAAAACAACTTGTTCTCCTTAATGTTTTAAGTTATTGCGTACGAGTAAAACCGGGGCAGAGTTTTCCCCAATTACTGGTGAGGAAACAAAAGGGAAGCATGGCTCGACACGACTACAAGCGAGGTCAAAGGACCCCTCGTATCGGAACCAAGGAGGAGTGAACGATGCATCTGGGATCGGGCACGATGACATAACGGACTTAGACCAAGTAAGGTTCCTGGACCATGAGAAATGCGGAGAACGGTTATGCATGACGAATATGGAACTGTAATATTCGCCCTCAATTGGATATTACGGCGCGAATCCCGTCCAATATCAACTGCGAATCGATATTTACCAAAAAAGGAGATTTTTACCTTATTTAGACTTGTACCAGGACTGAACTACTATATAAAGGAGAAGGTTTCTTTTATTTAAGACACGGTGACACGCAATCAAAAGAATAAAGGTTTTTTTTGTTTTCTAGCTACTGTTGAAAGTGTTCTTAATTTGATCTCTTCTCTATTTGCGATCGAACTTGTATTGAGGGTCCGATCGATAACAAATCCTACTATTCAACTTACGATCAGGCTTGTTCATCGCATTGCGATTGGTTTGATCATTTATTTTATCATTAACTTAATTACCTATTGTTCTTAACCATTCGTACTGAATTAAATCGCATATCCTTTAAATCGCATACAAATTTAATTGTTACTCATTTTTTATGCAAACAGTTTGACACCCACTGTAGGGCTAAGGATAATAGTGGTGATTTGATATGAATCTAGATAACACACCCTATTTTACGCTTGTTCTTTGAAGTTTTGACTTCAGGTTAGCCCAAGGATGTCAAATTCTCAGTCAGCTCACTTGAACGTTGATGCTGAGTCAGGCCATCATGGTGAGAATAATAACGTGATGCCTAGTAATGATGTGTTCCCTATCGATCCCAATAGTGTCCCAGCCACCGACCCGGTCGATGCTAACTCACAAACGACCATCAATATCAATCTACCAACTGATCCTGAAAACAACGTTCCAAGGGGACGCCAGCCAGCGGCTCGAGAGGCGCCCGTAAGCGAAGGTGATAAGGTAATCATGCGGTTGATTTTCGAAATGTTGCAGGCTTAGCAAGCGGCGATAGTACAGTTACAAAACCAAAGCCACGCCCCTAACTGGGTCGAGCCCGAGCAGTTACGGGAAAATAATCGGAGGGATGAACATGTTGTCCTAGAACCGAGCAAATTTAGGCTCGGGAAACCTTTCGAAGTGTTGAAGATACTCAAAAACGGGTGGACTGGCGAGAAAACGATTGAGGCCAATGACAAAAAGGTGGAAACATAAAACTCCAGGGTCGATCAGTCCCTGGAGCGCCTCCGATAGTGAAGGGATCAGACTCCAAAAAGTTTATTCAGAAGCTTTTACCTCCGAGCGCGGCACCAAAGCCGATCTTGAAGAGGTTTCGGATGCCCGACATCCCCAAGTATAATGGAACCACGGATCCAAATGAGCTTGTAACCTCCTATACATACGCAATCAAAGGGAATGTTTTGGAAGACGACGAAATTAGGTCGGTATTGCTGAAATAATTTGGGGAAACCCTGTCCAAGGGAGCAATGATATGGTATCACAACTTGCCTCCAGATTCTATCGACTCGTTTGCTATGCTTGCAGATGCTTTCATAAAGGTTCATGATGGTTCCATCAAGATCGAGACCAGGAAGTCAGACCTTTTCAGGTCAAGCAGAGGAATAACGAGATGCTTAAGGAGTTCGTGTCGAGGTTCCAGATGGAATGGATGGATCTGCCACCGGTTGCAGATGATTGGGCCGTTCAGGCATTTACTCAAGGGCTCAACCCCCGAAGTTCCACGACCTCTCAACAGCTAAAGCAAAACTTGGTAGAGTACCAGCGGTCACCTGGGCCGATGTCCACAATATATATTAATCTAAGATCAGGGTCGAAGACGACCAACTCGGAGCCCCTTCTGGATATATTTACCCTATTAGAACTGATAACAAGTCTAAGAGAAACATTAATCAAGAGTCGAGGTCGGCTCGAGATCGAGATCGATATCAGCCATACAACAGGGATCGAAGGGGAAACGGATCAGGGCACCATCCGACAAGGAATGAGAAGAAAAATGATTGAGGACCGTGTGATCGGGTCCTGATAAGCAAGAGCGGGTATGACAGGTCGTTCGGGAGCAGGGAGGCTCCAAGACTATCGAAATATAATTTCAACATGGACGCTGCAAGCATAGTGTCAGTCATAAGGGGCATCAAAGAGACTAAGTAGCCCCGACCATTGCAGTCCGATCCTTCCTAGAGAGATCCTAATTTGATGTGTAAGTAGCAGGGTACTCACGATCATAAGACTGAAGATTGTCGACAGTTAAGAGAAGAAGTTGCTCGACTGTTCACCAATGGGCACCTTCGAGAATTCCTAAGCAAGCGAGCCAAAAACCACTTCAGAAACACGGACGCCAACAAATAGGTCGAATAAGAGGAGCCTCAACACGTAATTAGCATGATCATTGTGGTAGTTGATGTCTCTCAAGGGCCGATGATCAAACATACCAAAGTTTCTATTACAAGAGAGAAACGCACCCGAGATTACATCTCGGAAGGAGCTATCTCGTTCAGCGACGAAGACGCCGAGGGCATCGTACAACCTCACAACGATGCACTGGTAATTTTGTAGTTATCAATAAATCTCGGGTTAAACATGTTTTGATTGATCCAGGTAGCTCGGCCAAAATCATCAGATCGAGAGTCGTAGAGCAACTAGGTTACAGGATCAAATCATACTGGCAGTCAAGTATTGAATGGATTCAACATGGAGTGCGAGACCACGAAAAGTGAGATAACTTCACCAGTAAACACTGCCGGGAGCACCCAAGAAACGAAGTTCTACGTGATTGAAGGGGAAATAAGGTACAACGCCTTGTTCGGAAGGGCTAAATATAGTTGTTTATAGCCATTGCGAATGGCTAAATTTGCAAACAAGGTCGTCTCCCAAGGGCTCTATTTCAAAAATAAAAATAAAAAATTAAATAACAAGCGGGACAGACGGGATGGGACGGGATAAACGGGCCAAAATGGGCAATCCTTCCCATCCCGTGTAGTGTTTAATATGGGCATATCCTTTTTAGAATTAAATGGGCCGGGATGGGAAAGGATATGGACCGGGATGGGGATGGATCGACCCGTTCCATTGGACAGCCATAGTTGTACCTCTAAATCCTTCAACTGAAACTGTCGCCCAAGAGTTAGCGACCTCACTAGATACCATGTATGAAAGCTGGTGAAGGCCACCAAGTTGACAAAACGGTCCTCCTCACCTCTTTCTTCTTTGATCTTTCAAGACTGATAGTTGTAGCATCTCCCTCTCTGCCATCATCGGGGATATCCTGAATTGGTGTATCTTTTGCCTTGTGGACAAGTGTTTTTGATGGCTCAGAATCCTAACTAGCACTTTCCGATCCCTCGAAAATGCTATTATATGAGGTGCGGCCAACTGTACGGTTGGCTGCTCCTGAATAGAGGCTGAATTTCCCTCTGATGCTTCCCTAGACGGGACATATGAACTCGTCTCGGAGAGGTCTGCACCTCTCCCTCTCCCGGCTATTGTCTTCTTTTAATTTCCTTTTGTTGGCCAAGAGGTAAGGCCCTCTTGTCTCATCCCCGAGAAGGTTCACCCCTTCCTTTAGAAGTACCGCCTCGTCCCCTAGATCGAACCATTGTTGTAGCAAGCAAAGGAGATTGTTAGTTATAATTCAATGTTCAAACATACACAAGAGATATGTATGTAAGATATAAACAAGAAGGCATAGTAAAGGTTCACATTCAAAGCATGCTTGCAGGAACAAGATCTACAGTCCGCACAATTTCCTTGCGGCCGCAGATGAGGCCTTGCGGTCCACACAATTTCACTTGCGGTTGCACCTCTGAAACCCAAGAAATGCCAACTCTCTTATGACAGAGAATTGGCTGATGTGCGGCTACAATATGATATTTGTAGTCCGCACAATTAACTTTGCGGCCGCACATTGGAGTCCCTAGGTGGGGACTCTCTGATGACAGGAAAAGTAGTGTTTTGCGGCCGCAATACGAATTCTGCGGTCCACATATTTTTACTTATTGCGCAGATCCCTTCTTTCACTATGCTGCCCTACATTCCATATTTGCTGACCGCACAAATTCAAGTGCGTGTGATGAATTCAAAAATGGCGTACAGTTCAATTATTTCTATCTAGGTTTTGCAATTTTGTGCATAATTTGACATGGCAACAACATAGATAGATGAAAATATGTTTACCCAGTCCCCATAGAGCATGAATTAGTTAACCCATTACAGATTTACCCCTACATAGATAAATAGTTGAATTCTAATGACAATTGGCCTAAAAACAACTAAAAATCTACAAATTAAAAGAAAAAGATTAACAAGAAATTGAAACATACCAGATGAATGAGTGTAATGAGTGACTGATCAAAGATGTTGTGTGTGTGGACAGATAAAATCACCAAGAATTTTCAATAGAGTGTTATTTTTGAGCTCAGAGAGTGAAAACTCGTAACCCTTGCCCCTACTATTCTATTTATACTTATGGTCTACTAAGGGGAAGAAGGTTGAGTGCGGCCGCACATTTCAGACATAATGCCAACTTACTCTTACATTAATCATATTAACTAGACAATTTGTATTAATAAGATCGAACATTACTAATAATCACAATACCTGACACATCATCCGGTGTAGCCTCTGGGTCCTGGCGACCTGCCAAAGCATATATGCGGTTCTGACTACCGCCGGAGCTAGATGCTCCACCCCTACCTCTACCTCTACCAGTTGATGCCCGAGGGCCTCGCTCTTGAGGGCGTACTGAAGAGGAGGAGACTGTTATAGATCTGGTGGGCTGAACTATCCTGCTTCTACCATTTATAGGACAATCCCTCATGTAATAACTAGGGTCTCCACAGGTAAAGCATACATTAGACCCCTGACGATATTATCCGGAATAAGCCCTATCGCATTGACTGCACCACGGAGGGGGCGCCCTCATTTGCACTGAATCCCTCTGATTTTGAAAACCCGAAATTCTCGAGCCCTGACCTGACTCAGAATAGACAGATCTCTCATAATACGGCTTTTGCAACTGTCGGACACTTTCAACAGGGTATGGTGACATAGGATCGCCCGGAAAATCCTCAGGTTGCCTAGCAGGTCTAGCCTTCTTACGTTGACCCCCATCATAATTCTCGTATTGTTGTCGTTTTAGATCCTCTAAATTTTGAGCATAAGCCTAGATGCGGGAAATATTCATAGCATCGAGCAGAGCAACCGTGAAGCATTCATTAATCAGGTGCAACCCAAGTCCTACCACAAACTGATGCACTCGATCACTCATTTCAGCCACAATCGAGGGGGCATACCTCACCAAGGAATCAAACTGGAGGCTATACTCCCGCACACTCATATTCCCTTGTTTAAGAGCCAAGAACCTGTCTACCCTTGCCCGACGAATCTCTGCCGGCAAGTAATGATGCAAGAAAGCCCCTGAGAACTCTTCCAATACTGCTGGAGATGCGTTTGTCCCTCAAGACGATTCCCAAGTTTCATACCACTAAACCGTAACATCCCGCAATCGGTATGAGGCCAACTCTACTAACTTAGTGTTTGATGCATGCATTACCCTCAAAGTCCTCTGCATCCTATCAATAAAGTTTTGCGGCTCCTCATCCTTGTTGGATCCGGTAAACACTAGAGGGTCCAGGTTGATTAAGTCTCGAACTCTCGCGCTAATAACCCTGTTAACATGATCAATACTTGTACCTACCTGGCACTGAGCCTGAGCGGCTACCAATCTAGTCAACAACTGTACTGCACTCCACATATCCATATCCTCATCCTGAACAATAAGTGGAGGTACTGGGTTCCTCCTCATCTCTCGGGTGCGGACAAAATTAGAGAACTATGCGAGGCTGTCGTATTTCCCCTCAGGGCCTCACTCTGGGCCTCGCTAGACATTGGTACTCTACTCATGCCCTCATCTTCCACTACTTTACCCTTCTGACCTGTTAACATGATCAACACTTGTACCTACCTGGCACTGAGCCTGAGCGGCTACCAATCTAGTCAACAACTGTACTGCACTCCACATATCCATATCCTCATCCTGAACAATAAGTGGAGGTACTGGGTTCCTCCTCATCTCTCGGGTGCGGACAAAATTAGAGAACTATGCGAGGCTATCGTATTTCCCCTCGGGGCCTCACTCTAGGCCTCGCTAGACATTGGTACTCTACTCATGCCCTCATCTTCCACTACTTTACCCTTCTGACTAGCCATAGCGTTCCTGGTCATAGGCATCGTTGCATATATAAAACAAGTCAAAGGTTAAGGACTTTATTCCCTATGACTCTGCTCTATTGCACGATTTAATATCAAGAAGGAAGGGTAACCGGTCCCTAAATGCCCTGTAGTATCTCGCTTATACAACGTGGCGCACAACACATTTATAAACAAGATTCTACTAGACACGGCTTGATGAAAACCCTAGGATAGAACCGCTCTGATACCACTTTGTCACGACCCAAATAAGAGGGCCACGACGGGCACCCGGTGCCTACTCAACCGAACGCCACGTACCTTATTTTTTTTTCTATAAGACTCACCATGATAGGCCACAGTCATATATAATTAATAATATTAAACTTAACTCACATATCTAATTCAAAAATATTTATATAGAAACATAGGGCCCGACAAGGACGCTGACATGTCGTACCTAAAGCTATACACAGGACACTGTTTGCCAAACCTCTAAGAAAACATGATCATAATATAAGTCGGGACAGTGTCCCCGACATCTTCATAAAACAAAGTAACATATATAGAATGTGACTTGGAAGTACTCCAGGAAGATGTGGAGCTCACTAACCAAGAGTTGATATCTGGAGACAGCCTACAGTGGGTGGTCCTCACCTCGCCTATCTACACCTGCGTGGCATAAAATACAGTGCCCCAGGAAAAGGCACGTCAGTACGAATAATGTACCGAGTATGTAAGACAGAAATGAAATGTAATAATAATAAGATACTATCTCGGGGAGAGATAAGAGTCAACTTATAACTTTTGACTTGCCGCTGAGGGCCGTAACATGTAGAATAACACCCATTCATATATATAAATAAAACTACGATATAGTACTTCTGATTACATCATTCTCATGGCGTTAACTACCTAACTGATCAGTGGTAACTGCCCGACCGGCCTTCGCACGGTGGTAAATATATGACTGCCCAACCGGTGGTAAATAATGATACATAACTGCCCAACCGGTGGTAACTGCCCGACCAGCCGTAACACGATGGTAAATGCATGACTGCCCGACCGACCGTAGCACGGTGGTAAATAAATATGCATGACTGCCCAACCGACCATAACACGATGGTAAATGAATATGCATGAATTACTATATTATGAACATTAACATCTTTATCAAATACCTCAATAGGGAACTAGATACATATTTAGACATGCTTGAATATCACTTAATCGGAATGAATAATATAGACATCCTTAACTGCTAAGAGTAGAACCACTTTGCAGCCTCTCTCAGGTTGGAAAGAAAGGGAAGTAATGACTTTTAGTAGAACAAAACAACATATAGAGAAGTATTTGTACCTCCCTTTTAAGAAAATATCAACAAGTCTCTCTCTAACTATCATTCTTTAAATCAGATAACATGCAAAACTCGAGGTCGTAATTTAATAAGGAGCTAGTTGAAAATGAATTGTTGCATGCTTCTATAAGCAACTTTGCTTCCAAATTCACACAAAGGACAAAACTGAGATGTGCATGCAGTGTCATGTCAAATTATTTTCCTAAACACTGAAACTTAAGGCGCTTGACCCATTAAAACATTGCCTCAACTTAATATAGGCGCAACAACTACAAGTTGCTAAATGTCTAAAGCCCAAGTTGAAGAAACAGTTGAAATATTTAAGTGAGCAAGTCGCCAGAAAGAAAAATAGGAAATTATAAGGTCACCATTTAAAAATACTACAAGTAACCAAAGCAATTACATCTCATTCAGCACCTTTCTTCAATAGACACAAAAGACATGTTGTTGCTTTCTTTTCTTTCCATTTGATACCAAAGCAAGGTTGGCGAATAAAAATATTTCATGGACTCAGTACCTAATATCAATTAACCATTAGGGTATCAACTTTAACTTCTGCATTCCATAGATGTGTAAGAAATGTTATAGACTTGTTCTCTTTGTAAACTGCATATTCTCCAGAAAGCACAATCTTATTTATTTGTGTATGTATTTTTTTTTAACAACTAATCCACCGGATCACCTGAGTAACTCTACCTTAAGGCGAAGCCAGGACTTCAAGCTTATGGAATAACATTACATTTACGTATCGTTACTTGGATCATGCCAAAAGAAAGAAGGATTAACCTTAATATACCTGGAGTAGCGAAAACTCCGTATGATATTCTTGGAGAAGATTGCACCGTATTCCTATAGAACTGCAAAATTTGGATGGAATTAAGTTTCTGTTCTTTGAAGTATTTGAACTAGGAAAATGAAAATGTTTCTTGCTTTTTATGAATTAAGAACGTCTGTTCGCTCTTTTGTCCCAATGGAAAGGGATAAGACTTGTAATAAGTCTTTACATTATTAAATTCTAATAATACTTAGGTAGCCACCTAGGATTTTGGGGAGGAAAATTAATCTTATCTCATATTTTAGTAGTTAACTAGGTAATGTCCCGTTACCCGGTAATTAATTAATTACCCGTATAATTAAGAATTATCTTAAATTATTTAAAATTTTACTTATTTTTAATATACTTTATACATCATACTACCGTGATCATATAGTACCTTGCATGGTACTAGTTCATAATTATCGGGTATTATGCTCGACCCGTATTTTATCCCAAATTGGCCACTTTCAACGAAATTCGTTTTTTTTAATTCGTGTACCCTTTATCCTTCATGACACTTATTTATCGCTTGTTATAAATAGCGTATATACTTTAACCTAAAGATAATCTCACCCCCCGAGTCTACGTCAATTAACTGAAGACGAAACTTTTAACGTACGAAAATGCGAGATGTAACATCCTTCCCCCCTTAGAAACATTCGTCATCGAATGTTTAAACTTGCAAGATGTACATACATATGCATCTATTATAAATATATATATCTTCCCGGGCTAAACTCGAATGAAATAAATATCAGGCTGTCACGGGGTCAGGACGTCATCCCTCCCTAAAATTACTTCCTAATACATTTGTCACCTATGATTCTGTTAATCTATCTTCTAGGCGCTGACACTTATTAGTTGTAATCTTAATAACCGGGTTCATTCTTTGCTTTCAAGCTAGCTTTGGTTTCCCTTAAGTCTTCAGACGTAATGCCAACTTACTCTTACATTAATCATATTAACTGGACAATTTGCGTTAATAAGATCCAACATTACCAATAATCACAATACCTGACACATCATCCGGTGTAGCCTCTGGGTCATGACGACCTGCCAAAGCATATATGCGATTCTGACTATCGCCGGAGCTAGATGCTCCACCCCTGCCTCTACCTCTATTAGTTGATGCCTGAGGGCCTCGCTCTTGAGGGCGTACTGAAGAGGAGGAGACTGTTATAGATCTGGTGGGCTGAACCATCCCGCTTCTGCCATTTATAGGACAATCCCTCATGTAATAACTAGGGTCTCCACAGGTAAAGCATACATTAGACCCTTGATGACATTATCCGGAATGAGCCCTATCGCATTGACTGCACCACAGAGGGGGCACCCTCATTTGCGCTGAATCCCTCTGATTCTTAAAACCCGAAATTCTCGAGCCCTATCCTGACTCAGAATAGATAGATCCCTCATAATACGGCTTTTGCAACTGTCGGACACTTTCAACAGGGTATGCTAACATAGGATCGCCCGAAAAATCCTCAGGTTGCCTAGCAGACCTAGCCTTCTTATGCTGACCCCCAACACAATTCTCGTATTGCTGTCATTTTTTATCCTCTAAATTTTGAGCATAAGACTGGATGCGGAAAATATCCATACCATCGAGCAGAGCGGCCGTGAAGCATTCATTAATCAGGTGCGGCCCAAGTCCTACCACAAACCGATGCACTCGGTCACTCATTTTAGCTACAATCGAGGGGGCATACCCTGCCAAGGAATCAAACTGGAGGCTATACTCCCACACACTCATATTCCCTTGTTTAAGAGCCAAGAACCTGTCTACCCTTGCCTGACGAATCTTTGTCGGCAAGTAATGATGCAAGAAAGCCCCTGAGAACTCTTCCCATACCGCTGGAGATGCATTTATCCCTCTAGATGATTCCCAAGTTTCATACGACTGAACCGCAACATCCTCCAATCAGTATGAGGCCAACTCTACTGACTCAATGTCTAATACATGCATTACCCTCAAATTCCTCTGCATCCTATCAATAAAGTTTTGCGGGTCCTCATCCTTGTTGGATCCGGTAAACACTAGAGGGTCCAGGTTGATGAAGTCTCGAACTCTCACGCTAATAACCCCGTTAACGTGACCAACACTTGTACCTACCTAGCGCTGAGCCTGAGCGGCTATCAATCTAGTCTACAACTGTACTGCACTCCGCATATCCATATCCTCATCCTGAACAATAGGTAGAGGTACTGGGTTCCTCCTCATCTCCTCGGGTGCTGACAAAATCGGAGAACTATGCGAGGCTGTCGTATTTCCCCTCGGGGCCTCACTGTGGCCCTTGCTAGACATTGGTACTCTACTCATGCTCTCATCTTCCACTACTTTACCTTTCTGACTAGCCGTAGCATTCCTGGTCATAGGAATCGCCATATATAAAACAAGTCAAAAGTCAAGGACTTTATTCCCTATGACTCTGCTCTATTACACGATCTAATATCAAGAAGGAAGGGTAACCGGTCCCTAAATGCCCTGTAGTATCTTGCTTATACAACGTGCTGCACGACACATTTATAAACAAGATTCTACTAGACACAGCTTGCAGACAACCCTAGGACAGAACCGCTTGGATACCACTTTGTCACGACCCAAATCAGAGGGCCACGACGGGCACCCGGTGCCTACTCAACCGAGCGCCACATACCTTATTTTGTTTTTCTATAAGACTCACCATGATAGGCCACAATCATATATAATTAATAATATAAAACTTAACTCACATATCTAATTCAAAAAGATTTATATAGATACATATGGGCCGACAAGGACGTTGACATGTCGTACCTAAAGCTATACACAAGACGTTGTCTGCAAAACCTTTAAGAAAACATGATCATGATATATAAGTCGGGACAGGGTCCCCAACATCTTCATAAAATAAAGTAACACATATAGAACATGACTCGGCAATACTCCGGAAAGATGTGGAGCTCACCAACCAAGAGTTGATATCTGGAGGCAGCCTACAGTGGGTGGTCCTCAGCTCACCTATCTACACCTGCGTGGCATGAAATACATCGCCCCAGGAAAAGGGACGTCAGTACAAAGAATGTACCGAGTATGTAAGGCAGAAATGAAACGTAATAATAATAATAAGATACTATCTCGGGGAGAGATAAGAGTCAACTTATAACTTTTGACTTGCCGCTGAGGGCCGTAACATGTAGAATAAAACCCATTTGTATATATAAATAAAACTACGATATAATAGTTCTGATTACATCATTCACGTGGCGTTAATCGCCCAGCTGATCAGTGGTAACTGCCCGACCGGCCTTCGCACGGTGGTAAACATATGACTGCCCAACCGGTGGTAAATAATGATACATAACTGCCCAACCGATGGTAACTGACCGACCGGCCGTAGCAAGGTGGTAAATGCATGACTGCCCAACCGGCTGTAGTATGGTGGTAAATGAATATGCATGACTGTCCAACCGGCCGTAGCACGATGGTAAATGAATATGCATGAATTACTATATTATGAACATTAACATCTTTATCAAATACCTCAATAGGGAACTAGATACATACTTAGACATGCTTGAATATCACTTAACCGAAATGAATAACATAGACATCCTTAACTGCTAAGAGTAGAACTACTTTGCAGCCTCTCTCAAGCTGGATAGAAGGGAAGTAATGACTTTTAGTTAAACAAAACAACATATAGAGAAATATTGGTACCTCCCTTTGAAGAAAATATCAACAAGTCTCTCTCCAGCTATCATTCTTTAAATCAGATAACATGCAAAACTCAAGGTCGTAATTTAATAAGGAGCTAGTTGAAAAGGAATTGTTGCATGCTTCTATAAGCAACTTTGTGTACTACCAAATTCACACAAAGGACAAAACTGAGATGTGCCTGCAGTGTCATGTCAAATTATTTTCCTATAAACACTGAAACTTAAGGCGCTTGACCCATTTACATTTTGCCTCAACTTAATATAGGCGCAGCAACTACAAGTTGCTAAATGTCCAATGCCCAAGTTGAAGAAACAATTGAAATATTTAAGTGAGCAAATTGCCAGAAAGAAAAATAGGAAATTATATGTCACCATTTAAAAATATTAAAAGTAACCAAAGCAATTACATCTCATTTCGCATCTTTCTTCAATAGACACAAAAGACATGTTGTTGCTTCCTTTTCTTTTCATTTGATACCAAAGCAAGGTTGGCGAATAAAAATATTTCATGGACTCAGTACCTAATATCAACTAATCAATAGGGTACCAACTTTAACTTTTGCATTCCATAGATGTGTAAGAAATGTCATAGATTTGTTCTCTTTGTAAACTGCATATTCTCCCGAAAGCACAGTCTTATTTATTTGTGTATGTAATTTTTTTAACAACTAATCCACCGGATCGCCTGGGTAACTCTACCTTAAGGCCGAAGCCAGGACTTCAAGCTTATGGAATAGCATTACGTTTATGTATCGTTACTTGGATCATGCCAAGAAAAAGAAGGATTAACCTTAACATACCTGGAGTAGGGAAAACTCTGTATAATATTCTTGGAAAAGATTGCATAGAATCGCAAAATTTGGATGGAATTAAGCTTTTGTTCTTTGAAGTATTTGAACGAATTAACTTCTGTTCTTTGAAGTATTTGAACTAGGAAAATGGAAATGTTTCTTGCTTTTTTTTTTAATTAAGAATGTTTGTTTGTTCTTTTGTCCCAATGGAATGGGATAAGACTTGTAATAAGTCTTTACATTATTAAATTCTAATAATTCTTAGGTGGCTACCTAGGATTATTGACTACTTAGTCATTTTTGTAGGTTTGTGGCTACATGCCACGTTTTTTGGGAGGAAAATTAATCTTATATAGTTAACTAGGTAATGTCCCGTTATCCGATAATTAATAAATTATGCTTATAATTAAGACTTATCTCAATTTACTTAAAATTTTACTTATTTTTAATATATTTTATACATCATATTACCGTGGTCATATAGTACCTTTTATGGTACTAGTTCATAATTATCGGGTATTATCGCTTGACCCGTATTTTATTCAAAATTGGCCACTTTCAACAAAACTCGTTTTCTTTAATTCTTGTACCCTTTATCCTTCATGACACTTATTTATCGCTTGTTATAAATAGCGTAAATACGTTAACCTCAAGATAATCTCACCCCCGAGCCTACGTCAATTAACTGAAGACGAAACTTTTAACGTACGAAAATGTGAGATGTAACAGTGTCGAAAGCTTTGTTGCAAAAATGTAGACCCCATCACTTATAATAGCCCGCGGAATACCAAACCTTGTAAAAATATTCTTCTTCAAGAACACCACCACACTTCTTGCCTCATTATTGGGTAGAGCAACAGCCTCAACCTATTTGGACACATAATCCACCATAACCAAGATGTAGGTGTTTCCACAAGAGCTCACGAAAGGACCCATGAAGTCAATACCCCACACATCAAAAATATCGATCTCCAAAATGGTAGTGAGAGATATTTCATTTTTCTTTGAGATTCCACTGTCCCGTTGACATTCATCACATCTTTTTACTAACTCACTTGCATCCTTGTAAAGAGTGGCCAATAGAAGCCGCAGCTAAGCATTTTGGCTGTTGTTCTTGCTCCACCATGATGACCACTATATGTTGAAGAATGACATGCCCTAAGAATTTCACCTTCCTCTTCTTCCGGTACACATCTTCTAGTCACCCCATTTGTACAAATTCGGAAAAGGTATGGCTCATCCCAATAATAATCTTGACAGTCCTGTTTGAGCTTCTTACTTTGGTTTGAAAAGAACTCATCCGGAATGATTACACACACAAGAAAATTTGCTAGATCCGTGAACCATGACACATCTTTCATTGAAATAGCCAAGAGTTGCTCATCCGGGAAGGAGTCATTGATTTCAAGGCTATCATGCTGCCTTCCCTCATCCTCCAAACGAGACAAGTGGTCTGCCACTTGATTTTTACTCCCTTTTCTATTTTGGATGTCAATATCAAACTCTTGCAACAAAAGCACTCATCTCATCAACCGAGACTTGGAGTCCTTATTGCTCATAAGATATTGAAGCGTCGGATGATCTGTGTGGACAATGATTCTTGCACTCATCAAATATGGGCGGAACTTCTCAGTTGCAAACACAATGGCAAGTAGCTCTTTCTCCGTAACGGTATAGTTGACTTGAGAACTATTTATGGTCTTACTAGTATAGTATACAAGATAAAATTTCTTGTTAATGTGTTGCCCCAAAACAACCCCAATCGCTATGTCACATGCATTGCACATGCGTTTAAAAGGGACACTCAAATTTGGAGCGATGATGATGAGAGTAGTTGTCAACTTGAACATTAACAATTCAAAAGCTCTCATGCAATCATCATTGAAGTTAAACTTAGCATCCTTCTCAAGAAGCTTGCGCAACGGGTTTACCACCTTAGAGAAATCTTTGATGAAACATCGGTAAAACCCCGCGTGGCCTAAGAAACTCCGAAAACCCTTCACCGAAGTTGGAGGTGGAAGTTTATAAATCACCTCAATCTTTACCTTGTCAAATTCAATTCCATTCTTAAAGATTTTGTGTCCAAGGATAATGCCTTCCTCGACCATGAAATGACACTTCTCCCAATTGAGCACCAAGTTTGTTTCTTCATATCTTGCCAATTCTTTATCCAAATTTGCAAGACAATTATCAAAAGAATCTCCAACCACCGAGAAGTCATCCATGAAAACTTCAAGGTAGTCCTCCACCATGTCCGTAAAAATAGCCATCATACACCTTTAAAAAGTCATCGGTGCATCGCACAAGCCAAATGGCATCCGCTTGAAAGCAAAAGTACCATAGGGACTGCGAGCACGTAATTGTTTCCCCACTTAAGATTGCTCCTAAAAAGTCCAAAAATAGTCTTCTAATTAGCTTTGAGTTTTACAGAATTTCTAAGGATTTTTCTCTATTTTTGTTATGTTCACTTTTATGCCATTTAATTGCATTTTCATAATTAGAAGCATTTTAAATCATGAAAAAAATAAAAAATATTTTTTTCTTTACATTTTTGGATTTTCATTGCATTTCCTTAAGATATAAAAAATCACAAATAAATAACACTTTCGATTACCCTTATTTTATGCATTTTAGGTTAATTAATTAATTAATTAATTAAAATCATTAGGTCACAAGTTTGGTTAGTAGGTCAAATTTGCAAAAATAGTTTCAAGTAGAATTAGGTTGACTTGATTTGAAAAATGGAATAAAGAAGAAGAGAATGGGCTCTCAACCTTCGTTTTGAGCTAAGCAGCTTTAATGGCCCATTTACATTCCACATACATGCCCAAACCCATTACCTAGCTAGTCCTGTCCCTATATTAATCCAAACGACCCCGTTTTGCAACATTCAATCCCCACCCTCCACCATTCCCCATCCAACGGTCCGCAACACCCCTCTTCTAACCCATAAAAATGTCGGACCATAGACCCCTACCCCCCTAAATCGTCTCAGACTCATCTCTCTCACCCCTCTCTTATCCCTCACCGTCCGCCACCGCCGAAAATCGCCTACAGAAATGGCGCCACTCCAAATCATCCCAGATTAACACCACACAATCCTCACCCCCCTCAAATCTTAACCCCTTACCTATTTCCCCAAAATTCCCATCAAACTCGTCAAATTTCGGATCTAAGAAGTCACAAAAAACCTAAATCTACCCCATTTCGAGTTTCTTCAAATTCTAGCCTACCTAAGTTTCATACCAACAATAATTGAACACTTTTATCGAGAGTTATCAATTGGAGTCGATTTTGGACCTATTTTAGGCCACCCGAATCTGGCCACTACCACAGAACCCCCATAATGTTGATTTCTTTGCTGGTATATGGCAGACATCGTCATATATAGCATTGGCTACGCCTCAAATGTGGGCTAATGCTCATGTAACAATGTTGGCTGTTAGCCGGGTATCTTTTTTGGGTAGACTTATCGTCAAAGGATAATCCTTCTTTCGTTTCTTTGATTACTGCCTATTTGAGGTTAATGGATTGACATTTTGTGTTACATATCATAGATTAGGTTTATTTCACAATTAACAGCATGTTTTTAGTATTGTCTTCAACTTTTGTTAAATTAATCAATTGATATGTTGATTGTTAGTACATCTTCTCGTATGTTAGCATGCTCTAGATTAGTTAGGATTTCAAAATTTTGTGATTAGGCCAATATTTTAAAAGCATAGCAGTCGATTTTAATTAGGTTAGAGTCACTTCAATTGGTTAATTACATGTGTGAATTAGTTTAATTACCTAAAATAGGTTAAAGTTCGAATATTGCTTGTTGTGCTGTGATTTTTTAATTCATCTAAGTTTTATGATAGCTATTTGTAAGTACTAAAATTCGGGGGTCTAAAAGAAGTAGGAAAACAAAGGAATCTGTTTTATTTAGTTGGAAATGCATTAAAATGGGAGAATAAGTTTAAAACTTGGGGTAAAAGTTGAAGTTTCAAAAGTTTAAAACGTGATGGGAACAAAGAAAAAATATCTGAAAAGGGACATCTGTCCAATTCAGTTAAAAAGATGCCTTATCTCCTAGTTTTTAGTTGACAGAATTTTCTGCATTCCTCTCTGAATTTTTCCTCACAAAGGCACGCTCCTACACTCTATATAAGAGGTCATATATCACTCACTCATACACACGAATCAGACTACAACTTTCAAAGATCTTTCATTTTTCTCCACCCTCATTTTCAGTAGAAAAACTTCTGAAATTTCAGTCCTAAAATCTCTAAAAAAAACTAAGAGAGAAAAGGTTCAAGGCTTTTTTCTGAGTTCAAATCTTCTGCTACAAGTTCTGAGTTTATAGCTATTGAGGTCAAAGAAGTGTCACTGTTTTGTTGGATTTGAAGTTTCGATTGCTCCTTGTTTCCCTGTTGCTATTTCACTACTACTAGGTGTATTTATCCATCTTGTTAGTTTCTACTTGAACTATAAATGAAATTAGGTTGTTTATGCTATACTCTTGCAGTGTTTATCATAATTTTAGCATGTGTAAAGTCCAAATCTGTTGTGGTTTCATCCTTGTTAATCTGTGCAATTGTTGGAATGTTAAGATCACGTGAGCAGTTTGTTGAATGTTAATAAGTGATTTAACATCTGTTTGAATGTCATTTTGTTCCTTTCTTTTTCTTTGAAATGTGTGTGGGTTTCACAATGTTTACTTCATTGTGAAGTGATGCAGGAATTTGGTTCATGTTTTCTTTCAATTTGCTCAGCATAGTGTTTTTAACAAGTGAGGATAGCTTTGTAGTTATTCTTTCACAAAGCTTTAACAAGCCAAGAGGATCATGAGATATGGTGATTACAGAGAACTAGTTGTTCATTTGAATATGTAACTAGCTTAAAGTATCATCTTAATGTGTATCCTATAACAGATTTTCATATGTATGAATTAGTTGTCAATTGTGTTTAAATCTAGCATCAATTTAGTTTGTTGAAAGTATTTAATCATGGTTCAATTAGTTTAGTAGATTAATTATGCATGTTTTTATTTTTGGCCAACCATGTGCTTGTGAATAAATGTGTAATTGCAACAAAATTTCCTTAGGAAAGCTTATGGAATTTTTCTTAGTTCATTTGGGCCTTCGCTTGAGGGCCAGACTTCAAAAAGAAGTCAGCAGTGGAAGGTCTCACAGCTGGGCTTTATATGAAAGCCCATTTGGATGTCAGTCACCCTCATGGTCGACTTAGTCTCTTTAAATAAATGTGATTGGCCCTTTTTCTTACGAATTAATTCATTTGACTTCCTTTCATTTAGTCAAGTAAATGAATCTGCTAATGGATCCAGTAGCTAATCTTACAAGGAATTTTCCATAAATCATGACCTCACAACAAATCTCAAAGTAGTTTAGGAAAATAATTCTAAATATTGTAGTTTGCTTTAGGCGCGACTAATAATAAATCATCGTGACTATGGGTACAATTCCCGTGGCATAGTCATAATACGTAATCCCCAATTCGAGTGTGCGTTTCACGTGATTCGACCATAACTTCAAATAATAATAAAAATTAACATGTTATAAATCGCCGGTGCGTTTCACGTGGCGCGATTCTCAATGTGTACCAAAACAAACGAGTGCGCGACATTTCGACTTGTTCAAACAAATTCCATAAATACTAAAAGCGATTAAAAAGCAAAAAATGCACAATATGTTTCAAATATGTATTAAATCAGATAATTCGGCCAATTATTAAATAGTTGAGCGACCGTGCTAAAACTAACAAAACTCGAAAATGCCTAACATCTTCTCCCGGGTTAACAAAATTTCTTATTCAATTTTCTAGTTTTGCAGACTTTTTAAACAGAGTCAAATTTCCTCGATTTGAGATTTAAAAAATAAACTAGTGAATTGGGACACCATAAATTATTCCAAGTGGCGACTCTGAAATAAATAATCCCATTTCGATTAATGTCACTTTAATTGGAATAACTCCATATCACTTCGGGCTCGTATGTTGGTTTCGGAGCCCGGTACATGTCGGATATGTCATTTAAGACTTGTTCGCAAAATTTGGTGTCAATCCGAGTAGTTTTAGGGCGTTTCGGCTCGTTAGGGGAAAATTAAGAACTTGAAGTTAATAAGTTTGATTCATTTGGTTTTAGGGGGTGACTCTTAGATTTAGCATTGTTTCGGGTGTTCCGAAGGTTCAAGTAGTTCCGTCTCGTGATTTCAGACTTGTCGGTATGTTCGAGTGGGGCCCGAGATCCCTGAGCATCAAATGGACGAGGTTCGAGTGAAGTTGAGAATTTGTAGAAGTGCTGAAGCATCTGCTTCTGTCATAACCGCACATGCAGTTGGTCGACTGCAGAAGCGGTCGTAACCTCACAGATGCGGCTTAGAGCTGGCCAGGCCAAACCGCAGAAGCAGCTCCTTAGCCGCAGAAGCGGCTTCGCAGATGCGGCTTCAAGACCGCAGAAGTGGTCCTAGTCCTTTTAGCCAATTCCGCAGATGCGGTCCCCTGACCGCAAATGCAAAAACTGCTGAAGCAGTGAGCTTCATTTAAGTTGAGCTCCAGCCATTTTGACCATGTGACACTTGGGTATTGAGCGATTTTGGAGATCTTGAGAAGGGATTCCCACATAGCATCGTGAGGTAAGTTCATCCCCCTTATTTCTATATTTAACACTCGAGTTTTGGGTAGATTAACACCTAAAGATTTGGAGAAATCAAGGGGGATTAGAGCTAGACCTAGGGTTTTAATGAAACTTAGATTTTACCACAAAATTGGTTATGAAATGGATTAAAAATCATATATTATTGATTCTTAGGTTATAGAGAACAACTTCCTTCGGAAAATTTTGGAATCCGGGCACGTGGGCCCGGGGTCGGATTTTTGGAAACTTGTATTAATGGTTGGGAAATGGCTTAAATAGCTAGAATTCGATCTTGTGAGCTTATATTGACTAGTTCCTACCTCATTTAACTAGTTTTGGATCGTTCGGCTCTAAATTGAGAGTTTGGGCTCGTTCTTATTATTGGAAGTGCACTTTGGAACGAAGTGAGTCTCCTTTCTAACCTTGTAAGAGGGAATTGTTCCCATAGGTGTAATAATTGAATAATTTGCTGCTAAATGCGGGGGATACGTACGTACTAGGTGACGAGAGTCCGTGTATAGCTACTATTATGTCAATTGTCCGGGAAGTCTAGGACCCGTATCATGTTATATTTGTGAATGTCTCTATATTTTCTTGCTAATGTGATCACTTAGGGCATGCTAGAGACTTGGAAAGGAATATAAGCGAATGTATGCACTTGTTGGACACTTGTATGAATTTACGTGGAATTAAATGCGCATTCATGTGTTTTCTTGATATTAATTGACATTTATGGATCGGGCCGATCACCTCGGTAGAAATAGATGCATCTATGGTTCGCGTCATTCGACCCTCTGGCAGTTCACAATTTATTTTCTGTTGGATCAGGCCGTCGACCTCGGCATAGTGTGCACATGATATCTATGTAAAATCTTATCCATGACTCGACCTGCTAAATATCTGAAATGTAAATGGCTATTTGTAAATTGTTAAGAACATGAAATATTACCTCTTGCTACCAACTGTTGATTATTTGTGACTCTCATGCTTAGCGTAACACTTCATTATATTATTTGACCTTAGTAAGTATCAAGTCGACCTCTCGTCTCTACTTCTTCGAGATTAGACGGGATACTTACGGGGTACATATTTTATGTACTCATACTACACTTCTGTACTTAATTGTACAAGATTTGAGGCAGGTACATCTGGCTATCAGTCTAGTGTGCGCCCCTGATTCATAGTCCGAGACTTCCGCGGTGAGCTGCCCCTTCCTGTGCTGTTCAGCAGCTTGATGGAGTCTCTCTTTATCTATTTTTGTTGTCTATTCTATTTCGGACAGTAGGATGTATTTATTCTTTTGTATATTCTACTAGTTGCCCATAACTTATGACACCAGGTCTTGGCACACACATTAGTAGACGTTTCTTTTGGGTTGTATAATTATTATCGAATGTTGCATATTATCACCTATTTTTAATTGCAAATTAAGAAAATGTTGTAACTGTTTTGGGTAAGTAAAATAAGAGTTTACTAATACTTCCGCATTGGCTTTCCTGACAACGGTGTTGGGCGCTATCACGATCTGTAATGAAAATGGGTCGTGACAACTGTTATACTTGGCTTTTGATTATTTTTTGATTTTTTTACATATTTGGGCCTAATGTGCTAAATGCCGCATTTTACCGCTTTGATATTGATTGAATTGTATATAAACTGTTACGAAACCCTCTTCTCTCTAAGTCTTCTGAATCTTCTAGGAAGCATGCGCTTCGCGTGGATTCTTTTCTATTAGAGTCATATCCCAATTTTAGAATGAGGTTCGAAAAAGTTGCAAAGTCGGTGAAGCTTCTATAATCCCGGTACGCTGCCCCCTTCCCCCGGCTCGAGTTGTTCGCTCGGGTAAGCCAGGTCTAGAACAATACACCCAGGTTTTAAACATATAATAACATAGCCTCATGCCTGATCCCTAGTAGGTACGTTTGTTTGCATTACGTGCATTTGACTTTGGGGACTCAACACAGGGGTTGGGTCCGTCTAAGACAGGTGTACCCAAAATTAAAAGATCATCCTGATGCATTTTATGTGCCACTTGTACATATATTTGCTTCGGCTTGCATGTTGACTGACTTCTAGAATGGGGAAGAAAAATCAAGATAAACCAAGATTGAGGTAGGAGAGAGAAATCACCCATTTCTGAAACCCCGGTATTCAAAATATCCCGAAACTCTGTCGAAATTTTGAAAAAAGAAAAGAAAAGAAAAGTCATTTCGAAATAAGTTATATTTTCCTGTTGCATCAAAACTTACTGAACTACGTGGGTTTGATTCCCACCGGACGTGAGATACGTAGACAACCTTCATCAGGTTCAGCCCTATTTTTGCAAAAATAGCCAAAATATAAAAATGCTGCCATTTTGTCATAAATAAAGTCAGGTGATGCCGTTTTTGTCCAAAATAGCCAGAAATGTCCCGATGGGATGCCGGAAGGCTATTTTTGCAAGAATAGCCACCTTGGGCCCTCTTTCTAATTTTAGGCCACTTAGCGGGCACAACCTTAAAATCTTCCCTTCTGAAGTGCTAAAGGGCCATATTTGCAAAAGTAGCCATGATTTGTTTTAAGTTAGATTTTATAATAAATAGTCTTTTCATGGTTAGTGTTTTAATAAAAATTCACATGCTTTAACGAGTCATCCTAATTTAAAAATGTGCAGAATGAGCCCCATTGAGAACCTACCTTTTTGAGTCGTAGATGAGATTCCACTAAGACTCCACATGTGGTGGAACGACCTGGGGGAGGTCAGCTAGCGTTCTGTGACCAAAGCTTTAGGTGGGCTCACCGGTCTTTTGAAGATTAAACCCAGGGTTGACATAATTGAAGCTTTGATTCCGTTTTGGACCCGACATACAATATTTTTCACTTCTCTGACTTTGAATGGACCCCTACTCTATAGGAGATGACATGTTATGCTGGTCTTGATGGGAATCTCAGGCACCAATATCCAGTAGCACTAAGGACTATAACCCCTCATAAGTTTTCGGACCTTCTGAGCATTAACCGGCAGGTTAAAGATGAAAATTTGGTAGGAGGATTCTGCACATTCCACTTCTTATACAGCTGGTATGGGAACCCCCACAAATTTGAGGCTTCGAATACTATTTTGAGTTAATAGGAAAATAAAAACAAGTGGGAAGCACACAGAGGTTTAGCCTTCGTAGTTGCATTTTTAGGCACTCCGATATGCCCAAGAAGTGACAGAAATATAGAACTGGGACTTGCAGGAATGGCCGACTTTATGGTCAAAAAGGCCAACTGTACTCTTATACCAATGATTCTCGCATAAATCTATCGAGCTTTAACCGCCTGTCGAGCTGGTGCAATGTTCTTTGAGGGTTGCAACTTGCTTTTGAAAATGTGGCTGGTGGAACATCTCTACCATCGCCCTAGGTACATGAACTACGGATTGACCGTACTCAATTGTGTTGAAGAATATGGAAACCGGGTAAACGGCTATGAGTTGCCCGAGGGTACTGAAGCATGGTTCGCATATTTGGGTTCTTTGACCACAAAGCAAATTGAGTGGACTTTCAGTTGGCTCCCGGTCCACGAGGTTATTTACATGTCCATCGGGGTGTGCTTTATCTTACTGATGGGTCTTCGGAGTATTCAGCCATATGCTTCTATGCCAATTGGGAAGGTATCAAACAATCCCTCACGATGAAGATCTAAGTCCATAAGTGATTGATTTATGCCCAAAGGCCGCATTCCCAAAAGAAAAGGTTCGCCAGATTTGGCACCAATGTAGGTTTCTAAAGCCACAAACTCAAGTGCGGGATTTGTCCTCAAGTGAAGTAGAATCTAACTACACGGCATGGTATGGTAAGAGAGTTCAGGTCGATAAAGATCCAGAACAGACCCCCAAAAAGCCCCATGTCCAACAATTCACCAACGGAGCGCAAGAACAGTGGGTTTGTTTAGCTAAAGAGAAGGACTACCGGACCACCATAAGCAAACTAGAAGATCAAGTCAGAAACCTCAAATTTGATAGTAGTTTGCAGGCTGCCGAGGATGAAGGAGAAAAGAAAAGGTTGGCTCAGGAAAACGAAGCCCTCCGAGCTCATATTCAGAAAATGAAAATAGCCGCTGAAACCCTGGCAAGAAGCGAAATAGATGAAAGACTCATGAGAAATCTGAGGCAAAAAGTGCATGATTGTGGGTTTGATCTAACAAAGGCCGAGGATGAATTGGAAAAAGCTCCGCTAAAGTTGGCAAAAAGTGCAGAAGAACGGACAAGGTTTGCTCAGCAGTTAAAGCAAAAGTATGATAGATGGGTCACGGTCTTAAGGGAAAAGCTGACTAATCACGAAAATAAAATGGTCCAACAGACAAAGGATTTCAAAACTAAAAGAGAGCATTGCTATACATTGATTTCCCGATTGGAAGAAGGCATGTAGTAGTTACAGGACCAAAACCATATGACCACACAGGTGTTGGAGGCTCGGACACAACAAATTGGATGCATGCTCCAAGAAAAGGGTGTCATTAGAATGAGGATAAAAGAAATCGCTTATTATATTGCAATGAAGTGTCATGAATGTGAAGTTATGACCCGGTCCATGTTCTTTGATTCTGTGATGACCTTTGTCCGTCAGGTGATGGCTGATTTAGAGTACCATCAAGAAGAGATTGCACGCAGGCCCTCGTCAAGACTGACTGATGTCCCACGAGCTCCCGAAGTAGCATTGGAGGCTCTTATGTATTCTTGACTTTTTTTGGCTTTGAGTTTGTATTCTACTTTTTCGAGTCTGTTCATCTTTTCCAAGTCTGTTTGTTCTTTTGTTTTGACTTTATATGTTTTTTTAATCGTCAGTATTTCCAAGTCTTTATAATAGAAAAACCCAAAAATATTTTTATTTAATGAAATATTGAAAAACCCAAATTTTGTCTTTTCTTTTATTCCACATTTGTTCCATGAGCTACGTAATGGTCTGATTCATACGGCGTCATGATACATAGACAATTCCCATCTGATTTGATCATAGCCATAGACAATTTGAGTGAAAAAATAAACTGAAAAAAGAGAAGAAAGAAAAGATTAAAATTGAGTGAAAAAGAAAAAAGGTGAGTGAAAAAATAAAAGAGCAAAAAGAGAAGGGAAAAGAAATTAGGATTTGAAATTTGAGAAAAGAGACAGCAAAGCCGGGATGAAACAGGCAGCCGTTGCAAAAACATTTAGAAATGTTTAACTGTTCAGGTGCATTGCATCCCCAATATGTGAGTCCCTATATGTTAAATGTCTCAAACTAACCAGGTTGTTGTGTGTGAAAATTGAGTAGGTCCTGTTTAGGTGGTTGGTTTTGTGGTAATCTGGCTTCCCATCCTTACTTAACAAGATCTAAAGGTAGTGTTCCTATGGCCTCCAAAAGTCAACTGCCAATTATTGATCCTGAGGATAGCCCAGTATCGGCTATTCTACAACCAGAGTCAGCAACCGCTAAAGAAAATAAGAGGTTGTGTGTCCGTATGTTAGAGATGTGGGGCGCTTGGTCCAACGGCAAAGAACCACCTAGTACAATCCCCGAATTTCCTCAACTAATTCCCAGGAGAGTGGAACCACTAACATCCCCATCCCCATGATCAACCCATTCGTCCCGTTTGGGTACCCCACTATATCAGCCAATTTTACCAGTATGCCTTCTGAGGTTCTTCTTAGGCGCTATTTTTAGGGGTACCTTCTATATTATTCACCATACCACCAGTCTCTCCTACGTCACAACCAACAATGCCCAGTCCATGCTTCGAGCCTTCAACTTTCACTTTTCAAGGCCCGCAATTTTAGCTAGACACAACTCATGTTACCCCAAACTCTTACTCTCAGCACCCATAATATTAGTCTCACATGGGACAGGAGAGAACAACGAGAAACCCCCAGCAGGAAGAAATGGCTCGGAAGATGAGAAGCCTAGAACAAAGCCTGAAAAGCATGCAAGGCCTGAGTGGACATAAGAGTGTCTCGTACTCAGACCTATGCATGTTTCCCCATGTTCACTTTCCTGCTGGTTTCAAACACCAAAATTTGAAAAGTATGACGGGCACGGGGACCCGATCACTCATCTGAAACGATACTGTAACCAGCTGAGGGGTGCTGGTGGAAAAGAAGAATTATTGATGGCTTATTTCGGGGAAAGCCTAACTGGAATCGCTTTAGAATGGTACATGGATCAGGAAATATCCCACTGGCACATATGGGACCATTTGGCCTGCGATTTCGTCAGACAGTTTCAATATGATGTTGACATAGCTCCAAACAGGAATTCCCTATCTAACTTAAAGAAAAAACCAGTGAGAGCTTCTGTGAATATGCTATTAAATGGCGTGAGGAGGCTGCCAGAGTAAAGCCTTCCATGGATGAAACCGAGATGGTTACGGTCTTCTTACAGGCCCGGGGGCCGATTACTTTCAGAACATGATGTCCTCCATGGACAAACCTTTTGCAGAGGCTAAAAATCGGAGAAATGGTGGAAAACGGTCTGAAAATTGGCCGAATATTAAGTCAATCTTCTTTGAGAGCCTCCTCCTAAGCCATCCAGAATGACTCAGAGGGTTTGGACAATCGAAAGAAGAGGGAGGAAGGAACCATGATGGCTTCAGGTTCAATAGGGCCCCGTCGATCATATGATCTCTCCTACATGACGCCCAGAACCACGCAACACTACTATCCCCACCAAGATGCAGTGTATGCCGTGGCAATGCCTCCCTATGCGGTATTGAATGCCCAACCATATACACGGTCGCAACAGCACTACAACCAAAATCGAGCTCCACCTCCCAGAAATATTCATCCTCACAAAGCTCTATATAACCCCCAACCACTACAAATAACTACCAACATAATTCACGCCCCCGTGAGCCTCTCAAAAGAAACAACTTCACTTATATTGGTGAATCCTACTCTAGCCTATTTCCGAAGTTAATCCAGATGGGTCTATTGCAACCTGTACTCCCAAACTGGCAAAATCCTGAATCCCCATCATACCGACCCGGTACCAGGTTTTCCTACCATTTTAGAGCAGAGGGTCATAATACGGAGGATTGTTGGACCCTAAAAAGGGCAGTTGAAAGTTTAATAGAACAAAAACAAGTGGTGCTGAGGGACGGGGAAGTCCCTAATGTGACTAACAATCCATTACTGGCTCACAATAATGGGATGATCATTAGAATGATCTGTGATGACAAGGAATTTAATCCAGCCTTGAAAGCCATCATCGCCATTGCTGATTCAGAGGCAAGACTCAAAGCGGCAGCGAAATAAGCCGGAAATGAGAAGAAAATCACTCCAATTCCTCAAGGTGTAGAAAAAGCTGTAGAAACATAAACTACATCAGCCACTTTCTAAGAACACAATTCTCTATGTTCCTAAGGCCCCTAGGAAAGAACAACTCATTTTGAACACTCCCAAAAGATTCGAACAAAAGAAAGCCATGTTGAATGTGCCAAAGTTATATGTGCCAAAAGGGGCTTATGTAACGTGGGGGCTGATAATTCCACCAAGGCTGACTGCGCCCGTAGTTATCAACCGCATGCCACAGAGCCCTATGAGTGACTCCACCACAGTCCCCTGGAATTACAACAAAACAATAGTTACTTACAATGGGAAAGAGGTCATGGGTGAGGTAAACAAAATGAATCAATCTGAGAGATACCACAACCCAGAAGAGTTACGGAAATCAAAACTGAACAAGGAGAAATGATTTCCACCCAAGAAGCTTGTGAGCGCTGAGGAAGCAGAAGAGTTTTTTCGAAAAATGAAAACTTTGGAGCATGCAATAGTTGACCAGCTCCGGAAGACTCCGTCTCAGGTTTCACTTTTATCTCTTTTGTTGAGCTCAAATGAACATCATAAGGTACTCTTGAAAGCATTGAATGAGGCATATGTTCCGGTTGACACTTCAGTTGAACAACTGGAAAGAATGGCTGAACGATTCCTCGAGGTCAACAGGATTTCTTTCAGCCGCGATGATTTTCCACTAGAGGGAGCTGCCCACGACAAAGCCCTTCACCTGACTATCAAATGTGAGGGCTATTATGTAAAGAGAGTCATGTTAAACGGTGGTTCCGGGGTTGACATTTGCCCCCTCTCAACACTCCAGAGGATGGATATTGGAACAGAAAGAATCCGACCAAATAATGACTGTGTGCGCACTTTTGATGGTGTCAAGCGAGACATAATAGGGGAAATCGATTTGATTCTAACCATTGGTCCTGTGGATTTCAAAGTGAATTTCCAGGTTCTGGACATGGATACCTCATATAATTTTCTTTTAGGAAGACCATGGATTCATGCTGCAGGAGCTATGCCCTCCACTCTCCACTAAATGGTCAAGTTTGAGCATGAAAACCAAGATATCGTTGTCCATGGGGAGGATGAACAATCCATTTACAGGTACCCTTCAGAGTGAGCACATTGTATACCAAGCCTTCGAGATTGTGGTCGCCGATCAATGCGAAGAAGGGGCCCCATTCCCTCAGCCTGCTTATCTAATGCCTCTGTCATGGTCGCCATTAAAATGATTAAACATGGGTAGAAGCCCGGAAAGGGGCTTGAGGTATCTCTACAAGGCATCACAGAGCCTATCACTTTGATCGCCAATGATAAGTTCTTCGGCATAGGTTTCCAAGCTACAAATGCCGATAGAAAATGAGCTGATGAGCACAAGGAAAATGGGTGGGTCCTTCCCCAGCCCGTTTCGCATCTCGCCAAGTCATTTGTTAAACTCAAGTATGTAGAAGAAGAAGAAGAAGAGGCCTTCACAGCCGAAGAGATTGAGGATATTTGTGAAGCCATGAAACAAATGTTGTACCACAATGTCTGTTGGCAGGTCGGCTTTCGGAGTTTGAGTCTCAAGCTAGGGATCACCACTTCCTTTAGTAGAAGCTCCGATATGAAATAACAATCGTTATAGATAGACTTTGAGATGCTTGAATAGCTGCAGCCTAGCCTTTTCGTTAACCAGATCTCCTACCTCCACTATTAATAAGTGGTGGCAAGACTCGAATCCTAGACCTCTACCTGCTCTACTATGGTGAATTGTGTGAACCGTCTCATCTAAGTCGTGCCATCAAAGTCAAATTTCCATGCTCTCCTCTTCTGTGACAGCTATTTCCTCGTCTGGGAAGCAATCCTTAAACTCATGTTCCTCCTTAATAGGGTGCAAGGTGTTCTTCTATCACCCTTCCTTTTTGGTTACATACGTGATGTCAAATTCAGACAGAAGCAGTAACCATCTTGCGGTCCTTCCCATTACGTGAGTCTCACATGGTCTAGCCGAGTGAAGGCACGAGCACTGCTGAGGTGCTGTACATGGGACCGAATGCCAAGCTTTAGAATTGGAAAGCTACTCCATTCCCTATCAGGCGGGAATCCCGGTAGTCCAGACTTGCCATCTTTTCTACATTACGAGTTATTTCAGGGTGTAACTCAAATGTTTTTACTTTATTATCTTTTGATTTCGATGTAAACCATCATATCTTCAATTCAATTCAATGAAATCAATATTTCATTGTCAATGGATGTATCCTTTTTCTTTATTCTGATTTTTGCTGTTTTTCTTATCTTTTTCTTTTTAGTTCTAATAATGTTGACTTAAATAATATGAGATGCTTGCAGACCTTATGCCCGGATCCTAAAATGCTGTCTAACTGTGAAATAATGAATCAAGAATTAGAATATAACAAAGATGAGGCTTTTAGGGAAATAAAGAGAACTGGAACAATTTGAGAATAAGCCTGAGCCAAACTTCAATGAAACTGAGCTAGTTAATTTGGGCAGTCCAGAAGAGGTCCGGGAAACCATGATAAACATTCACGCCGATGAAAGAACTAGAGATGCATTGATCCAACTTTTGTTTGAATTCAAAGACGTGTTTGCATGGCATTGTGATGATATGCCAATGCTGAGTGTTGATTTGGTGGTACACGAATTGCCAACTTATCCCAATTATCCACCCGTCCAACAAAAGCAGAGAAAGTTTAAAATGGACATCAACGATAAGATCAAAGAAGAAAACACCAAACAATTGAAAGCTGGTGTGATCCGAGTGGTCTGATATACCACATGGTTGGCTAATGTGGTCCCAGTGTTGAAGAAATACGGGAAAACCCAAGTATGTGTTGATTATCGAGATTTGAACAAAGCAAGCCCCAAGGACAATTTTCCATTGTCAAATATTCATATTCTTGTTGAGCCCCCAGGTCCTGATGGATGAGGACGATGTAGAAAAGACGGCTTTCACCACATAGTGGGGCACTTACTGTTACAGGGTCATGCCATTTTGTTTGAAAGATGCCGGGGAAACCTATATGAGAGTCATGACTGCCATCTTCCGTGACATGATGCACCAAGAAATTGAAGTGTATGTGGATGATATGATCATCAACTCTAGAATGCAAGAATGCCATATACAAGATCTGAGGAAATTCTTTGAATGCTTACACAGGTATGACTTAAAATTGAACCCAGCTAAATGTGCATTTGGAGTTCCATCTGGAAAACTTCTGGGGTTTATAGTCAGTCGGAGAGGTATCTAGTTAGATCCAATAAAGATAAAGTCTATTTGGGATTTACCATCTCCGAGAACCAAGAAAGAGGTCATGAGTCTGCTAGGACGACTAAATTACATCAGCAGGTTCATTGCTCAGCTTACCACCACTTGTGAGCCTATATTCAAATTGTTAAAGAAAGGCGCGACAATCAAATGGACATATGAGTGTCAAGAGGCTTTTGATAAAATCAAAGAATATTTGTCGAATCTACCAGTATTGGTTCCACCCGAGTCGAGAAGACCTTTGTTCTTGTACCTAACAGTCTTGAAAAATTCTTTCGGGTATGTCCTGGCGCAACACGATGTGACTGGGAAAAGAGAGCAAGCCATATACTATATGAGCAAGAAGTTCACCAATTATGAAGCCAAGTATACTTTGTTGGAAAGAACTTGTTGCGCCCTGACTTGGGTTGCCCAGAAGCTCAAACATTATCTTTTGGCCTACACCACATATCTCATAACCAGAATGGATACATATTCCAAAAACCAATGCCCACGGGGATGTTAGCAAAATGGCAAATCCTGCTCATTGAGTTCGACATTGTCTATGTCACCTGCACGACGATGAAAGCTCAAGCCTTGGCGGATCATCTAGCGGAAAACCCGATTGATGATGAATATCAACCTCTAAGCACCTATTTCCCAGACGAGGAAGTAAATTTAGTTGAAGTGATTCCAGAGGACACCAATGCGTGGAAAATGTTCTTTGATGGAGCTGTAAATGCAAAAAGGTGTCGGGATTGGAGCAATTCTGATATTGCCCACAGGTCAACACTATCCAGCCACAACCCGACTTCGATTCTTCAGTACGAACAACACTACCGAGAATGAAGCTTGCATATGGGCATGAATATAGCAGTTGATCTGGATATAGAGGAATTGTTAATCATGGGGGATTCTGACTTGATCATTCGGCAAGCCCAAGGCGAATGGGAGACTCGAGAAATCAAACTCATCCCATACAGGAAATATGTGGAAGATCTCAGCAAAAAGTTCCAATCCGTAAAGTTCAAGTATATTCCTCGATTCCACAATGAGCTAGCTGATGCACTAGCTACTTTGGTCTCAATTCTGCCATATCCGGGCAATGTCCATATTGACCCGTTGGAAATGATATGGGGCTTATTATTAATAATTCTATTGCTCGGTTGTTATTGTTTTATTGTTTGGGTGAGGAGGAATGTAAAGTACGAAGGGTGATGCCGTGCCATTACATATTTACTTTCATATGAGGAAGAGTGTAAATCACGAAGGGTGATGTCGTGCCATTTCATATTTACTTTCATGTGAGAAAGAGTGTAAAGCACGAAGGGTGATGTCGTGCCATTGCATATTTATTATCATGTGAGGAAGAGTGTAAAGCACGAAGGTGATGTCGCGCCATGTCATATTCATTATCATTATTCATTTCAACTGTTATTGTGAGGAAGAGAGTAAAAGCACGAACAGTGATGTCGTGCACTTGTTTTGCTGTGTTTCTTTACTGTTCTGTTTTCATGATCTCGTACTCCCCTCAGCATGTTTCTACCCCTCCCGTTAATACATGTTTAATTTTTATTATTTATTATTATGCCGTATATTGCTTAACTGCACAGGTTATATATGTGTCTTGTCCTAGCCTCGTCACTACTTCGCCGAGGTTAGGCTCAACACTTACTAGTACATGGGGTCAGTTGTACTGATACTGCACTCTGTACTTTCTGTGAAGATTTCAGTACTAGACCGTATTGATCAGAGTTGTGTTGCTGCCTTCAGTCCTTCAGGATACCCAAGGTAGATCTGCCAGCGTTTGCAAACCCTGGAGTCCCCTTTCCAATTATCCTAGTTTTCCTGTTTTCTTTTAATTCGAGAATAGTTGTATTTTCTTTCAGCCAGCATTTGTAGTGACTCTTAGAAGTTCGTGGATTGTGACACCAAATTTTGGGTAGTCGTGTATTAGTACTTGGATTATTATGAATTTCTGCACCTATTTACTCTGTTTTTGATTAATTATTGTTAATTACTTATTTGGAGAGTGGTTAGCCTGTCAATTCTTTAACTATTTTCTTGCCTAGCATTCTGAAAAGTTAAGCGTCATTACGATCCCGATGGTGGGAAATCCGGGTCGTGACAGCAACTGACTTAAAACTTGAAATGAATTCCCTCATTCTCCAGGTGGGCACCTGCCAATGACTTGAACTTGAAATAAATTCTCTCGTTCTCCAGGTGGGCGCATGCGACTGACTTGAAACTTGAGATGAATTCCCTCGTTATCCAGGTGGGCGCCTGTAACTGACTTGAAACTTGAAATAAATTCTTGCATTCTCCAGGTGGGCACCTACGACTAACTTGAAACTTAAAATAAATTCCCTCGTTCTCTAGGTGGGCGCCTGCAGTCACAACAAAACAGACAAAACAAAGAAAATTTTCTGCCTCAGTTTGTACCAGGAACATTTGTGGGTGTTAGTTGAATTCCATTTTCGAGGAGGGTCCTGAAAAGTTAAAACTGAATCTCATTATCTAGGAGGGTCCTGAAAACTTAAACTGAATTTAATTATCCGGGGATATGTTGTAAACCTAAAACTAAATCTCATCATCCAGGAGGGTCCTGAAAACTTGAAATTAAATACCATTATCCGTGAGGGTCTTGAAAAAATTAAAACTGAACTTTCCTGGAGCATGCTTTCCTCATGGAGGATTCTGGCGAAGCAAACAAAATTTCTTGCCCCAGTTTCAAACAAAGAAAATCTTGTCAGTTTGAAAATGTGGTAGTTAGTTTGTGGCATCCTTGCTGAAGGTGTCTGCTTTTGCCACTACCATGCTTCATTCCGATTAGCTTCTTCGGTCTAACAAAGAATTATTTGACCTTCCGATCGAACCTCGGCCACAAAAACCTCCGAATTACCCGAATCCCTTACACTCAACTTGTTGTATGGCATTTTTATTCTGACAATTATTGAACCTTTGCATTCCCTCAAAATTCACGAATTACTTGACCACCTGAACGTCAATTACCACCCACATTGCTCATTATAAATCATGTCACTTGTGATGTGCTTGGATGAACTTCGCTTGATGCAATTAAAAAGCTGGTAATGGGCTTTGAAGTCCTTTCTTGATTGTTTAACAAAGACTCACTTGACAGAGACTTAGAAAAATAGACCCAAAAGAAACGAAATGAAGTGACTTCGAGAAATTAGGAATAAAAGGAAATTTTTGAACAGAGATGACTATTTGAAGAAGAATGGAAAAGAGACTTATCTTAGTGAAGCAGTTGGCTCCAATGATCATGACATGCATTTCGGATTGATCAGCCTAATCCATCCAACTAATCACATTTTAGTTCATGCTCATGAACAAAGTGTTACCCAGGACGTAAATCATACCTCTATCTTGATTGACTTGGCATCCTCAAAGATTGATCAGAAGGTCTCTCTTTGGACTGTAGTGTAGGCTTTTGGAAAGGGTTAGAAAGAAAGGGTAGCATGAAGGCTCAAAATAATTTAAGATGAAAGGGTTCAAAATTACAACTTTTGGAATCAGATCTTTTTGCAAAACTAAAACTTCTGCCCCAGTTTCTTTGCATATGGGGAATTTTGGATTTTTATTTTGATGGGACCGAACCTCAGAGTAAGGCTGCCTACGTATCCATAAAAAGGAATCAGGTCAAACGTAGTTCAAACGTAAAGTTGTTTTTTTTTGTTTGTTTTTTTCCTTTTTCTTTCTTCTTTTTTCTTTTCTTTTCTTTTCTTTTCTTTTTCTTTTTCTTTTTCTTTTCTCTTTTTTTTCTTCTCTTTTCTTTTCTTTTTTTTCCTTTTCTTTCTTTTCCTTTCCTCCCTTTGGTTTTTCTTTTCTTTTCCTTTTCCTTTTCCATTTTTATGCTACTTCTAATTCTAAAAGAGGGGTATGAAAGAAAACAAATAAGGCTCAAAAGCGGTGACAAAAGATAACAGTGTTTTGATAGTAGAATAAAATACTTTCATCATTCCAACATTGAATATGCCAAGTGCAAAAAACGCAAATGAAGATAAGCCGAAAAATCATACATAAATTGATAGCCATATCTACACATTTGCCTTCTATATCTGTTAAATATAAAACACCATTGGGCAACACTCTTGTCACAATGAACGGCTGATGTGCCAGATAATTTCGGCATATTTAATACAAATTGCTTAGATTTTAGCTTGTTTTAAATGCAATTATCTTTTATACTTATGTAATTTTAATGTTTTTGCAGTGTATGAGGTGTAAGGACCTAAGAACATGGAAATTAAATCAAAAAAACAAAAATACAAGAAAAGAGCAAAATGCGATAGCATACGTGAAGATGCGGGCCGCAAATCCAACATGCAGACCGCATAATGCCCGAAGAAATTGCAGAGTCCAATAGTTTGCTGGCCAAATTCAGGTGCAAGAAATGCGGTCCATTATGCGACAGTATAACAGGTTCGCGGGATGCATAATGGATCGCAAACTCATTGAAGAAGTTGTTGAAGGCGGAAAATACGGTGCAAACTACGATCGTAAATCAACAATGCGGACCGCATAACCTAAATGCGACGAATGCCTAGAAACTAGGGTTTGAAGATGTGATGGACTTGAAGAGAATGCGGACTGCATGTCTGTTATGCGATAGATATGCGGTTGCATAATTGACCTATAAGGGTGATTTTGTCCGAAATTTGTCTCGAGTTTTGACCCACTACAAATAGAGATGGTTAGTGTAATGCAATTGAAATAGAACCAGATTTTCATCCATGGTATCATGATATCAAACAGTTTTTAATAATAAAGGAATATCCCGAGCAGGCTAGTGGAGATGAAAAGAGAACTATCAGAAGGCTTGCCAGCAGTTTCTTTTTGAGTGGAGAGGTTTTGTACAAAAGAACTCCAGATTTGAATCTTTCGAGGTGCCTAGATGCCCGAGAAGCTGAAAAGATCATGAACGAAGTGCATTTGGGAGTATGTGGGCATCACATGAATGAATATGTCCTTGCAAAGAATATTTTCCAAGCAGGTTATTACTGGATGACCATGGAAAAATATTGCTTCAGTTTCGTCCGGAAGTGCCATCGGTACCAGATACATGGTGACCTGATCCATGCATTGCCTTCATAGTTGCATCCTATGTCAGTACTTTGGCCGTTCGTTGACTGGGGTATAGATGTTATTGGGCCGATTGAACCAAAAACTTCAAATGAGCATAGATTCATCTTGGTTGCCATTGATTATTTCACAAAGTGGGTCAAAACAGTCACTCTCAAAGCCGTTACTAAGAAAGCAGTGGTGGACTTTGTGCATTCCAACATTATTTGCCGTTTTGGTATTCCTAAAACTATCATTACAGACAACGCTACAAATATGAACAACCACTTGATGAGGGAGGTATGAGAACAATTTAAAATTACACATCGTAATTCTACCCCTTATCGGCCCAAAGCTAATGGTGCTGTTGAAGCTGCAAACAAGAATATCAAGAAGATCCTCAGGAAAATGATTCAAAGTTCTAGACAATGGCATGAAAAGATGTCCTTTTCATTATAGGGATATCGCACAACCGTGCACACATCAGTTGGGGCCATGCCCTACTTATTGGTTTATGGCACTGAAGCCATAATACCCGCAGAAATTTAGATGCCCTCTCTTCGGATTATTGTTGAAGCCGAGTTTGAGGACAAGGAATGGATCAAAACCTGTTTAGAACAGTTGACCATGATTGATGAAAAATGGATGGCCACAGTTTATCACGGGCAGTTGTACCAACAAAGAATGGCCCGTGCCTACAACAAGAAAGTGCGGCGTAGAAAATTTGAAGTGGGGCAACTCATTCTGAGATGTATTCTCCTGCATCATGAAGAAGCCAAAGGAAAATTTTCTCCGAATTGGAAAGGTCCTTACATTGTAAGAAGAGTGTTGCCAAAGGGAGCACTATATTTGGCAGATATCGAAGGAAATGATCATGAAACAACTATCAATGCAGATGTGGTCAAAAGGTATTATGTTTGACCCTTTTACGTAGTTTTAATGCTCTCTGATTGGGATGATGAAGGCTTTGATTCCTGCCACCCAAACACTACCGATCTTTGAAAACCCTTTGAGTCTGTTCCCTTTTTCTTTGATTACCCTTTTGGAACCTGGAAGTTATTATGAAAAAAATATTGATGAAAAATGAATGAAAAAACATGAAAGAAAAAGAAACAAAGAAATCAAAAACAAAGTTCCTTGAACTACGTTTGAATTGATTCCGAAAAGATACGTAGGCAGCCTCTCTCTGGGGTTCAGTCACACCAAAATAAAAATCTCAATCCCCCACCCCCCAAAAGTAAAACTGGGGTAGATGTTGTGATGATTTGGCGATGATTCGCCTGAAAGGTTCCAAAGTTGTAATTCAATCTAAATTCTTTTACCCCAAATCATGTTCAAGTCCTTCCAATCTATCGGCAAAGAGGTTCAAATGGAAGGGATACAGTTGCTTGGATCTGATGCAATCCAAATGAGAAAAATAAAATGAGAGAGTCTTATTGGTGAAAACCTTCACGGGCATCGTAAGGTGATGGTAAGTATAGAAATTGAAAATGAAAGAGTCTTGTTAGTGAAAACTCGCAAAGAGCACTATAAGGCGATTGTAAGAAGAGAAATGAGAGAGGTCAGCTGGTGAAAACCCGCAAAGGGTGCCACTGATCGAAAAGAGGATCCTCACAGCCATTGGCATCGACAGAGTCCTAGCAAGGTTTTCCAATTTTGAGGCATAAGTTGTGATGATATTTTGAGAGTTAGACAGTTTACACATATCAGGCATCCAGTCCAAAAGGCACGTCATATTCATTGAAGTCCGCATGCACTCCAAATAAGTCCTATCTTTAACAGAAAGGGATACTTCTCATCTAAATTCATTTATCCATTCCATTGTTTGTTTTTCTTTAAATCCCTTTCAGTCTAACTCTGTTCCGAAACAAAGACAAAGAAGGGATGACAAGACTAATTTATAGGACTATCGCTTGATATGAGCTAATATGCAAAAAAAGGCACCCAACCTTTGCAGGAGCATCAAGTCGACTCCGACTGGCCATGGTGGCCAATGCTTCGAAATAAAAAAAACTCTTGAAAGAAGAAAATCAAAGGCAAATGCCCACAAAGGCACAATAAAGTTAAAAAGGTTAAGTCCCACGTGACTAATCGTCATGGTAAAGTTTTGGAAAAGCCAAAAGTTCTCCGGGGCCAGAAATATAATCGGTCTTTAGGAAACAACTAGTTGCAACTAAAATTATCATCAAAGAAGCCGGCCAAGATCAAGTGACTAAAACACTCAAGGCCGTAAAATCAACAACCGTTTCAAACTGACAAATTGTTCTTTGTTTGAGAAACAGAAAACAGGTGCAATCCAAAGCAACCTTGCAAGAAGCAGGTGCAACCAAAAAGAAATTGCGCGGAGACTAAAATAGCTCTGCCGCAAAAATAACTCCAAAAAAGGGAAGTCTTCTCCAAATTCTTTCCAACATTTTACTCATTCTCTTAATAAAAAAAGGGGAGGATTCAAAATCATGGTAGTATAGGGTCTCTAATCCTTAGCTGCATTTTCCAACATAGGGTCTCCATTCCCCAGTTAATTTTTATTTCAAACATAGGGTCTCCACTCCCTAGTCGCTTTTCCAACATAGGGTCTCCACTCTCTAGTTGATGTTTATTTTTAGACATAGGGTCTCCACTCCCTAGTCGCTTTTCTAACATAGGGTCTCCAATTCCTAGTTGATTTTGTTTTAGACATAGAGTCTCCATTCTCTAGTCACTTTTCCAAAATAGGGTCTCCACTCCCTAGTTGCTTTCATTTTAGATATACGGTTTCCACTCCCTAGTCTCTATTTTCTCAGGGTACACCAATCCCAACTTTTATTGCTTTCAATAATGAAGTAGTATAGAGTTTTGGTACAAATAACTCATGAAATTTTCCTAATGAAAATTGGGGCAGAAAAATTTCGTTCGTTCGTTTATTTTGGTGTCTGAGTAGGTTTTTACCTCGAGGCACAAGGTTTGAGATGACTAAAAGAAGATGTCTCAATCCAAAATAAATAAAAAGAAAAGAAAAGAAGTGAATCCAAAATGCAGAAGCAGTAAAAAGTGTGGATTGCTCAAGACATGAATGAAGTCACGAGCATTGTGTGTCCCGGCTTTTATCAGAAGAAGCCGTAGAAGAATGAACTGACACCGGCAGTGGGCAAGCATCAAGATTCAAAGCAGAGTCTTCATGAAGAGCCGTTCAAGACTCAAGATCAAGCTTCAGAAGATTTATAGATAGGAATCTTATAACTCATACTCCTTCCGTTCCAGTTTATATGAACCTATTTTCTTTTTGGTCTGTTCCGAAAAGAATGACCTCTTTCTAAATTTGGAAATAATTTAGCTTAAACTTACAATTTTACCCTTAATGAGAAGCTTTTATAACCACACAAATATCCTGGACCCCTTTTTAACTTATTTAGGACCACAAATTTCAAAAGTCTTCATTTTTTTTAAACTTCGTGCCTAGTCAAACATGTTCACATAAATTGGAACGGAGGGAGTAGTTGATATGCTTGTTTAGTTTCTTTTCATTTTGATTATGGTGTAATAAGGAGCTCAGCAAGCAGTAACAGCACCAACAACAATGAAATCACAGCTTTTTCGTAGTCCCAGCTACCAAAATTTCCAAAACTACACTGACCTGATTCCTTTATAGCCAAGGGTATGTCGGCAACCTCGAAAATAAGGTTCGGTCAAACTTTTTCAAAATAGTATCAAATGGGCAATAATTGCTTATATTTTCTCACTTTATCTTTGCCCGCAAACTCTTCATGTTTTCGAGCAAAGAGGGGTAGCTGTGAGCACGTAATTTTTGCCCCACTCGAGATTGCTCCTGAAAAGTCCAAAAATAGTCTTCTAATTAGCTTTGAGTTTTATAGAAGTTTTAAGGATTTTTCCCTATTTTTGTTGTGTGCATTTTTACGGCATTTAGTTGCATTTTCATAATTAGAAGCATTTTAAATCATGAAAAAATCAAAAATATTTTTTCTTTAACATTTTTGGATTTTAATTGCATTCTTAATTGCATTTCTAATAAAAAATCACAAATAAATAACACTTTCAATTACCCTTATTTTCTGCATTTTAGGTTAATTAATCAATTAAATTCATTATGTCACAAGTTTGGTTAGTTGATCAAATCTGCAAAAATAGTTTTAAGTATAATTAGGTTGGCTAGATTTGAAAAATTGAACAAAGAAGAAGAGAAGGGGCTCTCAGCCTTCGTTTTGGGCCAAGCAGCTCCAATGGCCGATTTACATTCCACATACACGCACAAACCCATTCCTCATCCGGTCCAGTCCCCATATTAATCAAACGACCCCATTTTGCGACATTCAATCCCCATCCTCCATCATTCCCCATCCAACGGTCCACAAATCCCCTCCTCAACCCATAAAAATGTCGGACCAGAGACCCCTACCCTCTTAAAATTGTCTCAGACTCGTCTCTCCCACCCCTCTCTTATCTCTCGCCGTCCACCGCCATCAAAAATTGCCTACGGTGGCGGCGCCACTCCAAATCACCACAAATTAACACCACAATATCCCCCACACCCTTCTAAATCTTAACCCCTTACCAATTTTTCCAAAATCTACACAAAACTCGTCAAATTTCGGATCTAAGAAGTCACTAAAAACCTAAATCCACCCCATTTCGAGTTTCCCCAAATTCTAGCCTACCTGAGGTTCATATCAACACTAATTGAACACTTTTGTCGAGAGTTATCAATTGGAGTCGATTTTGGTCCTATTCTAGGCCACCCGAATCTGGCCACCACCATGGAACCCTGATAATGTTGATTTCTTTTGTCGGTATATGGCAGACATCGTCACATATACCATAGGCTACGCCTCGAGTGTGGGCTAGTGCTCATGTAATGATGCCGCCTATTAGCCGGGTATCTTTTTTGGGTAACCTTGTCATCAAAGGGTAATCCTTCTTTTCGTTTCTTTTATTACGACCTATTTGAGGTTAATGGATTGACATTTTGTGTTACATGTCATAGATTAGGTTTATTTCACAATTAAGAACATATTTTTAGTATTGGATTCAACTTTTATTAAATTAATAAATTGATATGTTGATTGTTAGTACGTCTTCTCGTATGTTATCATTCTCTAGATTAGTTATGATTTCAAATTCTGTGATTAGGCTAACGTTTTAAAGCATAGCAGTCAGTTTTAATTAGGTTAGAGTGACTTCAATTGGTTAATTACATGTTTGAATTAGTTTAATTACCTAAAATAGGTTAAAGTTTGAATATTGCTTGTTGTGCTGTGATTGTTAATTCATCTAAGTTTTATGATAGCTATTTGCAATTACTGAAATTCGGGGGTCTAAAAGAAATAGAAAAAAATGAAGGAATCTATTTTGTTTGGTTGGAAATGAATTAAAATGGGAGAATAAGTTTAAAACTTGGGGTAAATATTGAAATTTCAAAAGTTTAAAAGGTGCTAGGAACAAAGAGAAAATATCTGAAAAGGGACAGATGTCCTATTCAGTTAAAAGGATGCCTTATCTCCTATTTTTTAGCTGACAGAATCTTCTGCATTCCTCTCTAATTTTTTCCTCACAAAGGCTTACTCCTACACTATGTAAGAGGTCATATATCACTCACTCATACACACGAATTAGACTACAACTTTCAAAGATCTTTCATTTTTCTCCACCCTCATTTTCAGTACAAAAGCTTCTGAAATTCCAGTCCTAAAAGCTCTACAAAAAACTAAGAGATAAAAGGTTCAAGACTTTTTTCTGAGTTTAAATCTTGTGCTACAAGTTCTGGGTTTATAGATGTTGAGGTCAAAGAAGAGTCGCTATTTTGTTGGAATTGAAGTTCAGATTGCTCCTTGTTTCCATGTTGCTATTTCACTACTAGTAGGTGCGTTTATCCATCTTGTTACTTTCTACTTGAACTATAAATAAAATTAGATTGTTTATGATATACTCTTGCAATGTTTATCCTAATTTCAACATGTTTAATGTCTAAATTTGTTGTGGTTTCATACTTATTAATCCGTGCAATTGTTGGAATGTTAAAATTATGTGAGTTGTTTGTAGAATGTTAATAGGTGATTTAACAACTGTTTGAATGTCATTCTGTTCTTTTTTTCTTTCTTTACTTTCTTTCTGAAATGTGCGTGAGTTTCATTATGTTTACTTCATTGTGAAGTGATGTATGAATTTGGTTCATATTTTCTTTCAATTTGCTCAGCATAGTATTTTTAACAAGTGAGGATAGCTTTGTAGTTATTCTGTCACAAAGCTTTACAAGCCAAGAGGATCATGAGATGTGGCGATTACAGAGAACTAGTTGTTCATTTGAATATGTAACTAGCTTAAAGCATCATCATAATATGTATCCTATAATAGATTTTCAGATGTATGAATCAATTGTCAATTCTGTTTAAATCTAGCATTAGTTCAGTTTGTTGAAAGTATTTAATCATGGTTCAATTGGTTTAGTAGATTAATTATGCCCGTTTTCTTTTTTGGCCAACTATGTGTTAGTGAATAAACGTGTAATGGATTAGGTGCAGCAAAATTTCCTTAGGAAAGCTTATGACATTTTTCTTAGTTCATTTGGCCTTTGCTTGAGGGGTAGACTTCAAAAAGAAGTCAGCAGTGGAAGGTCTCATAGCTGGGATTCATTTGAAAACCCATTTGGACGTCAGTCACCCTCATGATCGACTTAGTCTCTTTAAGTAAATGTGATTGGCCCTTTTCTTACGAATTTATTCATTTGACTTCCTTTTATTTAGACAAGTAAATGAATCTGCTAATGAATTGAATACCTAATCTTACAAGGAATTTTTCATAAATCATGACCTCACAACAAATTTCAAAGCAGTTTAGGAAAATAATTCTAAATATCGTAGTTTGCTTTAGGTGCGACTAATAATAAATCATCGTGACTATGAGTATGGTTCCTGTGACATATTCATGATACGTAATCCCCAATTTGAGTAAGCGTTTCACGTGACTCAACCATAACTTCAATAATAATAAAAGTTAACATGTTGTAAATCGTGGCTGTGTTTCATGTGCCGCGATTCGCAATGTGTACAAAAACAAACGAGTGTGCGACATCACGACTTATACAAATAAATTCCATAAATACTAAAAGTCGTTAAAAAGTAAAAAAAAATACACAGTAGGTTTCAAATATGTATTAAATCAGATAATTAAGTCAATTATTAAATAGTTGAGCGACCGTGTTAAAACCACTGAACCCGGGAATACCTAACACCTTCTCTCAGGTTAACATAATTCCTTACCCGGTCTTCTGGTTTCGCGAACTTTTTAAACAAAGACAAATTTCCTAGATTTGGGATTTAAAAAATAAACCGGTGACTTGGGACATCATAAATTATTCCAAGTGGCGTCTCTGAAATAAATAATATCATTTCGATTAATGTCACTTTAATTGGAAAAACTCCCTATCCATTCGGGAAAAGGGAGGTGTGACAGGGACATGTAAAGGTTGTTTTCCCTTGATCTTCCGTAGCAATAAAAATTTGGTTGTAGCCCGAATACCCATCATGAAAGCAATAGAAAGCACGCGGCCAATCTATTGATTATTTGATCTAAGAAAGAAAGTGGAAAGTGATCCTTCCTTGTGACATTGTTAAGCTTGCGATAGTCCATACAAACTCTCCAACTAGTCACCTTTCTTGTAGGAATCAACTCATTCTTGTCACTGGTGACCACCGTCATGCCTCCCTCTTTGGGACACATTGGACTGGAAAGTCCACGAACTATCGGAGATGGGATATATAACCCTGGCATCCAACCACTTAATAATCTCCTTTTTGACAACTTCTTGCATAGCCTCATTGAGTCTCCTTTGATGTTCAATAGATGGTTTGACGCCTTCCTCCAAGTTGATCTTATGCATGCAAAATGTGGGGCTTATCCCCTGAATATACACCAAGGTCCACCCAATAGCCTTCTTCCTCTTTTGTAACACCTCCAAAGTGGAATTTACTTGCACGTTAGTAAAATAAGAGGAAAGAATAACCAATAAAGTAGAACAAGGATCAAGAAATTCATACCGAAGATTTAGAGGCAATGGTTTCAACTCCAAGGTAGGAGGCTCTTCAATAGAAGGCTTTGTAGGAGGAGTTGCCCTATTTTCAAGATCCAAGGAAAATTTTCGGGTGCATAGTTGTATGACCTCATTCCTTGCAAAGAGTTCACACATTCCATGAAGCCATCCATATCATCATCATCAAAGTTGAGCAAGACGGCCTCCAACATATCACCAACATTGATCATAGCACTTGTTTCATCAATAATAACATCGGTCACCCAGTCCACAAATGAGCACATCTCATTGCTATTTGGTTGCCGCATTGACTTACACACATGGAAACTACTTTTTCATCACCAACCTAGAAAGTAAGTTCTCCGGCTTCAACATCACAAAGAGTCTTCCCCACAGAAAGGAAAGGTCTACCAATAATAATCGACACCTTATAATCAACTTCACAATATAAAATGACAAAATCAGCCGGAAGAATGAATTTATCAACACGAACCAAGCCATCTTCAATCACTCCCAAGGATCTCTTCATAGTACGATCTGCCATTTGCAATCTCATAGAGGTGAGTCTTGGTTGCCTAATTCCCAAAGTCTTGAAAATCGAATAGGGCATTAAATTGATACTTGCCCAAAGATCACAAAGAGCTTTAACAAATTCGACACTTCCAATTGTACAAGGAATCAGGAAAGTACCGGGATCCTCCAACTTAGGAGCCATTGAATGCACAATTGCACTCACTTGATGAGTGACTTTGATGGTTTCAAAATTCAATGAGTGCTTATTTGTCACAATATCTTTCACAAACTTTGCATAACCGGGCATTTGCTTCAAGGCTTCAACTAATGGCACCTTGATTGAGAGACTCTTCATCATTTGACTGAACTTCTTGAATTGATTCTCACCAATTTTCTTGGCAAGTCTTTGAGGATATGGAGGTGGAGGCTTAGGTAATGGTGCCTTAGCCTTTTGCACTACCGGCTTTGTATGTAAATAATGTGATCCCTAAACGGGCTCACTACCTCTTGAGTCACTTCCGCACTATCATCAATATCAATCCGAACTTCATCATTTGACTGCACCACATTGATAGGGATCTCTTCTTCTTGCACCACTTGCTCATAATCCACAAGTTGCCTTTGACTTGAGGTGAGTGCATTCCCACCTCTTCAACTTCTTGTAGAAACGGCGATGGCATGTCCCATGTTGTTTCCACCTTTTGGGTTTACTATCGTGTCACTTGGTAGTGCCCCATTAGGACAAGAATTTAGAACTTGAGAGATTTTCCCTATATGAACTTCTAAGTTATGGATTTATGTGTTATGTGAGACAAGTTGGGCATCCGAACGACATTCTTTTCCATCATTTGCTTGAACATATTCTCAATACGCCCCATCTCATTATTTGAAGAACTTGGAAAACAGGAAGGATAAGGAGGCGGGTTGCTTAGTTGTTGATACATCGGGGGCCTTTGAAAACCCAGCCCCCAGTTGCCTTGATTGTTACCCCCCCTAATTTCCTTGATTTTTTCACTCTAATTTCCTAGATTGTTGTTGTTATGCCAATTCCCTTGATTGTTGCCACCACTCCAATTTCCTTGGTTGTTAGAATTCCAATTGCCTTGATTATTTTGAGGTCGCCATTGTTGTTGGTTTGGGAATTGGAAGTTGTTTCTTTGCCCTTGAAAATTTTTCACATATTGCACCTCGTCTTCTTGTTCATTATAAGAATCATCTTGATCAAAATCGCTATCCTCTTGCACATAATTCTCCACTCGATTTTGCACTTGTGGACCCTTGGTCCTTCTCTTGCTTACCATCATGTTCTGGGGTGGCCCTTCCATAAAGCAAGTAAAGCAACCGATTTAGGCCCCATATTCGTGGGGACCCCATTTTTTGTTACACCTAATAGACTATGTATAAGTAAAAAAGAGTTATGTAAAGTGAAAAAGTTTGGTTTCTTTATTTAACAAATATAGAGAAGAAGGATTTACAACTACTATGATTTCTACCAAGAAAATTGCATTTGAAATGAATATCGAACCCGAATTTCGTAAGAAACGTGTGATATATAGGAAGTAACAATTTGATGCGAATGTTGATAATCTCAAAATATTTTGAAGAGTACTTTAGAGTTGATTAATTTTATTCATAATAGACAATGCTATTTTTTCACTTCAAAATAGATTTGAAAAAATCGAAGCATATGAAATATTTTTGGTTTTCTATTTGGTAGTAAAAACTAAGATCACTAGTTGTTGAAAATTTTAAAAAATATTACCTTAATGTTGAATATTCCTTAAAGCATAATAATCAATTCGATATTGATGGGTTAGATTTATTTTCTAAATTAAAAGTATTAAGAAAAATAGTACAATTAGAAGATAACAGTTTAATTGATACATTTAATCAAATAAAAAGATTTAGTTCTTTTCCAAATGCCTAAATTGCTTATGGAATAATGTTCATAACTTATGTTATCGTTGCTTCAACGGAAATAAGTTTTCAAAAATTAATTTTGATAAAAGTTTACCTAAGAACAACAATGTCACAAGAAAGATTAACGGATTAGCTATATTATCAATTGAGAAATACTTATTAGGATTTATTGATTATAAGAAAATTATTAATAATTTTGTATCTAAGAAAAGTAAAAAAACAAACGTCAAATAAATAATTAAAAAAATTAAAAAGTTAAGGCCCCTCATAAACTTTGGCTTTAGGCCACAAAATTCGTCGGGCCGCCATGTTCACCCCTTCCATGCATTGACTTGCTTAGGATTTTGCACTTGATGAAGTTGAGCCTTTGCTAGTTGCTTCATGGTAGTTGTCAATTCGGCAATGGCTTTCCCATGGTCATGCAACTCTTTATGAAGGTGGATCATGTTCGGATCACCTTGTGGAATATTAGCACTTGATTGCCACACCGATGATGTTTCCGCCATTTCATCCAAAATCTCACACGTCTCCGCATAAGGCGTAGTCATAAAGTTTCCACCGGCAAGTTAATTCACTACATATTGGTTGGTTGTGTTAATCCCACGATAGAAGGTTTGTTGAATCATGTTTTCCACCATATTGTTGTTGGGACATTCCTTGACCATTGTTCTATATTGCCCCCATATCTCATGTAGTGGTTCATTCGGCTCTTGCTTGAATGCCTAAATCTCATCTAGAAGTGTAGCCATATGCCTGGGAGAGAAGAACTTAGCAATAAATTTTTCCACCAACTCATCCCAAGTATGAATGGAATGGTTCGGTAATCGTTCTAACCAATCTAATGCTTTCTCCCTTAGAGAGAGGGGAAAAATCCTTAGCCTCAATGCATCCTCAGAGATATTTTTTTTGTTTTCTCCCCCAACAAGTGTTCACAAACCCCTTCAAATGTTTATACGCGTTTTGACTTAGAGCACCGGTGAAGAAACTTCGTTGCTCAAGCAAAGTGAGTGAGCATCATATTGGCGATTTGAAATTTGCCCGCCCTAATACGGAGAGGGACTACTGCACTAGCATATCCTTCATTGGGTAACACCGACTATGGAGCCGCTCGTGGTGGAGGTGGGGGTGGAGTGGGGACATTGTCATGAGGTGCTCAGCCTCTTCTATTGGATTGAGGTTTAAGAGGAACCTCATCAACTTGCTCATCATCGACGTCAACATCCCCCAAAGGCATATTTCCAAGTTCATTGTTTGCCACCATAATTGTACCAAAAAGAATTTCACAAAAGTTAGTAACAACGGAAGGAAAAGAAGATAGTCCAAAGACAGACTCAAATGTATAGCTAACACCGTTTGTAAGTACTCTCCGGCAACAGCTTCAAAAATTGATGACGTCCATTACACACCTCAATTAGAGATATGATACGGTCGTATGTAATAATAATTACCCAACTAGGAGTCGGGGTCGATTCCACTAGGAGTTATAAGGGGTGCTAGAGTATATACTTAAAGCAAGCAAATGGGTTATCTTGATTGCACTTCAACAATAAAGTTTTATTTTCTAATTCTACTGTTACACTAATGAATGCAGCTAAAGAAAATAGATTAGAGATAAATGTTCTTAAGTTTTTTCCAAATGGGTAAAAGGCCTAGGGTTGTGACTATTCTACGTGTTTACCTAATGGGATAAAGACGTTAATGCTTGTTTTGTTGATTGGAGTGTGTTAAAGCTCTCAACTCTACATTACACACTCAATACCTTTCTGCCAGAGAGTGATTTTTCCCAATTTGGATTTCTCAAGTCCAAATGGGTAACAACCAAAATAGGTGATTGTGACGACCCGGCTGGTCGTCTTAAGAATTTACGCCTCGATCCCCTATTAATGCTTTCCCCGTATTTGTTTCTGCTATTGTGGGTTGCCGCGAAGAATTATTTGAAGTTTCGGAGAGTTTTGGGACACTTAATCCCTAAATGAGAGTTTAAGTTCTGGAAATTTGACCGTACTCGGAACAGTGTGAGGACATTGTTCCGTTAGTTCTGTTAGGTGATTTCGGGTTTAGGAGCATGTTCGGATTGTGTCTTAGAGGTCCGTAGCTAATTTAGGCTTGAAATATCAAAAGTTGAATTTTTGAAGTTTCCGGTTCGATAGTGAGATTTTGATCCGAGGGCCGGAATGGAATTTCGGAAGTTGGAGTAGCTCTGTAGTGTTGAATGTGACGTGTGTGCAAAATTTCAGGTCATTCGGACGAGGTTTGATAGACTTTTTGATCGAAAGCGTATTTTGAGAGTTTTTGAAGTTCTTAGGCTTAAGCCGATGCTAAATTGGTGTTTTGATGTTGTTTTGAGCATTCCAAAGGTTGGAACAAGTTTGAATGATGTTTTAGTATTGGTTGGCATGTTTGATTGAGGTCCCGGGGGCCTCAGATGAGTTTCAGATGCTTAATAGAAATTGAATTGGACTTAGGAAGAATTGGAATTGCTGAATATGTCATAAGCGCACCTACATGTGTGGGACTGCAGGTGCGATGCCACAGAAGCGGCTAGGTGGCCGCAGGAGCGAGTTTGGGCCAAAGCTCCAGGATCGCAGGTGCGGCTGGGTTTTCGCAAATGCGGTGCCGCAGATGCGGCCAAGCGACCGCAGAAGCGGACCCAACCCATTAAGTGATGTTTGCACCTACGATGCCTTCTTCCGCAGGTGCGGGACCGCAGGTGCGCTCCCTTGACTGCAGATGCGGTAATCGCTAGGCAGAAATATGAAATTTTGAGGGTTTAGTTCAAAACTTGGAAAAATCGAATTAGAGCTCGAGGTAGGGCGATTCTGTGGGGTTTTTGAAGAGAAGATCACTGGGTAACATATCCTTGTACCTTTCTAGTTGTATTCCACTAATCTATTATTAGTTTTATCATTTAATTTCGGATTGGAGATGAAAATTGGGGAAAAGTTGGAAGAAAGTTCTTAGACCTAGAATTCGAATTTTGTTTGGGAATTTGACCTTGGATTTGGATAATTTTTGTATGCATGAACTCATGAGAGTATGAGGATTCTGAAAATATAAATTTTTCCCGATTCCAAGACGTGGGCCCGAGGGGCATATTGGTCATTTTACCTAATTAGCGTATTAGCTTAGAATTTATTTGTAGAATTAGTTACTTGAAGTGTTATTTACATTATGCAATTGAATTGACTAGATTTGGGCCATTTGGAGTCGAGTACTCGTGGCAAAAACATGGTTTCAGGTTGATTTTGAGCTGGTTCAAGGTAAGTGGCTTGCCTAACCTTGTGTGGGGGACATTCCCCTTAGGATTTGGCATTTGTGGTAATTGAAATGTCTTGTACGTAAGGTGATGAGTGCGTACTTGTGCTAATTTTTGAAAATCATGTTTTCACTAAAGTAACTTTAATTGTGTTTTCCTTCCTGCTTATTCTACTTGAAATTTAAGCATGTTGTTAGCTTAGAGAAGCATGCTTAATTGACTTAGTTGCCTTATTGCTTGAACTGCCTTACTTGTATTATGTCCATGTTAGGTTAGAATTACCTGTTTTACTTTGGTACAAAATTGAGTTTAATTGAGTATTCTTTGTGTTATTGCTGTGTGTTTTACTTTGGGACTACGGGACGACATCCCGGGAGATCCCCTGTACGTATTTTTATGATTTGAGCTGAGGTGCGGGATACCGAGAGATCCCCAGCACGTATATTGAGGATACCAAGAGATCCCTAGCATATATTGGGGATACCAAGAGATCCTCGGGATACCAAGAGATCCCTAGCATATATTGAGGATACTAAGAGATCCTCGGGATACCAAGAGATCCCTGGCATATATTGAGGGTACTAAGAGATCCTCGGGATAATGAGAGATCCCCGGTTATTATCTTTGTGAAGAGTGGTATTCCTGGTGATTGTTTTTGCCTCTGTTTCAGTTGTAGTTATCCTTATTATCCTCTATTAATTCTTATTGTTATCTTTCAACTGTACTGCTTTATCTTATACTGTCGCACTTTATATTTCATTTAGTCTCAGCAGGGCCCTGACCTTCCTCATCACTATCCGACTGAAGTTAGGCTTGGCACTTACTGAGCACCGCTGTGGTGTACTCATGCCCCTTTCTGTGCATGTTTTTCATGTGTAGATCCAGGTACCTCCACTCAAACGTATCACGCTTGAGACGAGGCGTTCGTAGAGACTTCGAGGTATATCTGCCGCGTCCGCAGCCCGAAGAGCCCCTTTCTACTCTCCCTTTTGTATTAGCCCTTCTGTACTTTCATTTCTTTGTTAGACATTCTGGAGTTAGATACTTGTATAAATTCAAAGGCTTGTGATCATGAGATTTCGGATTTTTGGAAATGTTGTTAGTTCGAGAGTTGTTATTGTGTATGCCAAGCGGCACTTTTAAATGCTGTTTTATTTCACTATTTTAATTTTTAATTATTTCTTCCGCAAATTGGTTTATTTTCCGCATTGTTAGGCTTACCTAGTCGTAGAGACTAGGTGCCGTCATGATGGTTCACGGAAGGCGAACCGGGGTTGTGACAGTGATAAGAGCTCAAGTCGGGTTATTACTATCTCTAGGTTGAACCCTTTAATTAGGTTAATCAATCTCTCAATTAACACAATTCCTTGTTAACTAAGTTATCTTAGACTAGGTCCTTCTTTATCAAGTAGAGACTAAGTCAAATAGGCATGAATCAATGTTTGTAACCATTAATTCTAAAATTGAAGCATGAACTAAGCTAAATAATGAACACCCAATTAATAACAAGCACTAAATTAGCTACCCATAAGGTTTATACACTAGGGTTGGGTCACAACCCTAGTAAAAATCTAGCTACTCATAATGGAAATTGCACAAAATAAAGAAGAAAAGCTAATTAAACTCATAATGGAAGATTAAAATGATGAAATCTAATGTTAAAATACCCAAATAAGCTAAAACTTCCTAAAATAGTAAAAATAAAACGGCTACAACAGATTTGGATGTTCAAACTTAACCTAATTTTGTGAAACTCGTCTATTTATACAGGGCAAAAAATTATGGACAAAAATGCCCCTCGGGAGGTTCTGCGGCCGCACAATTCTATATGCGGTCCGCAAATTTCTTAAGCTGGCAGAAAGAGGAGTTCTACGGCCACACATTTCTGAATTGCGGTCACGGGGCAAATTTACTTGGGCTTCTTGAATAGTCTTTGGACTTTGCATCTTTGTTAGTAAAAGCCCAATTCTATCGCGGCACAATTTATGTGCGGTCCGTACGTTGCTGAAAGTCTTGTTGGATTTTGCTTCTTGGTTCGCGGCCGCAGATGGAATTCTGTGATCCGCAATTTTTTTTTGCGGCTGATGGATTCCTTCTGTAGACCACACATTTTTGCTTCTGCGCCCTTTATTGCCTTGTGCTTCGGAACACTCCTTTTTTAGTCGGATTTCATCTCGAGAGACCAAACTTCCAGCATTCCTACAATCCGCACAATTTCATTAGTTTTAGGAACACTATTCAATACTCTCGGATTGTAAAAAAGCTAAAAGGTCCTAATAAGCAGTCAAAATCCCCACTTATCAGGACTCTGGAATGCTATCAAGCTTTGGAAGAACTCAAGCGTTACCGATCGATCCCTCCCTTGCTGCACACTCCGAAGGCAGACGGACATATGTACCTCTACTTGGTGGTTTTTGAGGTGGTGGTAAGCCATGTCCTGATCTAGGAATAAGAAGGTACACAATTTAGTAGAACCTCAGGCGACGTCGAAATAAGGTATCCTCACCTAGAAAAATTAGCGCTCGACTTGCTAAGCGCTTCTAGGATATTAAAATCGTACTTCCAATGGCACTCCATATGTTTCATGACATCCTATCCATTGAGGAATGTCATGCATAAACCCGAGCACTCGGGCCGATTGGCCAAATAGGGTCGTAGAAATTAGCGGGTATGATATCAAGTATAAACCCCAGACTGCCATAAAATCTTAAATTTTGGCGGACTTTGTGGCTGACTTCATGCTATTTTTGATACCCAAGGTCGAAAAGGAGTTACTACTCACTTCGGGTATTAACTCAGGGATCTGGACCCTATTTATGGATGGTGCCTCCAATGCGAAAGTGTCCTAGCTCGATATTATATTGAATCTATCTACAGGTAACGTAATTATACAATCTATTAGAACTGTGAAATTGACTAACAATGAAGTCGAGTATGAGGCTATGATTGTAGTCTAGAACTGGCTAAGACTCTGAGGACCGAAGTTACAAATCCAAATATGACTCTCTCCTTGTCGTAAATCAAGTCAACGGAATGATCAAATTAAAAGAGGATAGATGCGGAGGTACTTGGACAAGTTGCAGGTGACCTTACACCAATTTAAGGAATGGACTCTACAACATATACCTCGGGATCTGAATAGTGAGGCCGATGCACTAGCGAACTTGGGGTCATCTGTCGACTCCGAAAATTCAACTCGGGGGCAGTGGTACAACTGATGAACTCAGTGGTAGAAGAAGGTCACGCCGAGATAAAATCGACAAGTTTGACTTAGGATTGGAGAAACAAATACATAGACTACCTAAAAATAGGAAATTTTCCATCGGATCCCAAGGAATCAAAATCCATGCGCACCAAAGCTGCCAGGTTCAGCTTAGTCAAGGGAATTTTGTTCGGTAGATCCTTCTTCGGCCCACTAGCTAGGTGCTTGGGTTCGGGAGAGACTGAATACGCAATGAGAGAGGTCCAGGAGGGCACTTGCAGGAACCACTCGGGGGCAGAATCCCTGGTTTGGAAGTTAATCAGAGCCGGTTACTACTGGAATGAAATGGAGAAAGATGCAAAAAACTTCGTACGGAAATGCAACGACTGTCAAAGATACGCCCAATAATTCATCAACTGCGAGAGGAGCTTTACCGGGGTCCTATCGCTATGGCCGTTTATGAAATGAGGGATGGACATCGTCGGTCCCCTGCCATGGGTGCATGATAAATCCCAATACATACTACTCATGACCGATTATTTTTTCAAGTGGGTTGAATCTCAGGCGTTCGAGAATGTCCGGGAGAAGAGGTCCTCGACTTCTTCTAGGATCACATAATATGTCGATTGGGGTACAAGTCGAGATCATTTGAGATAACGGAAAACAATTCGTCTACAGCAAGGTAAGTAAGTTTTCAAAGACCACAAAATCAAAAAGATATTATTAATACTTACTACCCTAGTGGGAACAGACAAGCGAAATTAACGAAAAACTATACTTCAAAACTTGAAAAAGAGACTGACCGATTCGAAAGTAAAGTGGAAGAAAATCTTGCCCGAAGTCTTGTTGGCATACCGAACAACTTAAGTTCTAATATGCTACCAAAATGTCAAAAAGCAGCAAATATGAAGGTACTACAACTGAAGAACTAACCTTCGATATTTTCAATTCGGGTACTTGGTGTTAAGGAAAGTAACGCTACACACCAAGAACCCAAACGACGGGAAACTAGACCCCAATTGGGAAGGACTGTATAGAGTTGCCGGAATAATCGGGAAAGGTTCATATAAACTCGAGTCGATAAACGGTGTACAACTACCGAACAACTGGAACGTGGCACACTTAAAACATTAGTACTGCTAAGATACAAGCACAATTCCCTTTTGAAATTTGTTATATTACAGACTAACTTATGCAGGTACTCGGCCAAGGGCAATGTGACTATTAAGTCTGAAAGCACGTGTTGTACTCTTTTTCCCTTGAACCGGTTTTTTCCCGAAGTGGGTTTTATGGCAAGGTTTTTAACGAGGCAATAGTAAAACATGCTACTTTAGTTTAAAGGCCGGCCTAAGGCTGGAGTTGCTGATCACCTACACCAGATCAACAGTTTTTGAGCCCTCACAAATTCGACCTCTAATATTGGGGGCGATTACCCCCCTAAGTTAGGATCCTTAGAAGGTGTTATTACTTAATATAAAAAGCTAAGTCTTGGTAATTAGGATTCATTATAAGGGTCAAATGGTCAAACGAACCATACCCATGTAGCACACTCTGGCCATGGCACAAGGCTTATGCGCCTCCAATTATGTACTCTACATACAAAACAATGAAATAAATCTTTGCTTTCTTTATATTTTATCACTACGCATTTTGCACCATCGATGTATCTATTTAATTACTTAGAATGGTTAATGGATCCTAAATCCTAGAGCCCATGGGCTACCCCAGCTCGGGGACTATCGTCCGATAAAAAATTGGATGGCCCGAGCTATCAAATCCCGAAAGCACCGAGCTTACTAGGCAGGTCCCAATCATGAAAGGCTACGACCAATCTAAAATGGCTCGGAGACATCCGAGTCCGTACTCAAAAAGTAAGGCCCTTACGTATGATTAAAACCTATTAAAGAGTTACCCTCAGCAAAACATCATTATGTATGATTAAAACACTCAAGTATCCTAAAGGCCTTCATTTTTTATCAAAATTTTGAAGCCACGGACAACTCAAAGTTACCATCAAAACCAGGCCTCAGTCGGGCTTTCGGAGAATGGATGCTCTAGATTACATGTAATTATATGTTAAGGCATTAAGGACGATCCAAAAATAAAAAATTGCAATTGGATACTGAAAAGTAAAAGAAACAATGCTGCTGAAGGAAAATTTATATAAATATTCCAAAACGTATTTATAAAGGCTCGATAAAATGGCCTCAAAATAGACAAAAAAGTAAATATATAAAAAGAAACAAAAAGGATCTACGACATCTTTGCCTAATCTTCACCGGAGCTCGACTCGGCACCGGAACCTTCGGGCTCATAAAGATCTTTTGCCTCTGCCTCAAGCCTCTTGGCCTCTTCAATCTTGGCCGACAGATCAAATCCCCAAGCATGGATCTCCTCGAGGGTCTCCCTCCAGGATAACTTTTTTACATACTCGGCCTTTGTTATCAAACAGACCTCGGCTATCTCCACATTAGTTTTATACTGGGCCAACATTTCTTAAACCTCGGAGGAATCAATCGATGTTGCCTCTAACTTTGACTTCAGCGCATTATATTCTTAGCCTAGGTCATCCCATTTGGAGATAGCTGAATCAAGTTGTGCTCGGAGTTCTTCATTTAGCCGAGACCACTTGTCGGCCTTATCCTTTGCCGCCTAGAGCTGGTCCTTGATCGACACTAAGTCCTCTTTTGTAGCCTCCTTTTCAAAGGCCAAAAGGTCCATCTCGCTCCTCAGCATCTCGGCAGAAGTGTTGAGCTCGTTCATCTCGTCCCGGAGCTGGTCAATCAGGTCTATCTTCAATTAGAACTACGAGGTTGTGTCGTTAGTCACTACATGTCATCTCTCATTTTTAACCTAATAATCCTTACCTTCTAGACTAGGTCGACATGCTCCCGTTTCACTAATAGAGCCTCATTTTGAGATTTTTCTAGCTCGACTTGAAGAATAGGGAGATCCTTGATGGCCTCGTCTTTTTTCTCACTAAGAACACTTTATATGGCCTTCTGCTGGACTTGATTTTTGAGCTCGAACTTGAGATGGCTGACTTCCATTCGAGACCGAAGGAAGATTTTATGGTGGAGCACCGAAGTCTAAAAAATGAAACGATAAGATCATGAGGACATGCTAAAGTTAGATAAGATGTACGAATAGCACAAGGAAGGGGAGACTTACCTGGTTCAGTGCCTATTGTGCCTCATTAAAGAGGCTCGATGTGCCTACTTTGTTTATCTTCACCTGGTCCTCTTCAATCGCCAGGAAACGAAGATAGCTGGCCACACCCACCATAGCAGACAACACTCAGGTGTCCGCCAGGATAGTAAACACGACCGCTCTTTTATGGTCAGGATCCATGCTCAATGCAGGGAAGTGCCTCACAAGCTACGGGCTCGAGCTTGACTCGCCTGCCCCCAATGACAAGTCCTTTTTCGGGATCTCCAGGTGACCAAACCCGGAATAATCCTCTAACACGCCCATGTCCACGTCGTCAAAGAACATGTTGAGGGCCTCGTTTTTACCCCGTGTCATCTCATTTGACTTCTCCTTGTCGGCTTGAGCCTCGTCAAACATGGACTCTGTATGAGAGAGTGACTCCGCTATACTAATAAAATTGGCTATTTCCTTAGGGGCAGGGATAGTTTCTCAGGAGGTTGTAACCTCTGATTTTCCTTCTATATACCGAGCTAAGGAGGGATCAACCTTTCGGCCACCTTCTTCGGTTGCCACCTGTTCTTCTTCGTCAATGGTTATCCCATGAGCGACGAACTCTAGTTCATCGTCTTTGGGGTAATCCCTGAGTCGATAGAGGGAGTCGGGGCCCGGTACCCTGGCTTGGGAACTCTTCTTGTTGCTTTTCTCGACCCGGACAGTTACCATCTTCTTCTTGGCCGCGGTGTCTGGGGAGCCAGATAATTTCCTCTTTTCCTCTTTTTCTCCTCCTTTGCTGTAGCTCTAGGCTGTCACGAAGCAGAGGGTTTAGCAAGTGAGAATGGAGCCTCGTCCTCGTCCAATGCCCAAAGCTCATAAATCTTTGGCAAACCTGTAAAAGAAAAAGAACTTAGTAGAAATAAAGGTTCAGTATGAAAGAAGACTTGTTCAGAAGGAGCACCCACAAGAGAACGGGTCTCCCACTTTCCCTTCGAAAGTTTGAGCCGTTCCCGCTCAAATTATGGCATTTGTTTGCAGATCCCCTTATCCACTCCTTGAAGTGAGGGACTATGTTGGGAACTTGGGTGACCGTTGCACGATGGTAGGAGCAGGAAATAAGAAAAAGGAACAAAAGTAATTCCAAGTACTCAAGAAGGAAAGGAACCTACGGGTAGATCTCCACTTCTCAGGGAACGACAAAAATTTGGGGGGGGGGGATGAGATCTTCGATTTTCATTCGAACAAATCTCCCCTTCCAGCCTCGATCCAAATCTTCATCGATACTCGAGAATGGAGCTTTACTTGGTCAACGAATGAGCTTGATCAACCCCCTGGAAAACTCGGGGATTGTAAAGACGAAGTAGGTGGTTGATGGTAAATCGAGGTGCTTCGATGTTGTTGAGAAAATGGCGGACGAGGATTACGATCCTCCAAAAGGACGAGCGAATCTACCCAAGGTAGACCTCGTACCTTTTGCAAAAGCTAAGGATTATAGGGTCCATCGGGCAAGTATGAAGGGTAAGTGTAAACACTTAGATACCCTTACACGTGAGTGGTAATGTCCTCATCGGGACCATGGACAACCACTTCCTTGCCCTCCCTATTGCAGTCCTCCCAAACTGTAGGGAGTGTATCCTCGGTAACCGAGTATATATACCTTCCATACGTCCTCACATCAATCATGTTGACTGGAGGCTTTCTCGACTTTGAAGTAGTTCTCGATGGAGCAACCACTGGGGATGAAGCTCTTTAGGGGAGGTTCGGGGGCCACCTTAGGCACGGACACCTCGGTATATGTGGTCGGGTTAGAAACTGAAGGAATGGTCTGTTGAGGCACAGATTTCAAAGTCTCATTATCGAATTCTAAAAAGTATGAAGATTTGAAGGTGAGGATGATGATCTGAAGATAAGGATGAAGGTATGAATGTTAGATTTGAAGATTTGAAATGGATTGTGGAGATTGAAAGATGGGGAGATGAAATATGAAGATGTAAGAAACAATGTATGAAGGTTTGAAGGGGTTAAGAATAAGTGAAGAGTTCGAGGGTAAATTAAGGATCTTTAAAATCAAAAAGTAAAAAAGTGAAAAAGGGACCAACCTTTATAGATAAGGGGTAATCAATGCATGACATTTCTCATTCGGGGACAGTCAACCGGTGGCTGAAACATATCCAAAGTCAGAACGACGTGACTGATGGGACGTTTTATTGACCCATCAGCTTAGTTGTGGCATACAGAAGAAGGAATCAGGGTTAATTCATTGCTTCCCATCACTTCGATAAATTTGCTCTCCGAGAAGCAAAGGGACTACCTATGTAAGGGTCACATCGGAGCCAGAGTTTTCCCCGATTCCTCGATAAGGAAACAAAAGTGAAGCACGATTCGACACGACTACAAGCAAGGCCGAAAGATCCCTCGTATCGAAACCCGGGAGGAGTGAACGCTGCATCTGGGATCGCGCATGTTGACATAACACCCCCATGCCAAGTAAGGTTTCTAGACCACGCGAAATGCGGAGAACGGTTATGCATGACGAGTAGGGGGGCCATAATATTCACCCTAACCCGAATAATACGGCGTGAATCCCGTCCAATATCAACTGTGGAACGACATTTACCAAAAAAGGAGATTTTTACCTTATTTAGACTTGTACCATGACTGAAATTTTTCTACTATATAAAGGAGAAGGTTTCTTTTATTTTGAGATACGGTGACACGCAACTCAAAAGAATAAAGGCTTATTTTGGTCTTCTAGCTATTGTTGAAAGTGTTCTTCATTTTTATCTCTTTTTATTTGCCGGCGAGTGTGTATCGAGGGTCCGATCGAGGATGAATCCCACTAATCAACCTAATATCAGGCTTGATCATCACATTGCGATTGGTTTGTGTAACAACCCGTCCGGTTGTTTTGAGCTCTAGCACATCGTTCAGCGGTTTGAAACCCTGAGTAGCTTCACTTTAGGTATTATGACTTATACGCGTGGTCGGAATTGAGTTCTGGGAAGTTCGGAGTTGATTTGGAGAGATAATTCTCATTTCGGAAGCTTTAAGTTGAAAGAATTGACTAAGATTAGATTTTTGAGTAAATGACCTCGGAATCAGGATTCAAATGTTCCAGCAGGTTCGTATGATGATTTCGGACTTGGGCGTATATCCGGACCGGGTTTTGAAAGACCCGGGAACGTTTCGGCACCTATTGTGGAAGTTAGCATTTTGGAAGAATTTCATAAGTTTGGGTTGAAGTGCATTTCAGTGTCATCAATGTCTGTTTGGGAGTCCGAGCCTGGGAATAGCTCCGTATGGTGATTCTGGTGTTGGGAGCACGATCGGAAGTGAATTCAGAGGTTCGTGGGTCATTTTGGAGTCATTTGGCTAAAGATAGAAATTTAAAGTTTTTTTAAGAAGTTTGACTAGGAGTGGACTTTTTGATATCGGGGCCGGAATCTGATTCCAAAAGTTGGAGTAGGTCCATAACGTCAAATATAACTTGTTTGCAAAATTCGAGGTCAATCGGATGTGATTTGATAGGTCTCGACATCGAATGTTGAAGTTTGAAATTCTAAAGTTCATTAATCTTGGATTGGAGGTCGATTCATGATTTTAGCATTGTTTGATATGATTAGAGGCCTCGAGCAAGTTCGTAATGTGTTTTGAGACTGGTTGCTATGATTGGTAGGGGTCTCAGGGGCCTCGGGTAGATTCCAGGTGGTTAACGGATCGAATTGGAACTTGGAGGAAGAGCTGAAGTTGCGGGTTGCTGGTGTAACCACACCTGCGAGACTTGGGCCGCAGGTGCGGAGCCGCAGAAGCGGCCCTTGTGTCGCAGAAGCTGCCCTTGTGTCGCAGAAGCGGAAAATGGCTGGGCTTGGCTGGGGTCGCATGTGTGATGAATCTTCCACAGAAGCGAGACCGCAGAAGCGGCCCTGGCTCCGCAGAAGCAGACTTGAGCGAGTTGGCTGAGACCGCACCTGCGATAGAAATTTCCATAGGTGCGGCTGGTGCACCACAGGTGCGAAAATGCTGGAGGCAGTGTGTTCTTTTAAAAATCGGGAGATGGTCATTTTTCTCCCATTTTCAGTTGGTGTGGGCGATTTGGAGAGCTTCAAGTGGGGTTTTTCATCATAATCAACAAGGTAAGCTAACCCCACCTATCTTGAGTTAAATATATTGATTATGTATGAATTTTTGCATATAAATTGGTAGAAATTTTGGGGGTTTGAGGAAAACCTAGAAAATTCTTATTCTTGGATTTTGACCACGATTTTGGATATAAAATTAAGAGAAAATCATATATTTGAGTTCGTGAGTTCATGGGTAAACTTTATCTTTCGATTTTTTTTTGAATTTGGGCACATGAACCCGAGGGCAATTTGGTCAACTTTTCGATCAGGGTTAGAAATTGTTATAAATTGGATTATAATCAGTAATTGAACATATATTAATGGATTTGCTTAATTATTGTCTAGTTTCGAAGCATTTAGCATCGATGCGGGTCTTTGGAAGGGTGTGGAATGCCGGTTATAGATCTTTAGAGCGAGGTGAGTTGCCTTTCTAACCTTGTAAGAGGGAATAGTCCCCATAGGTAAAATAATTGGTTATGTGCTCCTATTTGTGGGGGCTACGTACGCACGAGATGACGTGAGTCCGTGCGTAGCTACTATTATGTGTAAGTCCGGGTAGTCTAGGACCCAAAAGCATGCTATACTTGGAATATTTATAACCTTATTGACAGATGAAATGCTTAAATCCTATCGAATTGGTAAATGAATTTTGAAAAGGTTTGAACTTCATTTTTATAAAATTGTTAAAAGAGAATTGGCTTTTCCTTGGATAATTGTTCCATGTTGACTTCTTGATTGACTGTTTGTATGTGTTTAATTTTGGAACGGGCCGAACGCCTCAGTAGATTAAATAGATGCATCTATGGTTAGCGTCATTCAACCCTCTGGCAGTGTACAGTTAAATATTGTTGGATCGAGCCGTACGACCTCGGCATGATTTGCGCATGCTTGTATTGCTTGCCTTGAGATTTATAGATATTGATATTTGCTCTCCCTGACTTGAGATAAATTGATAATTAATAGACTATGAATTCTGAGACCTTTTAATACAAAAAGGAACATTTACCTGTTTCGTGACTTATTTGAATTTACTGCCATTTTTAATAAATCCATGATTATTCGTATTGATAATATATTACTATTGGAGCACTAGTAAGTGTCGAAGTCGACCTCTCATCTCTACTTCTTCGAGATTAGACGAGATACTCGCTGGGTACACGTTGTTTTCGTACTCATACCACACTTGTTGTGCATTTTGTTGCACAAGTTCATGTGTGGCTAGTGGCTTAGTGGCATAGTGGCATGGTTGATAGAGAGACTTAGGTGAGCTGCATTTGTCAAGACGACCCGCAACCAGCAGAGTCCCTTTCAGAGTATTGTACTGTATTTTCATTTCTGTCCACTTTATATTCCGGACAGTTCCTGTATTTTATTTCATTCCTAGTAAATGCTCATGCACTTGTGACACCGGATTCTGGGATAATTATTGGATATCTTGTATTATTTCCAAACATTCTTTTATTGACATTGTAAAGATTGTCTTTTACTAGTAAAATTGAAGGAAAATCATAGTTTTCAAAATTGTTAATACGAGAACTTAATCAAGTATTTTGGTTGGCTTGCCTGACAGCACTGTCTGGCGCTATCACGACCCTTAGTGAATTTTGGGGCATGACAACATGGTATTAGAGCATTAGGTTCCCTTAGGTCTCACGAGTTATGAGCAAGTCTAGTACAGTCTCGCGGATCGGTATGAAGACGTCTGTACTTATCTTCAGGAGTCTACAGGGCTATTAGGAGTACTTCCCTTCTTGATTCCTCATCGTGCGGTTTGATTCCATTGAGGTTTATGCCTTTATTTCCTTCCTATTCAATCTTATACGACATGGAGTGCTTATTATAAATCAGGAATTGAAAAATTTTAAAGGTACTACAGAGGTGGTATGGGATGCTTCTCCCTGCGTAGTTGATTTGACTATTGTCATCGCCTTGTGGAAGGATATTCTGTCGTTTCAGCTCAGTAGCTGTACTTCTGAGAGCTCTTAGGCTAGGCACAAGTTGCCATGATTCTTATGAACGATTGTCACATATTATTGATGTGATGGTAAGATGCTTGCCTATGTGTCGGGGCAGTGAACGACTTGAAGGGATGTTTACTCAGTGCATGATTTAGAGATTCGATATTTTATTCCCGGCGAGGGAAAGACAATCAGGATATGGATGTTCAAATTTGGGTTGATGGAGTAACGAGGCTTGGTATTTGCGAGCATGGTGGAATTTTCACCTGTGATGAGGTGCCATTGTCCTTGTTGAATGTACTAAGTTTGCCGGTGTTTAGACCTTCAATAATTCGTCTTTGGGGCAGGATATTGTAAGATAGTATTGGAGAAGCGGCCGTCAGAGATCGCGGGGTGCGGTGGTTCAGGATTTAATGTGTATTTCTAATGCTGACGGATCGAGAAAGATGATCTTCGGAAAGGTTTAAAAGTTAGTAGCGGTCTATTGGTTCAAGTGCTACCGAATTAGACTTTGATCTAAGGCATCAACTGAGCAGCAAAGGATGAGGAAGGACGTGTGGGAAGTGTCAGGCAGTGGTTAAATTTCTAGAAGGCCAAGTGTAAGAAGCAGAAGTCGAATAGTTGCTTAAAGAAGAGGGTCCGGCCAAAGTGGGAGAGTGGCAGAGCAGCACGTGTATGCAGTGGCAGGATAACTACACCCTTGAGGAAAGTTGGAGTGATTTGGGAATTTTTAGTGGACGGTGATTGGGTCTACGAGCTTAATTTGAAATATTGGCTATCATAACGGCGGGAGATTTGATATGATGGAAAGGAGCTACTTGATATGAAGAAGGATACAACAAACTTTGAATTGGAAGATATTGTCGCATATTTGGTTAATGTCCCTAAGAAGTGAACGGACTAGTACAATTGGCGGATGAGCACGGGCTCATGATAGGTTATGAACGGCGTAGTGATGGTGCCTTGTGAAGCAGCGCTGAAAGATGTTGGCGTGTAATCTCCACAGGTGGGTTATTTCCTGTGGGCAGATCAGCGGTCGCGTGGTTGGTGAAGCTTCTGTAAAGAATCCTACTGGCTATCTAGTAAGGAGGTCGAAATGTGAATGTGGTTAATGATTCAGAGTATTCATAAATGGTTTAAAGAAAGATTTCGAGGAGCTTGGCGGGTTGGTTGTGCTAGATCATGTCGACAATGAAGAAAGGATCTTGTTGGATTCTAGAGTAGCGTAATGATGGCTTCAAGCTAAGTGGGAGAGTCTCACCGCCTACGATTGGGTTGTATGATTATCTTCTTGTGAGGTTTTGGGTTATCGACGTATTGGTAAGTTGTTTCGGCTAAGAAAAAAAAGAACATCGGTAGTAATTTGAGCAATGGAATTGATGAATGTGTTTTATAATTGGCATCATCGATTCATGTTCAAGGCTTTGGGAAAACTCAGGAGTTATGCTTCGCGTAGAAGTGAATTGCAAAGAAGGTGATTTAGTTGGGTGTTGCTTTGAGAGGGTAGTCATGTGCTAGCGGGGCCTTGCAGTTGATTATATTCGGGACCATGTCAGAGTGGATGACTCTCAATAACGATCCTAGTAAATTCAAGGGCCAAAAATGTGGTGCCTAAGGGTTTAAACCCACAGTATGGTTAAGAATCAAGTCTTTGTAGCAGCTTACGGTAAGAGGCTCAGAACATTCTATGATGTTTTGACTTGCAGTGTAGCATTGGGAGGAAAAGAAGGAAAAGACTTCGGAATCGTAGAAGAATTATCAGAATGGATGTACCAGTCGAGATGCAAATATGCACACAAGGAAGGTAGGAGGTGGTTTGTGGGATTCAAGACAGCATGGTCTCATGTTACAAGGCCACTCGGGTTGAGCGCATTATATGTTGAATGAAGTTATTATTATTCTAAGGCAAATAAGGATAAATTGGAAGAGATTGGATTGGTTAGCCATAGTTGAATTGGCATGCTAGTGGTAGTGATCAGTTCCTTCAACGTGATTAAGTTATGCTAGTGATTTGCGATAGTACGTGTAAGGCTTGTCGGCCACCGTAATTAATTTTATTTGAAAGTATTCAAGTGTTATGGCCTGTGATGTGGAGGCGGATCCAGGAAGGGTTGTGCTAGTTTAGGCCACTACTTGAAGATTTGAATGTTCAACAGTTATGAGAATTCACTCGTGTGTTGCTATGGTTCTCTTGTAATGAGTTAAGTAAAAAGTTTCCATGTGAGGAAGTGTTTACCATGTTAGTCGTTTAGGAGTTGTGATGAGATTCTGGTACTATCACATGTTGGCATGTTAGGTGTAGTGAGTGGTATGGAACTTGAAGGTGAGGATTAAGGTTGTGATTTGGTGTTGACAAGGATGTCACGAGCTCGGATGAGCGTGAAAGGGATTTGAATGATTAGAGTAAGCTGGCATTGTCTTCAGTGTCACCTGAGATTGGTGTTTTGTGAAAGCGGCTTTGTATCCTAGTTACGGATTCTTGAATTGATTTACAACATTTGTGTGGCCGGTGGTATAGAAGTGCATACTTGTTACCTGGTGCACGGGATCGTGGAAGCGTATCTCATGGGAATATTGTATAAGTGTGATGTGTAGTCACTTGATTGATTGAATATTTAAACCAAGCATGAAAATTGTGGTAATATCATTAATTTGAGAATTTATGTCTGGAGGGCACTCAGTTTATTGGGTTATGGACTGTGGAGGTTTGCTCTGGATATGAGGATTGCTCTTGTGTGTTATGGGAAAAAGGGGTTATTATGGACCCAGAAAAGATTATTGGCCTAGTTCGGTACGATCAGAATCAGCTTAAGGCCTATGGATGGATTTAAATGTGAATATGGGTACTATATCAGGCCGAATGTGTTCATTTCAGCATAGCTCTCCATATGGAGGAGTATTCGGACGTTGGATGTTATTTCGTCGCCAGCTATTTCATGTAATGCTATATTGTGCCGTGTGAGTTGCAAAACGGCTTGGTAAATTTCTTATGTGTTAAGGTTCTGCATATTGATGGTGTTATGTGAGCAGGATGGCTCTTTAGTTTCAGAACATATATCGCACCTCAGTTGTGCTTGAGTTTGTTAACTTATGGTGCTACATGTTCCCTCAGGGATGGTATTATGCACTTAGCGTGCTAGTGGCCGATATTTGGTATTGTGTTGTAATGAGCAATTTGGCTCGATGTGTATCTCCTTATGTGAATTTTATGTGTGGATCGGGTGGCACACCGCCATGGGTATGTTGTTTGGATCGGGTTGCACGCCGCAACAGTGTGATGATGATTACAGTCCCTTATATTCTATTCTGTGTGTTTTGTTTCCATTTCCTGAGAAATGTTCATATTGGCTGCGTGAGTGGGGTAGTACCTTCCAAGGCTCGTCTTTCTTATGTATCAAGTTCGAGTTGGTAGCCTATTGGCACATTGTGTCATCATATGAGACTTTTGGTCATGTCTGGGGTGGCTTGTGGCATGAGCAGTTCGTACCGGGTGAGACAAGGTTATTGAATCTAGGATTAGTGCAATCGGATTGTATGAAGTATATTAAAGAGTAAGGATTATTATTTGGTTCAGAATGAGGTAATGTTCTTGTCAGAAGTATAGACTCAATGATTGTTGACCCGGCAGTTGGTTATGAATTTCTACATGTCTCTTCCGTCGTGGCAGTATTATAGGAGTTGGGTCAAGACTTATACATGTCATGCGGGGCATTGTGAGCATCAAACTAGGGGAATGTCGGTTGTTATGATCAGAGAATGTTATTATGGTCCTACGTATGACGTGGTTCATGGTGAAAATTCAGCAAAAATATGCAGTCATGTTCTGGTACCTCGTGAAGTGATTGATACAGTGCTCATATATTGGAAGCAGGCTTGACGGAGAATTTCGAGTGTTGGAATTGAGAAGCTTAATTGTTTGAAAAAAAAATATCTTCAAATTTGATCGAATTATTGTGCTCAACTGAGCTGTGGTAGCACGAGTAGGTGCTCAAGGTGTTAAATAGTTATTTCGGACCACTCTGGTGCAGTTCTCCGCACGTTCGAGGACGAACGTATGTTTAAGTGGGAGAGAATGTAACGACCCGACCTGTCATTTTGAGCTCTAGCACATCATTCAGCGGTTTGAAGCCCTGAGTAGCTTCACTTCAGGTATTATGACTTGTACCGGTGGTCGGAATTGAGTTCTAGGAAGTTCGGAGTTGATTTGGAGAGACAATTCTCATTTCGGAAGCTTCAAGTTGAAAGAATTGACTAAGATTGGATTTTTGAGTAAACGACCTCGAAACCAGGATTCTAAGGTTCCAGTAGGTTCGTATGATGATTTCGGACTTGGGTGTATGTCCGGACCGGGTTTTGGAAGATCCGGGAACGTTTCGACACCTATTGTGGAAGTTAGCATTTTGGAAGAATTTCATAAGTTTGGGTTGAAGTGCATTTCAGTGTTATCAATGTCTGTTTGGGAGTACGAGTCTGGGAATAGCTCCGTATGGTGATTTTGGTGTTAGGAGCGCGATCGGAAGTGAATTCGAAGGTCTGTGGGGTCATTTTGGAGTCATTTGGCTAAAGATAGAAATTTGAAGGTTTTATTTGAGAAATTTGACTGGGAGTGGACTTTTTGATATCGGGGTTAGAATCTGATTTCAGAAGTTAGAGTAGGTCTATAACATCAAATATGACTTGTGTGCAAAATTCGAGGTCAATCAGATGTGATTTGATAGGTCTCGGCATCGAATGTTGAAGTTAGAAATTCTAAAGTTCATTAAGCTTGGATTGGAGGTCAATTCATGATTTTAGCGTTGTTTGATATGATTTGAGGCCTCGAGCAAGTCCGTAAAGTGTTTTGGGACTAGTTGGTATGATTGGTCGGGGTCCCAGGGGTCTCGGGTGGATTCCGAGTGGTTAATGGATCGAGTTGGAACTTGGAGGAAGAGCTGAAGTTGCTGGTTGCTGGTGTAACCGCACCTGCGAGACTTGGGCCGCAGGTGCGGAGCCGCAGAAGCAGCCCTTGTGTCGCAGAACCAGAAAATGGTTGGGCTTTGCTGGGGTCGTAGGTGCGACAAATCTTTTGCAGAAGCGGCCCTGGATCCGCAGAAGCGAACTTGAGCGAGTTGGCTGAGACCGCACCTGCGATAGAAATTTCCGCAGGTGCGGCTGGTGCACCGCAGGTGCGAAAATGCTGGAGGCAGTGTGTTCTTTTAAAAATAGGGAGATGGTCATTTTTCTCCCATTTTCAGTTGGTGTGGGCGATTTGGAGAGCTTCAAGTGGGGTTTTTCATCATCAACAACAAGGTAAGCTAACCCCACCTATCTTGAGTTAAATACATTGATTATGTATGAATTTTTGCATGTAATTTGGTAGAAATTTGGGGGTTTGAGGAAAACCTAGAAAATTCTTATTCTTGGATTTTGACCACGATTTTGGGTATGAAATTAAGAGAAAATCATATATTTTAGTTCGTGAGTTCATGGGTAAACTTTATCTTCGAAAAATTTCGGAATCCGGGCATGTGGGCCCGAGGGTAATTTGGTAAACTTTTTGATCGGGGTTAGGAATTGTTATAAATTGGATTATAATGAGTAATTGAACATATATTAATGGATTTGCATAATTATTGGCTAGTTTTGGAGCATTTAGCATCGATGCGGTCTTCGGAAGGGTGTGGAATGCCGGTTATGGATCTTCGGAGCGAGGTGGGTCTCCTTTCTAACTTTGTAAGAGGGAATTGTCCCCATAGGTGAAATAATTGGTTATGTGCTCCTATTTGTGGGGGCTACGTACGCACGAGGTGATGAGAGTCTGTACGTAACTACTATTATATGTAAGTCCGGGTAGTCTAGGACCCAAAAGCATGCTATACTTGGAATATTTATAACCTTATTGACAGATAAAATGCTTAAATCCTATCGAATTGGTAAATGAATTTCGAAAAGGTTTGAACTTCATTTTTATAAAATTGTTAAAAGAGAATTGGTTTTTCCTTGGATAATTGTTCCTTGTTGACTTCTTGATTGACTGTATGTATGTGTTTAATTTCAGAACGGGCCGAACGCCTCGGTAGATTAAATAGATGCATCTATGGTTCGCGCCATTCGGCCCTCTGGCATTGCACAGTTAAATATTGTTGGATCGGGTCGTACGACCTCGACATGATTTGCGCATGCTTGTATTGCTTGCCTTGAGATTTATAGATATTGATATTTGCTCTCCCTGACTTGAGATAAATTGATAATTAATAGACTATGAATTCTGGGACCTTTTAATACAAAAAGGAACGTTTACCTGTTTTGTGACTTATTTGAATTTACTGCCATTTTTAATAAATCTATGATTATTCATATTGATGATATATTACTATTGGACCACTAGTAAGTGTTGAAGTCGACCTCTCGTCTCTACTTCTTCGAGATTAGACGGGATACTCGCTGGGTATACATTGTTTTCGTACTCATACTACACTTTCTGTGCATTTTGTTGCACAGGTTCATGTGTGGCTAGTGGCTTAGTGGCACAGTGGCATGGTTGATACGGAGACTTAGGTGTGCTGCATTTGTCAAGACGACCCGCAACCAGCAGAGTCCCCTTCAGAGTATTGTACTGTATTTTCATTTCTGTCCACTTTGTATTCCGGACAGTTCCTGTATTTTATTTCATTCCTAGTAAATGCTCATGCACTTGTGACACTGGGTTCTAGGATGATTATTGGATATCTTGTATTTACTTCCAAACATCCTTTTATTGACATTGTAAAGATTGTCTTTTACTAGTAAAATTGAAGGAAAATCATAGTTTTCAAAACTGTTAAAACGAGAACTTAATCAAGTATTTTGGTTTGCCTGACAACAGTGTCTGGCGCCATCACGACCCTTAGTGGATTTTGGGGCGTGACAGTTTGATCATTTATTTTATCTTTAACTTAATTACCTATTGTTATTAACCATTCGTATTGAATTAAATCGTATATCGTTCAAATTGCGTACAAATTTAATTGTTACTCATTTTAGGGTAAACAACTATACAATTTTATTCAAAAATGGTTGTATTATTTGTCGTCGAGGAGTAGAATTAGTGTTATTTGTACATCATGCCCCTTTACAATTTATATTTAAGAAAATGACCTTTATCAATCTCTTATGTGTAAAAGACAAATTTCTTACGTGTAAAAGTAAATCTCATATGTGTAAAAAAGACATAGGGTCATAAAATTAAAAACAAGGTTGTAAAGAGTCACAAAACCAATTGACCTGTAGAATTATGACTTGGGAAAAAATGATGAAATTACATACTATGACAAAGGGAACAAGTTGAAAGAGATTATTTATGTCACACCCCAAACCTAACAAGGCGTGGCCGGCGCCCGGTGTCATACTCGGCCCGAGCGTACCACTTTGTAACTGTAAACTCTGGAGGGGTAAATCTCAACTTAGGCCAATGAGCCCATATTCTAAATCATATGAAAATATCATTTCTCTTATCTGAGGGGTAAACATATATATATATATATAATTGTGTAGGCTGACGAGGCCGCCATGAATATCTACGGATATACAAACTATACAGGACTCATATACAAGCCTCTAGAAATAACTGAATTGTACTATGGTCGGGACAGGGCCTCAACCTACCCATCAAATCTGTATATATAAAATTGACTCCAAGGTCTAGACCTGGCAACTCTGAGGAAGTGGAGCTTCCCACCCAAGCTGATGTTTGACTCTATCTACTGGGAGGGTCTATCAACTATCAATGAGGACCTGCAGGCATGAAATGCAGCATCCCCGGCAAAAGGGACATCAGTAAAAAATAATGTACCAAGTATGTAAGGCAACAGAATAACTGAAAGCTGAAACTGAACTGATAATATAGTAACTGAAAGTAACTGGGAGTCAAAGATAATTTGAAGATATGCTTACCTGCTGATACTGACTCAACTTTCTCAATATAGTAAGTAAAATAATTGTCCGGCCTTATAAGGCTCGGTATGTGTAACTGCTCTGCCATAGTAGGCTCGCTCACAGGCGCTCGGCTATACTAGGCTCGGTATTTAACTCACCATTTGATTAGAGATTGCCCAATAGGGGTCTGCCCGTCGATTATAGCTCGATGGTAGTGAAAATACTGTAATACTGTATATTTAGACTCTCTTCTCTCTTAACTGGAAGAAGACAATACTCAATTGAATATAAAATCCCTATAAGGGAGAATACGCTAACTTATGAGACTAGGGTAATGTATACAAATTCGGGAGTATGAATTTCTCTTTATGCCTCGTTATCAAACGTATATAATTACGAGATCATGCCAAAATAAAGGAAGGGATTAGCCTTAACATACCTTATCACAATCTTTTAAATCACCAAGTTGAACTCGCCTCTTCGCACCTTATTCTACAACAATGTCAATAATACTATTATTAAGTTACGAAAGGTACAACTATTGCACAACGAATGACAAACTTATTTTGTATAAAAACAGGCAGCATCTCCCCTATAATCCTTACTTCCTCCATATTCAAGATAACACCAACAACACAAGAACACAATAATATCAACATATATACATTATTTTCCAACCTTATATACACTACAAAATACTACAAAATAGCCCAACACACCTCAATCTCTTCATACACAAAATGACCACCATAGTAGTGTCAAACGACCCGAAAATCTTACGACGAATGGCTAGCCCTCCACCCTGAATTTATGTGGTGTTTCTACACACCCTTCCTCCTCCAAAACTCTGAAAAACTATAGTAAAACATGCAGCCCAACAGCAGCACAAAACAGTCCACAAAACAGCCAGCTACAAGTGAATAACTCGAACTCACGGCTTCCGATCACCGTCCCGTGAGTTCTTACAACTATATAACGACTTACCATTACTTCACAGCAGAAAAAATGGATTAAAGAGAGCAGTAAACGTACCTTATTTGTTGGATAACTCAGCTCCTATCTTGGTTCTTCAAACTCTAGGTTTTACCTCCAATTAGAACTTGAAAGGGAGAGAAAAGCAATTAGGGTTTGTAGGTAATTTTTGGAAGGAAGTTTGCAGGGGTTTAGGTATAGTTATTTGCGATATATAATGAGGGTTATATATCAGGAGATAAGCCCATAAATGGTCTCTTTGGCTGACCCGAAATAGCCTCTTTTTGGGCTCTCATTTAACCATGTAGGTGACACACCTACTTGTCACCTAGCAGCCTGTGCAATCTTGAAAAAATGCATATATCTCTCTACTCCGATGTCGTATTGATAAACGGTTTAATGCGTTAGAAATTACACTCATAGAGATTTAATTCGATGAGTGGAACACCCCATAAACCTAAGTATATTGGGATAAAAGTGCAGTTACATTCAACCCAAATTTTCAGTAAAACTTATAAATGTAACTTTTGATGACTTTCATTGACTTTTGTTCCACAACTCACTTGACTTCAAAAATAACACACAATTATCATAAAAATAACATAACTCATAATATAACTTTCTTATCAAGTTAACCACTCTAGTATCACCCCAAAAGTACATGTTATCACATTCCCAACTTATCGACTTTCGACAAAACATTATTTTCTTCAATTCCATAGCTTCTTAAACCCTCCAGCTCTCTTTGTACTTGTTGTTCATGAATCTTCAATATATGTAACATCCGAGGTAACATGATAGCTTACTTTAGATACTTCTAAAGATGATCTCAATTTTTTGTTTTACATCAATTGACTTAAGACGTACCCTTATGTACGAAAACATGGGGTGTAACATTATTCCCCCCCTCCCCCCTGAAAAATTCGTCCTCGAATGTTGGCTAATGCGCTTATCAGTCTCATAATCCTTAGCTATTACAGATATTTTAATACTGTCTTTGCTATCTACAAAATTGTTCTTTGAATAAATCTGAGGGCTAGAGCATTCCCCCCTTTAGGCCTCTTTCTCACACCACGACTTGTTGTCGGAGTTCTTCTAATCTCGTAACTGTTGCAACCTTCTGTCATGCAGCATGTACGACTTTGTCCTTGTATGTGCGTCTAGGATACTCTTCTGTCCTTTTTCCTCCAGCTTATAGCCAATCTCTGGGCCTCACTTTGGGAACATATACAGAACTATGACAAGTTGTTTCTCCCGGTATATATAGGTGTACTGAAGTTCTTCGCTCGGTACTTTGTTGAACTTACGACTGTTGCTATATCTTGTTTCGTAGCCTTGTATATCTTTCCTTATAGCTTTACTACATCTGGGTAGGTTACACTATACCATAACACTTACTTCGGTCTATTATTACCGAGGTTTGCTACCCAACTCTAGGTTACTCTCTCGCTGCTTATACTATATGTACAAATCTAAGTCCATTAGTTCTTCATCATCACTATTCATCTTAAGAATGACGGCCTAAACTTATCTCATACTTTGGACCTTTTATCCACCTATTATTGATTCACCTTAATGTTGATCTATAATCTACCATTGATAACTTGAAACCTCTTACGTAATAAATTGTCATTAGGGCTCACGTCTCATCGGGGAACATCTGAAATTATTTTCCTGATCCACCTAGGGACGATACTAATCGTCAATAATCATATTTCAAAAGAATCCCAACGTGATTCATCTTATGGGGGCATTCTACTACCAGGGTAGCATTCCATCTCTTCTAAATTCTCCTAGTCTTAAACTCATCTGAGTTCATTCATGCTATACTGAGCTTTTTATAACTTTATGGAAACCATCAGTTCTCTTGTTATGATGGGTTTAATACCAAGGACTTGCCTATCCTTGTCACCTTCTCACTCACCTTTTCTTATCTTTACTCATGTCTAGCTAAAACTTTGTTGCTCCACCATACTTTAGCTTGCGACCTACATATATCTATTTATACTACTCGTAACCTTCCTTTAACTTGCTAGCACCGTAAATTTTCTTTTGTTATTCTGGAACCTCAAGCGAGACATCATATCATCTCTAAACTCTTCTTTACTCTTTTAACTATACCTTCCTATATCTAGAAACCACAGGCTGGAAAATATGCCACTAACGACACCCCTATCATTTCTTGATACAGAATTACGACGCTTACAGCCCTCTATTTGATATCTGGATTATTCGTAACCTTCTGTACTTGGCCATCTCGTACATTCTTCACACGTACCTTACTTACCTTTAAATCTTGCATCATATCTTTTATCTCTTTTATAACCTTCTTTCCACATAGGTGGAATTTACATCCACACCTTAAAGCTCTACTATAATACTTGAACATCATGTGTGATGACCCAAAAGGTCATATCTTATTTTAGAAGTCGAATCCATATTCTGAGGCCATAAAAACCTCATTTTATCTCTCTTCGATTTGCATGTGCAGTCTGGGCACGTATCCGCAAAGCCCTTATGTGAAAAATTTAAGAAATAATGATTTTTGGCTTTAAAAGATAATTTTTGTTGACTTCGGTCAATATTTTGGGTAAACGGATCCGGACCCATATTTTGACATTCTCGGAGGGTCCGTAGTAAAATATGAGACTTGGGCATATACCCAGAATCGAATTTCGAGGTCCCTAGCCCGAGAAATGAATTTTTGAAGAAAATTAACTAAAAGAATAATGGTTTTTGGAAATTGAATAAGATTTTATCTTGTTGGTATCGGGCCTATATTTTGGTTTCTGAGCCCGGTACAGGTCCATTATGATATTTAGACCTTATCTGTGAAATTTGGTGAAAAAACGGAAGTGATTTGATGTAATTCGGACCTTTGGTTGAGAAAATAGAAATTTTGAACTATCTTGAAAATTTAATGAGTTTTGGTGTTGAATTCATAGTTCTAGTTGTTATTTTGGCAAGTTGATCATGTGAGCAAGTTCGTATGATGTTTTAAGACTTGTGTGCATGTTTGGTTTGGAGCTCTGAGGGCTCGGTTGAGTTTTGGATAGACTACGGAGTGTTTTGAACTTAGAAATTTTGTTGGCGTGCTTCAGTTCTGTTGTAGAGCCTCTGATCTCGCAATTGCGAGATCAAGCCTTACATTTGCGACCACTGTTGGGTTCGTAGTTGCAACCTACTCATCGCATTTGCGAAGAGTAGTTGTGGAGTCCAATGTTCGCAATTGCGAACAAAATCTCGCATTTGCGATGGGAGCTGGGGAGCAGTGTTCTTCGCATTTGCGATCAGGTTTTGCCCATGATTGCATTTAAGAACTATTTCTTGCATTTGTGAACAATGCAGAGGTGAGAAGGGGTTCTCATTTGCAATGCCTCTTTCACATTTGTGGGCTTCACATTTGCAAAGCCCGGGTCGCAATTGCGGCATCTACAGCTGGGTAAATGAGACTTGGACGTGATTTTTCATTCATTCTTCAAATTTTCAATACCTAAACTCTAAGAGGCGATCTTCCTATAGCAAGTTTTTCCCCAAATCATAGGTAAGTGATTCTTAACTTATTTCTTCCAATCTATTTCATCTTTTTACAAGATTTCATCCTAGAATCTAGGGGTTTTCATGGCGGAATTGGGTGTTTTTGGGTAGAATTTAGGGATTTAGACCTCAAATTGAGGTCGGATTCCAAAACCAATTGTATATCCAGGCTCGGGGGTGAATAGGTAATCGGGTTTTGGCCTGAATTTCGAGTTTGAACCAAGGAGGCTAGGGGTCGGGTTTTGACTTTTTGAGAAAAATGTTAGAAAACCTATAATTATGCATTGGAATTGATTTCTCTAGCATTTTTTAATGTTATTCAGTTAATTATGACTAGATACGAGTGAATTGGTGGTAGAATCAAGAGGTAAAGCGGTGATTGAGCTTTGAAATACCCATTGGCTTGAGGTAAGTGTTTGGTCTAACTTTGACTTGAGGGATTAGGGATTCTAGATTTAATTGCTATATGAAATTCCATGTGTGTGGCGTATTGGTGTGGTGACGATTACTTATGTGCCACCAAATTATCATTTTAGCTTGTTCCCTTCCACGTTTCCTAATATATTGTTTCTTGTCTTAATTGATACTTACTCATAAATGTTTCCATGTCTAATTACTTTATGTTAACTGTTGATTTCTCTATTGAAGTATTAATTGTTTCGTAGTTTCGTTTTATTTCCTTGTTGGGTTATATTGGTTTATTGGTGCTTCATGGTACACTTTTGTTGGTCTCGCTGTGTAGTTTTTAACTAGTAAAGCTTCATAATTGCAGTGGTATTCCAATGTGCTAGATTGAGGTATAAGTGTTGTGGAGGATTTGAGTTAACTTGTGAAACACTTGTCTTTATTTTGTGATTGGTGCTGATATATATATTGGGATCGGGTTTCACATCCCAACAGGAGGAATAAGGGTAAATATGGTTGTTTGGTAGGATCGGGTTGCATGTCGCAACAAGGAGTAATAAGGGTGTACAAGTGGGATCGGGTTGCATGCCACAACAAGAGGAATAAGGGTTATATATATTGAGGAGTAATAAGGGTGGACTAGTGGGATCAGGTTGCACGCCACAACAAGGAGTAATAAGGGTAAATATTTATACCGTTATTGATTATATGGTGGGATCGAGATGCGCGCCGCATCAACTGTTGTTTATGTATTTATTTCTGCTGAGGCTCATTATTGTGGTGTTGAAACTCCCTTAAGGATTGGTTATAACTAAGTATTGGTAGAAGACTGAGTTCCGTATTTATTTAATGCCAATTACTGTTATATTTCGTTCTGTATTTCCTTTCTGTTTTTAGTATCAACTGTTGCGGGTTATATATGTTGTTATGCCCCGCCGTAGTATCGTCACTACCTCGTCGAGGTTAGGCTTGGCACTTACCAGTACATGGGGTAGGTTGTACTGATACTGTACTATGTACTTCTTGTGCAGATTTCAGAGATAGTGGATGATCGAGAGGTTGGTTGTTGTTACTTCATTCAGGAGACCCAAGGTAGTCCTGTAGGCATCCGCAGGCCCTGGCGTCCCCTGCTATCTTTGCTTTATTTCTGTTTTACTTTATCTGAGACAGATGTATTTTTTTCAAACCATTACTTGTAGTATTTGTAGACTGATCGTGAGTTGTGACACCAATTTCTGGGTGGTATTTACTTCTGTTTTCATTAATAGTATATGAGTAATCATTTAAATTAAGTACTTCCGCTTTTATCTCCGGTAATTTAGTTATGTTAAATTTTAAATATAAAAGGATAAAGGAAAAGGTGTAATAATTTGTAATGGTTGCTTGCCTTGTGAGTATAATGTTAGGCGCCATCATAGTCTGGAAAGTGGAAAATTTGGGCTGTGACAAGTTGGTATCAGTGCACTAGGTTGCCTAGGTCTCATAATTCACGAACAAGTTTAGTAGAGTCTGAGGGATCGGTGCAGAGACGTATGTGCTTATCCCCTAGAGGCTACAGAGTTAGGAACAATTTCACTTCTATTCATCTATGTCGTGCGGTTTGATCTCTCAATACTAATTGAACTCTCTACTCTATTCTTCGCAGATGGCGAAAACACGTACCGCTTCATCATATGATCAGCAGCCCGAGCCCCTAGTGGCAGCTCCTGCGAGGGGCAAAGGACGAGGCCGTGCTAGAGGCCGAGGCAGGGCTCAGCCCAGAGCTCGAGCAGCAGCACCGGCGTCGGAGCCTCAGGTAGAGTTTGATGATGAGGATCTGGCCCAGACCGTTCCAGCAGGGCTAGCTCAGGTTCCAGAGGTGTTCATAGCTACCCCGGTACTTCAGGACGCTTTGGTCCATCTAGTGGGCCTTATAGAGAGTGTTACTCAGGCCGTCATACTTCCTGTAGCACCAGTTATCTCTCGGGCTGGGGGAGGAGTACAAACTCATATTACTCACACTCCGAAGTAGATGGCTTCTCAGTTTCAGACTCCAGCAACTTAGCTAGTTGGGGTAGTTCTGTCGGGTGTTGTAGCACACAACGGCAATGGATAAACGATGCCTTCTGAGGCTATGTGGAGATTGGATAGGTTTATCAAGATTTTCACCACTACTTATGGTGGTACATCTTTAGAGGATCCCCAGGACTATCTGGACAGTTGTCACGAGGTGTTGCATAACATGGGGGTAGTGCAGACCAATGGGGCCGACTTTGCTGCTTTTCATCTGTGAGGTTCCGCCAAGAAATGGTGGAGGGATTTTTGTTTGTCTAGACAAGTGGGTCACCCGCTTTGACTTGGGATCAGTTCTCTCAGTTATTTCTAGAGAAGTTTCTCCCTATCACTCCGAGAGAGGACTATCGGAGGTAGTTCGAGCGCCTTCAGTAGGGTTCTATGACCGTCACATAGTACGAGACCAGATTTGTCGATTTGTCCGGTCATTCTCTTCTTATACTTTCCACCGAGAGAGAGAAAGGGCAAGGAGGTTTATTAATGGACTTGCTCAGCCTATCAGATTGCAGATGGCTAAGGATACAAGGAGTGAGATTCTTTCTAGGATGCAACCAATGTGGCCAGACGAGTAGAGATGGTTCTATCATAGGGGAGTGGTCAGGGGTCTGACAAGAGGGCCTCATCACTTTGGTAGATTCAGTGGGGCCTCATCTGGAGGTAGAGGTACTTTTGGTAGGGGCCATCCTCCCAGGCTGTTTCATTCAGCACTTCAGACATCCCATGGAGTTTCAGGGGGTCGTGGTCCTTATGTACCTCCTTCAGAGCAGCCAACTTATAGTGCACCGCCAGCACCTATCAGAGCACCTCCTCTTCAGAGTTATTATTGCAGTTAGCCGGCCCGTCAGAGTCAGTCTCAGTTTCCTCAGCCGTAGTACTCCAATGGATGTTTCGAGTGTGGTAAGTATGGGCATATCCAGAGGACCTGTCCGAGATTAGTAGGTGTTCAGCCACAGCAGTAGGGTTCTCGTTCCATGATCCTGGCACCGCCTGCCCAGCCAGCTAGAGGTAGGGGTCAAGGAGCCCGAGGTAGGGGTCAGGCCACTAGAGGTAGAGGTCAGGCCGTTAAAGGTGGAGGCCAGGCCGCTAGAGGTGGATGCCAGTCAGCAGGAGGCCGTTATAGGGATATGGTTCAGAGTGGTGGGGCCCAACCCTAATGTTATGCTTTCCCATCCAGGCCTGAGTCTGAGTCCTCCGATGTTGTTATCATAGGTATTGTTTTGGTTTGTAGTAGAGATGCTTCAGTTCTGTTTGATCCAGGGTCTACATACTCATATGTGTCTTCTTATTTTGCTTCATATTTGGTTGTGCCTCGTGATTCTTTGAGTGCTCCCATATATGTGTCCACATCGGTAGGGGATTCTATTGTTGTAGCTCGTGTCTATTGTTTGTGTGTGGTTGTTATTAGGGGTCTTGAGACTATTGTAGATCTCCTACTTCTCGATATGGTGGATTTCGATGTTATTTTGGGAATGGATTGGCTTTCACCTTATCATGCTATATTGGATTGTCATGCCTAGACCATGACCTTAGCTTTGTTGGGTTTCCTCGATTGGAGTGGAGGGGGACTCCTGGTCATTCTACCAGTAGGGTTATCTCTTATATGAAGGCTCGGCGTATGGTCGAGAAGGGTGTTTGGCTTATTTGGCATATGTTCGTAATTCGAGTGCTGAGGTACCTTCTATGGATTCTGTGCCAACTGTCCGAGAGTTTCCAAAGCTATTTTGCTGCAGATCTTCCGGGGATGCCACCCGACAGGGATATTAACTTTTGCATTGATTTGGCTCGGGGCATTCAGCCCATTTCTATTCCTTCGTACATTATGGCCTTGCCAGAGTTGAAATAATAGAAGGAGCGGTTGCAAGATCTGCTTGATAAAGGCTTGATTAGACCTAGTTTCTTGCCTTGGGGTGCACCGATATTATTCATAAATAAGAAGGATGGGTCGATGAGGATGTGCATAGACTATTGGTAGTTGAACAAAGTTACCATCAAGAACAAGTATCCATTGCCGAGGACTGATGATTTATTTGATGAGCTTCAGGGTGCCAAAGTGTTTTTGAAGATTGATTTGAGATCCAGCTACCATCAGTTGAGGATTAGGGCATCCAATGTCCCTAAGACAGCCTTTCGGACTCGATATGGCCACTATGAGTTCCTAGTGATGTCCTTTAGGTTGACAAATGCTCAAGCAGCATTTATGGATTTGATGAACCGAGTGTTCAAGACCTATCTGGATTCCTTTGTAATTGTTTTCATTGATGATATCTTGATCTACTCTCGCAGCCGAGAGGAGCATGAACAACATCTTTGAGTCATTCTCCAGACCCTGAGAGACAACCAGTTATATGCTAAGTTTTCGAAATGTGAGTTTTGGTTGAGTTCAGTTGCATTCTTGGGTCACGTTGTATCAATAGAGGGTATTTAGGTGGATCCTAAAAAGATTGAGGTAGTCAAGGACTGGCCTAGACCCATATCAGCTACAGATATTCGGAGTTTCTTGGGTTTGGCAGGTTATTACCATCAGTTTGTGGAGGGGTTTTCATCTATAGCAGCCTCGATGATCAGGTTGACCCAGAAGGGCGCCCTATTCAGATGGTCGGACAAGTGTGAGGCGAACTTTTAGAAGCTCAAGACAGCTTTGATTAAGGCGTCGGTGTTGGTGTTGCCCACAAGTTTAGGGCCATGAATAGTATATTGTGACGCATATCATATTGGACTTGGTGCAATGTTGATGCAGAATGGCAAGGTTATTGCGTATGCTTCATGGCAACTGAATATCCATGAGAAGAATTGTCCAATTCATGACTTGGAACTAGCAGCCATTGTTCATGCGCTGAAGATTTGGAGGCATTATTTATATGGCGTGTCGTGTGAGGTGTTCATGGATCATAAGAGTTTGCAGTATTTGTTCAAGCAGAAGGAGCTCAATTTGAGGCAAAGAAGGTGGTTGGAGCTATTGAAAGACTATGATATCACCATCTTGTATCATCCTGTGAAGGCCAACGTGGTGGCCGATGCTTTGAGTAGGAAGTTGGCTAGTATGGGTAGCCTTGCGTATGATGTTCAGGCTTTGGCCAATCAATTCATGAGGTTGGATATTTCTGAGGCCAGCCGTATTTTAGCTTGCACAGTCGCTCGGTCTTCATTATTTAAGCGTATCAGAGATTGGCAGCATGATGACCCTCATTTGCTTGTCTTTAGGGACACAGTGCATCACGGTGGTGCCAAGCAGGTTACGGTTTGAGATGATGGTGTTTTGAGGATGCAAGGTCGTGTTTGTATGCCTAATGTGGATGGGCTTCATGAGTTTATTCTAGAGGAGGCCTATAGTTCCCGATATTCTATTCACCCAGGCACCGCTAAGATGTATCAGGACTTGCGGCAACATTACTGGTGGAGGAGAATAAAGAAGGATATTGTTGCATATGTAGCTCGGTGTTTGAATTGTCAGCAGGTAAAGTACGAGCATCAGAGACCTGGTGGTTTGCTTCAGCAGATTGAGATTCCTGAGTGAAAGTGGGAGCGTATCACTATAGATTTCATTGTTGGGCTCCCACGGACTCAGAGGAAGTTCGATGCAGTATGGGTTATTATGGATTGGCTGACTAAGTCAGCACATTTCATTCCTGTGGCAGTTTCCTATTCTTCAGAGTGGTTGGCAGAGATTTACATCCATGAGATCATTCGTCTTCATGGTATGCCCGTGTCTATCATTTTTTATCGAGGTACTCAGTTTACCTCGCATTTTTGGAGGGCAGTACAACGTGAGTTGGGTATGCGGGTTGAGTTGAGCACATCATTTCATCCTCAAATGGACGGGCAGTCCGAGCGTACTATTCAAATTTTAGAGGATATGCTCCGTGCCTGTGTTATTGACTTTGGAGATTCTTGGGACCAGTTCTTGCCGTTAGCAGAGTTTGCCTACAACAACAGTTATCAATCGAGCATCCAGATGGCTCCCTATGAGGCATTATATGGTAGACAGTGTCGATCGTCGGTTGGGTGGTTTAAACCGGGGGAAGCTCCATTGCTGGTTATAGACATAGTGCAGGATGATTTGGATAAGGTCAAGATCTTTCAGAATAGGCTTCATACAGATTAGTCCAGACAAAAGAGTTGTGCCGACCGTAAGGTTCGTGATGTGGCATTCATGGTCGGAGAGCAAGTGTTGCTTCGAGTGTCGCCAATGAAGGGCGTGATGAGATTTGGGAATAAGGGCAAGCTAAGCCCTAGGTTCATCGGGCCTTTTGAGATCATTGATCGAGTGGTAGAGGTGGCTTATAGACTTGCATTGCCGCCAGGTTTATCAGCTGTGCATCCAGTGTTTTATGTTTCCATGCTTCGGAAGTATCACGGCGATCCATCCCACATGTTAGATTTTAGCACAGTCCAGTTGGACAAGGATTTGACCTACGAGGAGGAGCCGGTAGCCATTCTAGATCAGTAGGTTCGTTAGTTGAGATCGAAGAGTTATCCTTCGATTTGTGTGTAGTGGAGAGGTCAGCCTATTGAGGCAACTACCTGGGAGTCCGAGTCCGATATGTGGAGCCGATATCCCCATCTATTCATTGACTCGGGTACTTTTCTATGTCCGTTCGAGGACGAACGGTTGTTTTAGAGGTGGAAAATGTGATGACCCAAAAGGTCATCTCTTGTTTTAGAAGTCAATCCATGTTCTGATGCCTTAAAACCTCATTTTATCTCTCCTCAATTTGCGATGGGAGTTGGGGAGCAGTGTTATTCGCATTTGCGATCACATGGTCGCAAATGCGGTCTTGCCCATGATCGCATTTGCGAACTATTTCTCGCATTTGCGAACATTGCAGAGGTGAGAAGGGGTTCACATTTGCGATGCCTCCTTCGCATTTGCGGGCTTCGTATTTGCGAAGCCCATGTCACAATTGCGACATCTGCAGCTGGGTAAATGAGACTTGGACGGGATTTTTCATTCATTCTTCAAATTTTCAAAACTAAACTCCAAGAGACGATCTTCCTAGAGCAAGTTTTTCCCCAAATCATAGGTAAATGATTCTTAACTTATTTCTTCCAATCTATTTCATCTTTTTACAAGATTTCATCCTAAAATCTAGGGGTTTTCATGGTGGAATTGGGTGTTTTTGGGTAGAATTTAGGGATTTCGTAATTTGGGGATTTAGACCTCAAATTGAGGTCGGATTCCAAAACCAATTGTATATCCGAGCTCGGGGGTGAATAGATAATCGGGTTTTGGTCCGAATTTCGAGTTTAGACCAAGCGGGCTCGAGGTCAAGTTTTGACTTTTTGGCGAAAATGTTGAGAAACACATAATTATGCATTGGAATTTATTTCTCTAGCATTTCTTGATGTTATTGAGATAATTATGACTAGATACGAGTGAATTGGTGTTGGAATCGAGAGGTAAATCGGTGATTGAGCTATGAAATACTCGTTAGCTTGAGGTAAGTGTTTGGTCTAACTTTGACTTGAGGGATTAGGGATCCCTGACTTAATTGCTATGTGAAATTCCATGTGTGTAGCGTATAGGTATGGTGACGAGTACTTATGCGCCACCAAACTATCATTTGTTTACCATGAAAATGGTAACAACAATTAAATTTGTAAATAGGATTCTAAAAATACGTGATATATTCCCGAGCTAGTTTTTAGAGCAGTTGATGCTAAGAATGCTAAGTATAATGATGAAAAGCAAGAAAAAACAAGGTAGTAATCAAACCAAAGGGGGGCATGTTGCCCGGATGCAAAGTCGGTCGACGGGGGCCGCGAGACCAAGGTTCGAGCCGAGCTTAGGCTACCGAGGGTAGTCGAGAATGGGGTAACAGGCAGAGATATGATTGAGCAAGGCTCTATGCTGCCAATATTGAACGATATAGTGAAGAACAAGTAAAAGAATGATAAATGCTAAAACGGCCTCGGGCCAGTGAGAGCGAACAACTTAGAAGAAAAGAGAGAGAGAGAGAGAGAGAGATTATTGCACTTGTGGAGAAATAGAGAAACATCAGCCTTTTACAAGGTAGGGAGAGTCCCCTTTATATAAGAGGGGAGACTTGGCTACAAGCAAGTGGAAATTAATTACAAAGTACGGCGATGGGATGGCTTGACGTGATGCCTCAGCATAGGCTCCGGATAGGCTGGGCCTGTCAGATGTAGCCATGTGCCTAGGGGTCTTCCCCCTCTGTCCTGACTTTGTTCTTTGTTTCCTTCGAGTCGGGCTAAAATGAGCCCCGAGGCCGAGAACTCGGTCGCGGCCTCCTGTACTCGGGGTCCCGTGGCATGCTTCCGAAATGTCTTGATAGTGAGAAATCAAGTCTTCTGATTTCGCCGTGTACAGATAGTCTTCGCGTTTCCCATAACAAAGTGATGTGATTTTGACAATTGACTCCTCGAGCTTCTTTCGGCGACGCCATATTGATGATGCGACCCCTGACGTAAGCTTCACGGTGATGGGACATCCACGTGCTCGTGTTTTTTGACCTCATTCATTGCACTCCCTGATTCTTGCTTCCCAAGGTGCAGGTTCCGCTGTCGGTTCGGTTTTCCATAGATGCGTTAACTGTACCCGTCGACCAGTCTTCCAAAGCCTAGATGACCATGTCGTAATCCCCTATAAATGGGGGTGCCTTGGCTTTATTTTTCCTATTCCAGTGCCTTTATTGGATTGCTCGCCCATCTCTTCTTCACCGTCTTCTTTCACTTTTGAATATTATGCTGGGGGATCATGACCTTAAGGCCGCTTGGAGGAGTTCCCTTAGACTGTGTTGTGGCCTTCTGCCGGGGCTTCCCTTCATCGAGCATAAACATGTTGTCCCACTGTTGCTGTAGTCATCGGTATGTTGGCCTTTGTTGCTGCTGCTGGCTTGAGGTGATAAGGGACGGGGAGTTGGTTCCTCCCTTATGTAGATAGTCATTCGGATTATGCACTGCTGCTCAAAAGGGGGCTCGGATTATGCACCGTTGTTCACCTTCATACCTCGGCTCGACGTGGTGCTCTGCTCCGAGTTGGGGGCTTGCACGGCTAGACGTCCCGAGAAGTGGATTCAAAGTAGCCTTGCAAGCGGGACCGAGGATTGTTCGGTCCGCTGTCTCTCCGAGGCTTCCTTGGACAAAGAAGGTATTCGAGCTTCGGAGAGCTATGGAGTTTTTTCATCCCTCCCTGCCACTCGCCTTGCCCCTTGGGGATATCAGTGTGGAAAGTTGGGATGGAACTTCCGAGGAGGAGTGTCCGGAGGCGCCTGTTGTGGACTTTCGAAGGCGGGTTGGTCTTCGGGCTTTCACCTTGCGTGTACATCCCTTTGTCTCTTCCTTTAGGCATAGAGATCCCTCGTTGGCTATTGTAATGTCCCCTCGATGGGTGCTTGTACGCAAATTTTTATGAATAAGAATATACTTTGCTGACTTCTGCTTTCTTTACTTTGCTTTGTTTTTGTATGCTCTTATGCACTTTGGGGCTATTTGAATGCCTTATTTTATTTGTTGACTGTTGATATCTGTCTTGAGCACGAGCGTTCAATTCTTATCTTCTGCTGATTGACATGGCTCTCCTCCGAACCCATTGTCATACTCCGGATCAATCGTGGATAGGTCTGATAGGACCGTGCTATCAAGGCCCTCCGAGTTGTTCGGAGATCATGCATCGAATTCCGGGGACTTCGGGAACGTTATCCTGGATGAAGGTCGTCTTCGGGTACCTGGGGGTCCCTATTGATCTTGATGTAGATAACCCTTTTAGAATGTATAAGATTGACTTCTGCTGAGGAGTTTGCTTATATTTGGGCGCTTCCTCGGACCTTCGTGAAGCTTTCGCAATCGGAGCTTCTTGTGTTTATTCCCCTATTCAGAAATAGGGGATCACGAGACCAGGTGCTTGCCTTGCATCGAGTGTCGGCGTTTAAAGCATACCGAGGTCCGACTTCTTTGGGCCGGGGGTTCTTGATGTAGAGTGATGCCTCGAGCTTGGAGATAATACGAACGGCCCCTCGAGTCTTGACTTCTTTTTGAAGGGTGCTTTCTGGATCGGGTATCGATCCGTCGATCTGTTTCAAGGCTATTGGCTTCTCGAGGCTTGCCTCGGGTAGGCGAATCGTCGCTGCTTCTCGCATATATATGGGGCGGCTTCAGCTCCTTCACAAGACTTCACTATTTTTAGATAGCCGCCTTTCTGCTTTGGCACGGGGTACTTCATCTCTTTAGGCGCAAAAAGTGTTGGTGTGTGCCCTTGCCTTGACGTGTTAGTTTCACCATAGTCATGGAAACCACTTCGGGGTCGATCCGGCAGGGGACGGGGCGCTGCTCCTGATGCTTAGGAACCGAGGGATTTTGCTCTGGAAACGGCGTCCTTGATAAGAGAGGAACACCTTGAGATGGCGAGGAGGTATTACGGGTGGAGCGAGGGGATAACACTGCAGGTGCTTTCCCCAGATGAGGGCATTGCGGACTCCACTGATGGATTTTTGAGCGTATACCTATACCATTTCGCATTTGGCCCCCCTGATAGGGTTGTGCTTGATTTTTGCTCGAAGTATCGGGTTAACCTAGCACAGATTCATCCATTGTTTTGGTGAATAGCGTAGATGATGAGATTTTTTGCGGAAAAAGTCGGGCTTGAATTCATGCTTGACCATTTTGTCAGGCTATATCGGCCCTTTCATCATCGAGGCATGTGAACTCTAAGGTGTCATTCGTCCATGCCCTTTGTTGTTGATGACGAGGAAGGCGGGGATCGAGAGTGGTCCAGTTGGTTTATCCGGGTCCGAATGACCGATATTATCCATGTGGAGTTTCTGCCATTTCTCGAAGGGTAGAATCATGCACATGAGTGAGGCGTTTGGCGTTTTTTCAGATTTTGCATATAGCGAAAACCAGCTGAGTAATTATGTTGTCTCCCTTATTGCAGCAACTTTGTGGATGTCGGGTGAAGTCTATGACCTGCCCGGCTGGGTCCGGAGGCTGGTGACCCATTCGTCCTGCGACGAGCGCATGTGGCGAGTTGTGCTTCATACTAGATGGGGAGCGCAATACCAAGGTATGTGTGTATGCTGCCTTTGCCTTCATATACACGAGGTAACACTTTCCCCTTTCAATTGCACCAGATTCGCTGTTTGCAGATATCGGGCGGTTCCTTAGGATGAGGCAATGTTTTTCTAAAGAGGGGAAGGGATCATTAGCGTCTGGACCGAGGGACGACGGCAATAAGAGGGATCAGCACCTGCGGTGTGACAGAGCCTTTAGCGGTGCTAGTCGGGCTCATATTTCCGAGGAAGGGGCGTCGCCCGAGTCTGCTGCTCCCAGAGAGCCTGACTCCCGGCCGGCGGTTCCTTTGAGCGATCATGTCGTGCCCGAGGTCGGTTCTTTTGGGGCTGCATGGGCAGGATCAGCAGGGGTGTGCTCTGACTTCGAGGAAGTTCGTCGACTTCACTTTGTGGTGAGTTTATGCACAGTTTCCCTGTATCTCGTGTCCTTCTCCCTCTATTGAACCTTTCTTGTGCAGGCCTATGATAGGCTTAGATCTGAACTGCGTCGTCAAGGGGCCAAGCTCCAGAAGATTCTAGATGAGGGCGAATCCCTTAGGCTTCTTAGCAAGGAGAAGGAAGTTGAGCTGTAGCATTGGCGATATGAGGCGTACCGGAGCTCAAACTATGAGAGCTATTTGATGGAGCAGGTAACTTCCTGTAGTACGTGCTTCGCTCCTTTCTAACCTTAAGGCTAACTCCTTTTTGTCGTTTTAGTTGCAGAAAAAGGTGGAGGCCTTGGAGTAACTCAAAGGAGACGTCAACCGCATCAGAGTTGCTTGCGAGGAGCTAAGGGCTCAAGTGCAGGCTCGAGCTTTAGAGGAGATGAGCGCCTCGACTAAGGTCCCTGCCTTTGAGGTTTAACTCAGTTTGACTCATGACAATGCCAAAGTTCAAGCAGATATGATTAGGAAACTTGAATCTGATCTCTCGAAAGTCAGAGCCGAGATAATTGATGCTCAAGCAAAAGCGGCATTAAGCTAAACCAAGGTTGATCGTGAGATGGCGATTCGTATGAAAGATGCTCCTGATACCCAAGCTGAGTTGAAGAGAGCCCTCGACCGGGAGAAGAGGATCGAGGAATATGTTCGTTGTAGATCCTGGAGAGAGGTACTCGAGGAGGTCGGTGCAAGGGGCTTCGCTCTATCAGAGGAGTTGGCTCGAGCAAGGGCGGACGAGCGGATGCTCGGTCACTTCTTATTGACGCTGCGGAGGGAGAATTTGACAAGCTGTAGACCTTTAGCACAGAGTGTAGATTTTGCCGTTTTGTCACTTTGTTTCTGATATACGTAAGGCATGCCTGTAGGTGGAGAATGCGCTTTTTCACACATGTAATACATAAGAAGAAACTTGAAGCTTTGTTTCTCCTGTACCTTTTTTCTGTCGTTTCTTTCGATTGGGCAGACTGGTTTTGGTGTTTGGCGAGATCCTCGTAGGTCCGAAACTGATCGGACAGGTCTGGGGGCTCTTACGCATGATTCATGACGTGAGCAGGTGTTGGGGCCTCCGTGCTTGGCCCGGTTGTTTAGGCTTAGTTTCCGAGTTGGGCTCCGACTCGAGCCTTCTTGTCCTTGAATATTTTGTGCCCGTGCGGGCAGGTAGTAGTTGTTTTTATCTTTTGCCCTTGGGCATTTGCCGTTCCAACTGTCTTGGGTCCAGTCTCCGAGTTGCATTGTGACTCGAGCTTCAATTGACCCTCAAGCTCTTTCCTGCCTGTATGGGCGGATGCTGATGGCCCTTTGTGCTCTGGGTCAAAGTGATCGTACGGGCGCATGGCCTGGAGGTTTACTTGGCCAGCGACAGTGGCATTTATGCCATGCCCTTAGGCATACTGTAGCTTTTGGGTCCAGTCTCCGAGTCGCATTACGACTCGAGCTGTAATCGACCCTTAAATTTCCTTGATTTCCTGACCGGTGATAGTGGCACTTATGTCGTGCCTTTAGGCATATTGCAATTTCCGGATCCAGTCTCCGAGTCGCATTGCGATTCGAGCTGTAATCGACCCTTAAATTCCCTTGAGTTTTCAGCTGGCGACAGTGGCACTTATGCCATTTGGTCGTTGAGACCTTTTAGTATGTGGCCCGGAGGCTTGCATAGTTAACTATTTTGGATCCGTTCTCCGAATCAGGTTACGATTCGAGCTCATTTTAATCCTCAAGTTGTCAATTTTCAAGCTGGCAACAATGGCTCTTACGCTGTTTAGTCGTAGAGACCTTTCAATATGAGGCACGTAGGCTTGCTTAGCTGGCGACAATGGCTCTTATGTTATTTTTGCTCGTGGGCTTTTTTGTAGGCTTTGTTTCCGCTCGTTAAGGTCTTTTTATAGTATTTTTGCCTGACCCGTTATCTAGTTCCAGAGGAACCTCGATTTCAAGTTGTTGTCGGCGATATTTCGAGCACCTCATAAGGTTCATAGCTCGTAGGTCGAGTAGATCGACGCTCTTGCATTTTGGAACTGACATGGTTGGAGCTCGTTTTTGCCTGTTGAGGGAAGTCTGTTTTAATCGGTTCTTTCCGAAGTATATTCGGAGTAGTGGACTGCGATTTTTAGCGACAGTAGGGCATCCCCGAGTCACATTATTTTGGCTGTATCAGCTGTTTTGACCGTAGTCATATGCGTTTGGCCGTAGCCATTTTTTATCTCAAGTGATAGTTTAGGCGTCTACATAGAGGGTATGCCCTTTAGGGATTCTTACAAATGCGATGTATAGCCTAAACTTCGGGATTTCATGCATGTTGAGGTCTTACAGTTTGCCATGTCTATTGAGGTCTTACAGTTTGTCATGCCTATTGAGGTCTTATAGTTTGTTTGTCATGCCTATTGAGGTTTTACAATTTGTGTAATATAGAATAGATCTGGTTACGCTGAGGCTGCCCGCTAGGGGTCTTATAGTTTCGGGTTTTCCAATCGTATGGCGATCAACGGCAGTCTCCGAGTCATCGAGTTTGTTTAAGCTTGAAGACCGTTTCTCGTGAGCTCGGAGTTACCTTCTAGGGGCTTGATGAGCTCGGAGTTGCCTTATAGGGGCTTGATGAGCCCGGAGTTCCGACCCTGGGGTCGTGTAGGCGTTGAATCATTTAAGTCTCCAAGTATCTCGGGATGTATTTGGCGGAGAGGCCTTCGCCGTGAATATGCCAAAATAGCCTTTTTCGAAGTATAAAATGCCGAAAAGATATTCTTTATTGCTTGGCATAAATATAGGCCATGAATACATATTGTCTCGTTGCTCCGAGCTCGGCCTGTGTGGGTATGGCTCCTCCGATCATCTGATCTATTTACATGATTCTGTTTTGAAACTTAGCCCGTCATTTATTGGCCTTTCCGGGGGGACGGTGTCCCTTAGAGAAGGTCATCGCACGTCGTCTGACTGTAGAAGAAAGGACTGTGATCTCGTTGGATCCCTTTCTGGGAAGTACGCTGCTCTGCTAATAATCTTGCTGGCGGGACCTTCTTTAGGTTGGAAGCCCACTCGGAGATCCGGGGCCTCTACAGAATCTCCGAGTTGAGTTTAGAACTTCTGAATGCCTCGGCTGATTGCCTGGATATAGGTTAGTAAAAGAAAAGAAACAACAAAGGAGCAGAGTAGTTCTTCCTTGCTGCGGGATGGGTAGGTGATGTTTCGAGGCGTGAGCCCTGATACAGCCTTCTGCTATGTTAAACCAGGCTTGGCCGAAGATGTGGTTCTGTTTACCCTTTGATCCCTTCGAGGGCGGAGGCATTGATGCTGGTGATGGGTCATGTGGAGAGGGATTTACTCTCGTTGCGTGTAGCTCCTTGTTGAATGCTTTAATCTCACCTCTGTCGGGGAGTTTCATCCCTTTGGCAAAGTGGGGTTGAAGTCACCCCCGGGCGGTGTGCCTGTTGTCATCTGAATAAAACGTTCGTGTTTTGCGGCCTCGGCGTTCCAGCCCGAGCTCAAGCGGACTGTATAGAGGGAGCATCCTTCTTAATCGTTGTGGCGATCGGCGTCTGGAATCCATCAAAGATTCGAGGTGTGGGAGTAATTTGGTAGTCTGAACTCCCTATTGGCTTTGGCCTGACATCATCGGTATAATTGATCGAACCACCTGTATTCATGAAAACATGTTTTATTTGAAATAGGTCAAATGAAGGAAGGGGTTACCAACACGTTAATACGAGGCCGAGGTGAAATCTCGACGTCTCTTTGCTTGGATGCAAGGGTGTCCTTCGGGTATATTCCCCGGACCTGTCTTTTCCCGGCGATGAGCACTTTCACTCTACACTTTATGGATCTTTGAAGGGTGTCGCTGCCCCTTTACCGTCGTGGCTTGTCAGCTTTATTTTTCCCGATCTCCTTCCTCTATTGGAGCTTACTCAAGCCTGACCGCTCGATGATACTTGGTTGCGATCTCTATCGAATAGTATGGTTGTCGTTCTTTTGAGCCGGTGACCCCGCGCGCCCTGTGGTTCTTACGCCGGGCCATGGTTCTTTTGATGGGGTCTTGGTCAAATAGGTCTGAGCCGCCTGGCGTTCCTGGTTTCGCTTATGGTGATCACGATGTTTGGTATAGCAATGCTGAAATCGTACTCGACTGGGCGGGGTTTCCCTGCCAGCTGTGCCTTGTTGAATCTGGTTCCATTGGAGGTTCCTCGAGGGTGCTGTCCTTGGGATATTTCCCTATTGTTGCAAGGTAGGTTGCATCTCGAGTCATTCCTTCCATTTGCGGCGCATGGATGATACCTCCATCTGTCTAGCATCAACTTCTTTGCCGGGAGTCTGCTTGGATATACCAGACCCGAGGAGGTTCCTGGACGATTGTCCACGGCCCCGATTTGGGGCTGGTGCCGGGTGTGGGTATCCAACCAAACCTTAGCTGGGTATTTGATCAAGCTTCGCTTGAAATGTCCTGGAGTCGTTGGGCATGCTTCGTTTAGGCTTCGGGTGAAGGCCTATGTTACCTGATCATCCGAAACCGAGAGCGATCTCATTCGTCCTATCAGGGAATGGGGTGCGGTTTCCCGCGGCATTTCATTTCTTCTTCGTTCTGCCTCAGGTGTATCGGGCCCTCTCGATACTGCTTTGATGGCACCGGTGCGTGCTTCCGTGGAGAACCACACTGGTATGGTAAGCGAGTCTGTGAGGTCAGGTGCCAGGTAGTGGCGCTTCATCATGGCTTCTTTCGAGAGAGTTTCTTCGAACTTCCTCAGCGAGATGGGCTTGAACTCATCATCTTGGAAGTCGCTGCCTCTGAGCGAGCACCCGCAAGTGGTAGTGCACCAGTAGGGATCCGAGGTCCTGTCGCACCTAGGGAGTTTCGGCGTTCTGGATTTCTGTTAAGCGAGTTCTGGTACCGATTCCTCGGGAGACGGTTCCTGTAAGAGCTTCCACGAACCTGATTTGATCCTTTCGAAGAGATTCCCAAGAATCCTCACTGCGGCAGGGTCGGTTACCGATCCATCGTTACTTGATCTCTCAGGTACTAGCTCGACGTAAGGAGATGTTCCCGGCGCTACTGCGTTGGGAGTCTCTGGGCGACTTTGCAGTCGTGCGATAGCCAACTGTCATGCCTGCAACATTTCAAAAAATAACATGAAGACTAACTTCATGTTCTACCTGGGACGGAGTTTTTTGAGCTTCCCATTGGTCAACACGCTGTGTGCTACCATTGGTGCACGAGGCTTTGTTGACCCTGTTGCGCCTTGCAAGCCCGCGTCCGCTTGAATCGATCCAAATACGTTATCGGGGTCCTGCGGTATCATGCTAACCTCTAGAGCAGCCATACTGTCTTCGCTGTGACTTTTGGGGTAGTTGTTCTCGATTTTGCTTACCGAGATAGCGTTATCCTGAAATCAAAAGATCTTGGGCAAGAAAAAGTGTGAAAGATAACGTGCATTTGTGTGATGAAACCAGTAAGAAAATAATCACTATTATTTTTAGCCCCACGGTGGGCGCCAAACTGTTTACCGTGAAAATGGTAACAATAATTAAATTTGTAAATAGGATTCTAAAAATACGTGATCTATTCCCGAGCTAGTTTTTAGAGCAGTTGATGCTAAGAATGCTAAGTATAATGATGAAAAGCGAGCTAAAACAAGGCAGTAATCAAACCAAAGGGGGGCCTGTTTCCCAGATGCAACCGATCAACGGGGGCCTCGGAGTCAAGGTTCGAGCTGAGCTTGGGCTTCCGAGGGCAGTCAGGAATAGGGTAACAGGCAGAGATATGATCGAGCAAGGCTCTATGCTGCTAATATTGAATGATATAGTGAAGAACAAGTAAAAGAATGATAAATGCTAAAACGGCCTCGGGCCAATGAGAGCGAACAACTTAGAAGAAAAGAGAGAGAGAGAGAGAGAGATATCATTGCACTTATAGAGAAATGGAGCAACATCAGCCTTTTACAAGATAGGGCGAGTCCCTTTTATATAGGAGGGGAGACTCAGCTACAAGCAAGTGGAGATTAATTACAAAGTATGGCGATGGGATGGCTTGACGTGATGCCTCAGCATAGGCACCGGATAGGTCGGGCCTGTCAGATGTAGCCATGTGCCTAGGGGGATTTCCCCTCTGTCCTGACTTCGTTTCCTTCGAGTCGGGCTTCGACTAGCCCCAAGGCCGAGAACTCGGTCGCGGCCTCCCGCCCTCGGGGTCCCGGGGCATGCTTTCGAAATGTCTTGATAGCGAGAAATCAAGTCTTTTGATTTCGCCACGTACATCATTTTAGCCTGTTTCCTAATATATTGTTTCTTGTCTTAATTGCTACTTGCTCATAAATATTTCCATGTTTAATTGCTTCATGTTAACTGTTGATTTCTCTATTGAAGTATTAATTGTTTCGTAGTTTTATTTTATTTCCTTGTTGGATTATATTGGTTTATTAGTTCTTCATGGTCACTTTGGTTGGTCTCACTGTGTAGTTTTTAACTGGTGAAGCTTCATAATTGTAGTGATATTCCAATATGCTAGATTAAGGTATAAGTGTTGTAGAGGATTTGAGTCTTTATTTTTGTGATTGGTGCTAATATATATATTGGGATCGGGTTTCACGCCGCAACAGGAAAAATAAGGGTGAATATAATTGTCTGGTGGGATCAGGTTGCACGCCGCAACAAGAAGTAATAAGGGTGGACAAGTGGGATCGGGTTGCACGCCAACAGGAGGAATAAGGGTTATATATATTGAGGAGTAATAAGGGTGTACTGGTGGGATCGGGTTGCACGCAGCAACAAGGAGTAATAAAGGTGAATATTTATACTGTTACTGATTATATGGTGGGATAGGGATGCGTGTCGCATCAACTATTGTTTATGTATTCATTTTTGCTGAGGCTCATTATTGTGGTGTTGAAACTCCCTTAAGGATTGGTTATAGCTGAGTATTGGTAAAAGACTGGGTTCCATATTTATTTAATGCTAGTTACTGTTATATTTCATTCTGTATTTCCTTTCTGTTTTAGTATCAACTATTGCAGGTTATATATGTTGTCATGCCCCGCCATAGCCTCATCACTACCTCGTCGAGGTTAGGCTCGACACTTACCAGTACATGGGGTCAGTTGTACTAATATTGCACTCTGCACTTTTTTGCAGATTTCAGAGCTAGTGGCTGATCGAGAGGTTGGTTGTTGTTACTGCATTCAGGAGACCCAAGGTAGTCTTGTAGGCGTTCGCAGGCCCTGGCATCCCCTCATATCTTTACTTCATTTCTGTTTTACTTTATTCGAGACATGTATTTTCTTTCAAACCATTACTTGTAGTATTCGTAGACTGTTCATGAGTTGTGACACCAGTTTCTGGGTAGTATTTACTTCTATTTTCGTTAATAGTATATGAGTAATCATTTAAACTAAGCACTTCCGCTTTTATCTCCGCTGATTTAATTTTGTTAAATTTTAATTATAAAAGGATAAAGGAAAAGGTGTAATAATCTGTAACGTTGGCTTGCCTAGCGAGTACAATGTTAGGCGCCATCACGGTCCCGAAGGTGGGAAATTCGGGTCGTGACATCATGTGCATACACAAACCGGTGAAATCTTGATACTGACTTCTTATGAGGTTGGTACTGTTCTAACTAGATTTATCGTAGAGATGTTATAGAATATAGTTGTCGTACTATCTCTTTTGTACCTATGATATTTAGAGTGATTCTATAATGTTTTGAATCGTGATTTCTATACTCATGGAGGTCTAATAATCAGACTCCTAATTCATTTAGCTAATGTAACTCTTTAGTTTCCTCTTCTCTCTTAGCCTTTAAGTAAGTTTACTTTATCTTCTGATCTGCATCTCAGGGTATTAGTTATTACTTTAGCCCCTCGTGGATGCTATGGAACATCCATGATATAACCTTCTAGCAATTCAAGCCTTTGTCTGTGACGTGGACTCACTTTGCCCTTTTAACTTATACTGGAGTCTCCATAGCTGTATCATTTTCAGCATATATGCTGCATGGATAACACTCCAAAATCTTAAGTGTGTTCATAACGTAACTAACTCTAGGTTATTGATAAATAATTCCTTTCGCGCCTTCTCAGCCTTATGTAAAAAGTAAGCAATTACTTTTCCTGGTCGTTCTGCCACTTGTTGTATGAATACTTGACTTGTCTTAGTGTCCAAGCCTATTGGAATTTCATGCAATTCATATGATCTCGAATATTACTTTTGGATTTTTCTTCTCGTTCCTTAGTCATGATAAGTGCTACTTTCTTATGGAGTGCATACAACATTATAGTGAGACTATTGTTACAAGAGCATTTCTTCTTTAGGTCACTATGCTTATGTTGAAGCCTTCTTCCTTATTTCTTCAGCTATTCTTTCGTTGCAGTGCTTAGGGAAGACCCTCTGACTCTTATAAAGCTGCGAGTTTATTATATTGTATACCCCACGAAATTTCTGATGTTCTTACTCGCCTATCATTATCCTTAGTTACTTACCTCCGCGCCCTTGTGCTCATAATTGTCACTCTCTTTTATTTTAATAAAACATACATGGTACATTTAATGGCCCCAACTCCTATCTGAAAATTTTTAGACGATTGCGATCTCGTATATGCGAGATTGAATTCCCTATGATGCGGGTCACTATATTTATCTTGCATGATCTATTGATTTATCTGTGACCTCTTGTCTAGCCATAACCAGGCTCTTCCTGAATCACTGCGTATTACTCATTGGAACATTTTCATATCTATATTCTGCATAATCTCTCTTGGGATATATCCTTTGTCTTAAATTACCTCTTGCACTAGCTCCTGATGTATCAACTGTTCATTCACACTTATTTATCAATAACATCCTGGCCGAGAGCGTTTACTGCCTCTCCTTGGTGTCGTGCTTGCATAATGTTCTGGAGTCCCAACATATCTGTAGGATCTAAATAAATGCAATATCATCCCTTTCTCCTTTTTACCACATTCTTCCTTTACCATTCCATAGTTACCTGAACCACTTAACTCCGACTTAATACCATATCACACTATATTCCTCCCTTTAAGGGAGTACTAAGATTTAGTACTACGATGATCTACATATAGATATTTTTCCTCTTCATCTTTGGCATCTTTTCATATTAAGAGAATTTTAGAGATCGCATTCCACCAATAATAGAATGGACAACAAAAGAATAACCTTTAAAGTTCATTCAGGAAGACGCTTCCCTAAAGCAAGCACTGTGAGCATAGTTATGCTTCAGGAAGTGTTCCAATTACTCTAGGTGTCACCCTTATGCGTAAGGATTTCAGTTATCCCTAGTACAGAAGGGTTACCATAAGGCTAAATTATGTTCAGTTTATCTTGCTCACTAGCCCATGCTGATTTCCCTTACTCTGGTGGTCTAAATTTTTGTTTTGGTAATCACATTGGCCTCACCAACTCATTTCTTAAAATGAGAATATGAATTTTGGCCTATACTCTTGTATTGTCTCAAGGAATGTCACTTCTTGTCTTTTCCTTCACTTGACTATAGACTCTACCATCATATCATATTATGATTTATCGTTACCACCCTTTTATCATATCTTACTCATAATGCTTCATTTACTCTCTTCTTATTCTCCTGCTAATATCTCTGTTTATTACCTTATTCTAAAAATTTCAACAAAATATTCATTTGCCTTTAGCTCCCTTTTCTCTATCCACTGGCTCTTCGAGTCGCCTAGTATTTTCTCTTTACAAGGGACGAGAGCCATACAAAGGTAAATATTTATCCCTTCTAGGATTTCACTGCATGTCTTCTGAAATTTTTCTAGACATTCTAGTATTCATGTCTGACTGTTCTATTCTAGAGTACACCACCTAGGTGTCTCACAAGGATATCTATTACCGCGTTTGCACTATCTTTCAAAAATTATAGCTAATGATCATAATTCATCCACCATTTTGGGTTACTCTAACCCCAGTTGGATCGTGGTGTCCCATCTTTCTCTTAAACAATAAATGTTAGCTCCCATAGGGCATAACTAATATGGGTGTGTCCAATTGTACATAGCTTCTGTTACTGTTGATGGTAACTCAAATACTTATATTTCTCTGCATGAATTTTAAAAACTAATAATCTTCACTAACTGGGTACCTCGTACCCTTCTCCACTTTGCTTCTATTATATGTTGAAACTTATACTTTTACCTTCTAATACTCCTATGGCCTGCTATTCATGGGTTATGTTAGATATTCCCGTCTTAGGGTCTTAAGTAGGAAATTCGCACATCTGGTACGTATGATCTGATAGGGCCTCAAATCGGGCCATATTGTCAAGAATTCTCTCTCTACTAGTGCACTAACTTGTTGTTGTAGTAGCCCTCATGCTAGCTATAATTTTTCAATTTGCAAGCATTTCTATAACTCACAAACATAAGTCTTGGCTCGAACTCTTATGATTCAGCTCTATAGCACGATGTGGATTTGAAAGAAAGGTAACATACTCCTAAATGCCTTGTAGCTTCATATTTATATAATGTGGTGCACACCACATCTATTAACAAGGCTCTACTAAACAAGGCTTATAGATTCCCTAGGATAGAACTACTCTGATATCAAATTTGTCACGCCCCGAACCTGACGAGGCGTGGCCGGCACCCGGTTCTATACTCGGCCCGAGCGTACCACTCTGTAACTGTAAACTCTGGAGGGGTAACCATCAACTTAGGCCGATGAGGCCATATTCTGAATCATATGAAAATATCATTTCTCTTATCTGAGGGGTAAACATACCCAAAAACTCATATGTATATAAATGTGGAGGTTGACGAGGCCGCCATGAACATCTACTAATATACAAACAATACAGTACTCGTCTACAAGCCTCTAGAGATAATTGAATTGTACCATAGTCAGTACAGGGCCTCGACCTATCCATCAAATCTGTATATATAAAATTGACTCCAAGGTCTAGACCTGGTAACTCCGAGAAAGTGGAGCTTACCAATCAAGCTGATGTTTGACTCTGTCTGCTGGGAGGGTCTGTCCAACTATCAATGAGGACATGCAAGCATGAAATGTAGTGTCCCCAGCAAAAAGGACGTCAGTACGAAATAATGTACCAAGTATGTAAGGCAACAGAATAACTGAAAGCTGAAACTGGACTGATAATATAATAACTGAAAGTAACTGGGAGTCAAAGATAATTTGAAGACATGCTTACCTGTTGATACTGACTCAACTCTCTCAATATAGTAAGTAAAATAGTTGTCCGACCTTATAAGGCTTGGTATGTGTAACTGCTCTGACATAGTACGGTCGCTCATAGGTGCTCGGCCATTCTTGGCTCGCTCATAGGCGTTCGGCCACAGTAGGCTCGGTGTATAACTCACCATCTAACCAGAGGTTTCCTAATAGGGGCTTGCTCATCGATTATAGCTCGATGGTAGTGAAAATACTGTAATACTGTATATTTAGACTATCTGCTCTCTTAACTGGAAGAAGACAATACTAAATTGAATATGAAGTCCCAAAAAGGGAGAATACTGAAACTTATAAGACTAGGATAATGTATATAAATTCAGGAGTATGAACTTCTCTTTATGCCTCCTTATCAAACATATATAATTACGAGATCATGCCAAAATGAAGGAAGGGATTAGACTTAACATACCTTATCACAATATTTCAAATCACCAAGTTGAACACGCCTCTTCGCACCTTATTCTACAACAATGACAATAATACTATCATTAAGTTACGAAAGTTACAACTATTGCACAACGAATGACAAGCTTATTTTGTATAAAAACAGGCAGCATCTCCCCTGTAATCCTTACTTCCTCCACATTCAAGATAACACCAACAACACAAGAACACAACAATATCAACATATATACATTATTTTCCAACCTTATATACACCACAAAATACTACAAAACAGCCCAACACACCCCAATCTCTTCATACACAAAAGACCATCATAGTAGTGTCAAACGACCCAAAAATCTTAGGACGAACGACCAGCCCTCCACCCTGAATTTATGTGGTGTTTCTCCATACCCTTCCTCCTCCAAAACTCTAGAAAACTGTAGTAAAACACGCAGCCCAACAGCAACACAAAACAATCCACAAAACAGTCTGCTACAAGTGAATAACTCGAACTCACGGCTTCCGATCATCGTCCCGTGAATTCTTACAATTATATAACGACTTACCATTACTTTACAACAGAAAAAATGGATGAAAGAGAGCAGTAAACTTACCTTATTTGTTGGATAACTCAGCTCTTATCTTGGTTCTTCAAACTCTAGGTTTTACCTCCAATTAGAACTTGAAAGGGAGAGAAAAGCAATTAGGGTTTGTGGGTAATTTTTTGAAGGAAGTTTGTAGGGTTTAATGTATGGTTATTTATGATATATAATGAGGGTTATATAGCATGAGATAAGTCCTTAAATGGGCTCTTTGGCTGACCCGAAATAGCCTCTTTTGGGGCTCTCATTTAACCAAGTAGGTGACACACCTACTTGTAACCTAGCAGCATGCGCAGTCTCGGAAAAATGCATATATCTCTCTACTCCGATGTCGTATTGACAAACGGTTTAATGCGTTAGAAATTACACTCATAGAGCTTCAATTCGATGGGTGGAACACTCCATAACTCTAAGTATATTGGATAAAAGCGCAGTTACATTCGATCTAAATTTTCAGTAAAACTTATAAACGTAATTTGTGATGACTTTCATCGACTTTTGTTCCACAACTCACTTGACTTCAAACATAACACACGATTATCATACAACTAACATAACTCATAACATAACCTTCTTATCAAGTTAAGCACCCTAGTCTCATCCCAAAGTACATGTTATGACATTCCCAACTTGTTGACTTTCGACGAAATATTATTTTCTTCAATTTCTTAGCTTCTTAAACCTTCCAACCCTCTTTGTACTTGTTATTCATGATGTTCAATATATGTAACATCTGAGGTAAAATGATAACTTACTTTATATATGTAACATCCGAGGTAAAATGATAACTTACTTTATATATTTCCAAAGATGATCTCGTTTTTTATCTTACATCAATTGACTTAAGACGTATCTCCTACGTACGAAAACATGGTGTGTAACAATTTAAGAACCAAAAAAATTGAGAGAAAAAGGTGACTGCAAGCGTGTAAGCCCCGTTCAGTTAGTCCAGTTGGACCACGTGAATAACTGTACTATCGGCCAATATAGCTTCCGGCAGGACTCCATAGGCTCCACCTCGTCTCAGCCCATATCACGTATGAGATTGGAACTCACAAGCCGTGAAGCTTAGCTCGTTTCGAAGCTTGCATCTCTGATAAGCGGCCCGGGGACTTTCCTGGGCTTGACCTACTCACTGAATAAATCGCAACCCATTCACATCATCTTGCAGTCGAATTGGTAAATCGATCTTGGAAACCATTTTAAAACGACGCAAGAGCAGGTTCTGAAAACGGTGTGGGAAAATTTAGTTTTCTGCCCATAATTCACTCTAAGCACTAGATAAAGGAGTTTGTCGATACACCGACCGCCCACCTTAAATTAAATAAAATCACCACGTAATAGACGCCCCTCCCATTATCCACTTGATCGGACAGATAACTAACCACCATAAACAGTCAGAAGCTTTAGTTTTGTTTTCTCGTGGTGCCAACTATTTTCATTGCCTATGAACAATTAGAACATCAATTTACTCTCCAAAATCCCCAATTTGGGTCTATTTGGAAAGTCACGTGTAATTATCTGATAATGTATTTACTAGGATAGAAATTACTAAGAATGTACATAGGTCGAATTGATTCGAATTTTTTAATTATTAAACCAAACCAATAGTGTCGAATTTTTAAATCTATAAATCAAATCAAACCAACAAAGTCGGATTTTTCAATCTCGGATTTTTTGGGTTTTTGGATTTTTTCTGGTAAAGTCTTCATTTTGTGCTTTGAATATTTCTTTAGCCCTAGTAGGATACAACTATATAATGTATTTTTCAAAAAAATAATACAATAATATGAAATGAATCATAGCATTGTATTAAAATATTCAATGACAAAGATAATAAAATCACATAAAATCAATATTACTAATTAATAAGCCATATTAAAAATGAATATAATCTAAAATTACTATATAAGTCATGCTAAAATAAGTACTTCTAATAAGTACTAGTATTAATTACATGACTAAGCACTAAAAAAAGATAAACTAAATTATGCATTCTCATCATAAACCAACGCAAAACTAAAAATATATCCAACAATATTGTCATGTTTGATTGGGCAAGAGTAATTATATAGTTAAATTTAAAAAAATTAGATTAATATGTAGATAAGTTTTACTATGTGACAAACTTATATATAAATATCAAGTATTAACCTATTATGATGTGGTTTTAGTTTCTTTGTTATTTTAAACGTTGGAAAGTTTGGTTTTCATATATCCTCTATCTAAAACCCTCTCTCTAAAAAGTTTCTCTCTACAAAGACTCTTTAGCTCCCCTGTTCTAACGCGTACGGGTCACGCTCCACAAGATGGAGCTACCGGAAGGCATCCCTCCGGTGCATACGGCGGTTCTATCGCCCCCATCGGGCAAAATAGATCCCAAAGAAGTCACAAAACAAGAAAAACTTTCCTATGCTAATACCATTAGCACCCCATCTTCATCTTCTCAGATCCCCAACCCAAGCTCAAACCGACAAGAAAAAGAAAAAGTTATTGCAAGACACACGAATCACAACGACATGTCGGCGGTGATTTCAAAGCTAAGGACTACTATGGCATAATGGCAGATTCTTGCAAGTATACTATTGTGGGTAGATTTCTTAGACCGCGCCCCCAAATTGATCGAATTAGGTCAAGATTTAGGGAAATTATTTCCTTAAAAGGGACAGTCAGAATAGGGGTCTATGATAACCATAATGTCTTCATTGATCTCTTTAATGAAGACGACTGGAAAGTAGTATGGTTCCGAAGTAGATGGAATGCAAATATGGCTACAAAAGTGCTCGCCGAACTTCAAGCCAGAGGAGGACTTACCAGTCGCTCCAGCCTGGGTTCTCCTGCCCCTTACCATTTCATATGCACGATTGGCATTACATTAAGCATCTTTTGAGCTCTGTTGATACTCCATTTGCCCTAGATGCTGCTACAATGGGAAGAACTAGACCAAGTATGGCCAAAATTAGAGTGGACGTCGATTTGCTTAAGCCGTTACCACAGAGTGTATTTATGGGACAGGAATTTGATGAATCACCACTACAAGGTTATACCCAAAAATTAGAATATGAAGGTGTGCCGAAGTATTGTAAACATTGTCGGAAATTGGGTCACCGCATAGTCAATTGTACGGCTCTAGAAAAGGAAAAGGCTGCTCAAGAGAAGGAGGAGGGTGAAGATGACAAGATTACCAAAAATGAGGAGGATACACAATTTATGAACAAAATAACGGGAAACAACAGTGAAGGTAGAGAGGAGACAATTCAAGTAGACTCACACAGTATCGACATTGGAAAAAAGCAACAGGAAGATGGCCTAGACGATAATAAGATCATTAAAAACAAGGAGGAGAAAAGTATGAAGAAGAAAACTAATAAGAAAAAAGCCAAAAAGATGCCAAATAAGAAAAGCAAAGTCAAGTTCAAACATGCCCAGAACAATAGCAAGAAGAATAATGTCTCTATATCGACAAGCAAACAAAATAATCAATCTTTAGCAGAAATTAGGGACAGTATGTAGATTCATGAAAATCCAAAAGCTCTAGATGTACAGGATGAGGGGAAGCAGAATACTTCTACTGGAATTGGTACAATAGAACGGTAAGAAAGGAAGAAGGCTACTAACATACAAATAGAAGAGGGTAAACAGTCTTCCCAAGATAATGAGACTATCAGGAAGGAAGAAGGCAAGGCATACAAGAATAACAAACATGTTCACTGTGACTCAAACACATCTACTGTTCCATCAGAAATAAGAAATTTACCAAGTATAAGCTTAGTTGTCGACTTGGATGGCAAAGAATGGGAGTAAGAGGTTAACGAAGGCAGTACCAACAGAATCGACATAAACTACAAAAGGGGCTGTGATACTAAGAATGAAGACCTAGATGAGGTCTTGGAAAGTCAGAGAGATAATAATCTAAATTCTAGTAGAAGAGGGAGAAGTGAAACACGAAAAAGTAGCAAAAGTCAAAGAAACAGAAACTATCCTTCACAGAAAAGGAAACAAAAAGAGGATAACACCCCAAATTTTTCTTATGATTAGTGCAATCTTCTGGAACATAAGGGGAGTGAGATCCAAAAAAGTCATTCACAGACTTAAAAAACTTATTGACATCAACAACACTCAGTTCGTGGCTATCTTTGAACCTTTTATCTCGAAAGAGAAGGTAGATGGCTACAGGAGATTTTTAGGATTTCAATACTACCACTCAAATGGTAACAGTCAAATTTGATATTTTTGGAACTCTTTCAACAACAATCAGATCTTCTCAGAAAGCGATCAACACGTTACTATCAAGTTGGATAAGGCCATTTGCAATCAAGATATTCTCATTATGGCGATTTATGCTAAGTGCAACTCTGTAGAAAGAAGAGATCTTTGGTCCTCTTTGCAACAGGATAGTGGTATCGTGAATGATCCTTGGTGTATCGGGGGTAATTTTAATGTGATCTTTGATCCTAATGAAAAATTATAGGGTAAACCTCATAGAATGTACAAAAGCACCGATTTTTAGAATTGTATGGACAATTGTGGTATTACAGATATTGGTTACTCTGGGCCAAAATTCACCTGGTGAAACAACAGGAGACCAGGGAAGAGGATTTGGAAGAGATTGGATAGAGTTTTTATGAATGACATGTGGGATACTCTGTTCCAGAGATTTTCTATTAGGCATATGGCAAGAACCGGATCTAATCATAGACCTATTCTCATGAAAAATTTATCTTCTAATCATAATTATATAAGATACTTCAGATTCCTCAACTGTTGGACCAATCTGCCTGATTTTTTCAATATTGTCGATAATAGTTGGAGGGTCAATGTTAAGGGTAATCCTTTGTGGATCTTGCAAACTAAATTGAAGACTCTCAGTAAAAGGTTAACTCAATAGTCCAGGGAAGACATTGGGGACATTCATGATGTTGTTAACAACTGGGAAGAGAAACTACAATTCCTAGAGGATAAGGACATTGAGGATAATACTGAATTGAGCAGAGAAGAAGTAAATAGGGCCCATGCAGAATATATTAGATGGCTTAGCATTCAAGAATCCCTCCTTAAACAGAAGTCGAGAATGAAATAGTTTGAAGATGGTGACAGGAATACCAGGTATTTTCACTGCATGCTCGGGAAAAAAAGAAGGAAGCAATAGGTAAACAGAATCAAAAATCACAAGGGTAATTGGATTATGGGGAGAGAATTCCTAAAGAAGCAGTCAGACACTTCAAGGCACAATTCAATCTTTCTAAGCCAAATTTCAATCCTTCTATTTTTGAATGTATCCCAAAATGCATCACGGAGCAGGATAAAGCTAATCTCAAACAGATGCCTGATGAAGAGGAAATAAAAAATGTTGTTATGAGCCTTAATGCTGACAGCACTGCTGGATGGATACAATAGAGCATTCTATCACAGCTACTGGGAAATTATCAGAATAAATGTTGTTGCTTTTGTGATAGAGGTCTTCAAAGGAAAAGGTCTGACTAAATTCTTCTCTCATACTTGCTTAGTTTTGATTCCCAAAATTGACTCTCCTTCTAATTTTTTAGATTTTAGGCCAATTAGTTTGTCTAACTTCTCTAACAAAATCATTTCAAAAATCTCTCTTTAAGGCTTAACCTTTTATTGCATAAATTAGTCTCCTAATCAAAGTGGCTTTGTAAATGATAGGCTAATCTATAAAAATGTGTTATTAGCTCATGAAATTATTCATAAAATTTCTGATAAGAACAAAGGTGGGAATGTTGTCATTAAGCTAGATATGGCTAAAACCTATGATAGAATGTCTTGGCCCTTTGTACTCTTTGTGTTAAGAAAATTTGGGTTCTCTAATCATTGGACAAACATGGTTCATAACTTGATTTCAAATGTGTGGTATTCGATCATTATTAATGGGTATAGGCATGATTTTTTCTCCTCATCTCAAGGCCTTAAACAAGGTGATCCCCTCTCCCCCTCCTTGTTTATTATAGCTGGTGAAGTTCTTTCCAGATCCCTTAATAACTTGTACAATCACTCTGGCTTTATTCCTTTCTCTATGCATGATAAGGTCCCTAAAGTTAATCACTTAGCTTATGCATATGATATTGTTATTTTCTATAGTGGTAACTCTAAATCTATTAAATTTATTTTTAAGCAAATTAGTAACTATGAGGAAAGCTCTGGTCAACTGGTTAATAGAGACAAGAGTTTTTTCTTCACTGCACCTAAGACTGCTGCTAACAGGATTAATAGAATTAGGAAGTGTTCTGTCTTTATGGATAAGAACTTCCCTCTCACTTACCTTTGGCTGACCACTTTATGTGGGTAGGAAAAAGGTTGAATATTTTGACACTTTAATTAGTAAAATTATGAAAATGCTCAATGGTTGGTAGGGCAAACTCTTGTCTTATGGCGATAAGTCTCTGTTGATTAAAAATGTCCTTCAATTATTGCCTATTTATACTTTATCTACTATGCCTCCCTCCCCCCCCCCTAAGGGGGAAAAACCACTTGTAAATTAATTAAAAAATATTTTGTTAAATTTTTTTGGGGTACTTCAAGTGACCACAAGAGGTATCACTGGAGCTCCTAGAACAACCTTTTTGTGCCTACTGATGAGGGTGGCATTGGTGTACGTAGGTTGGAAGATATTAGTGATATGTTAGCTATAAAGAGATGGTGGAGGATAAGGTCCACATCATCTCTTTGGGCAATATATGTTAGGAGCAAATATTGTATTAGATCTCACTTGGTATTGAAACAATGGGCTGCTGGTAACTCTCATGCCTGGAGACATGTCCTTAAGATAAAAAATACGGCTGAAAAACACATGATTTGGCATATTAATTCCGGTTTTAGTAGCTTCTGATAGGATAATTGGACCTTAAAAGGTCACCTTGCGGGTCTAGTTAATAACAATAGAAAGAGTCATAAAACTTTGGTCAATGAATTCATCACTGAAGGCATGTGGGATGTTAATAAGTTGAATGTTGTTCTTCCTGAATATCTGATCAATCATATCCTTAGCATTGACATTGGAAACCGAGACAAAGAAGATAAAATTTATTGGGATCTTACGGAGAATGGCAAATATTCCAACAAGATAGCTTGGCATCTGGTAAGAAACTCTAGACCTAAACAACACCTCATGGGTAAGTTATGGAATCCTAGTGTTCCTTTTAACATGTCGTTTCTGGTTTGGAGGCTCTAGAATGAAAAACTCCCCTTCGATGAAGTTATTTCTAGATTTGGGAATAAATTATTTCTAGGTGTAACTACTGTGAGAACCCTATCTATTAAAATATGCACCATATTTTTGTAGAAGGACAGGCAACCAGTTACGCTTGGAAACTGTTTGGCTCTCAACTTAGCATTAGCTATCACCCCCACCCTATTAGAAATATCTTAAATAATTGGTGGAATACTAGTTCTGTAAATGTTGTACATAAACAGGTATTAAATATTACCCCCATTATTATATGTTGGGTACTGTAGAAAGAATATTGTGCCTGCAGGTATGGTGAACAGAAAATATTCAACTTCTATAAACTGCATCAACAAATCAGTTGGAATGTGAAAGCTGCTCTCCACAAATCATATCCAAAGTGTGACCTTCAAATGCCTTGGAATAGGCTATGCGACATAGTTGTAAGGTTACACCCCAAACTTAACACGGTAGTGCAATGGCAAAAATCATTATCGGGAAGACTCAAGCTTAACACGGATGGAAGCTTCAACAAGATAGATGGGACTGCTGGATTGGAAGGTGTTTTAAGAAAAAACAATGGTGAAATTATTATGGCGTTCTCGGTCCCTTATAGATGCAGCAACCATTATATAGTGGAGGCATATGCAGCACATTTTGGCATTACCTGGTATATTGAGAATGGCTATACAGATTTTACTCTAGAGTTGGACTCTCTAATGCTCGTTGATTTCTAAGGGGGGAGATAGAGAGCAACTACAAAATTTCTACGATCACAAAAAAAAAATAGCACAATTGAGGTGCACGTCTAATATAGACATTCTCCATTGTTATAAAGAAGCTAACCAACTTGGCAAAAATGGCATCAAAAGCTCAAAGTGGAGCTTTCTTCTTTTCTGGGCTGCAGCTTCCTAAAGCAGCCAAAGGCCCATTTCACTTGGACAAAAGCCAAATTCCAAGCACTAGAATTAAGTGGGACAAGGCCAATTTTTTTGTAAGCTCGGATTTTTTTTGTTTGTGGCAGGTGAATCTGATTTTATTATCACCTTCCTACCTTTTTTGAAAGGGAAATCTTTACCCTTGTATTGTAATATTGGCAACTATCTTTTGAAGTAATACAACACTCCCAATATATGGGAAATTATATATAAAAAAATTATGAGGTGTTTAAAATATTTTTTGTAAAAATATTAATTTATTATAAATTGGTATTAAATCATAAATGTTCTTACAAATACATAATATTATTAGTTAAATTAATTTAAAAAAATTGATAACGGATTTAGTTTTTACCAACTAAAAATAAAATTTTGAATATAAGAAAGTTAGATATGACCAAAGAAAGTATTTTTTTTTAATAAATATTTACACTAAAAATTGAAAAATGAAATTAGTAAAATATATTACCGTCTTTTACTGGCATGTCAACAATCTAAGAAATATTAAAATCCAATTAAAACAATTACATAAGTTATTCATACAACCAGAGAAATAAGCTCTATTATTAGCATAAGGTATATTATGCAATAAATTACTATTTAGAATTTTATTGTGATATCGATTACATTAAGTACAACTATAATGTCAGCCGTATTGACCATATTTATTTGTACTGATGACAAGTAGAATTTATGGAATGATTTTTCATTATTTGTATGAACTGAAAAGATAGGAAAACAGCAATTATAGAAATTTGCATTACCATACGATTTGATAGAACAATTCCACAAACTATTTCTAGTACTACTAGTTTTGGAGTTATAGCCCGTTTGACAAGCTTTTAAAATCAGCTTATTTTGAGGAGTGCTTTTCTCAAAAGTACTTTTTTAAAAAGTGTTTTTGGTGAGAAGTAGTTTGTGTTTGGCTAATTAATTTGAAAAGCACTTTTGAGCAGTAATTAGTATTTGGCCAAGCTTTTGAAAACTGCTTCTAAGTGTATTTTTCTCAAAAGTGCTTCTAAGAATAGTGTTTTTGGAGAGAAACTATTTTTTTCTGTTTCTCCAAAACTGTTTATGCTTCTCCTCAAAAGCACTTTTTTTTCTTCCAAAAGTTTGGCCAAACACCTCAATTTTTAGCCAAAAGTGCTTCTTTGACCCAAAAAAAAGCTTGGCCAAACAGGCTATTAATGTCTTTAGAATATTCTCACTGTCTGAAAAAGTTTTTGTTTTAAAGAAAAATATATTTGGAAAAAAAGAAGAAGACTCTAAAAAGTTATCTTGTAATTACATCCAATTCTCGCCTTCCGAATATGATTATTTCCTCTCAATTAAGCCAATTCTCAACAAACCAAATAATAACTTAGACAAACAAGCAAGCCAAATAGGCAACTTAATGAAAGAAACAACTTCACGTTTCGGATTTAGAAAATCTCTATTAGGAAAAGACAATTCGTGGATTTCGATCTTTGGGCCAGTAAATCGTCTAAAATTCTGACATGGCATGTCCGAGGAATTAGGGTAAACTCCGTCAGTGAAACATTTAAAAAAATCTGCAGACATCAAGAAGAGCTTACCTCACCAGTCAATTGCGTCTAATAAATAGATTGTTTTTCTAAACACGACACTTTCTCCGAAACACAAGCAAAGGCGGATGCATAAGTTCGATGGGTTGAACTCAACCCAAAAATTTTAATAAGAGCATTACTAAACTTTAACAGATAGCAAATTATGATTTCATAATTTCAAAAGTGTGATAGGTTTAGTAAGAACCTATGGTTAAACTCATCAAATTTTATAAACCCGCCTCTATGCACAGGGATGGGCGTAAATCCAGCTCGAACCTCAACCCAAGGTCGACAGGCAGAATAAATTTGATTGCTAGTGGCAGGTGAATGCATGTTAAAGCTCGATATAGCGCTGAGTAACAGAAAAATCAAATCAAGTACTGAAGTTAAAACTCGAGCTTTGTTTTTTTTTTTTGAAAATAAAGCAGTGGTAATTGACTACAGTTCGCAAGATTTTCAATAACAATGAGTATCTAGCGACTTGAATGATAGTTACTCCTAATTGCAGTGACAGATTAAGTATTTCAACATCAATATGTTGCAAATCTATGTTCCATAATCATAGGTTTTATGTTTAAAAACAGTACAGTACTGCCATGCATACAAAGTGGAGAAAAATTGAAGGGCAAAACCATAATTTCCAGCTAGCCAAATTAGAGTGCTGCCATACCAGCTGAACATTGGCTTTTCCATTCTTTTAGCCTAAGAGCTTGAGAAACATGTCATTCATATCAAAATAAAAGCATCTATGCTTAATACTTTGTAAAAATAGGATCAGGTAAAATCCAGAAAACTAATTTCCATTGAGTAGCATGACTAAATCAAACAAAATTGGATTTAACAAGTAATTCATGACACGAGAAAACAACATATTGCCATCAGCCAAAACTACTCCAGCCCAAGGCTCACCCTAAGCCACAAGCGTGCTAGCAGTGGTTGATTCGCTGCACATAAATCGAAATAAAAACAATCAGCAACCTTTAAGAAAGATGGAATAAATCTTGCTCTTAAACCAAGAAAGAAGTAAAGACAGCCAAAAAAGAAATAGTACGCGATAAGTTGGTTTTAAAACCATGTACGAAAATTACCAAAAACATATAAGAAAAAAAAAATGAAGAACAAATGTCAAAGCGTTATCCACTCTGTGCAAATGTCAAAGCGTTATCCACCTCAAAGAAGTATTCCTCTTTGAGAATATCAAATATGTATTACGGTAAGAAGTAAAGCTTTGATGTATTTAAAGAAAAATATATCCAAATCTGAAGGACAGCTTTCCTTAAACATTACAGTAGTTTATTTGGTACGCTTTCATAATGAACACCAACACAATTTAGATAGACCAAAAATATAAGTTAAACTGGAAAGGAGTAAAAGAAGATAGTAATAAACGAATAACACTTGGAATTGTTACAACTTTACAGCTTGCTGTATCTGAACCAGGACATTCCATTTCCAATGGAGTATATACCAAGAAGAATCAAGAGGTAAACAACAATAACATATACTATGTCTTAGTTGCGGTTAGCACACAATTCCTCACAATCCATTTTGCTCAATTTTTCTTGGTATCAGAAGTAAAAAGATACAAAACCTATCACAGCCAGAAGTTGTAGCAATTAGAAAGATTTCAGCCAACTTTTTAATTGTACAGAGGACGAACATTGAGCCTGACTCAGCTCCAAAAGCAAGTCCCTGGGGTGAGAATTGTCCAAGATCATTTAACGAGACACAACTCAATGACTCATTCCCCCGTAGGGCACTCTAACACCCCCTTTCCCTACGCATGCTCAAACGTGGACTTAACTTTTTAATCGTAAAGAGGACGAACATTGATCCTAACTCAGCTCCAAAAGCAAATTCATGAGGTGAGGATTGTCCAAGATCATATAACGAGACACAACTCAATGATTCACTCCCCAAAAAAATGTAGGGCACTCTTAACACCCCCTTCCCATGTGCATGCTCAAACGTGGACATTTGGAACGTGGACAGTACAACATGGAAGCTAAACATTGGGTATACAAAGAATAAAGATGACCCTGAATTTGATATAATTTAAAGAACATGGAGCTTGAGTCCAACTCATCCAAAAGCTAACTCATGAGATGATGACTACCCAAGACCATATAAGGAGAAAACAACTCATTCCCTCAAACGATGTGATAAACTCAAACATTAACAACTAGTACTAACTACTGCCCCTCTTTTGGGGCCACCAATTCACTTGAGTCAAGTAAGCATAAGCGGCATATGAACCACCTTCATGTCGAAGCCATGGAAAGAGCAAGTACATTACAGTTGTTTATCCAACTGTGGAAATCTCACAGAAAACTATAGCTCAAGATGAATAAAAGTAACTGGTCTCTAACTCTAGTAAGACAATCATTAGGAAGGAACCTAAGTTTCAGAATAGTTCTGCAAAAAGAATTTGTTTCCAGAAGAATAAACCAAAACACAAATACTTAAACAAGTTAACAGATAACCAAATCATCCGACAATCTTAATGGAAAAAAATAAAGAGTACTATATGCAGAGCACAGACATTGTAAAGCAAGAGATAGAGAGAGGGAAAGAAGCTTACTATTTCCAGACAGGTGGGAGCTTCTTTGTTTTCTTGTAATAGCGAGCAAGACGATGGATCCTGCTCTCCACCAAAATCAAGCGGAACTTGGAATCCTTATCCTTTCTGTTCCTTTCCAAATGCTTCCTAATAGCAACTGCCTTCTTAATCAGGTGGTACAGATCCTCTGGTATCTCAGGAGCAAGCCCTAAATCCATTTGCCCCAACAAAATACTCATATCTCAAAAACCAGATTCATCTAAGCAATTAATCCCATACCCAAAAAACACACATAATAACAATAATACCGTGAGCCTTGAGGATACGCAAGATCTTGCTGCCAGTGACACTCTTGACTTGTGCAATTCCGTGTGAGTCACGAAGAATCACACCAATCTGTGAAGGAGTCAATCCTTTCTTCGCAAACTTGCAAATGTTGTCCTCAACCTGAAACCGTACAAATCAAGCACACACATATAAATTTTCAAGACATATAAATAACACGAAGTTAGAAGTGACAAAAAAGTAGATGATTTTACATCAGGAGCGGAGATCTTGAGCCAACTAGGAGGAGTTCTTTTGTAAGGAAGAGCCGAAGCTGAAATACCCTTACTGAAACCACGACAAAAATGTTAGGCTAATTGATGGTCGGAGAAAGAAAAATGCAGATTAATTGATGGTTATAAGAGCTTAAAGAAGAGAATGACGAACCCGCGACTGTGCATGCGACCCATGATGGCGGAGTGAGGATTGGCTACCGGCGGTCAGCAATCGAGGCTTAGTTTTGGTTGTGTGAATAGATTGTCTACGAACCTTTGTTCTTTAATCTATGGTGTTTTACTAGGGTTTAGTGTTACGCTGGTGCTACTTTGGGCCTCTGTAGCCCAGTTTTCAGGGCCTTGTTTATCATTGAGAAAGAATTTTTTGTTTTACTGGGCTGGGTTGACAAAATTATTTGACAGAAGCTGGGCCTATGATTGAGCTTAGTGAATGGGATAGAAGCCGTACCCTATATTTTTGCCACCTTTTAACCTATACCCTATTTTTAAAAATTATTAATTTCGTAACCAACTACCAAAAAATCTATAATAATATGACCATTATACCCTTCCAAAACATATAAAAGATGCATCAAGCATACCCAGATTCAAATTCCAGATCTCCTCTGTATCTCCTCCATCACTCCGTCTCTCCTCAGATCGCCTCTCGCAAACCAGATTTGAACCAGATTTAAATTCCAAATTCAAAATTACAAAATACATTGTAAGTATTCAAATTCATCTTCAGATTTCAAAATAGTTTTTGAATTATATGTTTTCTGATTGATTGATTGAAGTTATTTGACAAACTTCACTGATATGCTGAATTTGCATTTTAAATCTATTTGACGTTGAATTCTAACATTCTAATCTGACAAATATGCTGAAGTTTTCCGCTGCATCATATGCTGAAATTTTTGGTTTATTTGCTAAACAAGCTGAAGTTATTTATCAGCAAAACGAGCTGGCAAATAACACAACATTATATTAAAACATTATATGAGTGTTATTACTGTTTATTTGCTAAACAAGCTGAAGTTATTTACTTAATCAGTGTACGAGTTGAAGTTTTCCTCCTACACTGGCTAAAAAAAATAAAACATAAATTAAAATTACATATTGCTGAAGTTTTTTAGTTTAATAGTTAAAAACTTCAGCAGGAAGAGCTGAAGTTTTCTTCCTACACTTGGTAAAAAAAAGTAAAACATAAATTAAAATTACATATTACGCAAAAAAATTAGTTAATATTTAAAAACTTTAGCAGGAAGAGCTGAAGTTTTCCTCCTACACTTGGTAAAAAAAATAAAACATAAATTAAAATTACATATTGCACAAAAAACTTCAGCATAGTTGCTGAAGTTTTTCAGTTAATCTTTAAAAAGTTCAGCAAGAAGAGCTGAAGTTTTACTCCTACACTTGGTAAAAAATAAAACATAAATTAAAATTTCATATTGTGTTGAAGTTTTTTGGTTAATCTGTAAAAAACTTCAGCAAATGGAGCTGAAGTTTTACTCCTGCACTATGTATTTTATTATTATTTTTTTGGAAAAACTTCATACCAAAAAATACTTATGTTTTCACGAATATGTAAAATATTTTTCATATAATTTTTTGTATGCTGAAGTTTTTTTAGTTCATTTGCTAAAAATGCTTAATATTTTGTTGTGTAATATGTAATTTTCGGATAAATTTTTGTTAATAGCTCTGTTATTTTTTAAGTTTAAAAAGAATTTTTAGTTCATGCTTAAAACTCAGCAAAGGGAGCTGAAGTTTTCATCAAGCACTGTATATTTTATTATGATTTTTTTGGAAAAACTTCATACCAAAAAATGCTTAATTTTCGGATTAGTTTTTGTTAATTCCTGCTGAAATTATTTAGTTCATTTCCTCTGTTATTTTTCGAGTTTGAATAGAATTAATATTAAAAAAACACACACAAAAAACTTAAAATAAAAACTGAATATTTCATTAAACATTAAAAACATAAAATAAATTACATAAATAACATTATAATCCTTTAACTAAAAGGATTATAGAAAAAGAGAAAAACTAATCGTCCATGTCATCATCATCATCGTCGTCGTCACTACCAGTTGGACGAGCATCTTCATCAGCAAGATTATCAAATCTTGCAAACATCACAAGTGTATCAAGCTTGTTGTTGATTTTTTGCAGCTCCCTATCGTACTTTTCTATGACCTCATCAAGCTTCAACTCAAATGCCTCAATGATGTCTTGCCTGATTTCGTCCACTATTTGCCTGATGACAGCATCTATTTTTGTCCTTTTTGTATTTTATGTCTGCTAAAATATATGTGTTTGAGTGAATAAACTCACAAGGTATAGCGTCCTTATATAGGCAAAAAAAAACTTTTGCATGGTCTATGAAAAGGCAAAGAGAAATTTTAAACGTTGTCTAATGAAAAGCGTGCATGAATGTGATAGGAAAGTAATTATTACACGAACACATACCCCAACGTAATATAATTACTACTTTAATTATGTTTGTTATATTTACTCTTGTAACATATACAATTAATGTTGAAACATGCTCAAGTTTGTTGAATTCATTTGCTAAACTTCAGCCCAATGTGCTGAAATTATTTAGTTCATTTTTAAAGCTTCAGCACTTAATGAGCTGAAATTTTTTCCCCTGGATTCATGAATCCCTGTCAGACGGCTTTTTCATAAAAACTTCAGCTGATATGCTGAAGTTATTTAGTTTATTTCTAAAAACTTCATCACTTAAAAAGCTGAAGTTTTCTGTGCAGGATTCATTAATTATGTCATACATTTTTTTTCAAAAAATTTCAGCAGAAGATGCTTAATTGATTTAGTTCATTTGTAAAAATTTCAGCACAAACAACCTAAAAATTCTTCTGTTCACTTTCCTAATACTTGCCACTAAACATGAATCTGCAGGATGAGTTCGATTTGCGTTGTTATAACTTTCAATGGGAGGTGGACTCCTGGTTTCAAATACTTGGATCATGATACAAAACTTGTTCTACTTAATAAGCACATATCATTCAATACTTTCCTGAAGAAAATTAGTGAAGTTGCAAATATTGATTCAACCAGATGTTCACTAAAAATATGGTTTGATATCAAACTAAATACAAGCAAAGGAATGCTTGTAACTTCAAATGAAGTACTCAGTACCTGTATACATTTGCTTACAACTGATTTAGCCTACAAGAATTGTCATTTCGTCATCAAAAAAATACAACCTTCCTAATCTGCAGCATTCAAACAATCTCTTGCATATGTGATAGATTCAGAAGCTTTTGTTGATTATCAACATGAAGTAGGACAACCAATAATGGAAGTAGACAACGAGCAACAACCTTCTAACATTACAGCTGCTTCAGAATATATAATGCTGCAACAATTACCCGCTCCTCCAATAAATTCATATCAATTTGTCGATGAATAAGAAGAAGAAGGACAGCTAATAATGCAAATTGAAAACCAACACACAATCCAACAAAGTTTTTTGTTACCTTCTTCAATGATAAGCAACAACGAAGATGAAGTAAACATGGAGCTTATACCGATAACATCATATACAATTGAAGAAATTGCTGAAACTTCTAGTGCTTCTCAGAAATCAAGAAAAAAAGTGAGGAGAAAGCTGAAAGAATCTCCACCATGTAAAATACTTAGGCACGATGCATTGCCTGAGGAAGTAAGAGTCGGATCAATTTTTGAGAACAAACAAAACATGACTAAATTTTTTTGCAGCTTGGAGATAAACCAAAAAGTTGAATTCACTACTGTTAGATCATGTTCAAAGAGATACGAGCTGAAATGCATCATGGACAAATGCGGTTGGAATGTACGTGCTACCAGAATAAAAAATTCCACACTATTCAGGGTGATAAAATATCATAACAACCATGAATGCTCGGTTAATGCAAGAAAATCAGATCAGAAGTGTCACACCTCCTTTTTGCGCGCCCGCCCCCGAAGGATAAAATGCGCGAGGGAGTTTTTCCATTTTAAGTGACAATATTCGAAATGGGATTATTTATTTAATTCAGAGTCGCCACTTGGGAAAGGTTTGGCTTTTGGTGTCCCAAGTCACCAGTTTATCTTGAATCCCAAATCGAGGAAAATATTAGACTTTCCAAATGAAGTCTGCGAACCAGAAATTCTAAGTAAGGAATTCTGTTGACCCGAGGGAAGGTGTTAGGCACCCTCGAATCCCGTGGTTCTAGCACGGTCGCTTAAATTGTTATAATGGCTAAATATCTGATTTAATACATGTTATTACTTATGTGCTTTTATTAAGTTTAAGTTGCTTTTATTATTATTTTTTTTTATAGAATTGCAACGTCGTGAAAATGCATCTCGAACCACGTAACAATCAATGCACCCGTGGTTGTTAATATATTCCGACTCCGTCGAGATTTGAATTTGGGTCACATAAATGTGCACCCGAATTTAAGAATGCAATTTAATTAAGTCGCGCCTAAAGAGTCTAACGTGTTATTACCTTTGGGGAGGGCAGTGAAATTCACTGAACGGTCCATCCCAAATTCTAAGTACTTTATTATGACCTATTATTGAGGGCCCCGCAATTTACATTTTATTTTTTATTTGGCGAGGCTCGTATAATTTTTTTAAGGATATCCTAAAGCGAATACATTTCTATTAAATTTGTTTCTAAAATGAATGAGAGAAAATCCTAACTCGTTACAAGCTTAAAAGAGGCGTAACATATTAAACGCTAGATTGAGACGAACATTAACTGAAAGGAACATTACTAGAAGTTATAAACAAAATCAAGAACGATAAAATAATATATTCGAACGTGATTAACTATCCTATAGCTAAATTAAACTCCTCATAATTGTATAAACAAACGAATAATTGTTCACGACTATTAGCGCTGAAATTAACCTTAATTATTAATGCTTGTTCGGGAGTTTAATATGTTCACGACTATCCTATAGCTGAGGACATGGCCCTTGATAGGGAATTATGGAGGTCGAGAATTAAGGTTGTAGGTTAGGGGAGAGTGTGAATATTTCTACAGCACAAGTGAGAGAGACTATCTAGTTAGGAGTTAGACTAGGAATGTCAGTGGTCGTCTATTGATGCAGGGCTTTACCTTCTAGTTGTACTATACCAGCCATCTATTTCGTATTTCGTATTTCGTATTTCGTATCCTGTATTTCATATTTCGTATCTCTTATATATTGTTGTTATTTTTATTATGCATTTTTATGGTACTAATATATCATCTCCTATTGCTTCTTTGAGCCGAGGGTCTCCTGGAAACAGCCTCTCACCCTTCGGGGTAGGGGTAAGGTCTGCGTACATATTACCCTCCCCAGACCCCACTTGTGGGATTATACTGGGTCGTTGTTGTTGCTGTTGTTGTTGTTGTTCGGGAGTTTATTAGATCCAAGCGCCGCACCATCTTAATAAAACTCATGCCTATTAGATTAGTGTTCTTAAAATTGTTGCGTTGTTTCGTGCTTCAAAATATGTAAAAACCTGCTGACCTTATTAATAGCCACTTCGTTTAAATGATGGGCCGATGCCAATATTAATTATTAATCTGCCTCATTAAAACTATGTTGAAACAAGGAGTCCAACAAGAGGGTTGACATACATGGCCAAATTGTTGGTACTAACATAACACAATATGAAAATTTGTTTGGGATACATTTTTCTGGAAATCAAATTAGACCGGATATAACGAGTTTGATAGTTCAAAGATCCAAACAGAAGTACATACAAATGCTTGCCATGATTCAGTTATACTATCATCACCAAATCAGACTAAATTGTTATACATATGGAGATACACCTGATTTAACAACATACTATTTAACAGTCCATATCAGTTAGAGTACATTCCAATTCATACGGAATAAATATAGTTGGAATGAGCTTAAACAAATACGGGCTAACTATCATTCAAACTATTCGCTATATTTTGAACACAAGTATTGTGAAGCAAACTACGTTCATTTCTTCATTTTTACTTCAACTTCAAGCTTTCAACAAACATAGTTTCAGAAATATGTACCTGGAAGTGCTTACAATTGAAGAAGAAAGAAGGGTCAGTAGAGCGAGCAGTAATTCGAAACAACAACAGCAAACACCACAGCAACAACCAGCCAATACAGGAATGATTCAAACCCAACCAAAACTCCAAAATTTCGACAGAAAACCAACAGCAATAGCAAATGTACCAAATAACTCGGGTAACAGCACAATGACTCGAAAATCACCCAAGTGCCTTCAAAACTGAACTTAAATGCTTTGGAAACTTCACCAAGGTAAACTTAACCAGAAAATCAACTCAAAAACAGACCCAAATCTATTCATTTTTTTTAATGTTTTTGTTTTGGATTTTGAATATCAAACTTCAATATGGAAATCAGAAAGAAAGAGCTGTTTAGAGGGAGTTTTGATGGCTGAAATTTCTTAGTTTTCAGGGGTGTCCTGCCCTCTTTTTTGATCTTTTTTTTCTCTTTTACTCTTGGCTGTCCCTTTTTATATCCCTATAGAAAGGAAGAACCTGCCTTTAAAGACAGGCTGCCCAGGGCTTAAAATAAGCCTTAAAGGCTGTCATCCACACTTAGGATTGTCTAGACATGGGGTTTTCTTCTACTTTAAACTGCTGAAATTCAGAAAGGTAGTGGATACCCTACTGTACAGCAGGTTCCACTAGTATTCTCATGTGCATCTTCAGCCTTTTATTATTAAACTCATCTTACATCTGACCTTTCATCTGTAAAGATGTCAGCCAAGGTGTATTTGCATTATAGATTATTCTAATGGTTTAACCCATACCCAAAACTGGCAGTCCACTTAACTTAAGCTCTGAAATTTCTCATTAAAGTTGCAGCTATAACCAATCCTTAAGTGGTTTCTGATTTAACTTAACAGACTACAAGCAATTGTAATCAATTCTCAACTGATTCAAGTAAGAATTAAATAGCATGAGTCAGATTACTACCATTCCAAACTGGAACTAATTGACGACATATATCGAATCGACTTCGCGAATTACAACCACACAATTAATAGCAAATGGTTAGAATCCAACAGTATTAATCAGGTGATTCAAATTGCACTGCCCAAAACAAAAGTTGCCCTGGAAACTAATTGATCGACCAAATTTATTTCAATCGATTATATAGTTTAACACACATACACTCAATCAATGAATAGAGAAAAATTCGACCAAATAAAAGGTCCGGGCAAGGGTGGACAGAATAGTCGACACAAAAATAAAAACAAATCAACTAACATTTGAACATACGAACCATTTAACAAAACAAACAACATGAACTGGCAAGGAAAAGAAGAAGAAAATACCTTAAAGAATTAAAAATCAGACGACCATGTCTCGGATTTTGAATCGAACCTCTTTTGGGGTTGAACGGACTTTAATCGAAGTGTTCTCAACTGAGAACACTTCGATTAAAGTCTATTAGACCCCAACCTTCTTGTTTAAATGGACAAAAACTCGGATTCTGGATTTCTAGGGTTCTTAGGGCGGATTTGGGATTCAGGTTTTTCTGGTTAGATTCGGACCAAACCAAGCTTGGTTTGGTCACGAGGGAGGTCGGGGGAGTACTTGGCATGGATTTGGGGGGGGGGTTGGCATGGGTTGGGGTCCGGCTCGAATCTTCAAATGAAGATTCGAGACGGTGGGGGAAGATTCGAGACCCACGGCTTGTGGATCTGTGTTCAGGGAGTCGAGGTGCCCTAGGGGTGTTAGTCTGGGGGTCACCGGCGTTGTTGCCGCCGGGTTTACGGTGAGGGGAAAGGGGGGCTGCACTAGGGTTCTAAGGGGTTTGGGTTTGGTGAGGGAGACGACTCGAGGGAGGGGGGTCTGGCTTAGGGCGTGGGGTGAGAGTATAGGGTTTATATATGGGACGGGGAAGTCGGATCCTGGTCGTTGGATCAAGAATGATCAACGGCCCAGATCTTTCACTTGGTGAAACGACGTCGTGTAATTTAAATGAGATTGGGTCGGTCTTTGGGGTTAAGTGGGTCGGGTATCAGGCGTGGGTATGGAGACGTGATCTTGGCTGTTGATCAATCTGAGATCAACGGCCTAGATCAAGTATGATCAAAACGACGCCGTTTGGGCGTTCTCTGAGGTTGGCTGATCTGGACCGGGTAAAACAGTGCTTTTGGGCCTGATTTTGGGTCCAATTTAAATGGCTCAATTCCGATTTCATCTAATTTTAACTCATTTCTTTTCCTTCTTTTAATTTTTGATTTAAATAAATTTCCTAAACTAAATTGTAAAATCAAAATAAAACTATACAAATATTAATTAATACCTAAACAACAATTATCACTCACATTAAACATTTAATTAAAATAAAATCACTCAATGACAACAAATAGAATAAAAGATGCATATTTTTTGTGATTTTTCCTTTTAAAACAAAATTATGGTTCGATTAATTCCTAATAGTAGAACGATATCCTAAACTCACATGCGACATATATTTTTTGTATTTTTATTCGACAAAACTAAACAACCACAAACAAAACTACAAATAACTGCCAAAAGTGCCACGTAAACTCCAAAAATTGTACAACAAAACCAATTGTTTTATTTTTCGATTTCTTTTGGAGTAATTGTCGTGTAAACAAAAATCACGTGCTCACAGCTGCCCCTTTTTGTTCGAAAACATGCGAGGTTTTCGTGCAAAGATAAAGTGAGCGGATATGAACGATTTTTGCCCGTTGGACTACTCCGTGTGAAGCACATTTTTGAAAGATTTGACCGAATCTTTGCTTCAAAGATTTCATACATATCCTGTGCTAAACAGGAATCAGGTCAATGTAGTTCGGGAAACTTTGGTAGCTGGGACTACCATGGGATTGCAATGCTTGTTGTTACTGCTGTCGCTGTTGCCGCTACTGCTTCACCGACCTCCTTATTACAACCAGAGGTAATTGAAACTGAACTAACTACTTATGCCTGTCAACCGCTTGTTACAAGATTCCTATCTATAGCTCTTATGCAACTTGATCTTGGGTCTTAGCTGATTCTGCTTGTAGACTTCGATCTAAATCTTGAAGCTCGCAAGTTGTAGGTGCTTGTTTATTTCTGCAGTATTGAGTGAAACGGGATTGGCGGAGCTCGGGAATTTGATCCAATTTTTGAGCGACCTGCCCTTTGTTTGTTCCAATATGTGGGAACATCTTCTTTTTTTTTGTTCTTTTTTCTCTTTCCTTTATTCTGGATTGAGACTCATCCCGTAGGTCGTCTCGATCCATGCACCTCGAGGTCAGACCTGCTGAGACAACAAAACAAACGAACGGAATTTTCTGCCCTAGTTTCACTAGGAAAATTTCGTGAGTTAATTGTCATGAAAATTTACAGCACTGATGAGGGGATTGGAAAAACTCTAGTCTACAAAACGCAACTCAGGGATTGGAGCCCTAATGTCGGCTAAAAGAAAGTCGCTCAACTCAGGGGTTGGAGCCCTAATGTTGGATAAAAGAAAGCCACTCAACTCAGGGGTTGGAGCCCTAATGCTGGCTAAAAGAAAATGCTCAACTTAGGGATTGGAGCCCTAATGTCGGCTAACTGGAAAAATCGCTCAACTCAGGGGTTGGAGCCCTAATGTTGGCTAAAGAAAAGTTGCTCAACTCAGGGATTGGAGCCCTAATGCTGGCTACGGAAAATTGCTCAACTCAGGGATTGGAGCCCTAATGCTGGCTACAGAAAATTGCTCAACTCAGGGATTGGAGCCCTAATGCTGGCTAAAGGAGAAACGCTCGACTCAGGGATTGGAGCCCTAATGCCGGCTTAAAGGGAAAAATGCTCAACTCAGGGATTGGAGCCCTAATGCTGGCTACAGAAAATTGCTCAACTCAGGGATTGGAGCCCTAATGTCGGCTAAAAGCAAGTTGCTCAACTCAGGGATTGAAGCCCTAATGCCGGCTTAAAGGAAAAAATGCTCAACTCAAGGATTGGAGCGCTAATGTTGGCTAAAGGAAAGCGCTCAACTCAGGGATTGGAGCCCTAATGCTGGCTACAGAAAATTACTCAACTCAGGGATTGGAGCCCTAATGCTGGATAAAGGAGAAACGCTCGACTCAGGGATTGGAGCCCTAATGTCGGCTAAAAGCAAATTGCTCAACTCAGGGGTTGGAGCCCTAATGCTGGCTAAAGGAAAAACGCTCAACTCAGGGATTGGAGCCCTAATACTGGCTAAAAAAAATGCTCAACTCAGGTATTGGAGCCCTAATGTTGGCTAAAAGGAAAAACACTCAACTCAGGGATTGGAGCCCTAATGTCGGCTAAAAGGAAAAACGCTCAACTCAGGGGTTGGAGCCCTAATGTCGGCTAAATGGAAAACTGCTCAACTCAGGGATTGGAGCCCTAATGCTGGCTAAATGAAAAAATGCTCAACTCAGGGATTGGAGCCCTAATGCTGGCTAAATGGGAAAATGCCCAACTTAGGGATTGGAGCCCTAATGCTGGCTTACAGAAAATTGGGGATTCTAACTAACCCTCTTTTTTGAGTTTTCTTCTTACTTTTTTTTTGTTTTGTTTTGTTTAGTAAAATGCAGGAGAGAATTTTGGGGAAACTTCCCTTTTGGGTAGATTCCTTTTTGCAAAGTCGTTTCTTGTATTCACGTATTTCTTTTCTTTTTGGGCGACACCTGCTTCTTGCACGGTTGCTTTGGATCACACCTGTTTCAATTTTCCAAACAAAGAACAATTATCAGTTTGAAAATGGTGGTTGGTTCGGTGACTTTGATTGTTCCAATTGCTTTGTCGCGTCCTTCTTCCTGTTGAGAAACTCTGCCATTGATTGGATTCACAGGCAAAACCCTTTTAAACTGCTCAGACTCGCATTCCCGGATTTGTGATGATTTGCCCGTGTAAGGCTTTGGTTCTTCCATCCCATTCTGCTTGGGGATTTTTACCGAGGCAGACTCAGTGGGGATTTTTATTGGGAAGACTCTGTAGGGATTTGTACAAGACTCGTTGGGGATTAGCTGGGGCAGACTCTTTGAGGGATTTTTACAAGGGGAGACTTTATGGGGATTTTCACAAAGGGAGACCCTGTTGGGATTTGTACAAAGGGAGACCCTATGGGGATTTGTCGGTTTTTTTTTGTGGGTGTGTGTGGCTTTACTTCGAACGCAACCAACATCATGATCAATCGGGACTGGACAGACGTACCACTGAAGCGGGGTATTTACTTCTTACTAAACGGAGCTCCGTGAAACCGGTCCTGCCACCTATTCTTTCCAGTATATTTGGAATTTGAGTTTAAAATGAAAGGGATTCAAAGAAAGGTAAATCAAAGAGCGGAGAAAACAAATTTAAAAAGAGAAGTGTCCCTTTCGGGACAAGAAAGACTTATCTGAGGAAACATGCTGACTTTAAATTGACATGACATGCTTTTTGGACTGGATGCCCGACCTTCACGAACTTGCATTACTTCATGAACCAAAACGGATCTGTGTCTCCAAACCAGTGGAACCTTGCCAAGAATTTCTGAGGTGGAATCATCTTTTCGGCCGACAGCGCCCTTTGCGGGTTTTCGCCAGTCGACCTCTCTCATTTCTCTTCTTGTTGTCGCTTGATAGCACTCTTTGCGAGTTTTTACTAAGCAAGCTCTCTCATTTTCGATTTCTCTGCTCCCGTCGCCTCACAGTGCCCGAAGGTTTTCACCGACAGGACTCTCTCGTTTTATTTCTCTCAATTTGAATGTGCCGGCCTCCAATCATGATGTCTCTCGGCTTCCCCTGCCTTTGGCAATTGATCCGAAGGACTTGTGCTTGGTAAAGTAATTGTAGATGAAACTACAACTTCTAAACCATTTGGTGTGCCCCGGTTTCAACTTTAGGGTAGATTGGATTTTATTTTTGGTGTGACTGAACCCCAGAGAGAGGCTGCCTACGTATCCTTTCGGAATCAAGTCAGACGTAGTTTAGGCTCAATCAATGTTTTTTTTGTGGTAGCCAAAGAAATGTAACCGGCTAAAAAGGGCTTGTAGAGAGAGTTGATAGTGTTTGGGTAGTGGGAATAAAACCTTCATCATCTCAAACGTGCCAAGACCACTGAAGTAAAACTCAGACATAGTATCTTTTGACGGAGTCCGCATTCACTGCTGTTTCAGGATCATTTCCTTCAATATCACCCAGATACAATGCTCCTCTCGGCAATATCTTCCTGATGATGTATGGGCCTTTCCAATTAGGAGCAAATTTTCCTTTCGCTTCCTGGTGATGTGGCAGAATGCGCCTTAATACCAGCTGCCCTACTTCAAAATTCCTGGGTCGTACTTTCTTGTTGTAAGCACGGGCCATTCTATGTTGGTACAACTGTCCGTGACAAACCGCGGCCATTCGTTTCTCGTCAATCAAAGTCAACTGCTCCAATCGAGTCTTAACCCACTCGCTATCTTCAATTTCTGCTTCGACAATGGTTCGGAGCGAAGGAATTTCCACCTCTGCTGGTATCACAGCCTCGGTCCCATAAACCAACAAGTAAGGGGTTGCCCCTACTGTTGTGCGTACTGTAGTGCGATATCCCAACAATGCAAAGGGTAACTGTAATGCCATTGTCGGGAACTCTGGATCGTCTTCCTCAAAATCTTCTTGATGTTCTTGTTTGCTGCTTCAACAGCGCCATTGGCCTTGGGTCGATAAGGAGTGGAGTTCCTATGCGTTATTTTGAACTGTTCGCATACATCCCCCATCAAGTGATTATTCAGGTTTGCCACGTTATCTGTGATGATAGTTGCAGGAATACCGAAACGACAAATGAGATTTGAATGTACAAAATCTACCACAACCTTCTTAGTGACCGATTTGAGAGTGACAGCTTCTACCCATTTCGTGAAGTAGTCGATAGCAACCAATATGAATCTGTGTCCATTTGAGGCCTTCGGCTCGATCAGACCAATGACGTCCATGCCCCAAGCAACAAATGGCCAAGGTGCAGACATGGGATGCAGTTCTGTGGGAGGTGCATGAATCAAATCACCGTGCACCTGACACTGATGACACTTTCGAACGAAGCTAAAACAGTCCTTTTCCATGGTCATCTAGTAATAACCCGCTCGAAGGATTTTCTTTGCCAAAACATACCCGTTCATGTGGGGCCCGCATACTCCTGCGTGTACTTCATGCATGATCCTTCCTGCCTCATCAGCGTCAACACATCTTAACAAATTGAGGTCCAGGGTCCTTTTATACAATACATCGCCGCTCAAAAAGAAACCACCTGCATGCCGCCTAATAGTTCTCTTTTGATCTCCAGTAGCATGTTCGGGGTATTCTTGTGTCTTCAAGAACCTCTTGATATCATGGTACCATGGCTGGGTACTTGATCCTGCCTCGACTACATTACAGTAACCGTGTCTTTCCCTGATTTGGATTTCCAAAGGATCGACGTGGGCGTTGCCTGGGTAGGGTAACATTGAAGCTAAAGTGGCAAGTGCATCCGCTTGTTCATTGTGACAACGCGGGATATACCTGAACTCTATCGATTTGAATCGCTTGCCTAGATCCTCCACGTGCTGTCGGTAAGGGATAAGCTTGACATCCCGAGTTTCCCATTCACCTTGGGCTTGTCGGATAATCAGGTCAGAGTCCCCCATAATCAATAAATCTTCAATATCCTGATCGATCGCCATATGCATGCCCATGATGCAGGCTTCATATTCAGCTGTATTGTTCGTGCAAAAGAAGCGCAGTCTACCTGTAGCAGGATAGTGCTGACCAGAGGGTGAGATCAAGATTGCCCCAATTCCTACACCTTTGGCGTTTACGGCCCCATCGAAGAACATCTTCCAAATATGAGCGTTTTCCGAGACTACTTCTATGGTGTTTATTTCTTCATCTGGAAAATAAGTATTCAATGGTTGGTATTTCTCATCAACCGGGGTTTCGGCCAAATGATCCGCTAACGCCTGGGCTTTCATCGCCATGCAGGTGACATAGACTATGTCAAATTCAGTAAGCAAGATTTGCCACTTGGCCAGTCTTCCAGTAGGCATTGGTTTCTGAAATATGTACTTCAAAGGATCCAACCTGCTTATGAGGTAAGTAGTGTGAGCTTGGAGATAATGTCTCAATTTTTGAGCGACTCACGTCAAAGCACAACCCGTTCTTTCCAGCAAAGTGTACTTGGCCTCGTAGCCGGTGAATTTCTTACTCAAGTAATAGATCGCCTGCTCTTTCTTTCCGGTTATGTCATGTTGCCCGAGGATGCAACCGAAAGAATTTTCCAAGACTGTCAGATACAAGAACAGGGGTCTCTCTAGCTCTGGCGGGACCAAAACTAGGGAATTTGAAAGATATTCTTTGATCTTGTCAAAAGCTTCTTGACACTCAGCCGTCCATTTGATCGCTGCATCCTTCCTCAATAGCTTAAATATGGGCTCACATGTGCTAGTCAGCTGGGCAATGAATCGACTGATATAGTTTAACCTGCCCAATAGACTCATCACGTCTTTCTTCGTTCTTGGAGGAGGTAGATCTCGGATAGATTTTATCTTTGTTGGATCTAACTCGATACCTCTCCTGCTTACTATGAAACCCAAAAGCTTGCCTGATGGGACTCCGAAGGCGCATTTAGCCGGGTTCAGCTTCAAGTCATACTTTCTCAGTCTCTCGAAGAATTTCCTCAAGTCTTGGATATGATCGTCCTGAGTCTTGGACTTGACTATCACGTCGTCCACATATACCTCTATCTCTTGATGCATCATGTCATGAAAAATAGCAGTCATGGCTCTCATGTAAGTTGCCCCAGCATTCTTCAGACCGAATGGCATAACCCGATAACAGTAAGTACCCCAAGGTGTAGTGAAAGCAGTTATCTCGGCGTCTTCTTCATCCATCAACACCTGATGATATCCAGCGTAACAATCTACGAAGGACTGTATCTCATGTTTGGCATAATTATCAACAAGGATGTGGATGTTGGGTAATGGGAAATTGTCTTTGGGACTCGCCCTGTTCAAATCTCGATAATCCACACACACCCGAGTCTTTCCATCTTTTTTCAGCACTGGAACTACATTCGCCAACCACGTGGTGTACTGGACTACCCGAATTACTCCTGTTTTCAACTGCTTGGTGATTTCTTCTTTAATTTTATCACTGACATCAGTTTTGAACTTTCTCTGCTTTTGTTGAACTGGAGGACAATCAGGGTGAATTGGCAATTTATGCACTACTAGATCAACACCTAATCCTGGCATGTCATCGTATGACAAAGCAAACACATCTTTGAATTCAAAAAGGAGTTGAATTATCGCATCTCGCGTTTTCTTGTCTGTGTGAATGCTTATTTTGGTCTCTCGGATTTCTTCAGGAGTTCCCAAATTAACCGGTTCAGTGTCATTCAGGTTCGGCTTAGGTTTATTCTCAAAGTGTTCCAATTCTCGATTTATTTCCCTAAAAGCCTTTTCTTCGTCATATTCCGGTTCTTGGTTCATTATTTCACAATTAAACAGCTCGTTGTGATCTGGGTGTGAAGTCTGCAAGCATGTCATATTTAAAGCCGCATTATTATAACTGAAAGGAAAAAATAAAGGAAAAATAGCAAAAATCAGAATAAAGGAAAAAATGAGGAAATACTGATTTTCATTCCTTGGAATTTGGAAGATAACAAGGTTTATAATTCAGGAATTCAAAACAAGAAACTAAAGGAAAAGCATCCGAGTTACATCCTAGGATAACTCGTGATGCAGGAAAGGTGGCAGGACAGGTCTACCCGGACTCCTGCCTAGTTGGGAACGGCGTGGCCTCCCAATTCCGAAGCTTGGCATTTGGCCCCACATATAACATTTCAGCGGTGCTTGTGCCTTCTCCCGATTGAACCATGTGAGATTCGTAGAGCATTCCTCTCATTTCCCCACATATTTCCTCGATCTCTTCGGCCGTGAAAACCTCTTCGTCTTCTTCTTCGATGTATTTCGGTCCGACGAAAGTCTCGTATAAATTTGGCAATGGTCGAGGCAGCTTCCCACTCTCATTTTTCCTCTTCCTTGCCCACTCTTCATCTTTTGGAGTGGGTTGAAAACCTATCCCAAAAAGTTTCTTAGTGGAAGGCAAGGTGATGGGTTCCGTTATTCCTTGCAGCGTTCGTCCAAGCCCCTCCCCTGGCCTGAATCCATGTCGGATCATTTCTTTAGCCACCATGATTGAGGCGTTGGACAGGAAAGGTTGGGGGCAAGGTCTTCCTTCTTCATACTGCTCTGCTAACACAACTTCGAAAGCCTGATAAACCGTGTGCTCACTCCCTTCCCTTGCTTCAAGATATGGGATGGATGAGTCCCGATAAATAGATTGTTCGTCTTCTCCATGGACCACAATTTCCCGATCTTCGTATTCAAACTTCACCATTTGGTGAAGAGTGGAAGGTACAACCCCTGTCGCATGAATCCAAGGTCTGTCGAGGAGAAAATTGTAAGACGTATTCATATCAAGTACCTGGAAAGTTATTTCGAACTCCACCGGTCCTATAGTCAACACCAAGTCTATTTCCCCGAGGGTGTCCCTCTTGACGCCATCAAAAGCCCTTACGCAGACATTATTGGGGCGAATTCTTCTAGTCCCAATTTCCATTCTTTGCAGCGTGGAGAGCGGACAAATGTCACCACCTGAACCTCCATCCAACATTACCCGCTTGACATAGTAGTCTTCGCACTTAACTCTCAGATGTAAAGCTTTATTGTGAGCCGCTCCCTCTGGAGGTAAGTCGTTCTTGCTGAAAGAAACCTGATTAACTGCGAAGAACCTTTCCGTCATCCGTTCCAGTTGTTCAACTGAAGTCTCAGCTGGTATGTACGCTTCGTTCAGGGTCTTGAGCAAGATCTTCTAGTGTTCGGCCGACCTCATCAACAGAGATAACATAGACACTTGCTCGGGGCACTTGCGTAACTGATCCACCACATCGTAGTCAGGCATTTTCATCTTTTGGAAGAAAACTTCCGCTTCTTCAACGCTTACATGCTTCTTGGGTGGGAAGCGTTTCCGTGTGGCGTTGTTTAACTCTTGAGTGTTTGAATATCTTCCAATGAAAGTATTTTTCGGAAGTTCCCCCGTGACTTCTCTACCTTTGTACGTAACCAATGTTCTTTGATAGTTCCACGGTACTGCGGACGGGTTTGTCATTGGCTTCTATGGTACGCGTCCGATAACCACTGGCTCATTCAGCCGAGGTGGTTGAATCGTCCCCCGGACCACATAGGCCCCTTTCGGTACGTACATTGGTTTTGCCCTTTTGACTTCGAATCTTTGCGGCTTCTCTGCTCGACCTCGTGGAACGTAAAGAACTTCATTCCTCGCAGGCACCATCGTTACTGTCTCTGTTTCGACCTTCTCTTCAAGATCAACCTTGACAACACTAGTCTTCTTTTCCCCTTTCTCTAGCTTCAGGGCGGTTTTAGGCCTTTTCCCTGCATCGACGATGGCGATTATAGCTTTTAAGGCAGGATCAAACTCTTTGTCCTCACAAATCATTCCAATCAACGGCCCGTTATTGTGAGCGGGCAACGGATCGTTAGTCACATTTGGGACCTCCTCGTCCCTCAATATTATCTTCCCCTGCTCTATTAAGTTCTCAACCACCCTTCTCAAAGTCCAACAATCATTTGTATCGTGCCCTTCTGCTCCCGAATGATAAGCACACCTAACGCCGGCTTTGTAAGCAGGTGATGCCGGATTGTGTCTTGTTTGAGGGACTGGCTGCAGGAAACCCATCTGGACTAGCTTTGGGAACAAGGTAGAATACGGTTCACCAATGGGTGTGAAAGTCCGTCTTCTAGGTGGTTCCTGAGGGCGGAAGTTATTTTGAGGTGGCTGTGGATTATAGTGGTTCCGGTAAGGAGGCTGATTTCTGGGAGGTGGAGCTGGGCCTCGATTGGCTTGCTGTGGTGGATGGACATAGGGCTGGGTATTCATGACCATGTAGGGTTGAGGAGCATAAGTCATATTTTGGTGGGGGTAGTAATGCTGTGGGGTTCTTTCTGGAAAACGGGGCCTAGGATTATGATATTCCCTCGCTTCTAATGCTGCCATGGACGTTTCTTCCTTTTTCTTTCCTCTTGCCATTCCTCCGGACCCGCTTTGGACGGCTTGGGAGGTTGCCCTTATGGCTGCCTGACTTAAGATTCTACCCGTCTTCAAACCATTCTCTACCATCTCCCCGATCTTGATTGCTTCCGCAAAAGGCTTTCCCATGGCTGACATCATATTCTGGAAGTAGTCCGATTCTTGAGCCTAGAGGAAAGTAGTGACCATTTCTATCTCATCCATGGGAGATTTTACCCTTGATGCTTGTTCGCGCCATTTAATAGCATATTCTCTGAAACTTTCCGAAGGTTTCTTCTTTAAGTTTGACAGAGAATTTCTGTCCGGTGCGATGTCAATGTTATACTGAAATTGTCTCACAAAATCTCTGGCGAGATCATCCCATATATGCCATCGAGATATGTCTTGGTCCATATACTACTCTGAGGCTATTCCTACCAGACTTTCTCCGAAGTATGCCATCAACAATTCTTCTTTGCCGCCGGCTCCACGCAATTGGTTGCAATACTTCTTGAGATGAGCAATGGGGTCGCCGTGCCCATCATACTTCTCAAACTTTGGTGTTTTGAAACCCACGGGTAGGAGCACGTGAGGGAACATGCATAGATCGGTATAGGAAACACTCTTCTGCCCGCTTAAACCTTGCATGTTTTTCAAACTCTGCTCGAGGTTCCTCATTCTTTTTGCCATCTCATCTTGTTCGGAAGCTTTGGGGTTTTGATCTTGCCCAGGTGCAAACTCGTATTGAGGTTGTTGAGGCTGAGTGCTGGTGGTGAACCGAGTTGGTTCCAGTGAGAAGGATGGTGCTTGAAATGTGAATGAGGATGAGTCAAAATTCGGCCTGTGTGTAGTGGGTTGTGCCACGATTGGACAGGGAGGTGCAATGAATATGTTCGTAGCTACATCTGTTGTTGACATCCGGGGATAAGAATCAGAGGGTGATCCAGCAGAGTGGGCTGAAATGGCCGGGAACCCGAATGGGGTAGATGGATAGCTTATGGGGACGTTGGAAGTCCCACTTATCCTGGAGAACAACTCAGGGAACCCAGGGATTACACTTGGTGGCTCTTTTCCGTTATTCCAGTCATCCAACATCTCCAACATGCGGGGCCGCAGGATTCTGTTTTCCTCCGCAGTTGCTGACTCGGGAGTCGGGACGACCGAGATTGAACTCTCCTCGGAGACGGGAATTGTCGGCAAAGGAATTTCCGAAGACATCTCTATACTTCCCTTTGATCTTGTGAAGTAAGTGTGAATACTCCCTCTCGACTTAACGACGGGCAACTGAACACTCCCTTTCGACCTCGTGAAGTATGAATGTGAGGCCAGACCTCCACCGAACCAAACCACCTTTTCTAAAAACCTGGAACTTAGCAGCAAGCAAATAGTTAGTTTGAAACAAATAACAGATAGGTAATCTCACGTTGGGGCGTGATACACCTATACAGTTAAGTGAATTTCTACATGTTTGCAACGAAGACATGCGTCATTTCGGCTTCTCTTTAGGCTTCCCTTTATTTATCATTTTTTTTATTATTTCCTATTATTATTGTTTTCATTATTTGCAGTTAAAAATGTGACCGGATCCGATAAGGATTGCCTACGTATCACGATGCCGCGTGAATCAGATCATTACGTAGTTCAAAATAGACGAGTGTAAAAGAAGCACACATTTTATTACTGGAACAATCTCTTACAAACTAACATTTTTGAAAAAGGAGAAAATAACAAGCCTTGAAATAAGTACAGACTCAACAGACTAATACACCCTGATGAGAAAAGACGGACAGAAGATGTTATGATGGAAAATACAGACTCGACCTATGAATACATTAAGGTTTCAAGAATTGGCGCCCGCGGGGCATCGTTCGGCCTCGCCCCGGTCTTAGGTGTGAGGTCCCTTTCAAGTCGTTCCAGCTCATGCATGGTCTGCTTGACATAAATCATCACTGCCGAGAGAACGGTAATGCTGGTCATGTTTTCACATCGTAGACACCTTCTGATGATGGCATGGGCGATGGTCTTAATCTTATCCCTGGTTTGCCTATTTTCTTTGAGTAAGTGCTCTATTTGATCATTATGGGCTGTCATAATCCGAGAATCCTGGAGGCATTGATTATGCCACTGCTGAATTTCTACTTCCATTTGGGCTAAGAGCTTGTGGCAATGTCTATTTTCAGCTCCAAGGGTTCGGGTTTGCTCAACCGCTTTGTCCACCTTTTCCTTCAGATTGGCAATGGTTTGCTTGTGATCCCTTTCCAACTGCTGCAGGTACCGGTTACGCTTTTCTGTCCTTCTTGCCCAGTGTGCTTCGAGTCCTGCTATGGTATTTTCAAGATTTTCTGACTCACTCCGGCACTCCCCAATTTCCATCCTTAAACCTTTTATCAATCGTTCATCCGACTGGCTCCTTTGCTGGTTATCAGTAAACCTTTTATCAATCGTTCATCCGACTGGCTCCTTTGCTGGTTATCAGCGTCTATCCTCATCTGTTTGATCTGGGCCCTGAGCATCTCGTTTTCCTGAGTCAACCTGTTCTTTTCTCCCAGATCAGTAGCAACTTGCATGTTGTGCTCATATTTTAGACCTTCAACTTGTTGCTTCAATTTGCTGATTTCAGCACAATAGCCTCTTTTTTTTGCTAACCAATCCCACTGCTTTTGTGACGACTCGGTAAAATTCAGGATGTGGGGTATTTTAGCCGGCCTTTTGTGTTCAAGTTCTCTTCTGTACCACGCAAGGTAACCCGGCGCCATTTCACTTTTGGCCCGATCCTGCACACAAGTATTCGCTTTCAAATATTGACATTCATTCTAGATCTGGCGTATTTTTGCTTCAGGAAATTGTCCGTTAGGGCTAATCTCAATTGTTTGAGCACTAAGATCTTCCTCGTGTGGCACTATCTGGCATCTCCCGAGTTGTCTCAAGACTTGGCAGGGCGCGTAAGGTTGAATGCTCTTAAGTCTCATCAGTAGAAAGTGAGTTCTAGCTGCTGGCATATACATGACCTCATTAACAGGCAACCATCCCAGTGTCCACTGTATTTGGCTGGCAGTGAGAGTCTGAAAGAACGAAGTCCATGCCGTAACTCCTTTGGGCAGACTGACCTCCTTGGTTCTTGTGTAAAACTCTTCTATGCAAGTTTTCTTCGAGGAACCATGACTCAAAAGCTCGGAACGATGGCAGAGATGTTCAGTCATCCATATTTGTAGCAGCAAGTTACACCCTTCGAAGAAATTCCCCCGGCTTTGCAGGCTGTGAGAGCTCGAAAGATATTAGATACCACCATAGGTGCGAGAGTACTGTCATTCTGAGTGAGCAAAGTACTGACGACCTCGTATATTTTCAGATCAATATTTACGTCTTTCCTCGGAAATACCAGAAGGCCCAAAAATGTTATCATGAAAGCCACCCGTCTGTGCTCATCCCACTTCTGACGACTACCTTTGCTGCATAGCTTGTAAATCGGATTATTGAATCCAACTACATGACCATACCTGTCATATATGAAGCATGGATTACAAAAACCGGCGGCCAAATCTAGGTTATGGACCGTCCTGGGTAATTTTAGTGAGTCTAGAAATCGATGCACCGTGACAGCTCTTGGGGCAACCAGGTATTTTTGCCTTAATGGAAGTTCAGCATTTCCGATGTACCCAACCATTTCCTCCAGAGTCGGGGTGAGTTCAAAATCGGAGAAGTGGAAAACATTGTGCGCTGGGTCCCAGTAGGTGACCAAAGCTCTTATGATATCTCCCCGAGGCTGGATTTCTAATAAACTCGTGAGACCTTTCAGATATTTCTTGACCTCATCTTGCCCTTCAGCACCTAGATCATTCCACCATAGCCGTAACTTGACAGAGATTTTAGTCATTATCAAAAAGTGTTCATTTTGCATTGTGTTCATCCTGCACATTCATTAAGGTGACTTTAAGCAGAAATGATTTGACTCAAAAATATTTTGACTATATTTTTTATAAAGAAGATCCGATTTTCGAACACGGCCTTTCAGCACTTCGGGGATGAAGATTTTAAGGTTGTGAGGGTCAACCGATCAAAAACTTTAGAAGATGACCGAAAGTGGCCGTTTATGCAAAATCAGCCTTCCGCCGTCCCTTTCGGGAACATTTGGCTATTTTCGACAAAAACAATCACTTGATTTGTTTATTACTTTTTTTTAGTAATGAACCAACATGGGGAACACGGCCTCACAGAGCCTCGGGGACGAGGATCCTAAGGCCGGTGGGCAATTTGGTCAGAAAAATAAAAATGACCAATAATGACCGTTTGTGCAAAGTCAGCCTTCCGGCGTCCCTTTCGGGAACATTCGGCTATCCTTGACAAAACGGCATCACCCGACTCATTCATGACGAAATTAAAATTCTAACATTTTGGCTATTTTTGAAAAGGGGAGGTTCGACCCGATGAGGGTTGCTTACGTATCTCGCACCCTGTGAGAATCAAACCGGCGTAGTTCGGGCTGATCAGAAATAGGGGAAACAAACTAAATCCCCCTTTTTTTTGAATAAAATCTTTTAAAGGAAAGGAGAAAATATTTTTTTGGATTTTTATAGTTTATATTTTTGTTTTTTTATTATTTTTTGGAAAAGAGACGAACACTAAAGAAATATTTTTTCTTTGAACTTTTTTTTTTACCTTCTTTTTTTTTTGAAATTTCGAAAATCTTTTAAGGAAGTATTTGGACTATTAGTCCGAATTTATAAAAGAGATACTACAAAAGAAACAACATTTTTTTTGAATTTTGAATTTTCCCCTTTTTTTTACTTATATATATATTTTTTGGATTTTGAAAGTGATTAAAAGGAATTTTTTTATATATATGTTTTTTTTAATAAATCTAACTAAAAGACAAATTTTGTTTTCATTTTTTTTAAGAAAATTCCGGCGAGGTTTTGACACTACTTGGACATTGGTTTTATTTTTCCAAAAATAAGTAATTATCTCCCTACGCTGAATTTTTTTTAGAAACCGGTCAGCATGTAGATCTGAAGCAAATAAATGCGCAAAACAAACGGGATGCAACAAGATGGTCTTTTCATTTCAGGTTACCTGTCCTAGACGGACCCAACCCCTGTGTTGAGTCCCCTATGTCAAATGCAACATGATGCAAATAAGCGTTCCTACTAGGGATCCGGCATGAGGTTTTGTTATACTAGGTTTATAACCTGGGTATATGTTCTAGACTGTGTACCCGAGCGGACAACTCGAGTCGAGGAGGGGGCTACGTACCGGGGACCCGCGAGATCGTCCGGCTTTGTAACTTGTCCGGCCTCTTTCTTATTTCAGGTATTGACACTAACAAAATAGGGAGTCTCGACCAGCGAGCTTCTCCCCGGAGGTAAGAAGAGAAGGGTTTCGGCACAGTTTATATACAGTTCAGATAATATCAAAGCGGTAAAAGACAACATTTAGCACGTTATGCCAAAACATGTAATAAAGATCAGATAATAAAGCCAAATATAACAATTATTCTAAGCTCGAATTCTTGAACCCTGAACCAGAGATTCTGGGTTCGTTCCCCAGCAGAGTCGCCAGAGCTGTCACACCTCCTTTTTGCGCGCCCGCCCCCGAAGGATAAAATGCGCGAGGGGAGTTTTTCCAATTTAAGTGACAATATTCGAAATGGGATTATTTATTTAATTCAGAGTCGCCACTTGGGAAAGGTTTGGCTTTTGGTGTCCCAAGTCACCAGTTTATCTTGAATCCCAAATCGAGGAAAATTTTCGACTTTTCCAAATGAAGTCTGCGAACCAGAAATTCTAAGTAAGGAATTCTGTTGACCCGAGGGAAGGTGTTAGGCACCCTCGAATCCCGTGGTTCTAGCACGGTCGCTTAAATTATTATAATGGCTAAATATCTGATTTAATACATGTTATTACTTATGTGCTTTTATTAAGTTTAAGCCGCTTTTATTATTATTATTTTTTTTATAGAATTGCAACGTCGTGAAAATGCATCTCGAACCACGTCACAATCAATGCACCCGTGGTTGTTAATATATTCCGACTCCGTCGAGATTTGAATTTGGGTCACATAAATGCGCACCCGAATTTAAGAATGCAATTTAATTAAGTCGCGCCTAAAGAGTCTAACGTGTTATTACCTTTGGGGAGGGCAGTGAAATTCACTAAACGGTCCATCCCAAATTCTAAGTACTTTATTATGACCTATTATTGAGGGCCCCGCAATTTGCATTTTATTTTTATTTGGCGAGGCTCTTCTCATTTTTTTTAAGGATATCCTAAAGCGACTACATTTCTATTAAATTTGTTTCTAAAATGAATGAGAGAAAATCCTAACTCGTTACAAGCTTAAAAGAGGCGTAACATATTAAACGCTAGATTGAGACGAACATTAACTGGAAGGAACATTACTAGAAATTATAAACAAAATCGAGAACGATAAAATAATATTTCCGAACGTGATTAACTATCCTATAGATAAATTAAACTCCTCCTAATTGTATAAACAAACGAATAATTGTTCACGACTATTAGCGCTGAAATTAACCTTAATTATTAATACTTGTTCGGGAGTTTATTAGATCCAAGCGCCGCACCATCTTACTAAAACTCATGCCTATTAAATTAGTGTTCTTAAAATTGTTGCGTTGTTTCGTGCTTCAAAATATGTAAAAACCTACTGACCTTATTAATAGCCACTTCGTTTAAATGATGGGCCGATGCCAATATTAATTATTAATCTGCCTCATTAAAACTATGTTGAAACAAGGAGTTCAACAAGAGGGTTGACATACATGGCCAAATTGTTGGTACTAACATAACACAATATGAAAATTTGTTTGGGATACATTTTTCTGGAAATCAAATTAGACCGGATATAACGAGTTTGATAGTTCAAAGATCCAAACAGAAGTACATACAGATGCTTGCCATGATTCAGTTATACTATCATCACCAAATCAGACTAAATTGTTATACATATGGAAATACACCTGATTTAACAACATACTATTTAACAGTCCATATCAATTAGAGTACATTCCAATTCATACGGAATAAATGTAGTTGGAATGAGCTTAAACAAATACGGGCTAACTATCATTCAAACTATTCGCTATATTTTGAACACAAGTACCGTGAAGCAAACTACGTTCATTTCTTCATTTTTACTTCAACTTCAAGCTTTCAACAAACATAGTTTCAGAAATATGTACCTGGAAGTGCTTACAATTGAAGAAGAAAGAAGGATCAGTAGAGCGAGCAGTAATTCGAAACAGCAACAACAAACACCACAGCAACAACCGGCCAATACAGGAATGATTCAAACCCAACCAAAACTCCAAAATTTCGACAGAAAACCAACAACAATAACAAATGAACCAAATAACTCGGGTAACAGCACAATGACTCGAAAATCACCCAAGTGCCTTCAAAACTGAACTTAAATACTTTGGAAACTTCACCAAGGTAAACTTAACCAGAAAATCAACTCAAACACACCCAAATCTATTCATTTTTTTAATGTTTTTGTTTTGGATTTTGAATATCAAACTTCAATCTGGAAATCAGAAAGAAAGAGCTGTTTAGAGGGAGTTTTGATGGCTGAAATTTCTTAGTTTTCAGGGGTGTCCTGCCCTCTTTTTTGATCTTTTTTTTTCTCTTTTACTCTTGGCTATCCCTTTTTATATCCCTATAGAAAGGAAGAACCTGCCTTTAAAGACAGGCTGCCCAGGGCTTAAAATAAGCCTTAAAGGCTGTCATCTCCACTTAGGATTGTCTAGGCATGGGATTTTCTTCTACTTTAAACTGCTGAAATTCAGAAAGGCAGTGGATACCCTACTGTACAGCAGGTTCCACTACTATTCTCATGTGCATCTTCAGCCTTTTATTATTAAACTCATCTTACATCTGACCTCTCATCTGTAAAGATGTCAGCCAAGGTGTATTTGCATTATAGATTATTCTAATGGTTTAACCTATACCCAAAACTGGCAGTCCACTTAACTTAAGCTCTGCAAATTTCTCATTAAAGTTGCAGCTATAACCAATCCTTAAGTGGTTTCTGATTTAACTTAACAGACTACAAGCAATTGTAATCAATTCTCAACTGATTCAAGTAAGAATTAAATAGCATGAGTCAGATTACTACCATTCCAAACTGGAACTAATTGACGACATATATCGAATCGACTTCGCGAATTACAACCACACAATTAATAGCAAATGGTTAGAATCCAACAGTATTAATCAGGTGATTCAAATTGCACTGCCCAAAACAAAAGTTGCCCTGGAAACTAATTGATCGACCAAATTTATTTCAATCGATTATATAGTTTAACACACATACACTCAATCAATGAATAGAGAAAAATTCGACCAAATAAAAGGTCCGGGCAAGGGTGGACAGAATAGTCGACACAAAAATAAAAACAAATCAACTAACATTTGAACACACGAACCATTTAACAAAACAAACAACATGAACTGGCAAGGAAAAGAAGAAGAAAATACCTTAAAGAATTAAAAATCAGACGACCATGTCTTGGATTTTGAATCGAACCTCTTTTGGGGTTGAACGGACTTTAATCGAAGTGTTATCAACTGAGAACACTTCGATTAAAGTCTATTAGACCCTAACCTTCTTGTTTAAACGGACAAAAACTCGGATTCTGGATTTCTAGGGTTCTTAGGGCGGATTTGGGATTCAGGTTTTTTGGTTAGATTCGGACCAAACCAAGCTTGGTTTGGTCACGAGGGAGGTCGGGGGATTACCTGGCATGGATTTGGGGGGGTTTGGCATGGGTTGGTGTCCGGCTCGAATCTTCAAATGAAGATTCGAGACGGTGGGGGAAGATTCGAGACCCACGGCTTGTGGATCTGTGTTCAGGGGGTCGAGGTGCCCTAGGGGTGTTAGTCTAGGGGTCACCGACGTTGTTGCCGCCGAGTTTACGGTGAGGGGAAAGGGGGGCTGCACTAGGGTTCTAAGGGGTTTGGGTTTGGTGAGGGAGACGACTCGAGGGAGGGGGGTCTGGCTTAGGGCGTGGGGTGAGAGTATAGGGTTTATATATGGGACGGGGAAGTCGGATCCTGGTCGTTGGATCAAGAATGATCAACGGCCCAGATCTTTCACTTGGTGAAACGACGTCGTGTAATTTAAATGAGATTGGGTCGGTCTTTGGGGTTAAGTGGGTCGGGTATCAGGCGTGGGTATGGAGACGTGATCTTGGCCGTTGATCAATCTTAGATCAACGGCCTAGATCAAGTATGATCAAAACGACGCCATTTGGGCGTTCTCTGAGGTTGGCTGATCTGGACCGGGTAAAACAGTGCTTTTGGGCCTGATTTTGGGTCCAATTTAAATGACCCAATTCCGATTTCATCTAATTTTAACTCATTTCTTTTCCTTCTTTTAATTTTTGATTTAAATAAAATTCCTAAACTAAATTGTAAAATCAAAATAAAACTATACAAATATTAATTAATACCTAAACAACAATTATCACTCACATTAAACATTTAATTAAAATAAAATCACTCAATGACAACAAATAGAATAAAAGATGCATATTTTTTGTGATTTTTCCTTTTAAAACCAAATTATGGTTCGATTAATTCCTAATAGTAGAACGATATCCTAAACTCACATGCGACATATATTTTTGTATTTTTATTCGACAAAACTAAACAACCACAAACAAAACTACAAATAACTGCCAAAAGTGTCACGTAAACTCCAAAAATTGTACAACAAAACCAATTGTTTTATTTTTCGATTTCTTTTGGAGTAATTGTCGTGTAAACAAAAATCACGTGCTCACAAGAAGCATGCGACATCAAATTTTATAAGTAAACAAATTATAGAACATGTTCGAGACAAAAAGATAGAGGTTACATCAGCCTTTGTAGAAAACGAAATGAAAAAGAAATTTGGGATTGACATTGGTTATCACAAGACATGGTGCGCTATTCAAAAAGTTGTTGTTTGCATAATGGGAACACCTGAAGACAACTACCAGATTCTTCCTTCATACCTGCACATGATGGTGCGCAAAAACCTATTAACGTACACGAGCATAAAAAGAGATGGGCAGAATAGGTAAGCAAAACATTACTAACCATCAGCCTGAAGTTTCAAATGTTCCTATTTGAAAAACTTCACACCTTATGATTTGTTTTTTTGTGTTTCACTGTACAGATTTGCTTACATGTTATTTACTCCTGCGGCATCAGTAGCTGGTTGGTCCTACTGCAGACCCGTTATTGCAGTAGATGCAACATTTTTAAAGTCAAAATATCGTGGTGTTCTATTTGTTGATGTATCAAAAGATGCAAACAATCAAATCTTTCCTCTATGTTTTGGTGTAGCATATTCAGAAAACAATGAGGCATACATTTGGTTCTTCGGGAAAATGAGAAAAGCAATTCAAGTCCGTCGTGAACTTATTTTCTTGTCAGATAGAAACCAATCGATCGCAAATGGGATTAGAAAAGTTTTTCCTGAAGCTCACCATGGTATCTGCCTATATCACTTTGAGAAAAATTTAAAGCAAAAGACATGCAAAAGCCACGGTAATAAATCTATTTCAAAGTGCTGCAAGGTCATACAAACGTGACGATTTTAATAAGTTAATGTCCTAACTCAAAAGAGTTGACAAGAAAACATACAATTACATAATGGAAGAGCCTCCAGAGAGACGGGCTCGATCGTGGTTCCCACGGCGACGTTATGATATGGTAACAACAAACATGGTAGAATCAATGAATTTCATTTTACCAAACGGGAGAGAAATGCCTATTTTAAGAATGTTAGATTTCATCCAAGAAACGTTGGGAGAGTGGTTTTACGAACGGAGGAAAAAAGGCAAATGAAATTTTTCACAGGGTATCAATATGGGCAGAAGAAGAGATGACTAAGAAGATGGACTTGGCTTGCAAAATGTTTGTGAGTATATTTATTAACTTCAGCCTTTTATATCTGTTGCAGTGATTTACTGCTTACATTGAAAAAACTTAATATTTTTTATTTTTGAAGTAATAATACACTAATATAGTTTATCTTAATTTTTTATTCCTTGTTAGGTATTCAACCTTGATTCAATATTATTTAGAATAAATAGTGAAGGAATCGAATTCATCGTGGACTTAAAGAAGAGAACTTACGACTGCCTGGAATTCCAACTTGACGAATTGCCCTGTCCATATGCAATTCCTGCTATTAATAAGAGATATTTGCAGAAATTCGATTACTGCTCAAATTGGTATTCAAAGGAAACATGGTTGAAAACATATGAAGGGCATGTGAATACCGTGGGAGATCAAATATCATGGGATATACCACAAAATATACAATCTGAGAGCACAAAACCTCCCGATGTAGAGATTTTACAAGGAAGAAGACAAAAGAAGAGGCATATCCCTACGACTGAATCAGTATCATTGAAGTCTACCAAATGCAGTCGATGTAAACAAGCTAGGAATAACAGAACAACTTGCTTGTCTTCTCCAGCACCTCATCCATATTCAAAGAAACACACTAAAAAATACTCCACCCTTCAATAATCCTTGGTTTGAATTTAGACTTTCATTATTGTATGACATATTTGAAATGTGTTTTTTTTCATAGGAATAAAAAAAATAAGCTCTTGGACTGTTTTATATACTGGTAAAGTACAAATCATTCATTTTTGTTGCGCAGGCTTACAGGTTTGGTTGCATTTTAAGAAAGTACGCAATGACTTCACCGAGAAAAAACTTCAGGTTATAGTTTGTGAAATACATATTCTTAACAAACACACACACACACACACATACGTGTACAACACACAAAAGATACGCATGTACAATCAAAAGCTTCAGCATCTCTAGGTTGAAGTTATAGAAAATGAACTTAATAACTTCAGAATATTCACTAATGAATATGCTGAAGTAAACAAAAAAGCACAGCATAAAAACATAAAAAATGATTACAAAAACTAAACTTAAAAAGCAACTAATTGTATTAACTCAGAATTGACTAGAAGTAAAAAGAAAATACCAACAATAACAAGGATAATACAACAAAAAGCTAAGAAGAAAGAGGATGAGAATTACATTGATACAAAAAGAGATGAGGACAACACACAAAGTACAAACAATAACTTCAATATCTCTGGGATGAAGTTATACAAAATGAACCTAATAACTTCAGCATATTCTTTAATGAATATGCTGAAGTAAACAAAAAAGCACATCATTAAAAACATAAAAAAAGGATTACAAACACTAATCATCATCATCATCATCATCATCACAGTACTCCTCAATTTCTCTAAATATCTCATTATCATCAGTATCGGAGATAACTATAGGGTACTCAGGCAAAAGACCACAGAGTCCAACGAGATCATTCTTCAACTTGTTGAATTCATCACACAACTGACTTTGTTCAACGATTACTCTGTCCATAAGAGAAAGAAGAGTCTTCAGGTTGTTTTGCAGCTTGGAATAGTCGTCCCCAATAGGAAACTTAAAACTATCAAACTGCTGCACAACCTTGTCAAACGAGGTTTAATAACCTCCACAACTACGTTCCAGGTTAAGCCTGTTCTGGAATGATTCATTGGCAAAAAACTATGGTATGATTCTCTCCCAATCAGCCTTTATTTGATCCCACAAAAGTATAAGATTAGACATCGGTTTGTTATTGTACCACTCACACTTCAAAGTCTCCCACTTCTACATAATTTCATCCATATTAGGCTTTCTATTTCCGCTTGCACCAGACATTTTTTCTTTAACAAAAGCTAAAAGACTAAGGATAAATATAAATTTAAAGAAATATGATGGAAGTCTATGAATGACTATGAAATTTTCTAGTGAAGAGATTGTTGATATAGATAAAGAGTTCACCTAATCAATTTAATATCTATAAATGTAAAAGTAACTTTTCAGGTGTTTTTACTGTTTTACGTTCAGAGAAATTGAATGAAACAAAATAAGTAGGTGGTAAAACAAGTATGTGGTAAATGCAAAAAGAAATGTAACTTCAGCCCTAATAAGCCCACATTTTTTATATAGTAAAAAAATAACTTCAGCCTGAAAAATTTTCACATAATCAATGTAAGTGCAAAAGTAACTTTTTCGGATCATGTACTATATGGTCAAATAAAATTAAATAAAAGATGAAGTAGGTGACAAAAGACAAAAAGTAACTAGTAAATGCTACTTTACTAGCTACCAAAACATGCTGAAGTTTTTGTCCTAAGTTTTTTTAAAAGCTTCAGCCCAATCTGCTGAAGTTATTTAGTTCATTTCTAAAAACTTCAGCACCTTCAGAGCTGAAGTTTTCGTCGTGGATTCAGTAGTTTTGTCGTAAAAGCTTTTTCAAAAACTTCAGCTCAAGGCACTGAAGTTGTTTCGTTCATTTCTAAAAACTTCAGCATCTTCAGAGCTGAAGTTTTCGTCGTGGATTCAGTAGTTTTGTCGTAAAGCTTTTTCAAAAACTTCAGCCCAAGGTGCTGAAGTTGTTTCATTCATTTCTAAAAACTTCAGCACCTTAAGAGCTGAAGTTTTTCGTCGTGGATGCAGTAGTTTTGTCGTAAAGCTTTTTCAAAAACTTCAGCCTAAGGAGCTGAAGTTATTTAGTTTATTTCTAAAAACTTCAGCACCTTAAGAGCTGAAGTTTGTCGTCGTGGATTCAATAGTTTTGTTGTAAAGGTTTGTCGACGTTTTTGTTATGACTTTTAACCAAAACTTAAGCTTAAAAAGCAGAAGTTATTTACTTCATCCTGAAGTTTAGCATGATGAATTTCAACAAAAATATACTTAAAATTCATGAAAAAAGACACAAAACATGTTTGATTCAATACAACTAAACTAAAAAACAAATTAATGCAAATAGACCAAAAATTTAAAAGACTTCATATAATTCACACAAAATAATGTCTATTCACAAAATCCAATTTTGTTTTCACTTACATCCTTGAAAAAAAAAGAAAAAATTAGTTTTTTGTTTACAAGTTATTCTCTATTCAAAAAATTCATAGAGTATCTTCATATTCTCCATAGTCATGTCCTAGTTGCTCTTCTTGGGTTTCAAAACCACGTTCCATTAGTCCAAAGATTTGCAGCCAAATCTCTGTTGAATACAAATGCATGCCTTTGATTATAGAACTCTAAAATTCGCTTCCAACTGAACTTTACTACTATGATTTTTTTAGGAACTCCCATCTTCTTTCATAACAACTTTATGATTTCATGCTTACAGATGGGACCTAGACACTAGCAATACAGCAATACGGTCCCCTTACTACTATGTCTTCAACTGATTCACAGAAGCGGCAATACGGGCCCCTTACTTTACCACCTTGTACGGACCTCTGAATTATATTTGTCATATTCTTGCATTTCCTACATATCTGCATTCTGGGAGGAGTCACTAAGTGTGAAAAGGTGTTCATGCAAATTCCCTGCAGCACCATTAGGTATAAGACAGTCACGCTCCATTTCACCAAATTTAATTCCACCAAAGCGTTTTCTGTCAGCCATAGCTTGACGAAGTTTACTACTATGATTTTTTTAGCAACTCTTGTCTTCTTTCATAAGAAAAAAATAAGAAAATATTGGCAAGGACATGCTTACTGGTGTGCATCTGGGAATTCGTGGGAAGCAAAGATAATGAAGGAGAAGTCCAAAATACTTCATATGTGACGGAGAGTGGCCACATCAAAAACTCGAGCTCCAGGAAATTTGCTCTTTTTCCTAAAAGTTAGATTTACCAACTAGTAAAAATAGCAAATTGTCCTGCAGCTCGAGTGTTTGATCTTCCCACTTTCCTTCACATATGAAGTATTTCGACTTTTCCTTCATTATCTTTGCTTCCCATGAACTCCCTGCTGCACCCAATAAACATGTCTTTGCCAACATTTTCTTTTTTTTCTTTGAATATAAATTTAAAGAAATATGATAGAAGTCTATGGATGACTATAAAATTTTTAAGTGAAGAGATTGTTAATATAGCCAAAGAGTACACCTAAATCTATTTAATATCTATAAATGTAAAAGATATCAATTTAATATCTATAAATGTCGAAGAGATTGTTAACTATTTTTTGTTCAGAGAAATCGAATGTAACAAGATAAGTAGGTGCTAAAACAAGTAAGTGGTAAATGATAGTAGTTGGTAAGTGCAATAAAAAAATAGTAAAAAATAAGGCCACAATTTTTCTATAGTAAAAAAATAACTTCATTTACTATATGGTCAGAGAAATTTAAATGAAAGATGAAGTAGGTGATAAATGACAAAAAGTAGCTAGTAAATGCAAAAAAGATAAGTATCAAGTTAAAAAAAATACCAAAACATGCTCAAGTTTTTGTCGTAAAGATTTTTCAAAAAACTTCTGCCCAATGTGCTGAAGTTCTTTAGTGTATTTCTAAAAACTTCAGCACTTGATAAGCTGAAGTTTTTGTCCTGGATTCAAGAGTTTTGTTGTAAAGCTTTTTCAAATAAACTTCAGCCCATTGTGCTGAAGTTTTTAGTGTATTTCTAAAAACTTCAGCACTTGATAAGCTGAAATTTTTGTCCTACAATCGACACTTTTGTTATGACTTTTAACCAAAACATAAACTTAAAAAGCAGAAGTCATTTACTTCATGCTTAAGTTTTTCAACAAAAATGTACTTAAAAATCATGATAAAAGACACAAACATATTTGTCTAAACAAAAGCGAACTAAAAAAATAATTAGTGTATATTCACAAATTTGTTGCAACCAATCCTCTAATCAAAAAATTCACACACAGTCTTTTCAAAATCTCCGTAATCATGTCCTTGTTGTTCTTATGGAGTTTCATAGCCGTTATCTTGTTTCCACTTTCCATGAGCCCAAAGATTGGCAGCCAATTCTCTCCTGAATGTCAATGACTGATTTTGATAGAAATTGAAGACATCTTCTTTATTCAACCGCATACCCATGAACTTAAGAGCAAATACACCACAATCAACACTACAAAAAGAACATGAAAAAGAAATTGAAGAATAGTTAACACAAGAGCAAAAAATAATAAATATAAGATGCATGGTAAAACATATGCGAAACACGTATTTGTTACTCTGCAGAGGTGTCTGCATCCACTTAATTAGAAATTTTTCCACAGGCTTTTCCCATAAAATTTATTATGTGCCCCAAATTCCAAGCATTTGAGACAATGTGGGATCAACCGCGCATAATGTCTGACATGTTTAACCGCATGATCATATGTTACACTGCCCATGGAATCATACACATATATAGTTTTATCTTGAAAGTCCAGAATTTCAAAAAAGTAGTGCGTAGATCTCTGGCCCGTCCTTGGCTTAAGTCGAAATGGAAAAAATACTTTTCTGGTAGATGTCCATGAGATACCACAGGAAAGGTCGAGGCCTTTTACATAGTTGGCCACCTTTTCATTCGTTGATTCTTCCTCAAGCCAACTAAAGTTCGTAAGTGGCTAAATAACCGCTTCTTCTTCTTCTTCTTCTTCTTCTTCTTCTTCTTCTTCTTGGATATCCTCTTTCTCTTTGATTTGCTCTTTTTTTGATCCTGCATTCTCTTTTCCTTCCTTTTTCTAATTTTCTCCATTTGTTCTTCTAAAAGATGAATACCAGCCAGCTTAGTCATATACTGATCAAAAATTAAATCTATTACTGCACATCTTGATTTTGGATAAGCTGGAAGGTGATACCAATATTTTTTGCGCAAGTAATATATGCTCATATACATATGCTGCAAATGAACAACAACAAATGATAACATGTGGAAAAAAAACTTCAGCATGCATAACTATGAAGTTTAGAAAAAACGCATTACAAAACTACAAAAAACATGACAAAAACTTAAGCATATTCAGTTTGAAGTGTTAGAAAATAATCTAAAAAACTTCAGCATGTTTGATTTAAAAGTTTCGAAAAAAAATTAGAGAATACATGTCAAAAACATCAGCTTATTTTTAGCAAATAAGCTAAAAAACTTAAGCAGTTTACTATGAATAAAGCTGAAGTTTTTCAAATTACAGTACGAAAACTTTACTATAAAAAATAAGCTGAAGTTTTGGTAAATACAGTTGAAAACCAATTTAAAAAACAAATGTAATAACTTACTTCATCCACAAGATCAGAGTTAGGATCTATAAGCTCGGTAAATAATGATTTTTGAATATTAATTCCAGCTAATCTGAATGGATTGAAATCATATTCACTGGCATCCATCCCCAACCACTCTGTAAATCTTTGCATCAATCCACTGTCTTGATTAACTTACTGGAAGGGACACCTTCGTGTATTCTTTCCTACTTTCCAATCTTTCCCCCTTTTCTTTCGTTTATGAACTACGTAAGGAGATTTCAACCAAATACTCTCCATACGAATTCTTTTCCCTTTTTTATCTGGTTTTCTTTTTGCTTGCTCTTCCTGCTGTTCCATCACAACTAATTGCTACTGTTCACCAGCAAGGGGAGAAACCACAACCATAGTGGCAAATACTTGATCAACTCCCTGCTGTTCACGACATTCTTGTCTCTCTTCACGAACAACAACAACAGAATTACCTTCTGAATCAGTCCCTTGTGTACTACCCAGCGAAAATGAACATATATTGAAGTTGAGGATATCACTGGTCTCACACATAGGAGAACTGGAAATCTTCTTTCTCTTAGGATTTGGAAGAAGTTGCGATGCATCAGATGAGATCTGCAAAAGCAAGGAAAATATAAACATAAATAAAATTGATACAAAAACACATTAGGCAAAAAAAAAAGCTTGTAATCGAATTGCATAAAATAACTACCTGGTCTAAGTGTTGAGACATAGATGGTGTTTGCATTCCAACAGATCCACTTCCTTTACCTTCAGATATGCATGTATCTTCATGCAAAAAAAAAAAACTAAATAATACTGACTAAATTTTATAAAATAATACCAATACACTTCACACCTGTCTGTGAGCCAACAAGTGTGAATATATTTGAGCTACCTTGAGTCTTTCTGAAAAATCATTCAAAAACAAAACAAAAAAAATAAAGTATGTAAAATTTCAAACTGTAAAAAATATATTTGCATCAAATATAATAAATTCATGATCTATGTGGTTTCCCCAGGCTGCATGTCTTTGTCGATATAAGCAATTACAACTTTATTCAACTGTGCACCAACATCGAGGAGCATTGGAGCATTTTCTGGAAGGTTTTTCTCAACACTACCTCCATTCAATTCAGAGAGTTTTTGAGTTGTGTCAATTGAAGCACAACTAGTTTTAACTTTCACTGCATATTCATAAAGAGGGGGAATAGATCAGTTAGTTTTTCTCTCTATATATATATAACATAGAAAAAAAATTATACCTGTAGTGAAAATTTCACTACAGAATATTATAAAAAAAAATCAGTTAAAAACTTCAACTCTAAGAAGGCTGAAGTTCGACAGTTACAAAATAAAAACTTCAGCTCTAGAGTTGAAGTTCGACAGTTACAAAACAAAATTTTCAGCTCTAGAGCTGAAGTTCGATAGTTACAAAATAAAAACTTCAGCTCTGGAGATGAAGTTCACCAGTTACAAAACAAAATATTCAGCAAAAAATATGATGTTGTTTTTACAAAAAACAAAACACAAATTCAAATCCAAAAATAATGCTGAAGTTCATAAAAATATATAACAAAAAAACACAAAGCATGAAACAAAACTTTAGCTCATATCTAAGGTATCATTAAACTATTATAAACTTCACACTTTATACCTGTAGTAACAATTTCCTGTGTATCACCACCTAAAATTTCCATGCAAATAGCTAGTGCTCCATCAAACCGATCGTCTTACCCAATAGTGCTAGACACATCACTCGCTTTCAGTTCTAAATTACCAACATGTGCTTGATCTCCATCTCCAAATAAATTGCCTTTTCCAATATCACTTTCCAAAGCACTACTCGGTGCATGTTTTTCAGTACCAACAACTTGATCATCTGCACCTTTCTCAGTTGTTAACTCTTCATCATTTCCATCTTTACTCAATCTATAAACACTAGATTGTTCCTCTCCACCTTGTTGTTGAACATGTTCATCGCATTCAACAGCCGCTTCCTTACGTGTAGCATTATCATCTGCGACTTTATGCGATGGATCATGAGCAACATGTTCTTCAGTATAAACAACTTTATTATCTGCAACTTGCTTGCTTCCAACATTCTCAGTTGATAACTGTTCTTCATCATTTCCATCTCTGCTCAATCTATCAGCACTGGAACGTTCCTCTTCAACTTGTTCTTGAACATATTGATTGCCTTCAAAAGTCGCTTCTCACGTATAGCATTTACATCTACGACTTTATCTGATGCATCATCAACAGAATTAATATTTGATGGATGTTCGTAACAGTCGTTCACCCTATCATATTCTCGATGGTTACTCAAATCAAAATTGCCATCGTCCATTCCATTTGATTTGCTGACAATCTTAAATAACTGTTCAAACTTCTCATCAAAATATTCCTAGAAAAAAACTACTAACAATGATTAATCTGAATAACATCAGCAGAAATAAAAAGACTTCTCTATAAATTAGCTTACCTTCACTTTTACAAAATCGCATCCACAATAGCAGATCGCTCCTCCTTTTTAAACTTATCGAAAACTTCTTTCATGATCGTACTTCTTTCTTTTTCTGCATGCCTTTGAACCTCCATCGTTAACCTCTAGAACAGACACACAACAAAAATTCAGATATAGAACAAAACTTCAGCTCAAAAATATGTTGTACTTTTACAAAAACAAAACCAAAAAACTTCAGATCAAAACTTATAGAACATATTGTGTCGAGTAATTCATTGTCAGCAAAGTCCATTGTAGAACGGTTAGAACGACTCTGGATACAAGATGATTCATCAATAAAAGGAGTTTGATTCGCTTCTTTTGATCGACTCAGAGTACGTGGTGATTCACCAGTTGAAGGAACCGCGTTAAGTACCTTTGAACGAATCCGACTGCATGGTAATTGTCCAATTAAAGGCATTGAATTCAATTCCTCTTTTGTAGGAATTATATCCAATACCCTAAAGGTGCGATATCTCTGTTTAATACAAAAAAATATATTATGAGAAGGAAAAAACTAATACGTCAACATATTAACACAAAGACAAAAAAAGCAACTTACTTCATGACTACTGAACATATCAAAAAGTTCGAGAAATTTAGGTTCTCCCGCACATACATAACGTATTATCTTGGGAACCTGAGGGGTATCAAGGTACTCATCCTCTCTTATATACTTTTCCCGAATATCTGGGAATCGCTCATAGAACCAAGCACATAACGGATATGGAAATCCACCAAGTTTATACTCAGTTGAACGTAATTTGTTCTGCTTGTCCAATTCATGTTTCAGTGAGTAAGTGAGCTTCTCATAAGCCATATTACCCCAAGGATATTCAACACAAACCTTATCATCTTCAACAATAGATGCATACTCTTCCATCACAGATGACTCGGTTTTTTTCCTAAACAAAATAGACTCTACAACAAGAATTTTCATAAGCTTCAAAGCATCATCATCGCTCTTGCATACGTGTATGTGATTCACAACATTCTTTGGAATTTCATTCTGAGTCATAAAATCTCGAATATCCTTCAAAGTCACACCCTTCGACTTACCAAAATAGCGCTTCAGAATATTGCTCTCTCTCGATTAATTGGTTTTTCAACATTATGTGTTGTGATCCGCAAACCGCACATAATGTGAAAGTCTTCAAGGGTGAAGGAAACATCATGGCCAAAAATCTTGAAACTAATGGAGTCTCGATCATTGGTGAATATTCGAGAAAGACACAGACAATGAACCAACTTCATGCTGCATTGGAAATTCTCCATAGCCATAATGTATCGAAATGTACCATTATTAAGCTTATCTCGTTGTGTAGGAGTCAAGAAAGTTGCAATTAATTTTTTCAAATCGTGATTCCCCTTCCAGTAACCCTTACAGTTAAACCAATTTCGAAACTCAAAATATCGTTGACCTAGTCTTGTAGGTGGAGGAGCAGGGACATACGGACCTGGGGGTATTATAGGTTGTCTGGGTGCTTTAGCTGCATTAGGATCTTTAGGTGCTTTAGATGCCATCTGTTCAAAAAAAGTAAAACATACAAAAAATAACATCAGGACATTATCAAAAAGATCAGTTAAAACTTCAATCTCTAAAAAGGCTGAAGTTCGACAGTTACAAAACAAAAACTTCAGCTCCTAAAGTTGAAGTTCACCAGTTACAAAACACAAAACATTCAGCTCCTAAAGCTAAAGTTCACCAGTTACAAAACACAAAACATTCAACAAAAAAACATGCTGTAGTTTTTACAAAAAAACAAAACACAAATTCAAATCGAAAAATAATGCCAAAACATGAAAAAAAAACTTCAGCTCCTATCTAAGGTATCATCACTTTAATAGTATCATCTATTTAACTCTCAAAATTTTTTAAAATTTGGACGTCTACTCACTGAAGAATTTATAGAATTTTCATCAATAACGTAAAAACTCGTTCAAAAAACCTAAAAACACAATCGTAAAAGTAAAACTAATGCGCTTATCAAGCTAAACCCTAAGAAACTATTTAATCATAAATATATGACTATCAAAACCAAAACCAGAAATAAAACCAAGAAATCGTAAAATAAAACCCAGAAAGTTAATGTGATATACCTGTGATTAAATCGTAATGTGGGAACAACGACGACTAGCAATTGAAAAATCAAAACAACAACGAAAACCGTTTGATTTCATAGAAGAACAAATAAAAAAACGCGAATAACAGGAGAGAGAGAGACATAGACAGTAGAGGACTAGCGTATACTTGGAGAGAAAGTAGTCTTTTAATAAAGAAGGGCAAAATAGTCTTTTTAAAAGGCTTGTAACAAAAAAATGGGTACGGATGCAAACAGAAAGATAAAGCGGCTACAGGTTAAAAAGGGGGACAATTTTTACGAAATTTTCATAATTACTAGTGAAATGAAAAAATATTCCACAATCTACAATTATTAATTAAATAATATATTCTACAACATAACCATGGTAAATGTATAGAAGTTTCCCTCACGGTAGTTCCATATTAATTAGGAAACTGATTCAAAATATATGAAATTAAAACAAACACCTAAAAATAAGGGAGTATCCTTATTTAGGGTAACATGAAGGAAATCAATATCAAATGCAGTCAATTAAGGAAATCTTAGATGATTATGCATTTAGGATTCTCATAATTGTAATCATAATCCCTATTTTCACGTTTTAAAATGAGATATTTAAGGAATAGAAAAATGATATATATATATATATAAAATCTAATTAAGAAGTTGTATTAATTGTGTATACTGTAATTATTTTAAGATAGTTGTAACTTTTATAAATAACTCTTCAAAACGTTGTATTTCGGGTAAATTTCTCTTAGGGAATTGTATGCTGGGCCAGTCATGTAAATCCTTATTTTTGTCTCGCCTTGTAATAGGATTTTAATTGGGGTATTATTATTTTAGCTCGCAACAGAAACTATTTATATCTGGTAGCCGAAAAAATATATGAAACTTGTATAATCTTTGTATATAACATACATAATGTATATATATACAAAAAATATATAAATTTTATACATTTTTTCGGCTATTATTATTACAGCGACTATACGGTGTCATGTTTCCATTTTTAATTTGTTATACTTCGTGATATCTATGGTTCAGGAAAGGAATTAACTGGAATTACTGCAACAAGACACGTCAACACTATTACTTAGAGGAGAAAAGGGGGTATTTGAAGAATTACCAGCGCAAAAAATTAACAATTGGACATGTTGCGACTTAGGGATCACTGACAACTCTTTTTCTCTATAAAGATCGAAGGGATAGCATAATTTTTCTTCGAGAAAGTTGTTCCCAAGTGAATATTTCTGCACTTACTAAGAAAAGCTCCGTTACTGATTGGCCAAGAGCAGAAAAAGAGGTGATTCAGTAATTGATTGCTAAGTCTGCCAGCGAGTTTGCTGAAAAAGAAGTTGCGGTAACGAGCAATTTGAAGTTTTTAAAAATCGGCTAAACTTTTAAGTAATTTTTAAAAGTTGGATATATGTTAAATAAGAGCGTCTCAAAGTAGCCAAACTACAATAAGGATGGACCAGAAAATGGACCTTGACCTAGATCAGATCAACGTCTGCTAGCTTGTTAGTCGTCGAGACCTGCATGGGCCACCACTTGTTGGGATCAAAATAATATAGTGCATGCGGAAACTAACAATACAAAGTTTGATGGACGATAAATCAGACGACAAAAGAAAAATATATTAAACTAAGCATAATAGTTTATAATGGTTTGGACAATTGATCTACATATGATAAAACTAATATAAAAGAAGAAAAACTATCGAGAGAAAAATATTCTCCTAAACAAAATTCTTTAATGATTACATTGTGGATATATTTTTTTTTGTGTTCTTGTGAGAAGCAAATATACTTAATTTATAGATGTGCAAAATTTGTCTTCCAAGAAAAGGATGAGACATATTAAGGAGATTTAATCCTTTTAGGAGTCTGTTTCCAATCCTCCAAAAAAAAGAGTCCTAATAGATTAGAAATTCATGGTCGAGTAGAAATAGCACCCAAGTCGCCCGCTTAGCAATTTTTGGCCCTGCCTTTGTGAAATAGCCACTGTCATAGAGAGTTAAATTTCACCAATTAAACTCTAAGACATTGACTATTTTCAGTTGTAGGAGCTAAAAAATGACCATTCAAGCCAAATATAATTACACAAATGTTCAATAGAAGAACATAGCTACGATAAATTGAAAGGCATCTGTCACGGATGGTCCTTAACTGTTTATCAAGTTCTGCTCATCAATACGAGAACTCCAATTTTTCTTTTGAGTTACTAGTGGAAATAGCAGATGACCACAGAAAGGGGACGGGTCTATCATTTTTGTCCTCTCAAATAGCACAAGAATAAGTTTTCTTTAATAAACACAATAATGCCATTTTGAATAAGCACTTCAAAGGTTCCATTAGGATAAATGAAAGTAAAAATACCGAAAATAAGAGTTTCAAGTTATAAGGCATCGCATCTGAACTATACACAAAAGAAGAAGCAAGTGTACTTTTAGGTTCAAGATGATTATGGTTCAGGAAGCCGAAAACCAAATACATGAACCTTTTAGACATCTGAACGACAAATTTTTCAATGACAGTAAACAAGTAAAAATAGTGAAATCAGTAGTAGAAAAATTATAAATTAGATACACTTGAACATGCCAAATGAAAAATCAAAAGCAAAGTCAGGTTCTTGCTTTCATGCAATAAATATTACAGCTCGAGATCTGAATCACCTGCATATAAAAATTCAAAAGAAAGAGAATTAGTTGAATTTTGAAGCATTTAAGCAATTCCTACCGGAAGCAGTACAAAGATGAAGCTCAAAATGATAGCATGACATAAAATGGATCAAGTTTTGTCCATAGCTATAATGTCTTATTGGCTGCCACTTAATTTTTCAGCAACCAATTTACAAGCTTGAACAAGTCATGTAGAAGAGCTTGATATTGGTGGTGTCGGGTCGGTTTGTTCGCACGCACGCACCTACAAACTCTGTGATTCCTTTTGAGACATAAGGAAAATTAAATAATATTTATACTTTGCTCGAATTAAGCACTTTCTTATCCTCTCATAACATTAATTAATTATTATCATTGGGGAGCATTGTGAGCACGTGATTTTTGCCCTATATATGAATAATTCCCAAAAATTCAAACAAAATAATTTTTTCTTTATTTTTACAATTTTTGTGAATTTTGGTGTCATTTTGGGTTAATTGTTTGCATTTTATTTGTGCATTTTTATTCATATGAAAATACAAAAATACGCATTTGCATTGAAGATTTAATTTCATATTTTAGTGATTAATTGGTAATTTAAAGTTGTTTCATATAAAGAAAATGTCAAAAAAAAAAAATTGCGCACTTTTTAATTTGTAGAAATTGTTTTAATTTTAGTTTTACAAAATAGAATTTAGTTCATTTTGGAAAATCAAGTAATAATTTTAGTATTAATCTAGTCCATAAATTTTATTTGTCATTTTAAAACAAAAAAAATATAAAAATTACAAAGTAAGGAAAAGGAAAATATAAAGCAAGAGGGAACAATTGATTTAAAAGAAAGGACAAAGAAGAGGGTTGTCTCTATTAAAAGCCAACTGGGCTCAGTTGTGACCAAATTCCCAGCCCAAACCCACTCAGCCGGCCCAAGTCTCTTCCCTTTAACCCGGTCCGCCCTCGTCAGAACCCAAACGACGTCGTTTTGGGGAGTGATCTCAACCGTTGGTTTTTGATCAGACGGTTGAGATCATCCTATGATGTTTGGTATTAATATGTCCGAACGATCCTCCCCACCCCCTCAATCGTCTCTCTCACACGCTCTCACCTCAGAGACGAGGTCACCGACTCCGTCCTAAGTCGCCGCCGGAAATCGCCCTACGGCGGCGTTCGAGCTCCAAATACACCCAAAATTTCACCATATCACCTCTCCTCCTCCCCTTCCTATATCCAAGCTCAATTTCTTTCGAATCACAACCCATCTCCTCGAATCTTAGATCGAAAATCCGGTCAAAAACCCTAACTCATCCAATCTGGCTCAAAATCACACCACACCATCCCCAGACTTCCCTCAACCCAAATCCATGACCATCTTCCTTCGAATCTCGGTGAAGCGGCTCGAATTTCAAATCTAAGAGTTTCCGACCAAAACCTTAACCCCAAATCTTTGTGATTTTTGACCGTAATATCCTTAACCATGTGTTCTCTTGTAAAAACACATGGTTAGGGATGTTGCGTGTCATGAATCTGGAAAGATTCGAACGGCAGTGGTTGACCGGAGTTTTCTCTCCGTCGGTGAGTTTCTCTCCAACTTTCTAAGCTCGATTTCCATCAGTGTAGCCTAACAGTCTCTTCTTCTTCTCTATTTGATTTGATCGATTGTGGAAATTGTCCATGGTTAATTCTGATTTTTACTTGTTTTAGTCTAATTTTATTAGGTTAAATTAGTTCGTGTTTCTATGCTTTATCAGTTTAGCCGTTTCAATTAACAGTAGGACCTAGGCTCTGAATCATCGTTAGTTTAATTAATCAGTTGGATTAGTAGTTTATTGATCGTACTTTAGTGTCATTCATGAATAATAGGATTTATTAGTTGAATGCAGTGGTATTAATGTTAATTCAATGCATGTATGGATTCTTGTTCTAATTTTTTCAGGCCTTTGTTCTATTCTTCTCTTTTGTCCGTTTCTTGCTTATGGATTGATGATTCCATGATTAGTTGTTAGCTTAGTATACTCTCATTGTTGATGATTACTTTCGTGTGATTATTGGCTTGGTAGAGTGTGCATTAGGATTAATTGGTAGTATGATTCAGCTTGAATATTTTGCATTAGAGGTGAACCTGGTTGGTTATAGCTGAACAAAATCTTTTGTTTTGGCTAACTTTAATTAAATTCTAGCCAGGGTGAGGCATTGGGATCAATCGATTCCAGTCTGCAATTTTCAGACTATTGGAAGGGCATTTTAGGGATGGAAAAGGGTAGTTTCTTTAGGAATAGTAATTTCAAAACAGGGGTAAGGGTAGTAAAGGAATTGCCTAGCTAAAAGAGCACCCTAGGGCCTTCTAGAAGGGTACTTTAGTGTAGATGGTAGCACTATAGAGGTATTTGCTTGCTTAGCAAGTCAAAAATAGAGGGACCAAATTGAAAATAAGGAAGGGCTAATTTGTAAAGTCTAAAATCTAATAGAACCCCATTTGTGCCTATAAAAGGGCATGTTCAATGCCTTCATTCCCAAGTTTTGATCTCTAAAAATTCCTCCCAAAAATACTCCTCTAGCCTCACAGATCTGAAATTTAAAATTTCAGATCCAAAACCCCTTTAGCTTAGCTTTCTTCAAAGGAAAAAACAAAAACAATAGAAAACCTTCAAAAATCCAAAAAAAGTACTGTTCCATTAGACAATTCAGGTTAATTTTGACTTTTAGTTGTTGATCTCCATTCTTCTAGTTCAATACTTGGATTTTGAAACTTCAAATGTTCTCTTTTTTGATTTCGAGCAATTTTGGGTCTGTTTAAACTGGTTTTGGATGAGTTTTGGATTTGCTGAAGTATTCTGGTGCATTTCGAGCTTATTTGAGTGCATTTCAAGTGGTCTTTGGGTGGATTTGTTAGTTTCTGTCTGATTGTTGAATATTTCTGGATTTCTGAATCCATTCCTGGGCTGCTCGTCGTTCTATACTACTGGAAATTGTTATTGCTGTTGCTGCTCGTCTATTTGCCTTAGCTTGACCTCTTCTCCTTCACTTTTTATTCGAATTCCGGGTACAAACTCGAGACTGACTTAATGTAATTCCTTCATGAAGTGGAAATGTAGTTGCTGTTGATCTTCATTGAAGCTTTCATTGTTTTATTAGTTAGTTGCATTACAACTAGTTCTAGGATTTTTGGATGAATTCATTGTTTTAGCTTATTTGTAGTAGACTGTTTGGACTGTTAATGTATAATGGACTGACTGGATTGTTAGAATAGCAATTATTCATTAGCCTTCTTAGTTTAGTTTCATTTTGTAGCGTAATTTTGAAATCAGAATCTAGGTAGAACATAAAAGTGATTTTGGAAGCCACGAGCCTTATTTGTACTAATAACTGGAAACTGATTATGATTGGTGTTCATATTATTGTGTGTTAATTCGAATCAGGAACCAAAATAGTTGAGATGCAATTGTGTCCAAATGTTCCAATCACCTCGAATTTGTTCTTAAGCCTTATTAATTGATGAACTGTTAGAGGTCAGTTATGTCCAAATTAACAGTTGTTTTGGAAATCGAATTAGGACTAATAAGTAGTTTATTGGTAGTTTAAATTGATGATCATCACCATTTAGTCTTAAATACCTTAGTTGATTCGTTAATGGTAATACATGCTCCATTAGTGTCACGTTTTGCTAGAATAAGTTCATCAGCTTTCTCTGAGTTTGTTTAACTGTGAATATTGTTTGAATCTTGACTCACATTAGTTGAAATTGAAAGTTTGGGCCAACAATGGCCTGCTGAAAGTATCTGAGCCCTCTTCCCTTTTAGTTTAATTGATTTGAGACCACAAATACCATAATGGGAGGCTTAGGCCCAAGGACAATATCAGAGGACCAAACTTGGACAAACTCGAAGGCCACACTCGTTTGTTGCCTAGACCAAACGCAGAAGCCTAAAGATGCTGAAGGTCTGAACCATGTGGAAGCCTGGGACCTTAAAAAAATAGTAGCTTAAATAATACTAATCAATTAGGACTTTTATTTTATTATTAGAGACAAATAAAGTAGAGAATCATTGTTGCTTTTAGGTTTGCCCTTTAAATAATAAATGAGATGAGTCCCGTCAAACAAAATACATAAATTACGGGGCCCTCAATAAATATTTGTGATAAAAACCTTAAAATTTGGGAGGGTTGTATAGTGAATTTCACAGCCTTCCCCAAAATAATAATACGTTAGAATCTTTAGGCACGATTTAATTAAATTACTTTCTTAAATTCGGGTGCGCATTGATGCGGCCCAAATCCAAATCTCGACGAAGTCGAAAGGTGTCGATAACCACGGGTGCATTGATTGTGACATGGTTCGAGACACATTTTCACGACGTTACAAATCTTTTAAAAATAATTATAATAAAAGCGGTTCAAAATTAAATAAAAGGCACATAAGCTAGCATGTATTGAAATCAGATAACATCAAATACAACAGTTAAGCGACCGTGCTAGAACCACGGAGCCCGGTAATGCCTAACACCTTCTCCCGGGTTAACAGAATTCCTTACTCGGATTTCTGGTTCGCGGACTCTTAACAGAGTCATAAATTTCCTCGGTTCGGGATTCAACCGGTGACTTGGGACACCATTAATATCCCAAGTGGCGACTCTGAATAATCAATAATTAAATCCCGTTCCGATTGTCCTTTAATTGGAAAAACTCCTTTATGACCTTGCTGCTGTAGTGAAAAATGAGGTGTGACAGCTCTGACGACTCTGCTGGGGACGAACCCAGAATCTATGGTTCAGGGTTCAGAATTCGAGCTTAGATAAATTGCTGTATTTGGTTGTATCTGATTTTCCTACATGTTTTGTGCTGAATGTGCTAAATGTTACCGCTTTGATATTATCTGAACTGTATATAAACTGTGCCGACACCCTTCTCTCTTCACCTCCGGGGATGTGCTTACTGGTTGAGACTCCCTATTCTGTTAGTGTCATACCTTGAAATAAGAAAGAGGCCGGACAAGTTACGAAGCCGGATGGCCTTTTGGTTCCCGGTAAGTTGCCCCCTCCTCGACTCGAGTTGTCCGCTCGGGTACACAGTCTAGAACACCGACCCAGGTTTTGAATATAGAATAACGTGACTTCATGCCGGATCCCTAGTAGGAACGATTATTTGCATCATGCTGCATTTGACTTTAGGGGACTCAACACAGGGGTTGGGTCCGTCTAGGGCTAGCAACCTGAAATGAAAGGACCATCCTGATGCATCCTACTTGCTCTGTACATATATTTGTTTCGAACCTGCATGTTGACCGGTCTCTGAATCTCGAAAAAAAAGAAAAAAAAAGAGAGAAATAACAGAAAAACCAAGTACTGTCGAAACTCTGCCGAAATTTTGAGAAAACGAAAAAAGGAAAATAGGAAAAAAGAGTCTTTTATTTTCGGACAATTGTCTGTTGAAAAGAAAATGGAAAAGAGTCTTTATTTTAGTTTGGAAAAATAGGTTGTTTTATTGTTTGTAGAAAATGAAAAAAAGAAGTCGTTATTTTGTCTTGGTTTCAAAAAATAGGATAGGAAAATAGTTTGTTTTGCCATGAAAAATGAAAATCAAAAAGAGTCTTGTTTTAAAATGGTTCGGTTAATTCGCCCGAACTACGCCGGTTTGATTCTCACAGGGGGTGAGATACGTAGGCAACCCTCATCGGGTCCAACTTTTCCTTTGCAAAAATAGCCAAAAAATGTCAAAAATTTTATTTTCATCGTAAATAAGTTGGGTGATGCCGTTTTGTCAAAAATAGCCAAATGTTCCCAAACGGAACGCCGGAAGGCTGCCCTTGCATAAATAGCCACCTTTGGTCATGTTTTCATTTTTTGACCCTCACAGCCTTAAGTTTTCGTCCTCGAGGCGTTGAAAGGCCGTGTTGCAATACCGGGTCTTTTATCTTAATTTGAAAAAATATAAGTAAAGAGTTGTAAATAAGTCAAGTATGGCCGTCTTGTCATAAATAGCCGAATGTCCCCAAAAGGAACGCTGGAAGGCTGACTTTGCAAAACGGCCATCTTGGTCAATTTTTGATTTGTGACCGGTTGACTTTCGCAGCCTTAAAATCTTTGTTCCCGAAGTGCTGAAAAGCCGCGTTCGAGAATCGAGTTCTTCATTTTTAAAGTTTGAAAATATATAGGTAATTTTGAGTCGAAAATATAGATAGTTTTTTTTGAGTCGAATAAAAGTTTTTCTTTTGCTTAATCGCCTTAATAAATGTGCAGGATGAGCACGATGCTAAATGAACCCTTTTCAATAATGACCAAAATCCCTTTTGAGTTGCGATTATGGTGGAATGATTTAGGAAAAGAAGGGCAAGACGAAGTGAAAAAGTATTTGAAAGATCTCCCGGATTTATTAGACATTCAGCCTCAGGGGGATATTATCAGGGCGTTGGTCGCTTGTTGGGATTCGGCACATAATGTATTTCATTTCTCGGACTTTGAGCTCACCCCGACATTGGAAGAAATAGTGGGGTACATCGGAAGTGATCAAGCTCCGTTGAGGTTCAACTACTTAATTGCTCCCAGGGCCGTTACCGTACACCGGTTTTTGGATTCCTTGAAAATACCCCGAACAGTTCATCATCCAAATTTTGCAAAGGGTTTCTGCAGTTTTCGCTTCATATATGATAGATATGGCCACGTGGGCGGGTTCAATAATCCAGACTTTAAGCTATGCAGTAGAAGTAACCGACAAAAATGGGAGGAACACAGATGGGTGGCTTTTATGATAGCCTTTTGGGCCTCATAGTATTCCCAAGGAAAGATGGAAATATTGATTTGAAAGTAGTTGGGGCCGTCAGTACCTTGCAAACCATGGGGAAAAGCACTTTAGCACCTATGATCGTGGCTGACATCTTCCGGGCTCTCACGGCTTGCAAAGTTGGGGGCAAATTTTTTGAGGGATGTAACTTGTTGTTACAAATGTGGATGACTGAGCATTTGTGCCCCCGCTCTCAGCTCTTGAGTTATGGTTCGTTTGAGAAAACTTGTATAGGAGAATTTTACACAAGAATCAAAGGGGCTAGTCTACCTGAAGGAGTCGCGGCTTGGACATCATTATTTCAGACCCTCACTGCCAGCCAGATACAGTGAGTGCTCGGATGGTTGCCTGTCGAAGAAGTCATATATATGCCAGCAGCCAGGCCACATTTTTTGTTGATGGGACTCAAAAGCATCCAGCCCTATGCACCATATCGGGTTCTGAGGCAACTCGGGAGGTATCAAGTAGTACCGAAAGATGAAGATCTGAGTACCCAAGTGGTCGAAATTAGTCCTGACGGTCGGTTCACCGAAGAAGAAGTTCGCCAAATCTGGAGTGAGTGTCAATATTTGATGGCGAACACTTGTGTGTCAGATAGGGCTAAAGGGGAAGTTGCCCCGGGGTATCATGATTGGTTTAGAGGTGACGTGGCATGCGGGAGACCGGATAAAAGACCTCATCTCGAAGATTTCGCCGAGTCATCCCAAGAGCAGTGGGACTGGTTAGCAAAGGAAGAAGGCTATCGAGTTGAGATTGGTAAGCTGAAGCAGCAAGTTGAGAGTTTGAAGTTTGAGAACAGTGTACAGGTTGCCGCAGATCAAGGTGAGAAGAACAGACTGGCTCGAGAAAACGAGGCACTTAGGGCCCAAATCCGGCAATTGCGGATAACCATCGATAAGCAACCAAGGAGCCGATCAGATGAGCAATTGATAAAAAGATTGGAAAATGAAGTCAGGGAATGGCGGGATGAATTAGAAAAATCTGAGAATATCATGGCAGAGCTTAAAGTGCAGTGGGCTACAAGAACAGAGGAGCGTCGCCAGTACTTGAATCAGTTGAAAACGGACCATGAGAAAATTGTTGTCAATTTAAAGAGAAAAGTGGTTGCCCTTGAGGGTAAAGCGGTTAGGCAGGCTAGAAATTTTGGAATTGAAAGTGGACATTGTTACGTCTTGTTGGCCCAAATGGAGGTAGAAGTGCAGCAATTGCAAGATCAACACCTGCAGGACTCTCGAGCTTTAAAGACGTGCAGCGATCAGATAAGACGCTTGCTTATAGAAAAGAAGCAAACAAAAGACAGGATTAGAGCCATTGCTCATGCCATTTTCAGGAGATGTCGGGTTTGTGAAGACATGACCTATACTACTTTTGTCTCTGCAGTAATGATATATATGAAGCGAACCATGAATGAATTAGAGCAGCTTGAAAGGGATTTGGATCCTAGGCCCGCGGCGAGGCCGAATGACGCCCCGCAGACACCTAAGTTTGAAGCACTAGAGTATGCATAGTCCGTGTCGGTAGTTTTCTACCTTTTGAGTCTGTCTTTTGTCTGTCCGTTATCTTTTCAGGTCAAGTATGTTTGCAGTCTTAGAGTCTGTGTTTTCTTTTAGTTTGCGTCTGTTAGTTTCATTCCGAAAAGTGTTTAGTTTGTAATAGTTTGTTTTAGTAATGAAAATTGAAAATTTCAAAAAATTCTTATTTCCACCCTTTATTTTTGCATTTATTTTCACAAACTATGCTTGGTCTGATTCGTGCGGGGTTACGATACGTAGGCAATCTCCATAGGATTCGATCGTAATCGTAAGAAAAGGAAAAAAAAACAAAGAAAGAGAGAAATAAAGAAAAGAGTAGAAAAACAAAAAGAGAAAGAGAAAGCAAGAAATGAGCGAGAACACAAAAGAGAAAGAAATAGAAGAAAGAAAAGAGCACAAGAGAGGGATAAGGTGATGAAATTTGAAAGAAAGGTAAAAAGAAACAAGGAACGAAATGCCAGGATGACGCATGCAATCGAGCAAACACATAATAGAAATGATTAACTGTATAAGTGCATTCATGCCAACGTGCGGTTGTCAAATCTGTTAAGACTTAATCGCTAACAAAGTGGTTGTCTAAATGTGTGAGTCCATGCAGGTGGTTAGTCGATTGGCAGTTCTGGAAACTCACCCGTACAACACCCGGTCGAAAGATAAAGTAAACATGACAGGACAGGACTCGGAAGTCAGCCTCGTGGACCCTTCAAATGAAGTTGAGGTAACAGATGTGGGTGCTATGAAAGAAGAGATGAGGAAACTAAAAGCGCAAATGGCCGAAATGCATCGGGCATGGTCTCAGGGACATCCGACACCACTATACCCCGCTAATCCATCTTACATCCCACCTCTGGCTCAGGCTCAGGAGCCCACCACTCCCCACGCATCTTCAGCCTTCCCCTATCACACCCAGGGCTATGGTACCACTTCATACGCCCCTCCAGCTCCAACACCCAAACAAAACCCTCCCCCACCTATGGGTCCAGTCTTCGTGGCACCTCCCCCAGCCACGTTACATAGATCGTCCAGTGAGCCGCTATTCCAAGCTCACGACACCCAAATTTACCCTCCTGAACCCACTTTTAAAACGCCTGAGCCATATTCCTATACTCCCCATTTTGAAATCCCGGGAGAAGTTGAGAAACCGGTTAAGAATGCAGAACAGGAGGAGGTGATTCGTAAAGTCAAAAGCATGGAGCAATCCTTCAGGAACATGCATGGTTTAGGCAACCAAGTCAGCGTTGCATACAAAGATTTGTGCCCTTTCCCTGATGTTCAGTTGCCTGCGGGGTTTAAAATACCGAAGTTTGACTTGTATGAGGGGCACGGTGACCCAGTAGCCCATCTGCGTGGCTTTTGTAGCAAGATGAGAGGCGCTGGGGGGAAGGATGAATTGTTGATAGCATATTTCGGTAAAAGCTTGAGCGGGTCCGCGCTGGAATGGTACACGATACAGGACCCCGGCCGATGGTATACATGGCATGATTTGGCACAGGCATTCATTGGCCATTTTCAGTATAACCTTGAGATAGTCCCCGATCGTCTGTCATTGTTGAAACTGGAAAAGAAGCCCGGGGAAAGTTTTAGAGAGTTTGGTTTCCGCTGGAGGGAACAAGCAACAAGGGTTGATCCTCCGATGAGGGAGAGTGAGATGGTAGATTACTTCTTGCAAACATTGGAGCCTACCTATTTTGGTCATCTAGTGACATCTGTCGGAAAGTCGTTTAATGAAGTGGTAAAGATGGGAGCCATGATTGAAGAGGGATTGAAGTCTAACAAAATCTTGAGCTACTCGGCATTGAAAGCAACCACCCAGGCCATCCAAAGCGGTACTGGTGGTGTGCTCGGAAAGAAGAAGAAGGAAGAAGTTGCTACGGTTGAAACTAGTACTTGGTCCAGGCCCAATAACCCTCCGCCCTACTACAACCAACCCAGACCCCACCATCTAAATTATCTATATACCCCGTATGGCCCACCACAACATTACTACCCACCACCAGAACCACACTTTTCTATCCACCACGCCCAGACATACACTCAGCCTCCGGTGCACCCGCAATGGCGTGCACGGTTCTCCAAAACACATATCCACCTCCACAAAACACCTATCCACCTCCCAGGGCTAGTAGACCAGGAACTGGCTTTCACCCAAACCAAGCTTTTAGAAATGAGAAGGTCCCGAAACAAAAAAACATTTACTCTGTTGGGAGAATCTTACACCTCTCTTTTCCACAGATTGAAACAGTTGGGAATGTTGACCCCAATTGAGCCCAAAGTACCAAATCCCCCTCCCAGAAACCTGGACCATTCCGTTAGTTGTGAGTACTGCTTAGAGATGTCGGGGCATGATACTGAGAAGTGTTGGAAATTGAAGAACGCGGTGCAGGAACTTATTGATAATCGCCGTATTGAGGTACAGGCTCCGGAGGCGCCAAACATTAACCAAAACCCGTTGCCAGCACATCATGAGACTAACATGATTGAACTGATACATAAGGGAGCAGAGCCTAAAAATCCCTCGTATACGGTCATGATGATCCGTTCTATTGAAGCCAAGGGAAAGGCAGTTGAGTTAAAGCCAGCAATTCAGCCGGAAGATATAAAAGACGAGCCGGTGGTAGTAATGGGGAAAGGGCCATTTGTCAATGCAAAAAAGCCAGAGCCAACCAAGTTAGTGGTAACAGGGGCATCATCTGCGCCCGTGGTTGTTGTGAAAGGGCCCTACATAGAACCAGTTGTCATAAAGCCGGTAGTCCAATTACCCGTGGCTGATAGCAAAGCCGTCCCGTGGAAATATGACAAGGTAGTGGTGACATACAAAGGAAAGGAAATTGAGGAAGAGAGTTGTGAAGCACAAGGATTAACCTGGTCGGGACATTGTTTTGCTCCCGAAGAGTTGAGAAAAGCTAGGGGCGCTAAAGACAATCCAGTGCTAATCAAGAAGTCTGTGACGGAAGAAGAGGTAGAGGAATTTCTGAAAAAGATGAAAGTGCAAGATTATTCCATTGGTGAACAATTGAGAAAAACACCGGCCCGGATCTCGTTGTTTCATTATTGATCCATTCTGACGAGCATTGCTGAGCTTTGATGAAGATATTGAATGAAACTCATGTGCACGACAAAATTTCAGTGAACCATCTGGAGACAATTGCCAACAAAATCTTTGAGGTAAACAGGGTAACATTTTCTGATGATGAATTGCCTGTGGAAGGCACAGAACACAATAAAGCTCTCTACTTGACGGTCAAGTGTGAAGATTCAATGGTTACTCGGGCGTTGATCGATAACGGGTCAAGTGCTAATATTTGTACGTTGTCCACATTGAACAAGTTAAAGATTGATGATGATAGAATCCGCAAAAATAGTATTTGTGTTCGAGGGTTCGACGGAGGGGGAACAAACACAGTGGGGGATATTATACTCGAATTGACTATTGGCCCAGTCGAGTTCACTATGGAATTTCAGGTGTTGGATGCTGCAGTGTCCTACAATCTTTTGTTGGGTCGACCATGGATCTACGCGGCCAAAGCAGTGCCTTCTACATTGCACCAAATGGTCAACTTCGAGTGGGACAGACAAGAAATCGTGTTATATGGGGAAGATCCCACATGCACCATGAATGATGCCATTGTGCCCTATATAGAAACTGAAGATGATAAGGGACCATGGGTTTATCAGGTCTTCGACACGGTCCCGGTGAATAGAGTGCCCGAGGGTAAAAGCATTCCATGTCCTAGGGTGGCAGCTGCGACCGTCATGGTAGTATCAGAAATGCTGAGTAATGGGTTTGTGCCAGGAAAAGGTCTGGGGGTTGAGCTTCAGGGCATTGTTCAACCTATTTCTCTGCCCAAAAATCTAGACACCTTTGGACTAGGGTTCAAACCAACAGCGGCAGATGTTAGAAGGGCTCGTAAATTGAAAAAGAAAGCTTGGGTTCTTCCCAAACCGATTCCACGCTTGTCCAGGTCCTTTGTCAGGCCGGGTGGCAAGAAACAGTCATTGGAAAAGGTGTCGGGTCCACTGATTGGTGCAGAGGGGAACTTGGATAAGGTGTTCGAGAGGGTATTTGCTGAAGTGAACATGGTTGAGGCCGGAGAAGGGTCAAGCAGAGCAGATATACAGTACATCGGACCATATGCTAACATCAACAATTGGGAAGCTATTCCTCTTCCAATTCGGAGGGAGTCGTGGTAGTGGGTTTTGTTTTCCTTTTGTCACCTGGATTTTTCCAGGGTTTGTAATTCAGTTGCTATGTTCCGTCCGTTTGGATGAGTTAAAACCCTGTTATCTTTACATTCAATGAAATGCAATTTTCTTCTTTCTTCATTCCTAATTTTGTTTCCATTTTTTTTCTTTTCTTTTTGTACAGTTCTTTTTATGTTGATATCAATGATATGACATGCATGAGGAATCTTCGGCCCAGTTTTAAAAGCCAATCTAGCTCAGAAACAATAATACAAGAAATCGCGTGTGATGATGGGGTGGATTGTAACGACGATGAGGCTTATGAGGAAATTAGTAAAGAATTAAGTCACTTTGAAGAAAAACCCAAACCTAACCTAAATGACACAAAAGCAGTTAATCTAGGGGACCAAGACAATGTGCGGGAAACTAAAGTAAGTGTTCATCTGGAGCCACAACTCAAGGAGGAGATAACTAAAGTATTGCATGAGTACAAAGATGTTTTTGCATGGTCGTATGATGATATGCCAGGTCTAAGCACTGATTTGGTGGTTCACAAATTGCCCACTGATCCGGTATTCCCTCCTGTCAAGCAGAAGTTGAGAAAGTTCAAAACGGACATAAGTGTAAAGATCAAACAAGAAATTACCAAGCAATTTGATGCAAAGGTCATTCGGGTTACACGGTATCCCACTTGGTTAGCTAATGTTGTGCCTGTGCCGAAGAAAGATGGCAAGACTAGGGTGTGTGTCGATTATCGAGATCTTAACAAGGCGAGTCCAAAAGACAATTTCCCACTGCCCAACATCCATATACTAATTGACAATTGTGCCAAACATGATATTGGTTCTTTTGTGGATTGTTACGCGGGTTATCATCAAATTCTAATGGATGAGGAAGATGCAGAAAAGACGGCATTCATCACACCGTGGGGAACGTATTGTTATCGGGTCATGCCGTTTGGTTTGAAAAATGCTGGGGAAACTTATATGAGGGCTATGACAACAATATTCCATGATATGATACATAAGGAAATCGAGGTGTACGTGGATGATGTGATCGTGAAGTCTAGACAGCAGTCCGACCATGTCAGAGATTTGAGAAAGTTCTTTCAAAGGCTTCGCAGGTACAATCTTAAGCTCAATCCTGCAAAGTGTGCTTTCGGGGTGCCATCTGGGAAGTTGTTGGGGTATTGAATTAGACCCGTCGAAGATCAAAGTTATTCAGGAATTGCCACCTCCAAGAAATAAAACTGAGGTGATGAGTTTGTTAGGAAGATTGAACTATATCAGTAGGTTCATTGCTCAGCTCACGACAACTTGTGAGCCGATTTTCAAATTGTTGAAGAAAGACGCTGCGGTCAAATGGACTGATGAATGTCAGGAGGCTTTTGATAAGATAAAGGGGTATTTGTCGAACCCACCCGTGTTGGTCCTGCCAGAACCAGGGATGCCTTTGATTCTATATCTGATGATTTTGGATAATTCATTCGGATGTGTACTGGGGCAGCATGATGTTACGGGTAGAAAGGAGCAGGCTATCTACTATCTCAGCAAGAAGTTCACATATTACGAGGTTAAGTATACTCATCTGGAGAGAACATGTTGCGCCCTAACTTGGGTGGCGCAGAAGTTGAAACATTATTTGTCATCCTACAACACTTACCTCATATCTCGCTTGGACCCATTGAAGTATATTTTTCAGAAGCCTATGCCTACAGGGAGGCTTGCAAAGTGGCAGATCCTGCTTACAGAGTTTGACATTATCTATGTGACACTGACTGCAATGAAAGCACAGGCACTAGCCGATCATTTGGCTGAGAACCTTGTCGACGAAGATTATGAACCTTTGAAAACTTATTTCCCTGATGAAGAAGTGATGCACATTGATGAATTGGAACAAGCTGAGAAGCCGGGATGGAAACTTTTCTTTGATGGGGCTGCAAATATGAAAGGCGTGGGAATAGGAGCCGTACTTATTTCTGAAACAGGTCAGCATTACCTTGTTACAACTCGGCTTCGTTTTTACTGTACGAACAACATGTCAGAATATGAGGCGTGTATATTGGGATTGAGATTAGCTGTAGATATGGGTATACGGGAAGTCTTGGTCATGGGTGACTCAGGCCTACTAGTACACCAAATTCAAGGAGAATGGGAAACACGGGATTTAAAACTTATACCATACCGGCAATGTCTGCATGAGCTTTGTCAGCGGTTTCAGGCTATAGAGTTCAGGCACATTCCAAGGATTCATAATGAGGTTGCCGATGCTTTGGCTACTTTGGCGTCGATGTTGTATCATCTAGATAAGGCTTTTGTTGACCCGTTGCAGATTCAGGTCCGTGATCAGCATGCTTACTGTAATATGATAGAAGAGGAACTCGACGGCGAGCCGTGGTTCCATGATATCAAAGAGTACATCAGGACGGGAGTATATCCGGTACAGGCCACCGGTGATCAGAAAAGAATGATTCGGCGATTGGCAAGCGGGTTTTTCTTTAGTGGAGGAGTGTTGTACAAAAGAACTCCAGACCTCGGTTTGTTGAGATGCATGGACGCAAGACAGGCCACATCTATCATGACTGAGGTACATTCCGGAGTTTGTGGACCGCATATGAGTGGGTACGTTCTGGCAAAAAGATTCTCCGAGCAGGTTATTATTGGCTCACTATGGAGCAGGATTGTATCAGTTTTGTGCGTAAATGTCATCAGTGCCAAGTGCATGGAGATTTGATTCATTCTCCACCATCAGAACTACATACGATGTCCGCACCATGGCCTTTTGTTGCATGGGGCATGGATGTTATTGGGCCAATTGATCCAGCAGCATCAAATGGACACAGGTTTATTCTGGTAGCTATAGACTATTTTACCAAATGGGTGGAAGCTAAGACGTTCAAGTCTGTGACTAAGAAAGCTGTGGTCGACTTCGTGCACTCAAATATCATCTGTCAGTTTGGGATTCCGAAGGTAATCATCACGGATAATGGGGCTAATCTTAATAGTCATTTGATGAAGGAGACATGTGAGCAGTTTAAGATTACCCATAGGCATTCTACTCCATACCGTCCCAAGGCAAATGGTGCGGTTGAAGCAGCTAATAAGAATATAAAGAAAATACTCCGGAAGATGGTTAAAGGGTCTAGATAGTGGCATGAGAAATTACCTTTTGCATTATTAGGGTACCGCACCACCGTTTGTACCTCGGTGGGGGAGACTCCTTATTCATTGGTGTATGGCACTGAGGCAGTAATACCTGCAGAGGTGGAAATCCCGTCTCTGCGAATCGTTGTGGAGGCTGAGATCGATGATGATGAATGGGTGAAAATCCGCCTTGAGTAGTTGAGCTTGATTGACGAGAAGAGATTGGCATCAGTGTGTTATGGTCAGCTGTACCAACGAAGAATGGCAAGAGCATACAACAACAAAGTGCGTCCAAGGAAATTCGAAGTCGGACAGTTAGTACTGAGGCGGATTTTGCCTCATTGGGCTGAAGCAAAAGGAAAATTTGCCCCAAATTGGCAGGGACCATTTGTAGTAACCAGAGTGTTGTCTAACGGTGCATTGTATTTGACAGATGTAGAAGGGAAATGTATAGAAATGGCCATCAATTCCGATGCGGTCAAGAGATATTATGTATGATTTCTTTATTTTTGAATGTATCTGTTTGTATTTGGCATATCTTAAAGATTGAAATGACGAAGGCGTTTTGTCCTGCTATCCAAATACTTTTATCCCTTGTCATCCCCTTTGAGCCTTACTTATATTTCATACCCCTCTTTCAGAATCAATGACACTATCAAGGAACACAGGTGCCGAACATAAAAGAAAGAAAAGAAAAGCAAAGGAAAAAGAAAAGAAAAGGAAAGAAAAGAAAAAAAAAGAAAGAAGAAGGAAAAAAGAAGAAAAAAGAGAAAATGAAAAGTGAAGGAAAAGAGAAAGAGAAGAAAAGAAAAAGAAGAAAAGAAAAGGAGAAAAAGAGGAGAAAAGAAAGGAAAAGAAGAAGAAAAGAAAGAAAAGGAAAGAAAAAACACACAACAACAAAGGTAATTATGATACAGTGAACTACGTTTGACTTGATCCCGAAAGGGTATGTAGGCAGCCTTACTCTGAGGTTCAGTCATACCAAAATAAAAATCCAAAAATCTCCAAGCAAGAAACTGGGGCAGAAGTTGTGATTGTTGTGAAAAGTTGGATTCCGAAAGTTGTAATTTGAACCCATTTGAATTGTTTTTGAGCCTTTTATACCTTTTTTTCTAACCCAATCCAAAAGCCTATATTACGGTCCAAAGAAAGACCTTCTGATCAATTTTTGAAAAATGCCAAGTTCGAGCAGGTAGCGGTAATTCGTGGCAATGGCAACACTCTGGTTCAAGCAAGAAGAACAAAAGATAAAAATGAGAGAGTCTTATGGGTGAAAACCCTCACGGGCACCGTAAGGCGATGGGAGCTGAGAGAGAATAAAATGAGAGAGTCTTAGTGGTGAAAACCTTCACGGGCACCTCAAGGCGAAAGTGAGTTGAGAAATGGAAAACTGAGAAAGGTCTATTGATGGAAACCGTTTCGTGGTACCGCAGGAAAACAAGGTTAAGGTCTGGGTAATTCAAACAATTGATGGAAGTTCTGGGCAATGAGTTATGGCAACTGAGAGTTGTTTAGTTGGATCGGTTGGGCCGATTAGTCCGAAATGCATGTCATGACCATTGGTGCCAGCTGTTCCGGTCAGATAAGTTTCTTTTCTTTACTTCATTTTTAGTAGTCATCAGGTTTTGGATTCTTCTTATCCTTAACCCGTAAAACCATTGCATTTCATTCTCTTTTGGGGGTTTTGTTTGTCTAAATGTTCTAATGTCAGTTATGTTCAAAAGCAAGTGGGAAAGGACTTCAAGGCTCACTACCAGCTTCCGAAATTGTGAAGCACAAACGTGGTCAGAGCATGTCAAAAACAACATGATGTCAAGTGGAATACAGGGAATTAACGGAAGTTTCATCGGTGGAATGATTGGGAAATGTCGTGAGAAATGCAAAGGTTCAAACAAAAGGGTCAGAAAAGTGAAATAACAGCATGGGTGTAAAACATTTAGGTCGCCAGAGGTTGGAGAATTTAAAAGTTGGTCAGAAAGTCAAGCGGTTCAGGGTCAGTGCGTGGAAGTCAGTCAACACAAAGCAATGCAGGGGAAGGATTTTTCAGCAAGAATGCCATCAACTAACCACCATTTTAAACTAACGGAATTTTCTTTGATTGAAACAGAGGCAGAAAGTTAGTTGTCGAGGAGGAATTCTCTGTGAGGGAAGAGCAGGTATTAACCCAGTTTAATCGCAAGTGTGGCATGGTTAAAATACAAGAAAATGAAGAGTAGCATAGAGAGATGTAAGTTGTTTCAGGTCTGCATTTTAGAGCAAATTGCACAGTGTTGAGGTGGGGAACCCGCCCCTATAACAGAGGAATACATCTCAGTATGTAACTTTTAAAAGCATGCAAGTTTTAGTTTTAGCCCCTTGTTAGTAGGTGGTAACAAGCCCCAGTTTCCCCAAACTGGGGCAGAAAGTTTTCTTGGTTCGTTTATTTTTGTGAAATCAGGAACCCGTCTGGATAATAGAGGAATACATTTCAAGCTCAGAAGTCAGGAGTCCGCCTGGAGAATAGAGACATTCAATTTCAAATTCAGAAATCAGGAGTCCGCTTGGAGAACAGAGACATACAATTCAAATTTCAAGCAATCAGGAGCCCGCCTGAAGAACAGAGGTGATACAATTCAAATTTTAGTTATCAATCAATTTCTTGTCTAATTTGAAATCAGGAGTCCGCCTGGAGAACAAAGACATTCAATTTCAAAGTTCAGAAGTCAGGAGTCCGCCTGGAGAACAGAGACATACAATTCAAATTTTAAGCAATCAGGAGCCCGCCTGAAGAACAGAGGTGATACAATTCGAATTTTAGTTTTCAATCAATCTCTTGTCTAAATTCGAAATCAGGAGCCCGCCTGGAGAGTGGAGGTATTAAAATTTTTAAGTAGTTGAAGTCAGGAGCCCGCCTGGATAACAGAGGAATACATACAGTTCAAGTTTCAGAAGTTGGGAGCCCGCCCAGATAACAGAGGAATACATTCAAGTTCAAGTTTATTCAAGTCCCGCAAGTTGAAGGGAAAGAACGACATCTTAGTTAGCAATCTGGAGTAGCAACGATGGATTTCATCAAAGGAACGCAAGACGATAAGGAAGTACAAAAACAAGTTTGAAGATTTTAGACAGGATCTTGTAATTCATAGTTTATAGCTTAGTCTAACTTCTTTTATTTTTTACACGGTGTAATAAGGGAGGTCAGCAAGCAGTAGCAGCAGCAGTCGCAGTAAAATCACAGCTCCTGGTAGTCCCAGCTACCAGACATTCCCGAACTACACTGACCTGATTCCTGTTTAGCCCAGGATATATAGGCAACCACTGAAGCAGGGTGCGGTCAAACTTTCCAAAAATGCTTCACACGGAATTTTCAAACGGGCAAAATCGCTCGTATTTGCTCACTTGTCTTTGCACGAAAACTCTTCGTGTTTCCGAGCAAAGAGGGGAAGCTGTGAGCACGTGATTTTTGCCCTATATATGAATAATTCCCAAAAATTCAAACAAAATAATTTTTTCTTTATTTTTACAATTTTTGTGAATTTTGGTGTCATTTTGGGTTAATTGTTAGCATTTTATTTGTGCATTTTTATTCATATGAAAATACAAAAATACGCATTTGCATTGAGGATTTAATTTCATATTTTAGTGATTAATTGGTAATTTAAAGTTGTTTCATATAAAGAAAATGTCAAAAAAAAATGCGCACTTTTTAATTTGTAGAAATTATTTTAATTTTCGTTTTACAAAATAGAATTTAGTTCATTTTGGAAAATCAAGTAATAATTTTAGTATTAATCTAGTCCATAAATTTTATTTGTCATTTTAAAACAAAAAAAATATAAAAATTACAAAGTAAGGAAAAGGAAAAAATAAAGCAAGAGGGAACAATTGATTTAAAAGAAAGGATAAAGAAGAGGGTTGTCTCTATTAAAAGCCAATTGGGCTCAGTTGTGACCAAATTCCCAGCCCAAACCCACTCAGCCGGCCCAAGTCTCTTCCCTTTAACCCGGTCCGCCCTCGTCAGAACCCAAACGACGTCGTTTTGGGGAGTGATCTCAACCGTTGGTTTTTGATCAGACGGTTGAGATCATCCTATGATGTTTGGTATTAATATGTCCGAACGATCCTCCCCACCCCCTCAATCGTCTCTCTCACACGCTCTCACCTCAGAGACGAGGTCACCGACTCCGTCCTAAGTCGCCACCGGAAATCGCCCTACGGCGGCGTTCGAGCTCCAAATACACCCAAAATTTCACCATATACACCTCTCCTCCTCCCCTTCCTATATCCAAGCTCAATTTCTTTCGAATCACAACCCATCTCCTCGAATCTTAGATCGAAAATCCGGTCAAAAACCCTAACTCATCCAATCTGGCTCAAAATCACACCACACCATCCCCAGACTTCCCTCAACCCAAATCCATGACCATCTTCCTTCGAATCTCAGTGAAGCGGCTCGAATTTCAAATCTAAGAGTTTCCGACCAAAACCTTAACCCCAAATCTTTGTGATTTTGGACCGTAATATCCTTAACCATGTGTTCTCTTGTAAAAACACATGGTTAGGGATGTTGCGTGTCAAGAATCTGGAAAGATTCGAACGGCAGTGGTTGACCGGAGTTTTCTCTCCGTCGGTGAGTTTCTCTCCAACTTTCTAAGATCGATTTCCATCAGTGTAGCCTAACAGTCTCTTCTTCTTCTCTATTTGATTTGATCGATTGTGGAAATTGTCCATGGTTAATTCTGATTTTTACTTGTTTTAGTCTAATTTTATTAGTTAAATTAGTTCGTGTTTCTATGCTTTATCAGTTTAGCCGTTTCAATTAACAGTAGGACCTAGGCTCTGAATCATCGTTAGTTTAATTAGTCAGTTGGATTAGTAGTTTATTGATAGTACTTTAGTGTCATTCATGAATAATAGGATTTATTAGTTGAATGAAGTGGTATTAATGTTAATTCAATGCATGTATGGATTCTTGTTCTGATTTTTCCAGGCCTTTGTTCTGTTCTTCTCTTTTGTCCGTTTCTTGCTTATGGATTGATGATTCCGTGATTAGTTGTTAGCTTAGTCTATTCTCATTGTTGATGATTACTTTCGTGTGATTATTGGCTTGGTAGAGTGTGCATTAGGATTAATTGGTAGTATGATTCAGCTTGAATATTTTGCATTAGAGGTGAACCTGGTTGGTTATAGCTGAACAAAATCTTTTGTTTTGACTAACTTTAATTAAATTCTAGCCAGGGTAAGGGATTGGGATCAATCGATTCCAGTCTGCAATTTTCCGACTATTGGAAGGGCATTTTAGGGATGGAAAAGGGTAGTTTCTTTAGGAATAGTAATTTCAAAACAGGGGTAAGGGTAGTAAAGGAATTGCCTAGCTAAAAGAGCACCCTAGGGCCTTCTAGAAGGGTACTTTAGTGTAGATGGTAGCACTATAGAGGTATTTGCTTGCTTAGCAAGTGAAAAATAGAGGGACCAAACTGAAAATAAGGAAGGGCTAATTTGTAAAGTCTAAAATCTGATAGAACCCCATTGTGCCTATAAAAAGGCATGTTCAATGCCTTCATTCCCAAGTTTTGATCTCTAAATATTCCTCCCAAAAATACTCCTCTAGCCTCACAGATCTGAAATTCAAAATTTCAGATCCAAAACCCCTTTAGCTTAGCTTTCTTCAAAGGAAAAAACAAAAACAATAGAAAACCTTCAAAAATCCAAAAAAAGTACTGTTCCATTAGACAATTCAGGTTAATTTTGACTTTTAGTTATTGATCTTCATTCTTCTAGTTCAATACTTGGATTTTGAAACTTCAAATGTTCTCTTGTTTGATTTCGAGCAATTTTGGGTCTGTTTAAACTGGTTTTGGATGAGTTTTGGATTTGCTGAAGTATTCTGGTGCATTTCGAGCTTATTTGAGTGCATTTCAAGTGGTCTTTGGGTGGATTTGTTAGTTTCTGTCTGATTGTTGAATATTTCTGGATTTCTGAATCCATTCCTGGGCTGCTCGTTGTTTTATACTGCTGAAAATTGTTATTGCTGTTGCTGCTCGTCTATTTGCCTTAGCTTGACCTCTTCTCCTTCACTTTTTATTCGAATTCCAGGTACAAACTCGAGACTGACTTAATGTAATTCCTTCATGAAGTGGAAATGCAGTTATTGTTGATCTTCATTTAAGCTTTCACTGTTTTATTAGTTAGTTGCATTACAACTAGTTCTAGGATTTTTGGATGAATTCATTGTTTTAGCTTATTTGTAGTAGACTGTTTAGACTGTTAATGTATAATGGACTGACTGGATTGTTAGAATAGCAATTATTCATTAGCCTTCTTAGTTTAGTTTCATTTTGTAGCATAATTTTGAAATCAGAATCTAGGTAGAACATAAAAGTGATTTTGGAAGCCACGAGCCTTATTTGTACTAATAACTGGAAACTGATTATGATTGGTGTTCATATTATTGTGTGTTAATTCGAATCAGGAACCAAAATAGTTGAGATGCAATTGTGTCCAAATGTTCCAATCACCTCGAATTTGTTCTTAAGCCTTATTAATTGATGAATTGTTAGAGGTCAGTTATGTCCAAATTAACAATTGTTTTGGAAATCGAATTAGGACTAATAAGTAGTTTATTGGTAGTTTAAATTGATGATCATCACCATTTAGTCTTAAATACCTTAGTTGATTCGTTAACGGTAATACATGCTCCATTAGTGTCACGTTTTGCTAGAATTAGTTCATCAGCTTTCTCTGAGTTTGTTTAACTGTGAATATTGTTTGAATCTTGACTCACATTGGTTGAAATTGAAAGTTTGGGCCAACAATGGGCTGCTAAAAGTATCTGAGCCCTCTTCCCTTTTAGTTTAATTGATTCGAGGCCACAAATACCATAATGGGAGGCTTGGGCCCAAGGACAATATCAGAGGACCAAACTTGGACAAACTCGAAGGCCACACTCGTTTGTTGCCGACCAAACGCAGAAGCCTAAAGATGCTGAAGGTCTGAACCATGTGGAAGCCTGGGACCTTAAAAAAAATAGTAGCTTAAATAATACTAATCAATTAGGACTTTTATTTTATTATTAGAGACAAATAAAGTAGAGAATCATAGTTGCTTTTAGGTTTGCCCTTTAAATAATAAATGAGATGAGTCCCGTCAAACAAAATACATAAATTGCGGGGCCCTCAATAAATATTTGTGATAAAAACCTTAAAATTTGGGAGGGTTGTATAGTGAATTTCACAGCCTTCCCCAAAATAATAATACGTTGGAATCTTTAGGCATGATTTAATTAAATTACTTTCTTAAATTCGAGTACGCATTCATGCGGCCCAAATCCAAATCTCGACAAAGTCGAAAGGTGTCGACAACCACGGGTGCATTGGTTGCGACATGGTTCGAGACACATTTTCACGACGTTGCAATTCTTTTAAAAATAATTATAATAAAAGCGGTTCAAAATTAAATAAAAGGCACATAAGCTAGCATGTATTGAAATCATATAACATCAAATACAACAGTTAAGCGACCGTGCTACAACCACGGAGCCCGGAATGCCTAACACCTTCTCTCGGGTTAACAGAATTCCTTACTCGGATTTCTGGTTCGCGGACTGTTAACAGAGTCATAAATTTCCTCGGTTTGGGATTCAACCGGTGACTTGGGACACCATTAATATCCCAAGTGGCGACTCTGAATAATCAATAATTAAATCTCGTTCCGATTGTCCTTTAATTGAAAAAATTCCTTTATGTCCTTGTTGGTGTAGTGAAAAAGGAGGTGTGACAATCATGAGTTCAATTTATAACAAAGTCGCATAAATTGAAGGACTACCATGCAACCCATAGGATGAAGCCTCATGACTACTGCATTTTTGCTCTTTACTAGTTAAACTTAAATATTGAGTAAGGAGTGAAGAAAGACAGATACTTCGTCCAATACTGCTGGATTCTCTTCATAGTTAATTGTGGTTCATCATTAAACAGAAGTTCTGGATGCACAGAGGACTACCAAGAAACCAGGGAAAATATGAGGGGAAGGCCAGACCTTGTTTCAATTACAAATGATAGATTTATCTTTTGTATTTTAGGTCGATAAATTATTGCACTTTTACAAATTTGACCTGGTATTTCGAGTATTTCTCTGCTTTAATGTAATGAGCCATCAAAAATTATTGTTTGTCCATATTAATTACAAACAGAGAGAGAATATAAGATTTTGACATAACAACAAGTTTTATATGGACAATGTATTATGCAAATTGAAATGAATAAATTGTAGTAACTAATAAAACCAATAAGATCTGGTTGCCAAAGAAAATTAAAATGAATAGACAGCAACATGGCTGCTTCCCTATTCTTCGGAGACATAGGCCACAATCAATCTCTATTCCCTACAGGGAATGAACAATTTCATGAGATGAGACACAACATCTAGGCCATGAAGCAATGCATCTTTCAGTTAGGATGGAAGTAGGGCGATTCTATTTCCAGAACTTTACTTTGACTGCAACCTTTACTGAATGCAACTTACTTTATTGAGATGAATGAAACCAACCAGCTTTGAATGAGATGAATAAAGTTAAGTTCTAATCAGAATAGACGAAGATTTAAAATGAAGTCATAAAAGAATTTAACCGGTGAACTTGCTGCAAAGGAATTGCTTTTGATTTGTCGGATACGAAAGCAAACTTTCTTGATGTGGAAGTTTGAAGTCATAGTTGCAATTAAGAATTGCAGGCGTTTGTATTGGAAAAAATTGTATTTAAATATAATGGTGACCTGTCGAGACACGTAGACTGGTCAAATAGTCAAAGAATTATAACTAGCCAAAAGGCACGAGTTGCAACAGATACGAGCAAATGACAGAGGAAGAGACACGGACAGTTATTCAAATAACTCAGCGCTCGTACCTATCTAAGTCATTTATGTCCGAGAATCAAAAAGAATGAATATGATAATAGAAAAGAGTGCAGATACGACATTTAATAGGCATTAAATGTGGAATACGTTAGAGAATTTGTATTGAATGTAATGATTATGTAACGTAGCATCAATGTCTTTAATTACTCATAATAGCCTCATTATGATTTGGGCAAAATGTATATCTCCAAGATATCTATAAAAAAGAGATATCTGATCAATTGTAAGGACACGAAACACTATTGAAATAAACTTTGGTTTACTTGTTTTTCTCTTGATTACTCTCTTGCTACCTAAATTACTTCCTTTTATACATTCTTTTGATTATCAGTAACTCGTGTTCTTCTAAATTCTAGCTTTGACTAAAATTTTATTTTTTGGTTAAACAAATTGGTTCCGTTACCGAAAAACTGATAATCTATTTTCTTTTCACTTAACTTTCCTTGTTGCATCAATTATGTCAAACAACAATGACAACACTCAAGGAAACCAAGAGAACCAACAAAATCAGGGAGATCCACAGAATATTAACACTCAAGTTCCTACTCCACGAGGCTCTCCACGACAATCTCGTGAGGGTACTCCTGATGGGTCTCAAATAAACGAGCATGCTCAATTTGAAAATGCTAAAGTTGTTGATGAAGCTTTGCAGAAATTAATTGCTGCTCAGGTCAGCAAAGCCGTTGAGGCACTTGTTAACCAGTTACCTGTTGCAACACCAAATAATAACACTTTGGAAAATCCTCGTTCCGGGCTTGTTAACTCAGGCAGCGGTGGAACTCCCAGTGAATCACAGGAGAGAGAACCAGGTAATGTAATTAATTCTGATTTACAAAATTTAGTACTAACCTTGCGAAACAGCTCAAGGAGCAAAGTGACCGCATAGAGAAGATACCCGGGGTGCCGCCCATAATCAAAGGGGTAGATATGGATAGATATTCACAACAACCCTGGAAGCCAAGTGCTGCTCCACTCCCTATTCCAAAAAAGTTCAAAATGCCTGATATTCCAAAATATGATGGAACAACAGACCCACGAGATCACGTGACTGCATTCTCAACGGGCGTAAAAGGTAACGAATTGACTAAGCAGGAGATTGAATCAGTATTAGTCAAAAAATATGGTGAAACGCTCACCAAAGGAGCGCTAACATGGTATTCTCTTTTACTCGAAAATTCTATAAATTCTTTTGCTAAGCTTGTAGATTCTTTCATCAAAGCACATTCGGGAGCTCAAAAAGTAGAGAAAAGAATGAAGGATATTTTCAAAATCAAGCAAGGGGACTCAGAACTGCTTAGAGAATTCGTGGACAGATTTCAACGTGAAAGAATGACATTGCCATGTGTACCTGACAACTGGGCAGCTATAGCTTTCACAAGTAATTTGAATGAAAAAAGCTCGGAAGCTACGAGGAGACTCAAGGAAAGCCTTCGAGAATTCCCAGCTACAACGTAGAATGATGTTTATAACAGGTATATCACGAAGCTGAGGATTGAAGAAGATACTGTTCCACGATTTCAAAAAGAAGAAAAGGTAAGTTTGAGATGTAAAGAGACCAAAAAAAGATCCGGTAAAATAGGAACGAGCCTTACATGGGACCTGCGGGAAAGGACTCACGGTCAAAGCAGGATAATCAAAATTACGATCACAGATCAAGAAACATAGAATCAGGTTCTTCATCAAGATTCAGGAACGAGCAAAACGACTATGAGTCACGAGATGATGATAGAAATTTAAAAGCGAAATTCGGTGGTTACAACTTTAACGTCAGCACCTCCGAGCTTGTAGTTGTTTTGAGAAGCATGAGAGATAAGGTTCGATGGCCAAAGGAAATGAGATCGAATCCAAACAAGTGCAACCCTGACCATTGGTGCGAGTTTCATAATGACCACGAACATAAAACAGCAGATTGCAGATTTTTACAAAGTGAAGTTGATCATTTATTAAAACAAGGATATCTTATAGAGTTGTTTAGTGAGAAAGACAAGCAAGCTTATATGAAGAACAGGCAGGAGCCTCCAAGACCACCTTCTCCCAAAAGAACTATCAATGTTATAAGTGGGGGTGAAGACGTCAATGGTATATCATATACTGCAGCTAACAAAATTTCCAAAGTAACAATTACCCACGGGAAACGGGTGCGGCATGTTTTAGAGGAAGACAACATTACATTCAATGACGTAGATGCAGATAGCGTATTAACCCCTCATAACGATGCACTGGTAATATTTTTAATTGTACATGATACTAATGTAAAATGAGTTTTGATTGATCCAGGTAGGTCTGTGAACATTATTTTGCTAAGAGTATTACGTGAGATGCAAGCTGAAGATAAAATGATACCAAAGGCACATACTCTATCTGGATTTGATAATTCTAGTGTCCTCACAAAAGGAGAGGTAACACTCACCACATTCGCTGAAGGAGTCGTCAAAGATACAAAGTTCCAGGTGGTAGATATGAAGATGGCTTACAACATGATTCTTGGGAGACCATGGATCCACGAAATGGATGTTGTTCCTTCAACCTTGGATCAAGTTATTAAATTTCCATCGCCATGGGGAATCTGTCAAATTCGTGGAGATCAATATACAGCTAGGGCTATCAACTCTGTTGCAGATACAAGCACGAGAAATGAAGGTAAATAGCAATCACAGAAGGCAGTTGAGGATACCACAACACAAAGCTCAACTGAACAAGGGCAAACAAATATAGATTCAAGGCCTGATACCATTCAAGAACCAGAAGAGAATGAAAACATCAAAACAACAATAGATGAATTAGAGCCTGTCGTGTTATTTACTCAATGGCCTGATAAAAAAGTCTATGTTGGAGCCAATCTTAACCAAGGTATGAGAGGTAAGTTAATTGAATTTTTGAAAACTAACGTGGACTGCTTTGCTTGGTCCCACTCTGACATGACAGGAATACCACCGGAGGTGATGACTCATAAACTAAATGAAGATCCATCATACCCTCCTGTCAAGCAAAAGAAAAGAAAGCAAGGAACTTTCAAGAATCAAGTGATTCAAGAAGAAGTCCAAAAATTGCTAAAAATTGATTTCATTCGTGAGGTAAAGTATCCTAACTAGTTAGCTAACACTGTTGTAGTTCCAAAGAAGAACGGTAAGTGGCGGGTTTGTGTAGATTACACAGATCTTAATAAAGCCTGCCCTAAAGATTCTTTTCCACTACCACACATAGATCAATTGATTGATGAAACTGTAGGTCACGAACTATTAAGTTTTTTAGATGCATATTCAGGTTATAATCAGATTAAAATGGATCCGGGAGATGAAGAAAAAACTTCATTCATAACAGACAGGGAAACTTACTGTTATAAAGTAATGCCCTTTGGTCTAAAGAATGCAGGTGCAACGTACAGAGGTTAGTTACCAAAATGTTTCACGAGCATTTAGGAAAGACTATGGAGGTATATATAGATGATATGCTTGTTAAAACTCAGTATTCAAAAGATCACATATCACACTTATCTGACACATTTTCAATTTTGCGCAATTTTAATATGAAGTTAAATCCCGAAAAATGTGCATTTGGCATTGCATCAGGTATGTTTTTGGGTTTTCTTGTTTCTAACCATGGTATTGAAGTGAATCCTGCACAGATTAAGGCCATTGAAGAAATCCCTGATATACTTTCAAACAAGAAAAAAGTTCAAAGATTAACAGAGAGAATTGCAGCCTTGGGAAAATTCATTTGTAAATCATCAGAGAAGTGTTTTAAATTCTTCTCAGCCCTTAAGAAGCAGGATCATTTTGAATGGAATGAGGAATGTCAACAGGCACTCAGGAATTTGAAAACGTACTTATCAAATCCACCTTTGCTGGCAAAACCAAAGGCTGGGGAAAAACTACTCATTTACCTTGCCGTTTTGGAAGTTGCGGTAAGCGCTGTTTTGGTCCGAGAAGAACAAGGTAAACAATCCCCTATCTATTATGTTAGTAAATCTTTGTTAGATGCGGAGACGCGGTATCCTCAGTTAGAAAAACTTGCACTTGCATTAATCATGGCATCTAGAAAGTTAAGACCTTACTTTCAGTGTCATCCTATCGCTGTAGTAACTGCCTACCCTTTACGTAATATATTACATAAGCATGAGTTATTAGGTAGGTTAGCTAAGTGGGCAATAGAGTTAAGTGAATATGAAATCAAATACCAACCTAGAACTGCGATAAAATCACAAGTGTTAGCTGATTTCGTGGCTGATTTTAGCCAGGAGATGCAATTAGAAGCAGAATTATTTTTACAGGTATTCAATGGAGCTAACCCGGGAACTTGGAATTTATTCACTGATGGCTTATCTAATGTAAAAGGTGCAGGTTTAGGGATTGTCTTGGTACCACCTACGGGTAAAACCATTCGACAAGCTATTAAATGTCACTCCATAACTAACACTGAAACGGAGTATGAGGCTGTGATTGCAGGTCTAGAATTGGCACAAGAGCTTGGCATAAATCAGATTATAATTAAGAGTGATTCGCAACTCGTGGTTAATCAAATGCTGGGGACTTATACAGCTAGGGAAGCAAGGATGCAACAATACTTAGAAAAGGTACGGGAATTGATAAAGCAATTTCAAACTTGGAAAGTTATACAAATACCAAGGGATGAAAATGTTGAAACGGACGCCCTAGCTAATCTCGCATCTGCAGCTGATGTAGCAAGCGATGCAAACACCTTAGTTATACATTTATTTCATTCAGTTCTCGATCCTGATAAGAATGAGGTAAATTTTAATAATTTAACTTGGGATTGGAGGAACGCGATTGTTGCTTTTTTGCAGTATGGTACCGTCCTTGATAATAAGAAAAAAGCTCATGCGCTTCGAAAGAAGGCTGCTCGGTACTGCTTAAAGCAAGGGAATTTATATCGTAAAATGTTCGGTGGTCCCTTAGCAAGATGCCTCGGACCTTCGCAAATGGATTATGTGATAAAAGAAATACACGAGGGACATTGCAGGAATCACGCAGGAGGAAGGTCATTGGTAAGAACCTTAATTAGGGCAGGTTATTACTGGCCTAAAATGGAAGAAGAAGCAGAAAGTTTTGTGGCCAAATGTTATAAATGTCAAAGGTACAATAACAATATGCATAGACCTGCAGAGTTATTACATTCGGTCATTGCGCCATGGCCATTTATGAAATGGGGAATGGATATCGTGGGTCCATTACCACAAGCAAAAGGACAGGTAAAGTTTCTGCTCATACTCACTGATTATTTTACTAAATGGGTGGAGGCAGGAGCATTTAAACAGGTGCGAGAAAAGGAAGTCAAAGATTTTATTTGGCGGAATATCATATGCCGATTCGGTGTACCAAAGGAGATCGTGTGTGATAATGGCCCTCAACTTATTGGAGCTCAAATCACGAAATTCTTTCAAAGTTGGCAAATTAAAAGGATTACGTCAACACCTTATCATCCGGTGGGTAATGGGCAAGCAGAATCAATGAACAAGGTTATTATCAATAATTTAAAGAAACGATTAGAGGAATAAAAAGGTAACTGTCCTGAAGTGTTACCTGGAGTTTTATGGGCATATAACACAACTGCAAAAATAAGTATAGGAGAAACACCATTTTCATTGGTTTATAGAGCTGAGGCTTTAATTCCAGTTGAGATAGGGGAACCAAGTATACGGTTCATACAGGCGACACAAGAATCTAATGACGAGGAGATGCGGGTCAATCTAGATTTACTCGAGGGGAGGAGAGAAGCTGCATTAATAAGAATGGCAACACAAAAGCAAGTCATAGAACGATATTACAACCGAAAAGCATGCCTCAGATTCTTCAAAGTGGGGGACTTCGTTCTTAAAAAGGTTTTTCAATCTACAAAGGCAGTTAACGCGGGTAAATTAAGTCCAACATGGGAAGGACCCTATAGAGTTCGTGATATTGCAGGAAAGGGAGCATATGAACTAGAGACAATGGATGGCAAGATACTACCTTCGCATTGAAATGTTGTTCATTTGAAGAGATACTATTTCTAAGGAATACCCACGGTCAGGTATCACCATTTTAAATTTAATTTTTGAATTGTTAAAATTTTACTAACAATTTTAGATGATAAGCAAAAAGCTAACCCGTACTAAATGATGAGTCACGACCTGTAAGGCACACGAATAACCTAAAATTCCTGGCCTAGGGTTACAATTATTCTGATAGAAATTCAAACGGGTTAAGTAGTCTTCATCTATAATCGCGCCTTCGAGTCCGTATGTTTTTCCTTTTCAAGAAAAGGACCAAATGAGAGAAACTATCAAGTGCTCGAGGCTTCATACTTCAATACTCAAACACTTGGGGGACTACATAATATACACAGACATGTGTATAAAGAAGGCAAAGAAGATTGAGGAAAAATCAAGCCTAAAAGAGTCAAGTACAGAGTAAAAGTCACAAAGTCACGAGATGGAGCCACGAGCTAAGGCCAAAGAAAAACCTCACTATAGTTAGGGTAAAGGCTATGTGCTAAAACGGGTTATAAGGAAAAACCCCGTGTCTATTATTCTTCTTTTGTAAAAATCTGTCACAAGAAAAACAGTTACGAGAAAGTTATAGATGTAATTCAAATACATGTAAAGTATTATTCAAAACTTGTCAAAGTTATTTCAAAGAAACATGTGTGTTCCTATTTCTTTTATCGTATGATAACACCATTATGAAGTTGAGACGTCTTCTTCATTAAGTGTCGAAATATAAAAGGGCCCTCTTTTATAAAACTCATGTTTAAATTAGTTAGTCATGAGATTAACAGAAGCATTTTCAAAGAGCAAAAATGCAAATTATTCTATAAGTCCTTAAAAATAAAGGCAATAATAAAGCAGACAGAAGTTTAAGATAATAACATGAAAAACTTCTTAATACTTAAAAACTGAAGACTAAGTACGAACTTAGTCATAAAATTATGAAATTGTTTATAGAAATTGCCCCATAAAAGACTTGGGGACTTGCGTTTCCAAAACCAACCCTCAAATGAAGCTAAGGGTTTGATTACAATTTTCCAAAATAAAAACAAAAATAAAATCATTCAAATGATTAAAACTGGTCACTGAGAAGTTTGTGGAACTGAAGCAGGAGCATCAATAGCAGGGGGCTCAATTCGGGCAGGTGTATCAACAGATGCGGTTTCAACTTGGCTTGCAGCAACAGGCTCGATTGGGCTTGAAAGAGTTGGGATACCCGTATCAGCTTCAACATTCACGGGAGCTTCAACCACGGGAGAAGGGAAGTCCTGAGTTTGCTGAGCTTTTTCAATGGTTTCATTGATCTTAGCTAACTCCGACTCCAGGTTGAAGTTTTCTTGGCCAGCTTCAATTAGGGTATCACGACGTGAATTCAAAAATGCCTAACTTACCTCAACAATAGATTTTTCTTCAAGGATCTCATAATCCTTTTCCCAATCAGCAATCTCATTCTTTAGCTCTTCATTTTCAGCCAAGGTGGAGTTATAAGAAGCTTGAAGAGAGGCATGGGAGCTCTCTAAAGCACGCACCTTATCAGCAGAGACTCGAAGGTCTTCTTGTGCTTGAGTTAAGCTTTGCACGAGCTCTCCAGCGTAAACTTCTTTTTGACTCAAAAGAGCATTCAACTCTCTGTTCTCTTCACTGGACTTAGATAGTTGCTCTGAGAAGGAGGATTCGAGACGTTCTGTTTCTTTTTCTGCTTGTCTTGAGGAAGCTTTTACAACCACTAACTCTGAAGTTAAAGCTCGCACCTGCTGCTCTAAGGTACTCTTGCTCTCTTGTAAATCTTCCATATCAATTTTTGCACTCTCAAATTGTTCCTTCCAATTGATCGCCTCCAACTGAGAATCACGTGTTATCTTCTCTGAATCACGTGCTACCTTCTTCAAGAGGGGGATTCTGTTCATCATTTCTGTACCGATAAGATTGGCCTAAAAAAGGAAGGGAAATAAGAATCCCAAAGATAAAAAATTTTACAAAGTAAAGAAGGGAGAGAAGGAAAATACCTTCAAAGTTGCATGCACGATATCATTCATTAGAGTCAGGGAACTATGGCTCTCCAACTTTGCTTTTTCAATTGGGCCAATTAAAGGCTCCAGCCATACATCTGCCTGACCTGACTTCCTCAAAAAGTTGCTATCAGCAGGAACTTCAATAGTTACCCTCCTTATAGCGGCACTTCTACTTGAAGAGCCCACTTCCGTATGATGAATGATGGGAGGGGGAATTGTCAAAAGAGGAGCGGTAGAAGAAGTGAAAATAGTAGAAGAAGGAACAGAAACAGCTGGGGCTGGTAAGAAAGGAATCACAGGCACGAGAGTTGAAAAAGAAGATAAGGGTATTTCATCTAAAAAGGCCCTAAACTTTCACTACCAAAACCACTGATGAAAAGTTGATCAACAGACTCACGGGTATCATGAGGAGTGACATCATCGTCAGGAATTATTACTAGGGTTTCAACAAGTTCGGTAAGAGAAACAGAAAGACGAGGGGAAACTTCAGCTTCGTCATTAGAGACGATGGGTCTCCTAGCTCGTGGCCTCGTCACTAGGGAGCCCCCATCTTCCTCTTCTTTAGAGGCTTTCTCTTCAACAGCTTTCCTTTTCGCAGAAGAAGAACCCAAGACTATTTCTCGGTATCTTTCTAAAGAGATACGGGTCCCAAAGGAGTACGGGTTCCCGAAGAGACACGAGAGGTCGCAACTACTTCAGCAGTAACTCCTCGAATAGAAAATCCTGATATAAAGAAGGATGGGAGTTAGAGAAATAAAGAAAAATATATATGTGCGTGAACGATGAAATAAAGACTCTTGCCATGAGTCTTTACTTTCCAACTGTAACGGTTAGAAAGTGTTCTCCAAGACTTACTGTCACGACCCAAATCCCCGAACCCGGTCGTGATGGCGCCTCTCGTGAAGACAAGGCCAGCCAGACCAAAACAGAATACCTCTTTTAAACTGTTAAATATCATAAATAGTTCTAAGACAAGATATATAACCATAATTTGCGAAAATACGATAACAACAGTAGAAACCATCCCGACACAGCCCAAACCGGGGTGTCACAAGTCACGAGTATCTATTAGGGTGTAAATACAACTACAAGGTCAAATTAGACAAAACATGAATAATGAACAAAAGGGAGAAAAGCGGTGTTGCGAATGCCGGCAGCCACCTCGCTAAACTCCGATAACTCTGCCTCTGATCAGCCAAAAACCCGCTACCGGGTGTATAAATACCTGCATCTGCACACAAGGTGCAGGGAGTAATGTGAGTACTCCGACTCAGTGAGTAATAATAATAAATAAATACTGAAGGCAAGAAATCACGTAAAAACATAAGGCATTCCATACTGAAGCAGTAAAAATCACTTTAAACAGTAAGGCAGTGAGAAATCAAGTGAAAATCCCTTTTTCCAACAAGTAAAGCAAGTAGATTACAAGTGAGTAACAAAAATGATAGAAATGTAAATATCCCCTTGGGCAAAACATGTACAACAAACCGCCCCTCGGGCATAATATCAACAGAACCAGCCCCTCGGGCTCAATATCAGAACAGTACCAGCCCCTTGGGCTCAATATCAGAACAGTAACAGCCCCTCGGGCTCACTCTCAAAATAGTATCAGCCCCTCGGACTACCTCACAATCACTCATATCAGCCCCTCAGGCATAGTATCAATCACTCAGAACAATGGGTACCCGCGCTCACTGTGGGTGTGCAGACTCCGGAGGGGCTCCTTACGGCCCAAGCGCTATATCAAGCCACTTCGTGGCATCATCACTCAGCATATCCTCACATCACTCAAGCCACCGCGTGGCATATAAAGTATCACAAGCCCTCGGCCTCATATCACTCAGCCTCACATCACTCAAGCCACTGCGTGGCGTATAAAGTATCATAGGCCCTCGACCTCATATCACTCAAGCCACCGCATGGCATATAAAGTATCTCAGGTGCTTGGCCTCATATCACTCGGTATATCCTCACATATGGCCCTCGGCCTCACTTAATCCGAAAATTATCACAAGCCCCTCGGGCATTAGTAAAACAGTAGTTCTCAGCCCAAAACATCATTTAGAAATATCATTTAAATTTCAAATCTAAGTAAAAATGGCTGAGTTTGTAAAATAGTAGATATCAACAGGACTGAGTTCAAGTAATAAGTCAAAACAATGAGGAAATAGTGATAAAAATCCCCGAAGGGTTCAAATAATTGGCACGAAGCCCAAATATGACAATCAACCCAAATCATGATGATAACAAATAAGTTTCAGTCAAATACGCGGTAAAATCATCAATCGAGACGGACCAAGTCACAATCCCCAGTAGTAAAAGATCCCACGCTCATCACCCAGCGTGTGCAATCCGGGGTTTCAAACCCTCAGAACATCATTTACAATCATTACTCACCTCGATCTGGTCCAAACTTTGGCCCGCGATGCCTTGCCCGCATGAATCGACCTCCGGATGCTCCAAATCTAGCCACAATAAGTACATAATCATTAAAATATGCTAAGGGAGCGAAGCCCACTCGAAAATATCCAATTTAACATCAAAATCCCGAAATTGCTCAAATCCAGCCCCTGGGCCCACGCTTCGGAATTCGACGAAACTCACAAAATCCGACAACCCATTCAACCACGAGTCCAACCTTACCAAAATTACTAAATTCCGATAACAATTTGACCTCAAAATATTCAAATCTTATTTTCAAATCCCTAGGTCCAAATTCCCAATTTACACCTTAAAAACATGTAATCTAGTCGGATTATTCGATGATAATTCAATATTATGGAGTAGAAATGATCACAAGTGACTTACCTCAAGATTTCCCATGATTTCTTGCTCAAAAATTACCCCAAGCCGTGTTCTTTCACCAGAAAAACGTGAAAATGAGCAAAAAAAACCAAAACAGCATTAATAACCCGATTCTGGTCGCTAAAAGACCCATTCCCGTTACTAAAAGTCCCACATCTGGTCGCTAAAGGTGCGCTCTAGATCCTGCTGCACCAGCAATATTTATTTTTACTAAAAAGGCTCTTAACTCCACCATACAAACTCGGAATTCGATTATGAGTCACAAATAATGATACGAACATAGTCCTTCAATCGAAACTCAATTCGGAGCTCGTTTGCTCAGTGCGATATCTATTTCGCTCGTTAAACAATTAACTCATGTTTCGCGTCAAAAACCCAACCGCGACTTGATGAAATTAGACCAAACTTTCCAGATCACTCCTATAATTTATTATTGAAATTTTGGAAGTCTCGAAATCAAATTTCGATCTCTAGAACTAAAAATGGACCTTTGGATCATTACATGCTTATGCTCAAAACGGCAAAAATCTTCCAAAAACTCTTCCAAAACTTATCCTAGCCTCATGGACCCCGACCAAACATGCCAACATAATTCATAACATCATTCAAACCTGTTCCAATCATCAAAACACCTCAAACAACATCAAATTACCCAAAACTCATCGAATTCAAGCCTAAGTTTCCAAAAACTTCCGAAATACACTTTCGATCAAAAACCTGACCAAACGGTGTCCGAATAACCTGAAATTTTGCACACACATCACAAATGACATAAAGAAGCTACAACAACTCTCGAAATTCCATTCCGACCCTCGGATCAAAATCTCACCTATCAACCGGAATTCGCCAAAATACTAACTTTGCCAATTCGAGCCAAATCCTTCCACGGACTTCCAAAATGAATTCCGATCGCGCTCCTAAGTCATAAATCACCTAATGGAGCTAGCCAAATCATAAAAATTCCGATCCGAGATCATATACAAACAAGTCAACTCTTGGTCAAACCTTTCAAATTCAAAGCTTTCATCTGAGATTGTTCTTTCAAATTCCTTCCGATTTTCCTGAAAACCAAAACCATCGATCTACATCAGTCATAATACATCATACGGGGCAATTCATTCCCGAGAATTGGCGATCAAAGTACAAAAGCTCAAAACGACCGGTCGGGTCGTTACATCCTCCCCCACTTAAATACACGTTCGTCCTCGAACGTACTCAGACTTGTTCTAAAAGCCAACCAATAGTTGAATAACTTTACCATGCATAACCCGGGGGTGATCCCACGTCACCCTATCTCATATAGGTGTGATAACACATAGAAGCTGAAATTACACAACCCAATCTAGCCCATGAATCATAGAACCACACTTTCACTTCTGAAACCATCAATACGATCAAAACCTCACACTCATACACTGAATAGGCCGGAACCAGCTGTAATAGCCCATGCTTGCAACCTTAGGTGCAATTATATGATATACCACATAACTCAAACACTCGTAGCGATAACTTCTATTCACAGCAGCTGCACATAACAACCGAATACCGACAGAAAACCTCTTATCAACTAAAGTCTCATTCCAACACTTTCATATACTGCCAATGATAAATGAAACACGCAATAAACCATAACCATTTCTCAGATCAACCATTCATAAGGCCACTTCTCCTTTGGCAAGGACCATAGTAAATTTCTGAGCCGAACCTCGATATTTATCCTCCCGACATGCTGAAATCGAATCTGTTTGTATTCATTAAAGATCTCAACGATCTCCTCTAATCCAACACACTACTCTGGTGACATGACACATCCGTACAGGCCTAAAACACCACTTGCATAATACGCGCACCAATAAGCAACGGTCCGAACATACTCAAATCATGAAAATGACTCAATTGAAAGAGCTGTACCTCAAGCTCACCAGTACCACTACAACACAAGGCTGAGAACCCATCTCGCATTGTAGGAACATAACACACGAATCTAACCCGCAAGGTCATACCTCCACATAACTTCGCTGTGATGCACGATCCTATCCAACACTATTCCACATGAAACACCTCAAGTCATTATGCTCGAAATCGACAACCACACATAATTTGATGTCTGGAACCAAAGAAATCATTACACCCACGGTGAAACAAATAACATACACCATGCACACCTGATAGGACATAACCAATACGCCGTTCACCGAGCAACACCAAATTACTCTTCCCACTCGACTTCCACTATGAAACCCTAATAGAACTGCACCATATGTGCCTATAACCAACAAGTCATAACGCCTCGCAACACAGAAAGGTAACTCATAGGTCTCCCCAGATTACTAATAATCTCAATAACAGACGAATCAACACACACCTCACCATTGACAACTCGAAGTCAACCAAGCCGTCGTGATACAGAACACACATCCATATAGGTCTACCAATGGACCATACATCAAGTCTAGTCACATACAATATATAAATAATCCTCTGAAGGTTCACAACGACTAAATCATAGCACATACTACCCTCTGACCAACCTTAGCTATATTCTCACAGTCCACAACCGCAATACCTATGATGTATTATTAACTCAACCACATTTCCTTCTTTCTGAAGTGCATACCGGTATCAAGACACACCATTTAGTAATATCATTTACCTAGTCATCTGAAACTGCCTGTGCTGTCTAAGAATTTATGACCTCCTTTCAAAACTGAATTGTGACCTTACATATGCCAATACCCGCCCCACACAACATACCATATATAACATGTCATCCTATGATAAATATGAGAACTTTAAAATCCCTTTTCGATCCACAATCAACTAGATATTCACTAGTCACAAACCTTCCATTGGTCCCATCTAGAAGGAAAATCACTATACATCCCATGTCCATAGAAAATATACATTCCCAAACCGCAGTTAAACCATCAAGAACTCTCCGAGTTCCCTTTGCACAAATCAGACATGTCAGGACTAAATCCTTCTAACTCGATCAAGCTAAGCAAGTCATCAAAACCTAAGAAAATCTCTGCAAAATACCTGAAAGAACTCATTACCTCAAACACACACAGAGAATTAATCATATCCTTACCATACCGATTCGGTCTACTATTAAACTATTCCATCTATCTAAATTTCCTCCTGATTCATTTTCAACTTGATATTCTCTCTTGCTGTATCACCACAATTCCTCAACCCAGGCTCACCACACGAGACCCAAGCACAAGACCACATTGTCTAAGACCTATACGCCGTTGAATACTCACTCAATTGCTCCCAGAAACACCACATTCTAGAACACTATACTCTGAGGAACTTCCTACGAATCTAAATCCGTTACATTTGCTTTCCTGATACTGATACATAGAATCCCATAATCAATATAGAAATATCACAAGTCTTGACCTCTTGCAATGAAAATACAGTTTCTAACCCCATATACAACTTTGAGATACCCAATTGTTACATGTAAAATCTTGAACACATTAGAACCATTCTTGAGAGTCATTCACCCTATTCAAACTGCAATTAGCCTAATCAAATGAACAGAACCGCCCGTGCCTCATTAGCACTCTGACACTGCAGAATGAAATCCTCATGCCAGCACATCCAAGCAACTTCCTACTCTATGCACCGAGCATTCTTTACCAACAACTTAAGACATTCCGTGATTTTTCTTACTCTATAAAGCATAATATAGCCTTTGTCAAAAAAACAAATTCCTCTACTCGAGTCATCCTCGGTCTCAATTTCCGCAAGCCATAACTGATTTGCCCACACGCCTCAAACTGGAACCAACATAGCACCTAACTATGCAATCAACTACTCACAGCAGACTCCCCCACTTGGATCGGAGCCATAGATCAAAATACACTCGATAACTCATAACACTTATACTCTATTGATGCCACAATATCATAGTGAGATTAAGCTCAAATCCTTTTGTAAGCTTGTGAAAACATAGATCATCTAGTAGTTCAAATTTTCTACAAATCTCGCATTCATCCCCGCAACAGTTAAGCCCACTCTCTTAAGTGACCCGAAATTTCAAATTTCAACACGTACTTTTCACTTACACATGAGATCTTCTAACATACACATAAGGATCACACAATCCCCAGAATTCTTCGCAGGAGATAACCCACCTGCTTTGCCTTCAATTAACATTTTTGTATACCTTCCACCGTTACAAACGTACGTAGTTACTTAGTCATCTTGAGTCTGAACTCATACCGCAACATGAAATCTACTTCACTCTCAACTGGGAAACATTGAAAGATCCTTCATACACCCATAACTCGGGGCTACACCTCGAATCAAGATGAAAATCAAGCACCTAATAGTTCTTCTATCCCCCAGCAAACCTTCCTCGTCACTTCCAAGTCATATAGATACATCTCGCAGTACTAACATATTCATCACATAGTTATCCAACCGTCACATCCACTAATAGGGACGATACCGAATATATAAGTTCAAAAACACTGGCTCACACAATCAGGACCTCGGTGCTCAAGCCATAGGCAAAGATCCGGCCTCAAGTCCTCTAGACTGGCCTCACATCAAACTCACAGAGATCATATCTCGCCCCTTGATCGGGGAATTACAAGTTATCGATGCATATCTGATACTGAGCGCTCATGCGCGCATACGAACGCGTGGAAGGTATTTTCAAGAGTCAGTTTTCAAGCTGAATCAAGAACGCACGATAAGAATTCAAGAATGTGAAGTTTTTCCTAAAGGTTCTGCAGCCTCTCGAGGATAAATACACACGTCTCTGTACCGATTTGCGAGACACTACTAAACATGTTCATGACTCGTGAGACCTATGTAACCTGGCTCCGATACCAACTTGTCACGACCCAAATCCCCGAACCCGGTCGTGATGGCGCCTCTCGTGAAGACAAGGCCAGCCAGACCAAAACAGAACACCTCTTTTAAACTGTTAAATATCATAAATAGTCTAAGACAAGATATAGTAACCATAATTTGCGAAAATAAGATAACAACAGTAGAAACCATCCCGACACAGCCCAAACCAGGGTGTCACAAGTCACGAGCATCTATTAGGGTGTAAATACAACTACAAGGTCAAATTATACAAAACAGGAATAATGAACAAAAGGGAGAGAAGCGGTTTTGCGAATGCCGACAGCCACCTCGCTAAACTCCGATAACTCTGCCTCTGATCAGCCAAAAACCCGCTACTGGGTGTATAAATACCTGCATCTACACACAAGGTACAGGGAGTAATGTGGGTACTCTGACTCAGTGAGTAATAATAATAAATAAAGACTGAAGGCAAGAAATCACGTAAACACACAAGGCATTCCATACTGAAGCAGTAAAAATCACTTTAAACAGTAAGGCAGTGAGAAATCAAGTGAAAATCCCTTTTTCCAACAAGTAAAGCAAGTAGTTTACAAGTGAGTAACAAAAATGATAGAAATGTAAACAGCCCCTTGGGCAAAACATGTACAACAAACCGCCCATCGGACATAATATCAACAGAACCAGCCCCTTGGGCTCAATATCAGAATAGTACCAGCCCCTTGGGCTCAATATCAGAACAGTAACAGCCCCTCGGGCTCACTCTCAGAATAGTATCAGCCCCTCGGACTACCTCACAATCACTCATATCAGCCCCTCGGGCATAGTATCAATCACTCAGAATAATGGGTACCCGCGCTCACTGTGGGGTGCAGACTCCGGAGGGGCCCCTTACGGCCCAAGCGCTATATCAAGCCACCTCGTGGCATCATCACTCAGCATATCCTCACATCACTCAAGCCACCACATGGCATATAAAGTATAATATTCCCTCGGCCTCATATCACTCAGCCTCACATCACTCAAGCCACTGTGTGGCATATAAAGTATCATAGGCCATCGGCCTCATATCACTCAAGCCACCGCGTGACATATAAAGTTTCTCAGGCCCTTGGCCTCATATCACTCGGTATATCCTCACATATGGCCCTCGGCCTCACTCAATCCGAAAATTATCACAAGCCCCTCGGGCATTAGTAAAACGATAGTTCTCAGCCCAAAACATCATTTAGAAATATCATTTAAGTTTCAAATCTAAGTAAAAGTGGTTGAGTTTGTAAAACAGTAGATATCAACAGGACTGAGTTCAAGTAATAAGTCAAAACAGTGAGGAAATAGTGATAAAAAATCCCGAATGGTTCAAATAATTGGCACGAAGCCCAAATATGACAATCAACCCAAATCATGATGATAACAAATAAGTTTCAGTCAAATACGCGGTAAAATCATCAATCGAGACGGACCAAGTCACAATCCCCAGTAGTAAAAGATCCCACGCTCATCATCCAGTGTGTGTCTCACCTCAATATAGCACTACGATGTGCAATCTGGGGTTTCAAATCCTCAGAACATCATTTACAATCATTACTCACCTCGATCCGGTCCAAACTCTGGCCCGCGATGCCTTGCCCGCACGAATCGACCTCCGGATGCTCCTAATCTAGCCACAATCAGTACATAATCATTAAAATATGCTAAGGGAGAGAAGCCCACTCGAAAATATCCAATTTAACATCAAATCCCGAAATTGCTCAAACCCAGCCCCCGGGCCCACGCTTCGGAATTCGACGAAACTCACAAAATCCGACAACCTATTCAACCACGAGTACAACCTTACCAAAATTACTAAATTCCGATAACAATTCGGCCTCAAAATCTTCAAATCTTATTTTCAAATCCCTAGGTCCAAATTCCCAATTTACACCTTAAAAACATGCAATCTAGTCGGATTATTCGATGATAATTCAATATTATGGAGTAGAAATGATCACAAGTGACTTACCTTAAGATTTCCCATGATTTCTTGCTCAAAAATTGCCCCAAGTCGTGTTCTTTCACCAGAAAAACGTGAAAATGAGCAAAAAAAAACAGAACAGCATTAATAACCCGATTCAGGTCGCTAAAAGACCCATTCCCGTCGCTAAAAGTCCCATATCTGGTCGCTAAAGGTGCGCACCAAATCCTGTTGTACCAGCAATATTTATTTTCACTAAAAAGGCACTTAACTCCACCATACAAACTCGGAATTCGATTATGAGTCACAAATAATAATACGAACATAGTCCTTCAATCGAAACTCAATTCGGAGCTCGTTTGCTCAGTGCGATATCCATTTCGCTCGTTAAACAATTAATTCATGTTTCGCGTCAAAAACTCAACCGCGACTTGATGAAATTAGACCAAACTTTCCAGATCACTCCGATAATTCATTATTGAAATTTTAAAAGTCTCGAAATCAAATTTCGATCTCTAGAACTAAAAATGGACCTTTGGATCATTACATGCTTATGCTCAAAACGACAAAAATCTTCCAAAAACTCTTCCAAAACTTATCCTAGCCTCATGGGACCCCGACCAAACATGCCAACATAATTTATAACATCATTCAAACCTGTTCCAATCATCAAAATACCTCAAACAACATCAAATTACCCAAAACTCATCGAATTCAAGCCTAAGTTTCCAAAAACTTCCGAAATACACTTTCGATCAAAAACCCGACCAAACGGTGTCCGAATAACTTGAAATTTTGCACAGACATCACAAATTACATAAAGAAGCTACAGCAACTCTCGGAATTCTATTCCGGCCCTCGGATCAAAATCTCACCTATCAACCGGAATTCGCCAAAATACTAACTTTGCCAATTCGAGCCAAATCCTTCCACAGACTTCCAAAATTCATTCCGATCGCGCTCCTAAGTCTTAAATCACCTAACGGAGCTAACCAAATTATAAAAATTCCAATCCGAGATCATATACAAACAAGTCAACTCTTGGTCAAACCTTTCAAATTCAAAGCTTTCATCTGAGACTGTTCTTTCAAATTCCTTCCGATTTTCCTGAAAACCAAAACCATCGATCTACATCAGTCATAATACATCTGTCATGATCCGGATTTCCCACCATCAGGTGTCGTGATGGCGCCTACTATCGGAGCTAGGCAAGCCAAATATTTAAAACACCTTTCCTGCTTTCTTTCAAACAATATAATAAACGAGACAAAATTTAAGCGGAAGACTTTAAATCTAAAGCAACTGAAAACCAAAAGTGCGGAAGTTTAATACACATCACTACCCAAGGTCTGGTGTCACTAGCTCACGGACTACTACAGAATACTACAAACAATGTCTGAAAGTAAATACATCATGGTTATCTGATACAAGATGAATAAACGAAAAACATGGAAAGGGACTTCGGCCTGCGAACGCCAGCTAGGCTACCTCGAGAGTCCCTGGACTGAAGATAGCTCCCAGAAGCCCTACTGCTGTGGTCCATAAGCTGCTCCCTGATCTGTGCACAAAAATGCATAGAGTGTAGTATCAGCCAACCGACCTCATGTGCTGGTAAGTGCCTGGCCTCACCCCGGCGAAGTAGTGACGAGGCTAGACAGTACCTACCACAATTAACCTGTACAGATATATACAACAAGTGCAAGAAAACAATAACAAGATAATACAAAGTAAAACTGGGAGGGGACATGCTATCGGGGAGTAATAGATAAAATTGAAATATCGGAAATAAACAGAAGAAACTCCAGTTTCCATGATATATATATATATATAGTGGACGGCGTGTCACACGATCCCATAATATTATATATAAGTGGACGGCGTGCCACACGATCCCTATTTGCATATACCACGTGGTAGGCGTACCACCCGTTCCCATTTCATCTTTATCACAATGCACAATATGTCACCGGCAACGGAGGCCAATAACCAAGTGGACGGCGCGCCACACGATCCCATAATATCATATATAAGTGGACGGCGTGCCACACGATCCCAATTCATCTTTATCACAGTGCACAATATGTCACCGGCAACAGAGGCCAATTACCAAGTGGACGGCGTGCCACACGATCCCATAATAACATATATAAGTGGACGGCGTGCCACACGATCCCATAGTATCATATATAATATCTGACTTCATATAGTAGACCCCTTCAGGGGAGAATAACAACTCAATACCTTTAACCCGACAAGGGTACAACTAACAACCCAAAATATCCCGACAAGGGAGAATATATATATATATATCAGTCTACACATCCCGGCAAGGGAGTATTCACAACACATTCTCCTTTTAAATCATTCTTCCTCAACCATTCATATTATATGAAACTTATCAAATAAACAAGGAGCTTGTGTCACATTATTCGAATTAAAAGCAATCAAGATTCACGGTCATGCTAGACTCCGCTGCATAGATAACCATCACCATGCCTATACACCGTACTCCACATTAGCAAGTAGCAAATATCATCCTAATCCTATTCCCTCAAGCCAAAGTTAGAACAAACACTTACCTCGAATGCTCCAAACTCAACTCACGCTTCTAGTATAGCTTTACCTCTTGATTCCACCACCAATCCGCTCGAATCTAGTCATAAGTTACTTAATCACATTAATAATTACTAAATGAATCATCCCCAATGCATGAAAATAGATTTTTCAAGGTTTTTCCCAAAAAGGTCAAAAATACCCCCGGACCCACGTGGTCGAAACTCGAGGTTCAGACCAAAACCCGGTTACCCGTTCCCCCATGAATCCAAATATATGATTTGTTTTTAAATCGGACCCCAAATTGAGGTCCAACTTCTCAATTTGTAGAAAACCTAGGTTCTACCCAAAACACCCAATTTTTCCCATGAAAATCTTTGATTTGAAGTTGAAATTATGTTAAAAGATGTTAAGGGATAAAGAAATTAAGTTAGAAATCACTTACCAATCGTTTTGGAGAAGAAAAGTTGTTTGGAAAATCGCCTCTTAGGTTTTGGGTTTTTGAAAAGTGAAAAATGACTGAGATTTCCGAACTTGTATACCTTTCTGAGGACCTGGCGCGGACCGCACAAAAATGTGTTGCGGCCGCGCCGAGTGGGAGAAAAATTGGGGTTTCTCTGAACCCTTCCAGCACGGACCACAATGTTTTGGTACGCGGCCGCGCTGGTTGACCTGAAACCCTAGCCCTCAGACTCAGCCACGCGGACCGCACAGAAGGCATCGCGGCCGCGCGGCTCCAGCGCGGACCGCGCGGAAATGACCGCGGCCGCGCTGGTGTCTGCAACACCTGAACCTGCATTTTCTTAAGTCCAAGACCTCCCGGGCCCCATTCAAAACTCACCCGAGCCCTCGGGGCTCCAAACCAAACATGCACACAACCTTAAAAACATCTTACGGACTTACTCGTGCGATCAAATCGCCAAAATAACATCATATACATAGGATCAAGCCTCAAACACATGATTTTCTTTCTTCAACTTTCAGAACTCAAATTCTCCATTTTTAGTCCGAAACACGTCATATGACGTCCGTTTTTAGCCAAACTTTACAGATAGTGCTTAACACATATTTAAGACTTGTACCGGGCGTCAGAACCAAAATACGAGCCCGATACCTATATTTTCTAACTCCTTTTTCATTTCAAATTTCATATCAAATTTCAGAAAAACAATTTCTTTCAAAAATTCATTTCTCGGGCTTGGGACCTCAGAATTTGATTCCGGGCACACGCCCAAGTCCCATATTTTTCTACGGACCCTCTGGGACCATCGAATCACAGGTCCGGGTCCGTTTACCCAAAACGTTGACCGAAGTCAACATTATGCATATTAATACCAAAATTCATCAATTCTTTCACATAATTCACATATTCTAACATAAAAACTTTCCGGCTACGCGCCCGAACTGCGCACACCAATCGAGGCAACTAAAAGCGAGGTTTTCAAGGCCTTGAAGGTGCGGAACAAGGAAGAACTAAGGTGATGACCCTTCGGGTCGTCACATTCTCCACCTCTAAAACAATCGTTCGTCCTCGAACGGACAAAAGAAAGAAGTACCTGACTCGGGAAATAAATGAGGATAACGGCTCCGCATATCGGACTCGGACTCCCAGGTCGATGCCTCAGGAGGCTGACCTCTCTACTGAACACGCACCGAAGGAAAACTCTTCGACCTCAACTGTCGAACCTGCCGGTCTAGAATAGCCACCGGCTCCTCCTCATATGACAGATCCTTGTCCAATTGGACAGTGCTGAAATCTAACACGTGCGATGGATCTCCGCGATACTTCCGGAGCATAGATACATGAAACACGGGATGCACAGCTGACAAGCTAGGTGGCAAGGCAAGTCTATAAGCCACCTCTCCCACACGATCAAGAATCTCAAATGGACCGATGAACCTAGGGCTGAGCTTGCCCTTCTTCCCAAATCTCATCACGCCCTTCATAGGCGATACACGGAGCAATACCCACTCACCAACCATGAAAGCAACATCTCTGACCTTGCGGTCTGCATAACTCTTCTGTCTGGACTGAGCTGTACGAAGTCTATCCTGAATAACCCTGACCTTGTCCAAGGCTTCCTGAACCAGATCCGTACCCAATAATCGAGCCTCTCCCGGCTCAAACCATCCAACTGGAGACCGACATCGCCTACCATAAAACGCCTTATACGGAGCCATCTGAATGCTAGACTGGTAGCTGTTGTTGTAGGCGAACTCTGCTAAAGGCAAAAATTGGTCCCACGAGCCTCCAAAATCAATGACACAGGCTCGGAGCATGTCCTCAAGAATCTGAATAGTCCTCTCGGACTGACCGTCCGTCTGGGGATGAAATGTTGTACTCAACTCAACCTGGGTGCCCAACTCTCGCTGAACCGCTCTCCAGAAATGCGAGGTAAACTGCGTACCCCGATCCGAAATGATAGATAGCGGCACCCCATGAAGGCGAACAATCTCCCTGATATAAATCTCGGCTAACCTTTCGGACGAATAGGTGGCTGCAACAGGAACAAAATGCGCTGACTTGGTCAGCCTATCAACAATGACCCAAACTGCATCAAACTTTTTCCGAGTCATCGGAAGTCCAGTAACGAAATCCATCGTAATCCTCTCCCACTTCCACTCGGGAAGTGCAATCCTCTGAAATAGACCACCGGGTCTTTGATGCTCGTACTTAACCTGCTGACAATTCAAACACCGAGCCACATGCGCAACGATGTCTTTCTTCATCTTACGCCACCAATAGTGCTGCCTCAGATCCTGATACATCTTCGCGGCGCCCGGGTGAATAGAATACCGAGAACTGTGGGCCTCCGCTAAGATCAACTCTCGAATCCCATCAACATTGGGCACACAAACTCGCCCCTGCAATCTCAATACACCATCATCATCTAAGGTTACTTTCTTGGCACCTCCACGCTGCACCGTGTCTCTCAAGACACACAAATGGGGATCCTCAAACTGCCGCTCGCGGATACGCTCTAATAGTGAGGAACGAGCAACCGTGCAAGCTAACACTCTGCTAGGCTCAGAAATATCCAACCTCACAAGACGATTGGCCAAGGCCTGAACATCCAAAGCAAGCGATCTCTGGCTGACTAGAATATAAGCAAGACTACCCATGCTGGCGGACTTCCTGCTCAATGCATCGGCCATCACATTGGCCTTCCCCGGGTGGTATAAGATAGTAACATCATAATCCTTTAGCAACTCTAACCACCTCCTCTGCCACAAATTCAACTCTTTCTGCTTGAACAGATACTAAAGACTCTTGTGATCAATGTAAACCTCAGACGTCACACCATATAAGTAATACCTCCAGATCTTCAAGGCATGAACAATGGTTGCCAACTCGAGATCATGAACCGGATAATTCTTCTCGTAGATCTTCAACTGCCTCGAAGCATAGGCAATGACTTTGCCTTCCTGCATCAACACTGCACCAAGCCCAATACGAGACGTATCACAATAGACCGTATATGGCCTGAACCTATGGGCAAAACCAATACCGGTGCCGTAGTCAAAGCCGTCTTGAGCTTCTGAAAGCTCGCCTCACACTCGTCTGACCACCTGAACTGGGCACCCTTCTGGGTCAATCTGGTCATAGGGGCTGCAATGGATGCAAAACCCTCCACGAATCGACGGTAGTAACCTGCTAACCCTAGGAAACTCCGAATATCCGTAGCTGAAGCTGGTCGAGGCCAGTTCTTGACTGCCTCTATCTTCTTCGGGTCTACCTGAATACCTGCTGCTGATACGACATGACCCAGGAATGCGACCGAACTCAACCAAAACTCGCACTTTGAGAACTTAGCATACAACTGACTATCCTTTAGGGTCTGAAGGACCACTCTGAGGTGCTGCTCATGCTCCTCCTGACTGCGGGAGTATATAAGAATATCGTCAATGAAGACTATCACGAACAAGTCCAAATAAGGTCTGAACACTCGGTTCATCAACTCCATGAATGTTGTTGGGCCATTAGTCAACCCAAATGACATGACCAAAAACTCATAGTGCCCATACCGAGTGCGAAATACTGTCTTAGGGACATCAGACGCCCTAATCCTCAGCTGATGATAACCAGATCTCAAATCTATCTTCGAGAACACCCTCGCACCCTGAAGCTGGTCGAATAAATCATCAATCCTCGACAGTGGTTACTTATTCTTAATTGTAACCTTGTTCAATTGCAGGTAATCGATGCACATTCTCATCGAACCATCCTTTTTCTTAACAAACAACACCGGCGCACCCCAAGGCGAAACACTGGGTCTAATGTAACCCTTCTCAAGCAAATCCTGCAGCTGTTCCTTTAACTCTTTCAACTCCGGCGGGGCCATACGATATGGCGGGATAGAAATGGGCTGAGTGCTCGGGGCCAAATCAATACAAAAGTCGATATCCCTGTCGGGCGGCATACCCGGCAAGTCTGAAGGGAAAACCTTAGGAAACTCCCGAACAATGGGCACATAATCAATAGAAGGGGCCTCCGCGCTAGAATCGCAAACATACACCAAGTAGGCCAAATATCCCTTCTCGACCATACGCCGAGCTTTCACATACGAGATAACACTGCGGGTACAATGACCAGAAGTCCCTCTCCACTCTAAACAGGGAAAATTCGGTAAGGCTAAGGTCACGGTCTTGGCATGGAAATCCAAGATAGCATGGTACGGGAATAACCAATCCATCCCCAATATAACATCAAAGTCGACCATGTCCAAAAGCAACAAATCAACACGGGTCTCAAGACCCCCAAACACTATGATACAAGAACGATGAACTTGGTCGACCACAATAGAATCACCCACCGGTGTCGACACATAAACAGGAATACTCAACGAGTCACTAGGCATAACCAAATAGGGTGCAAAATAGGACGACACATATGAATACGTAGATCCAAGATCAAATAGCACAGAAGCTTCCCTATCACACACCAGAATAGTACCTGTAATCACAGCATCTGATGACTCAGCCTCTGGCCTGGCTGGCAAAGCATAACAACGGGGTTGGGCCCCACCTCCCTGAATCATATCCCTGGGATGATCTGCTGCTGGTTGACCCCTACCTCTAGCGGTCTGAGCTCCACCTCTAAGACCTCTACCTCCACCTCTATGTCCTCTACCCCCGCCTTTAGCTGGTTGGGTAGGCTGTGGGGCAACTGGTGCCTGGATCATCGGGCGAGGGCCCTGCTGCTACGAGCTGCTGGAAGCTCGAGGGCAATATCTAGCAATGTGACTCACATCGCCGCAAGTATAACAAGCCCTCGGCTGCTGAGAATAACGAAGTGGTGGTGCACTGATAGGTGCTGATGGTGAACTGAAGAGTTGCTGGTCAGAATACTGCGGCTGAGAACCACGACCACCTGGTGTACTATGAGAAGCTTGGAGAGCTGACTGAAAGGGCCTCGGAGGATGGCCTCTACCATAAGAATCCCTACCTCCAGACGAGGTACCGCTAAATCTACCAGAATGACGGGGCCTCTTATCAGACCCATGACCACCTCCCTGAGAAAGTGCCAGCTCTATCCGGCGGGCACCATCTGCCTCCTCCTAAAATGTAATCTCACTCCCGGCACTCCTGGCCATTTGAACACGGATCGGTTGAACCAACCCATCAACAAACCTCTGCACCCTCTCTCTATCGCTGGGGAGTATCACAATGGCATGACGAGCAAGATCAATGAACCGGGTCTCATACTGGGTGACCGTCATAGGACCCTGCTGGAGATGCTCAAACTACCTACGAAGAGCATCTCGCTGGGTAACTGGAAGAAACTTCCCCAGAAATAACTCTGAAAACTGATCCCAGGTCAATGATGGCTACCCTGCTGGCCTGGCTAAACAGAAATCCCTCCACCAAGTCTTGGCGGATCCCGCCAGGCGAAAAGTGGTGAAGTCGACCCCATTGGTCTCTACAATGCCCATAGTCCGTAGAACCTTATGACAGTTGAATATGAAATCCTGAGCATCCTCTGAGGGGGTGCCACTATATGTGGTTGTGAAGAGCTTGGTGAAACGATCAAGCCTCCACAAAGCATCTGCGGACATAGCCGCACCATCGCTGGACTGAGCCGCAATACCTGGCTGGGCTGCCACAGCTGGCTGAACTGCTGGAACCTGAGCCTGAGGAGCTACCGGCTCTAGAGTACGAGTGTCGGGAGTCTGAATTCCTCCCCCAGCCTGAGATGTGGCTGGAGCTACGGGAAGTAAACCCGCTCTAGAAATTCCCTCCATAAAGCCTACCAGTCGGACCAAAGCGTCCTGAAGCACTGGAGTGGCTATAAAACCCTTTAGGACCTGAGCTGGGCCCACTGGAACAGCTGGGGCCGGAACATCCTCCTCAAAATCGACCTGAGGCTCCATCGCTGGAAATACTGCTCGGGGCTAAGCTTTGCCCCGGCCTCGGCCTCTGGCACGGCCTCGGCCTCGCCCTCTGCCCCTAATAGGGGCTGCTGCTGGGGGCTCAGGCTGTTACGCGGTAGAAAAGGAAGCACGTGTCCTCTCCATCTGTGAAAGAACAGAGTGGAAAGACAATCAGTACTTGAGACATAGAATCGCACAACAGGAATGAACAAGGTGAAGTTTTCCTAACTCAATAGCCTCTGCGGGATAAATACAGACGTCTCCGTACCGATCCCCCATACTCTACTGAGCTTGTCCGTGAGTTGTGAGACCTAAGTAACCTAGTGCTCTGATACCAACTTGTCACGACCCAGATTTCCCACCATCGGGTGTCGTGATGGTGCCTACTATCGGAGCTAGGCAAGCCAAATATTTAAAACACCTTTCCTGCTTTCTTTCAAACAATATAATAAACGAGACAAAATTTAAGCGGAAGACTTTAAATCTAAAGCAACTGAAAACCAAAAGTGCGGAAGTTTAATACACATCACTACCCAAGGTCTGGTGTCACTAGCTCACGGACTACTACAGAATACTACAAACAATGTCTGAAAGGAAATACATCATGTTTATCTGATACAAGATGAACAAACGACAAACATGGAAAGGGACTTCGGCCTACGAACGCCAGCTAGGCTACCTCGAGAGTCCCTGGATTGAAGATAGCTCCTATAAGCCCTACTGCTGTGGTCCGTAAGCTGCTCCCTGATCTGTGCACAAAAATGCACAAAGTGTAGTATCAGCACAATCGACCCCATGTGCTGGTAAGTGTCTGGCCTAACCCCGGCGAAGTAGTGACGAGGCTAGACAGTACCTACCACAATTAACCTATACAGATATATACAACAAGTGCAAGAAAACAATAACAAGATAATACAAAGTAAAACTGGGAGGGGACATGCTATCGGGGAGTAACAGATAAAATTGAAATATCGGAAATAAACAGAAGAAACTCCAGTTTCCATGAGATATATATATATATATATATATATATATAGTGGACGGCGTGCCACACGATCCCATAATATTATATAAGTGGACGGCGTGCCACACGATCCCTATTTCCATATACCACGTGGTAGGCATACCACCCATTCCCATTTCATCTTTATCACAGTGCACAATATGTCATCAGCAACGAAAGCCAATAACCAAGTGGACGGCGCGCCACACGATCCCATAATATCATATATAAGTGGACGGCGTGCCACACGATCCCAATTCATCTTTATCACAGTGCACAATATGTCACTGGCAACAGAGGCCAATAACCAAGTGGACGGCGTGCCACACGATCCCATAATAACATATATAAGTGGACGGCGTGCCACACGATCCCATAGTATCATATATAATATCTGACTTCATATAGTAGAACCCTTCAGGGGAGAATAACAACTCAATACCTTTAACCCGGCAAGGGTACAACTAACAACCCAAAATATCCTGACAAGGGAGAATATATATATATCGGTCTACACATCCCGACAAGGGAGTATTCACAACACATTCTCCTTTTAAATCATTCTTCCTCAACCATTCACATTATATGAAACTTATCAAATAAACAAGGAGCTTGTGTCACATTATTTGAATTAAAAGCAATCAAGACTCACGGTCATGCTCGGCTCCAGTGCATAGATAACCGTCACCATGCCTATACACCGTACTCCACATTAGCAAGTAGCAAATATCATCCTAATCCTATTCCCTCAAGCCAAAGTTAGAACAAACACTTACCTCGAATGCTCCAAACTCAACTCACGCTTCTAGTATAGCTTTACCTCTTGATTCCACCACCAATCCGCTCGAATCTAGTCATAAGTTACTTAATCACATTAATAATTACTAAATGAATCATCCCCAATGCATGAAAATAGATTTTTCAAGGTTTTTCCCAAAAAGGTCAAAAATACCCCCGGACCCACGTGGTCGAAACTCGAGGTTCGGACCAAAACCCGGTTACCCATTCCCCCATGAATCCAAATATATGATTTGTTTTTAAATCGGACCCCAAATTGAGGTCCAACTTCTCAATTTGTAGAAAACCTAGGTTCTACCCAAAACACCCAATTTTCCCCATGAAAATCTTTGATTTGAAGTTGAAATTATGTTAAAAGATGTTAAGAGATAAAGAAATTAAGTTAGAAATCACTTACCAATCATTTTGGAGAAGAAAAGTTGTTTGGAAAATCGCCTCTTAGGTTTTGGGTTTTTGAAAAGTGAAAAATGATTGAGATTTCCGAACTTGTATACCTTTCTGAGGACCTGGCACGGACCGCACAAAAATGTGTTGCGGTCGCGCCGAGTGGGAGAAAAATTGGGGTTTCTCTGAACCCTTCCAGCGCGGACCGCACTGTTTTGACCTGAAACCCTAGCCCTCAGACTCAGCCACGCGGACCGCACAGAAAGGCATCGCGGCCGCGCGGCTCCAGCGCGGACCGCGCGGAAATGACCGCGGCCGCGCTGGTGTCTGCAACACCTGAACCTGCATTTTCTTAAGTCCAAGACCTCCCGGGCCCCATTCAAAACTCACCCGAGCCCTCGGGGCTCTAAACCAAACATGCACACAACCTTAAAAACATCTTACGGACTTACTCGTGCGATCAAATCGCCAAAATAACATCATATACATAGGATCAAGCCTCAAACACATGATTTTCTTTCTTCAACTTTCATAACTCAAATTCTCCATTTTTAGTCCGAAACACGTCATATGACGTCCGTTTTTAGCCAAACTTTACAGATAGTGCTTAACACATATTTAAGACTTGTACCGGGCGTCGGAACCAAAATACGAGCCCGATACCTATATTTTCTAACTCCTTTTCATTTCAAATTTTCATATCAAATTTCAGAAAAATAATTTCTTTCAAAAATTCATTTCTCGGGCTTGGGACCTCAGAATTTGATTCCGGGCACACGCCCAAGTCCCATATTTTTCTACTCACAGGTCTGGGTCCGTTTACCCAAAATGTTGACCGAAGTCAACATTATGCATATTAATACCAAAATTCATCAAATATTTCACATAATTCACATATTCTAACATAAAAACTTTCCGGCTACGCGCCCGAACTGCGCACGCCAATCGAGGCAACTAAAAGCGAGGTTTTCAAGGCCTCGAAAGCGCGGAACAAGGAAGAACTACGGTGATGACCCTTCGGGTCGTCACAACATCATACGGGGCAAGTCATGCCCGAGAACTAGCGATCAAAGTACAAAAGATCAAAACGACCGGTTGGGTTGTTACACCTATCATCTATTGGTGCGGTCTTCAGCAATTTATCTACCCAACCACGGAAATTGGGAATATCCTCCACAACTCCTATGGTTGCTAAAAAAAGGGGCAAAATTAGAGAAGTTGATAAACTTGAAGAAAAAAGGCACGATAAGGATAAAAGACTTACGTGCAAAATTTCACTTCTCAGGGAAGGGAACGTTATCCTCACCCTCTAAGCCAACAGTGGGGGCAGCAACAAGCCGAGCATACCAGCCACGGTCCTTGTCATCTTTAGGGCTCACCAAAACCCTCTTACTCCTGGCCACTAGGGTAAAAACGCCATTACGAAAAAGCCTAAAGATGAATCAGGTGAGGAAAGTAAAGCAAACGTCAGCCATATTGGTTAAATGCCTCAAACAGGCAACAACCCTCCAAATGATTGGGCCAATTTGACCCAAATAGATATTAAAGAAACGGCAAAATTCAAGAATGACTGGGTCAATAGCTGGTTTTAACCTTAAAGTGAAAGGGTATGTATAAACAAAAGAGAACCTAATCAAGTAAGAAGTAATTCTCTGATTTGGATTAGGGATAATAATGGGAAAATTATTACTCCAATGGCAGTCTTTGCGAACTACAAGAGTCAAAACTTCTGTAATTTGAGTAGGGTAAGCATCAGTACGATCTAAAGCGGAAACTTGGTTTCTAAGAGATTCCCTATCATGGTAAAAAATAATTCTGTAGGAACTATCTCCTCTACTAAAGGCTCACGTAATGGTTCATAAGGTTCTTTACCCCTAGAAGAAGATTTGTGAGAAAGGGAACCTCTGGTTCTAGAAGAAGGACCAGAACTAGGAGAAGGTATAGACGGACCACCACCACGAGTAGACTCTAAGCTACGAAGTCTACCTCCCCTTCTATGCCTAATAATGGCATTAGGGAAGGTATCAACAATGGGAACTCTCCTAGAGTTAGGGTTTGGTGAAGACATGGCGAAGAAGAATAATGTGAGGAAGAAGTGAACTGAGATTTGAAGAATTAAGTGTTCAATAAGCTTTATGTGGTAAAAGACAAGGAAAGAAGTTATATTTATATTAATAAGCAACCGCCAAAAGTAAAAGTGCAGTGATGGAAGGACCATAATAATGATAACTGGCACTTCGTGAATAGTGGAGCCGTGAAAAAGCCTTGAAAAGGGCTGCAAAACTGCAGAACTAATGGAAAAATGACACGTGTACGAAGCATTAAATGGAAGTGACAATTGAAGCGTCAATTTTGTCATAGCATTAATGGTGACAAAAATTCTCTTTTAATGAAATCCACTTCCCAAGTATTCAACTGATGAATAAATGGAAAGTGGGGAGACTATCTGTATTGGGAAAAATTGTATTTAAATATAAAGGTGACGTGTCGAGACACATAGACTGGTCAAATAGTCAAAGAATTACAATTAGCCAAGAGGCATGAGTTGCAACAGATACGAGCAAATGGCAGAGGAAGAAGCATGGGCAGTTATTCAAATAACTCAGCGCCCGTACCTATCTAAGTCATTTATGTCCAAGAATCAAAAGGAATGAATATGATAATAGAAAAGATACGACATTTAATAGGCATTAAATGTGGAATACGTTAGAGAATTTGTATTGAATGTAATGACTATGTAATATAGCATTCAATGTCTTTAATTACTCATAATAGCCTCATTATGATTTGGGCAAAACGTATATCTCCAAGATATCTATAAAAGGGAGATATTTGATCAATTGTAAGGACACGAAACACTATTGGAATAAACTTTGGTTTATTTATTTTTCTCTTGATTACTCTTTTGCTACCTAAATTACTTCCTTTTATACATTCTTTTGATTATCAGTAACCGTGTTCTTCTAAATTCTAGCTTTGACTAAAATTTAATTTTTTGGTTAAACAGCGTTGTCACTAATTAAGTTATAACACGTCAAAAATTTCTTTTTTTTCGTTTACAAGAAAACATGAAAAACTGTTTGGCCCAATATGCAATTTTCTCAATATATCTCTGGCCAAAATATGATTCTTTGGATGTTTGACCAGAAAGTGTTAGACCTTTTTGTTAAACTAATTAAGTAAATGATAATAGGTAAATTTTAGTTAAATATAATAAGTCCTAGATCCAAGATTGATGGGTAGTAATGACTTAGAAACCGCATTCAAAGCTATTAAAAGCCAAAAGGAGATTTAATGATATTCTTGTGAATAAATGGGAAATGAGGACAAGCAATAAATATGATGAATGATAATAACTGTAAATAAAGAGAATAATTCACCCAAATGTATAGCGAGATGAATGATTCTTCCTATGACAATGATATAAGATAATCAAACATGGGAATATCAAATACTTTATCGGATCTGATGTGGAAAAGCTCGGAACAACACAGCAAATCCAATCTCGTATAAAGATAAAGTTTGTAGTTATGTGGGAGTCAACTTTTCTAGATGGAGCTTATCAAGATAGAAAATTCGATCCTCTTCTTTCTCTCTCTCTCTCTCCTTACTTATATGGGACATTTCCCTTATCTAATGAAAGTACAAATACAGAGAATATTCCTCTAAATATTCTTTAGAAATATCTTATTGCTAAACTAGCCGTTTTGGCCGATCTGAGTGCTCGACCTCGACATTCGCTGCTTGGCTCACCAGTGTTGCTTCTTAAGCATGACCTCGGCCTAATTCATTCTAATTTCCCCATTTCAATCGAGGTCCCTTCGATTAAATTTTGACCCATACATTGGATACTTATCAATAAAATACTACATTAAAGTTTACTAAAAGCTCCACTTAATTACGATGGAAAATATTTTTAACATATTCCTAGTTGTTTATACTTGTTATCAAGATAATGAACACAATTTGCGAAGAAAGCGGACTTTGATAAACTAAATAAGGAAATATTACAAGCATATCAGAGCGCAACTGCCTTTCATCAAATACCATTTGGTCCTACGACAAGTAAAGTTTGTCATCCTTTGCTACCCTGATCCCCATATATGACAAGAATCATCATGCGTTATTGCAGCTCACCATCATCTCCTTCCACCATCTCTCAAAATACTGCAGCAGACTCTACTTGTTTTCACAATTTCAGAACCTTTATTCCTCGAAAATAGCACAGTAATGATGCCCCTCCAGTAGGCAGCCTCTTAGCTAGGGCTGTCTAAGTGGAGGGTACTGGTTCTTAAGGGTTAAGGGGACGGTAAGGTTTAGGTGAGGGTTCCTTAAGAGTACTTTTCTTAAGGGGATTTAAGGATATAGGGTAAGGGTACTTTTATTAGTACCCCTATTGGTCCTAAGGGTGCGGTACTTGGGAGTAATTTTAAATTAATAATAAAAAATATATTGAAGTACAAACTAACTTTAATGGATTAAAAAAATTTAATACTTTTATTTCAATACTTATTAAAATAAAATTACAATTTGCGAAATTTTTAATAACTTCTATTGGTTCTTCCCTTGAAATTGATAGCACTTATTCTTCTGCGTCCCTGTTGTCTCCGGTAGATAGTATTTCACGATAAGCATCATCGTCTTCTTGAATTATTTATGGAAGGACAAAGTTTCTTCTCTTCCAATATTTCAGCAAGTCTTCATTTCATCACAAATATTATTTCTAACAATTGTTCTAGAAAAATCTTGAAAATCAGAATTATATGTTTCTTGCATGTAGCGCCTAAACCCGGACTAGTTAGGATTTATTTCAAAATGAGGATCCCCCTCCTTAGTTCCCTTAGTCAATCTATTACATTTTTTTTACCAGTTTAGGAATTATTTTTAATAATAAATAATTAAAATTACAACAAATATCAACACAAATATAACAAAAAAATACGAAAATTAATACGAGTGTTAGAACGTTAATTGCAATTAGAGATAGAGAGAGATAGACAATTAGAGACATATGAGATTTTTGTGTGAAAATCAAAAGAATGAAATGAGGCATTTATGGTTTTAAAATAGGGTCAAAGTGTATTTAAATAAACTTAGAGGTTAAAAAGTATAAATTAGAGGGTGAGGGATATTAGGGTGCTAGGGAGGTAAAAGAGCCATTTTTGGCCATTGCTAACGGTTATTTTTCAAAAAAATAACCATTGACTAACGGTGCAAAAACAGCCAATTTTTTAAAAAATAAGGGTATGGTAGTACGGGTTGATCCGGTACCTTAAGGGTACTAACTGGACCGGTACTAAGGGTATTTTTTCCGGTACCCTTCCATTATCCTTACCCTTTACCCAAATTCTCACCTCTATCCCCAGTTCGGACCGGTATGATGCAGTACCGGTATCGATATCGGTATCGATACGGACCGATACGGTACGGATAATACCCTCCCTTTAGGCAATCCTACTCTTAGTATATATTTTCTTACACATGTTATCTTTAAAATATCAAAAACATCAAACAGTTTAAATTGACCTGTCACGACCCAAATCATAACCTGTTGTGATGGCGCCTATCGTGGTACTAGGCAAATCGATATTTCCAAAATACTACCAACATCTACATATATATATATATATAAAGTTGGGAATTAATCAGCTGATGTGGCATACTTGTATAGCCAACTTTCATATTTATCTTTTTCCTGGTTTTTTTGAATTTTTTCCCATTATTTCTCATTTATGTTTTCTAATTACAATTTGTTCTCAAAGATCAAAGGTCGTGTTGTTCCAAAAAATCTGGAACCGTTATAACATTTAATGTAAAAACGGTCCTACCTAATCAATGTTTATAATATAAAAATTGTTCTGCCTAATCAATGGGAAGGTAATACGCAACTCTTCTTATTCCGACATCTTAATATATTGCAATCTTCCGAACCACCAACCATCACACTTTTTCTTGCTAATCTATCTTACTCTCATCATTTTGTACGCTTCACGTGTTTTGCTCACATTCATACAAGTCGATTTATGCTGCCATTCTTCTTCTTTTTCGTGTTGTCTTTCTAATATGGCAATATGGACGGTTTGGTTCTTATAATAATAAACTTGCAGATATGGTTATGGTGGTGTGGCGAAAACTCATGTAATGATGGTAATGAGGGTGGTACTAACCTATATCGCTTGGTACTTTCTTTTAAATGAATTATGAACCTATCAAGTTGTTTTCCTGCTATTTTTTGGTGTTATTTTTGGAGTGTTGTGATACCTCTTCCCTCTAGAATAATTGTTTGGGTGTTTGCATAACAAACTAAAGTTGTATTAAATATATTTCTGACAAACAAATTGCCAAATGCTTGTAGTATATACTGGAGTAGCATTCTTGATGCTCGAGGTGCTTTCAAAATTGTATGGTAAAGGCTCGAGAAGCTAAATCAGGTTAATTTCAAAAGTTCATACAGATTAAATCAATTATCTTTTCCCAATCTACATACGAAAAGCTAAATATTATCTTGAGTACTAGACAAACTTCATTGGTTACGATTAATACTTACACCTGTTTTCTTCTAACAATTTCTTTATATTCTTGTCATATCAGTGTTCTTTGTATGTCGTATATTTTTCAAAAACATATTTCACTTTACATGAGTCAATGTAATTACTTTGTGAGCTAAAGTTATTATTTCAAAATATTAAGAAAAACCGTAGGGTGAGTTGACTATGTATCAATATGGTTTGCAATTTCAAAAAAACCTTGTTTTTAACCTTTTAATTCAACAAGATATTACGTTATTAGTGGCATAATTATTTGCCTCTACTTTTTTTTTCCTAGAAAATGAGCGTTATTAACTACTTCTCCTCAACAGAGTGTACAACTTACCATTTTGGAGGATGAACTGTATTCTTTGTAACATTTTATCGTACTACGAAAAAAAATATTAATATTCACTTTTAAGGTATTATAGTTAACAAACGAAGGTTAAGACGTATAGAGATCATTTTTATCATCTTTCTTTTATTGTCGGGGGATATTTATGGAGGATAGAAGGGATGAATTTTATTTTGCAGAAGATAATGAGGAGCAGATTGAGCTTTCATTCACGAGAATATGGAGTCCATCAATCCATATTTATTCACGACGAGAATGTGGGGTTATTAGTGCAGGATAGAGAAAGTTCTTTCTTGATTAAGATAGTTGTCTTTTGAATTTATTTTTTGTATATTTTCTTTTAAATGATGGAATACTTGTGTAAAGGTAATTTTATTTAAGAGATGTCACCGAGCAGATACAAATGTGTACAGGAAAAATTTTACCCTATTTTTCACTAGAGGTTGAGGAAACTAAATAGAGAAAAAAAAAACAGAAAGTACTACAATCTCTTAATTGAATTTATAGAAAAAAGAAGGCGAAATAACAAATGGCAAGAAAATTTATATAACAGGAAAAAGAGATGATTTTCGAACTGCAACCTATTTGGGTTTGTTTGGTTGATTAAATAGTACTGATAGGAGGGGAACAAACGGCGTATTTAGGTTTGTCTGGTTGATTAAATAGTACTGATAGGAGGGGAACAGACGGCCCGGAGTTAGCCTTTGGCCTAAGGGTTCTGGCAGAATCCAGTAGCTTTGTCTCAAAACTTTATTTGTGTTAAAAATTTATTTAATATATATAAATAATTCATCCATGACTCAACAAGCTGTATTTTTTAGAATTTAGAGTTTATAAACTCAAAAATTTTGCAGAGAACGGAAAACATAGAAAATGAGAAGAAATAATAGAAAATAACTACACTATACCATGAAAGAGCCGAGAAATATTGCCATTTTTTGCACAAAGAAAGAGGAAGGAAATAAAGGAAAGAAAGGAAAAGAAAATAAGGAAGAAAAAGGAAGGAAAAGAAAAATTAATGAAAGAAACGAAAAACAACGAAAGAAGAACAGTAAGAAAGGTAAGAAATGAGACGGAACATGCCTAATTGATTCTGTTGTTTATGGCTTTTGCAAATCCTGGAGTTAAAAGAAATAAGGAAGAAAAGGTAATAGACGAGGAAAGGGAGAATTTCACTTATATATGTTATTAAAAAAAAATATTAACTATCTTCGGAAGACAATAAACCCAAATGATATAAAATTAGAGAAAATATAACTTTATATGGTAAAAATAGATTAAAAAGTTCAAGTCTAATATACTTAGATTTGATGATTAATGTACATTTCTAAAATTCGGATATCAAAAGAATTATTTGGGTCTCTTAAAAAATTCACTAGTTTAACACAAAATTTCAAGAGTGACCTATGTAAGCCCTCGTTCTGCACTCTGCCACATCTCTGCTATAAGACTATGAATAATCAAAATACAAGAGAGAATAATCAATACAATAATAACGAATAAGCGAAGTGTTTTACCAAAGTAGTTAAATAAATTTAAAGAGCTGTTGAAATCATACAACACAAACGGGTGAGATTAGTTTTGCTCACAATGGTTGACGGAAAGAACTGAAATTTGATCTTAGAGGGTGAATGCTGAAAAGTAAAAGAGGAAATCAACGCGAGAATCAGACGATAAGTGGTTCTATTAAGCAACTCAATTAGACAAATTTAAACTGCATGCAAAGTTGCAAGCAGAAAAACAACGAATTGTGAAATAAGGAAAGCAAAACACTGCACAAAAAAGAAAAAATGAATAAAATCTGCAAATGTAATCAGAATAATAGGAGCTGGAAAAGGCAAATAGATAGAACTATCAAATGAAAAAGGGAAACGGAAATAAGGGGAAGAAAAAGCAGTAGCAAAGTGCTATTATGTGCTCTTACTTTGTTGAAGATTCAGTGTGGCTTTGCTGATTGTCCTCGGATTAAAAGATAGGGAAGAAATCAGTTTTCTACTACGGAGAAAAAAGTCATGCCATCAGTTTCAATGGAGAGAGAGAAATGGTTTAATGAGGAAGATAGATAATCGCAAGGGTGACTCTTTTCTGGTGGCAGTTACACGACATGTTAAAAGTAAGGGTGTTAAACGGGTGTGCTGGGCCGGGCTGGGTAGGGAAAAGTTAAAAGCGTTCGGGTTTCGAACCGGGCCGGTTATGGGTTAGGGGTTACCGGGCTTAACTGGTTTGGATTCATCGGGGTAAAAAATACACCGGTAATTGTTCGAACTTCAAATAATAAATAATACGATAAATTAAATTCCAAAAAAAAAAATGAGAGCCAAATATTGGATTGCATTTTAGGTGAAGAATGAGAGTGATAATTGAGAATATGAGTTTGAGAAATGAGAGATGAGTGAAGAAGTGAAGAAGAGAGGGGGTGTATTTATAGTTTTTCAAAGGGCTAAATTAGTAATTATAAAAAGTGTTAAATTTAAAAAAAAAATTGCCCAAAAAAGAGCTAAATGTGCAAAACAGCCGTTGGGCAACGGCCTTGGCCCAGCAGACCGTTGCCAACAGTCAGAAAGTTAGAAGCATAAAAAAATTGAAAGTAGTCGTTAAACCGGTTTGACCGGTCCGGGCCTGGCCGGTTAACCGATTCTACAGTGAATCGCATTGACCGATCCGGTTAACTGGTTGCACGAAGGTGAACGGACCAATCCCCCTTACCCCATTAACCCAGCCCACCCGACCCCCTTTGTACCGGTCCGGGCCGGTTCCAGTTTCAACCTGTCTGGGCAGGTCCGGAAACGGGTCGACCCAGCCCGTTAGACACCCTTAGTTAAAAGTCGTCTTTTGGAGTCTTTAATCGAAATCGTTTTGTTTGTTCTATTTAGTAGAATAAAAATAAAAGAAAAATTGCAAAAAAGTAGAAAATAGATAAATATAAATGTTGGTCTAGGAAGGTGCCACATCATCTTTTCTAACCCCTGTTTTATATATTTATATAGATTATTAATAGCTTTGTATCTAAGAAACGTTAGAAAATAGGCTTCAAATAAATAAATATTTTTTTTTTCAAAAACAAAGTTAAGGCCCCTCATAAAATATGGCTTTAGGCCATAGAACTCGTTGACCGCCCTTGATTCTGAGCTCCGACGAGGCGATAAGAGTGAATGCCTCCTTCGTGGAAGATATTTGATCGTTGCTCAGATCTTTCACCATTTTTGTTTGATGATTTTGGGATTCAAATTTTTGTTGAAATAAAGTTCCAGGGACGTCTCATGATTTTCAAAAGAGGTTTTTACTCTGTAGAGCAATTAGTAAGCAAATATTATATAAATAATATGTTATAAAATAAAAGCAATGCAGTAAAATGTAAATAAAAAGAGATAAAAAGAAGGGAGAAGTGTTTTCTTCTTTCACTTTGGTGTATCTTTCCATTGCAATTACATGGCCTTTTATAGGCATAAAAAGTAAAGATGATGGACATAAAGTAGGAGATTTAATCTTTAAGTTATTCACAACATGGGCATCCAATGTAGCATCCAATGTACAAACTATTCATAACACTCCCCTTGGATGTCCATGTAAGATAATGTGCCTCATTAAGAACTTACAAAAAAAATATTAGGATGTAAATAGTTATTTATAATATGCATTGCTTGCTGCCTCATTAAAAACCTTACCAGAAAAACTCAGTGGGACTAAACCTTGGTTAAGGAAAAGAGTGTAGCGTGTAGTTACTCCCCCTGATGAAAAATCACTTAATGTCTCGAAGACGACGCATTCCAATCTTATATATCAGTTTTTCAAATATTGAGGTTGGTAATGCCTTAGTGAACAGATCAGCCAAATTATCACTTGAACGAACTTGTTGTACATCTATTTCACCATTCTTCTGAAGATCATGAGTGAAAAAGAATTTCGGTGAAATGTGTTTTGTTCTATCTCCTTTGATATATCCTCCTTTCAATTGAGCTATGCATGCAGCATTGTCTTCATACAATATTGTTGGAATATTCTCTTTCGAAGAAAGACCACATGTTTGCTGAATGTGTTGAGTTATAGATCTTAACCAAACGCATTCTCGACTTGCTTCGTGAATGGCTATTATCTCTGCATGATTTGAAGAAGTAGCAACCATAGTTTGTTTTGTCGAACGCCATGATATGGTTGTACCTCCACTTGTAAATAAATAGCCTGTCTGAGATCGACCTTTGTGTGGATCAGACAAATATCCTGCATCTGCATAACCAATCAGTGATGGCTTGGATTCATTTGAATAAAATAAACCTATATCAATGGTCCCTTGGAGGTATCTGAATATATGTTTAATACCATTCCAGTGTCTTTGTGTTGGCGAAGAACTAAATCTTGCCAATAAGCTTACTGAGAAAGCTATATCTGGTCGGGAATTATTGGCAAGATACCTTAATGCCCCAATTTCACTAAGATATGGTACTTCGGAACCAAGAAGCGCTTCATCATTTTCATGAGATCGGAATGGATCTTTCTTTATATCAAGTGATCCCACAACCATCGAGGTACTCAATGGATGTGCTTTATCCATATAGAATCGCTTTAAAATCTTTTCGGTGTATGTTGATTGATGGACAAATATTCCATCTTTCATATACTCAATTTGTAGACCAAGATAAAATTTTGTCTTTCCAAGATCTTTCATTTCAAATTCTTTCTTCAAATAGTCTACTGTTTTTGGAAGCTCCCCAAGAGTTCCAATGATATTTAAATCATCAACATACACGGCTATTATAACAAATCCAGACCTTTTTATAAAGACACGAGGACAAATTGGATCATTCTTGTACCCTTCTTTCAACAGGTATTCACTCAGGCGATTGTACCACATACGACTTGATTGTTTCAATCCGTATAAAGATTTTTGAAGCTTTATTGAACAAGTTTCTCGAAAACTTTTATATGCTTCTGGCACTTTGAATCCCTCAGGTACTTTCATAAATTTTCCTTGTCTAATGATCCATACAAATAGGCTGTAACAACATTCATTAGATTCATATCAAGTTTTTCTTGCACTGCCATATTTATAAGATATCTGAAGGTGATAGCATCCACTACAGGAGAATATGTCTTCATATAATCAATTCTAGGCCTTTAGGAAAACCCTTGTGCCACAAGTCGCGCTTTATATCTAACGACTTCATTTTTATCATTTCGTTTTCGCACAAAAACCCATTTATACCCTACTGGCTTTATGCCTTCAGGTGTTCGAACTATGGGTCCGAATAATTCACGTTTTCCAAGGGAAGTTAACTCTGCCTGGATAGCGTCTTTCCATGTTGGCCAATCATTTCTCTGTCTATATTCATTGATAGATTTTGGTTCAAGATCCTCATCTTGTTGCATTATTTCAATAGCAACATTATAAGCAAAAATGTTATCGATAACAATAGTATTTCGGTTCCATCTTTTCCCGGTTGAGACGTAACTTATTGATATCTCTTCATTCTCATTATTTTCAGATACATGAACCTCCCCTAATGTAATGACCCGACTGGTCATTTTGAGATCTAGCGCGTCGTTCAATAGTTTGAGGCCATGAACAGCTTCACTTCAGGTATTATGACTTGTACGCGTGGTTGGAATTGAATTTCGGGAAATTCGGAGTTGATTTGGAGAAAGAATTCTCATTTCGGAAGCTTTAAGTTAAAAGAATTGATTAAGATTGAATTTTTGAGTGAACGACCTCGGAATCGGGATTAGAAGGTTCCATCAAGTTCGTATGATGATTTCGGACTTGGGCATATGTCCGGATCAGGTTTTGGAACACCCGGGAATGTTTCGGCACCTATCGTGAAAGTTGGCATTTTGAAAGAATTTCATAAGTTTGGGTTGAAGTTCATATCAGTGTTATCGATGTCTGTTTGGGATTCCGAGTCTGAGAATAGCTCCATATGGTGATTCTAGTGTTGGGAGCGCGAACGGAAGTGAATTCGGAGGTCTGTGGGTCATTTTGGAGTCATTTGGCTAAAGTTAGAAATTTGAAGGTTTTAAAAAGTTTGACCGAGAGTTGACTTTTTGATATTGGGGTCGGATTTCGATTCCGGAAGTTGGAGTAGGTCAGTAATATCGAATGTGACTTGTGTGCAAAATTTGAAATCATTCCGGAATAATTTTGGTAAGGTTTGAGACACTTAGTCTCTTTTAAGGAAGCTTAAGTTGGAAAAGTCAACTGGATGTTGACTTATATGTTAAAGGGCTCGGATGTGAGTTCCGATAGTTCGGTTAGCTTCGCTAGGTGATTTATGACTTAGGAGCGTGATCGGAAGGAGTTTTGGAGGTTCGTAGTAGATTTAGGCTTGAATTGGCGAAGTTGATATTTTGGCGTTTTCCGGTTGATATGTGAGATTTTGATATAGGGGTCGGAATGGAATTCCAAGAGTTGCAGTAGTTCCGTTGTGTCATTTGGCATGTGTGTGCAAAATTTCATGTCATTCGGACGTGGTTTGGTTGGGTTTTTTATCAAAAGAGTGATTTAGAAGATTTTGAAATTCTTAGGCTTGAATCCAATGCGAATTTGGTGTTGTGATGTTGTTTTGAGCGTTCTGAAGGTTGGAACAAGTTTGAATGATGTTATGATATATGTTTTCATGTTTGGTTGAGGTCCCGGTGGCCTCGGGTGGTTAAACGGACTATTTTATCTTTGGAAAAGTTGCAGATTTTTTTAGCTTCAGTTGTGCACCAGAAAATTTCTGGTACGAGGAGTCCAGTTTGGAAGCTCATATCTTGAAATCTATGAGGAATCAGAAAAATTGCAAAACTTAAAACTTGTAGCCCTTGCATTCTAGTTTCCAGAAGGTTAAACCATTCAGGATTTGGATATTCTATCAGAAAGTTATGATGGATCGAATATGGCTGGTGGATCAGTTTTGACAGAATTTTCTGATGCACTTTATAAGCTCATATCTCGGAATATATAAAGAGTTATATGGTGTACAACCTATCAAATAAAATATCTTCGAGTCTAGTTTTTAAATTTTCAAACCGTTTATCATTTGGATATTTTCACAAGGAGTTATAGGCGTTTTAACAAAAGGTGTACAGCACGGAAAATGGTAAGAGGATGTACAACCTGCACAGCGCAAAGTACACCTCGATGAAGCCTGGGCAGATTGTTTTAAACACGAGTTCTAGCCAATTTCTTTCATTCCTTTCATTTAGTTTGGATGATTTTGGAGAGCTCAAGGAGGGATTTTCACCAAGCAACACTAGGTAAGTGATTTATTCCTATTTTTGAGTTAAATATGTGATCTTACATGGATTTAGACATGAAAATCAGTAGAAAAAGGTGGAGTTAGGGCTTGAGATTATGAGACCTTCTAGGGATGATTTGAGGGGTCAAACGAACTCCGATTTTTGAGTTCTTTATATGTACGGACTCGTGAGATGATGAAGAACATTTTGGTATAAAGTTTGTCCAGTTCCGGGGGTCGAGTTTTGACTGATTTCGGGTTTTGTTTTTAAAATCGATATTTTTCAATTGGAATTCATTCATTTAGCATAATTTGATGATAAAAATCTGAACTTGGTAGATTTGGAGCACTCGGAAGTTGGGTCGAGAGGCAAGCGTGTTGCAGAGTAGCTTTTCGGGCTAGTTCGAGGTGAGTAATAATTGTAAATGATGCTCTAAGGGTTTGAAACCCCGGATTGCACATCGTAGTGCTATATTGATGTGAGACACACGTTTGATGACGAGCGTGTGGTCGTATACTATTGGGGATTGTGACTTGGCCCATCCCGCATTGATGATTTTTTCGCGTATTTGACTGAGACTTATTTGTTTTCATTATGCTTTGGGCTAATTGCCATATTTGGGCTTCGTGCTAACTATTTGAATCCTTCGGGGATTTTTACTACCATTTCCTCATTGTTTTGACTTATTACTTGAACTTAGTCCTGTTATTTTTCCACTGTTTTACTACTCAACCATTTTACTCAGTTTTGAAATTTAAATGATATTCTAAATGATGTTTTGGGCTGAGAAATATTGTTTTACTATTGCCCGAGGGGCTTGTGATGATTTTGGACTGATTAAAGGTCGAGGGCCTAGTTGTGAGGATACATTGGTACTGATATGAGGCCGAGGGCCTGAGATACTTATATACGCCACGAGGTGGCTTGATTGATATGAGGCCGAGGGCCTAGATTTGATGTCACGAGATGGCTTAATATTGCGCTTGGGCTGTAAGGGCCCCTCCCCGAGTCTGTACACCCCCAATGAGCGCGAGTACCCATTGTGATTTGATATTGAGCCTGAGGGGCTATTACTGTTTGGATATTGAGCCCGAGGTGCTGTTACTGTTCTGATATTGAGACCGAGGGGCTGTTACTATTCTGCTATTGAGCCTGAGGGGCTGGCTCTGTTCTGATATTGAGCCCGAGGGGCTTGTACTGTTCTGAGATGTTGCCCGAGGGGCGGATTTGTTGATACCATGCTCGAGGGGCGAATTTCCATTTTGTTACTCACTTGTAAACTACTTGTTTTACTTGTTGGAAAAAAAGGATTTTCACTTGATTTCTTACTGCTTTACTGTTTAAAGTAATTTACTGCTTCAGTATGGAATGCCTTGTGTTTTTACGCGATTTCTTATCTTCAGTCATTATTTATATTTATTACTCACTGGGTCAGAGTACTCACATTACTCCCTGCACCATGTGTGTAGATTCAGGCGTTGCTGGTTCTGCTCCTGAGTGCTGATTCCTCCAGTTTCAGGCGGCTTTCAGGAATTACGAGGTAGTTGTTAACGTCCGCAGCCCCGTGTCTCTATTATCTTGTCTTTTATATTCCTTACGGACATGGTACTAGTTATTGGATTTAGCAAACTTGTATTATGACTCATAGATGCTCATGACTTATGACACCCCGGTTAGGGTTGTGTCGGGCTGGATTTTCGCATTTTTTTATCTATATTTTCTGCTATTTAGTATTATTGAACCATGTTTAGACTATATTTGTGTTAATTAACTGCTTTAAAAGATGATTTGGGTTAGACTGGTTGGCATTGTCTTCACGAGAGGCATCATCACGACCGGGTTCGGGGTTATGGTCGTGACAAGTTGGTATCAGAGCCTAGGTTACATAGGTTTTACGAGTCATGAGCAGGTTTAGTAAAGTCTCGCGGATCGGTACGGAGACATCTGTATTTATCCTCGAGAGGCTGCAGAACCTTTAGGAAAACTTCATATTCTTGAATTCTTATTGTGCATCATTGATTCAGCTTGAAATGTAACTCTTGAAATTCCTTCCACGTGTTTGTATGTGCACATGGGCGCTCAGTATCAGATGTGCATCAATGGCTTGTTATTCCCTGATCGAGGGGCGAGATGTAATTTTCTGTGCGTTGAGGTTGGGCAGTCTGGAGGACTTGAGGTTGGATTTTGCCTGCAGCTTGAGCACCGAGGTGCTGATTGTATGAGCGCGTGTATTTGGATTTATATATTTGATAGTGTCCCTATCAAGGGAAGTGATGACTGGATAGCTATGTGATGAGTATGATGTGACTGCGAGATGTGTTCAGATTGTTCGAATGTGGCAAAAAGAGGTTACTTAAGGGTAAAAAGAACTATTAGGTGCTTTATTTCCATCTTGATTTGATGTATAGCCCCGAGTTATGGGAGTGTGAAGAATCTTTTCCTGTTGTCTGGTTGGGAAGTAAAGTAGATTTCATGTCATGATATGGGTTCAGACCCAGGAAGACTAAGTGATTGTGTAATAGTTATGATTATGGAAGGGTAAAGAGAGATACCAGTTTGAGGCGAAGCAGGTGGGTTATCTCCTGCAGATTGTTTTGAAGTTTGTGTGATCCTTATGTCGTTTATTTTGGAGATCTCTCTTACCAGTGGAAGATATGCGTTACAATTGAGTCTGAGTTGCTTAAGAGAGTAGGCATGTCTGTTACGTGGATGAATGCGAGATTTGCAGAAGATTTAAAGTACTAAATGGTCTGTGTTTCACGAGCATATAAAGGACTGCGTTAAATTTCTGTATGGTATTATGGCGGTAATAGAGTATATGCATTATGAGTTATGGTGTGTTTTGGTCTGTGGCCTTAAGCCAAGTGGGGGAGTCTACTATAGCTTATTTGATTGTATAGTTATGTGCTATGTTGGTTCCAGTTTGAGGTGTATGGGAGAATCAGTTATGGCCTACGAAGATTGAGACCGAGGGTGGCTCGAGTAAAGGAAATTTTTTGGACAAAGGTTATAGTATGCTTCATAGGTATGAGAATCACAGAATGTCTTGAGATGTTGTTGGTAAAGGATGTTCGGTGCATAGGACAGGAAGTTGCTTGATTGGATTAAGGTGAGGCTACACTTTGCGGTGTAGGAGTGCTAATGAGGCAGGTTGTTCGGTTCGTTTGATCAGGCTAATTGCAGTTTGAGTATAGTGAATGACTCTCGATAATTGTTTGAAAGTGTTCGAGATTGTACATGTAAAAATTGGAAATTTTCAAGTGTATGATTCGGCTAGAAATTGAGGGTTGCATTGGAGGGTGTCAAGATTTATGTCATTTCTATATCAATTATGGGATTCTATATATATCAGGGTTAGGAAGGTAATGGTTCTAGATTCGCAGAAAGTCTCGTCGGGGTAGGTATTTTGAACGTGGTGCTTTTGGGAACATTTAAGGAAGTATTCAACGACTTATGAGCCTTAGACGGTGTAGCTTTATGCTTAGGTCTCGTGTGGTGAGTCTGGGTCGAGGATTGTGATGTGATAGCAGGAACAAGTATCAAGTCGAAGGTAAATTCAGAGGAACTTGTATAGATGGGATAGCTTAGTAGTAGGTCGGCTCGGTATGGGAAATGATGTGATGAGTTCTTTGGGTGCTTATGAGGTAAAAAGTTTCTACAGGTGTTTCGCGACAATGCTCTTGAGTTTTAGTGAACTGCGTAGCTTGGTTGAGTTAGAAAGATTCGGTCCTGACAGTTTAGTTTGTGTAAATGGAGTTCGGAGAGTTCTTGATGGTCTCTGCCACGGTTAGAGATGCGTGTTTTCTACGAGTGTGAAGAGCATGGGATGTGTAGTGATTTTCTTCAAGATAGGATCAATGGAAAGTTCTTGATTAGTTGAGTACATAGTTGCTTGTGGCTCGGAAGGGATATGAAGTTCTTATGTGTTTGTCCCGGCTGTGATGGTTGTCCTTGTGTGTTATAAGAGGAAGTGGGTTATTATTGACCCAGGTAAAGCTATTAGCCTAGTTCAGTGTGAGCGGAATTGGCTTGAAGTGTGTGAAAGGATTTAAACAGACTTATGGGGCCCATGTGAGTCAGATGTTTTCATTTCAGTATAGCGCTCCTCAAGGAGGGGTGTGGAATATAAGATGTTGTTCCGTCGTCAAATTCATGTATATTATGATTGTGTCGTGTGAGTTGTGAAACGGCTCGATAGATCCTTATGTGTTGAGTCTCTATGTAGTGATGATGTTATGTGAGAAGGAGAGCTCTTGTGATTCAGAGTATATATATCGCACCTCAGTTGTGCTCGAGTTTTGTAGCGTATGGCTCTATCGATCTCCCCAGGATGGTATTATGCGCTTAGCGTGCTTGTGACCGATATTCGGTAAATTGTAATGGTGAGAAATTCAGCTCCGTGTATATCTCCTTATGTGAATTTTATGATTGGATCAAGTGGCACGCCACCATGGGTATGTTATTTATATTGGGTTGCACGCCGCAACAGGGTGATATTGAGTAAGGCTCCTATATTTATTTTTCTTGTGTTTTGCTTCCTATTTTCTAAGGAAATCCATGTTAGTTGCGTGAGATGAGTAGTCCTTTCATGAGTCATTTCCTTATGCATCATGTTCGAGTTGAGGCCTATTGGCGCATTGTGGCATCATGTGAGACTGTTGGTCATGCCTTAGGTGACTTATTGCCTAAGCAGTTCATACTGGGCGAGACGAAATTATGGTATCAGGGATCGGTGCGATAAGACTATGTAGAAGTATATTACAGGACAAATACCATTATTTGGTTCGTAATGAGATAAGGATTTCAGTCAAGAGGAAACATTCAATGTTTGGTTAGCTTTGCAGTTGGTTAGAAATTTCTACACATCTCCTCCGTTGTGGTGGTATTGCCAGCATTATAGCAGGATGTATATAATATATCATAAGGTGCATTGGGAGCATCAGATTCGTGGAATTTTGGCTATTAGGTTCAGGGAGTGTCACTGTGGTTAGATGATGAATTATGCGGCGCATGGTGCTAATTCAGCAAATGTATGCAGTCATGTTTGGCACATCGTGTGGTAGTTGATAATGTGTTTATATATCGGAAGCAGGCCTGGCAGAGGATTTCCGATGTTGAAAACCTAGTTCTAAGGCCCATCTTCCTAAATAAAAGAGGATATCCTTAGAATTGTTTGAGCAAGTGTACTCAATTGGGTTGTGGTAGCATGGGAAGGTGCACGAGGTATTAAACAGTGATTTCAGATAACTCCAGAGCAGTTCTTAGCACGTTTGAGGACGAACGTATGTTTAAGTGGGAGAGAATGTAAGGACCTGACCGGTCGTTTTGAGCTCTAGCGCGTCGTTCAATAGTTTGAGGCCGTGAACAGCTTCACTTCACGTATTATGACTTGTACGCATGGTTGGAATTGAATTTCAGGAAATTCGGAGTTGATTTGGAGAAAGAATTCTTATTTCGTAAGATTTAAGTTAAAAGAATTGACTAAGATTGAATTTTTGAGTGAACGACCTCGGAATCAGGATTCGAAGGTTCCAACAGGTTCGTATGATGATTTTGGACTTGGGCATATGTCCGGATTAGGTTTTGGAACACCCTGGAATGTTTCGGCACCTATAGTGGAAGTTGGCATTTTTGAAAGAATTTCATAAGTTTGGGTTGAAGTGCATATTAGTGTTATCGATGTCTGTTTGGGATTCCGAGTCTGAGAATAGCTCCATATGGTGATTCTAGTGTTGGGAGCGTGAACGGAAGTGAATTCAGAGGTCCGTGGGTCATTTTGGAATCATTTGACTAAAGTTAGAAATTTGAAAGTTTTGAGAAGTTTGACCGAGAGTTGACTTTTTGATATCGGGGTCGGATTTCGATTTCGGAAGTTGGAGTAGGTATATAATATCGAATGTGACTTGTGTGCAAAATTTGAAGTCATTCCGGAATAATTTTGGTAAGGTTTGAGACACTTAGTCTCTTTTAAGGAAGCTTAAGTTGGAAAAGTCAACCGGATGTTGACTTATGTGTTAAAGGGCTTGGATGTGAGTTCCAATAGTTTGTTTAGCTTCGCTAGGTGATTTATGACTTAGGAGCATGATCGGAAGGAGTTTTGGAGGTTCGTAGTAGATTTAGGCTTGAATTGGCGAAGTTGATATTTTGGCGTTTTCCGGTTGATAGGTGAGATTTTGATATAGGGGTCGGAATGGAATTCCGAGAGTTGCAGTAGTTCCGTTGTGTCATTTGGCATGTGTGTGAAAAATTTTATGTCATTCGGACGTGGTTTGGTTGGGTTTTTGATCAAAAGAGTGATTTAGAAGATTTTGAAATTCTTAGGCTTGAATCCAATGCGAATTTGGTGTTGTGATGTTGTTTTGAGCATTCTGAAGGTTGGAACAAGTTTGAATGATGTTATGGGATATGTTGGCATGTTTGGTTGAGGTCCCAGTGGTCTCGGGTGGTTAAACGGACTATTTTATCTTTGGAAAAGTTGCAGATTTTTTTAGCTTCAGTTGTGCACCAGAAAATTTCTGGTGCGAGGAGTCCAGTTTGGAAGCTCATATCATGAAATCTATGAGGAATCACAAAAATTGCAAAACATAAAAGTTGTAGCCCTTGCATTCTAGTTTCCAGAAGGTTAAACCATTCAGGATTTGGATATTCTATCAGAAAGTTATGACAGATCGAATATGGCTGGTGGATCAGTTTTGACAGAATTTTCTGATGCATTTTATAAGATCATATCTCGGAATATATAAAGGGTTATATGGTGTACAACCTATCAAATGAAAGATCTTCGAGTCTAGTTTTTAAATTTTCAAACCGTTTGTCATTTGGATATTTTCACAAAGTGTTATAGGCATTTTAACAAAAGGTGTACAGCAGGAAAAATGGTAAGAGGATGTACAACCTGCACAACGCAAGGTACACCTCGATGAAGCCTGGGCAGATTGTTTTAAACACGAGTTCTAGCTCATTTCTTTCATTCCTTTCATTTGGTTTGGATGATTTTGGAGAGTTCAAGGAAGGATTTTCACCAAAAAATACTAGGTAAGTGATTTATTCTTATTTTTGAGTTAAAGATGTGATCTTACATGGATTTAGATATGAAAATCAGTAGAAAAAGGTGGAGTTAGGGCTTGAGATTATGAGACCTTCTAGGGATGATTTGAGGGGTCAAACGAACTCTGATTTTTGAGTTCTTTATATGTACGGACTCGTGAGATGATGAAGAACATTTTGGTATAAAGTTTGTCCAATTCCGAGATGCGGGCCCGGGGGTCGAGTTTTGACTAATTTCGGGTTTTGTGTTTAAAATCAATATTTTTCAATTGGAATTCATTCATTTAGCATAATTTGATGATAAAAATCTGAACTTGGTAGATTTGGAGCACTCGGAAGTTGGGTCGAGAGGCAAGCGTGTTACAGAGTAGCTTTTCGGGCTAGTTCGAGGTGAGTATTAATTGTAAATGATGCTCTAAGGGTTTGAAACCCCGGATTGCACATTGTAGTGCTATATTGATGTGAGACGCACGTTTGATGACGAGCGTGTGGTCATATACTATTGGGGATTGTGACTTGGTCCATCCCGCATTGATGATTGTTTTGCGTATTTGACTGAGACTTATTTGTTTTCATTATGCTTTGGGCTAATTGCCATATTTGGGCTTTGTGCCAACTATTTGAATCCTTCGCGGATTTTTACTACCATTTCCTCACTGTTTTGACTTATTACTTGAACTCAGTCCTGTTATTTTTCTACTGTTTTACTACTCAGTCATTTTACTCAGTTTTGAGATTTAAATGATATTCTAAATGATGTTTTGGGTTGAGAAATATTGTTTTACTATTTCCCGAGGGGTTGTGATGATTTTGGAGCGATTAAAGGCTGAGGGCCTAGTTGTGAGGATACACTGGTACTGATATGAGGTTGAGGGTCTGAGATACTTATATACGCCACGAGGTGGCTTGATTGATATGAGACCGAGGGCCTAGATTTGACGCTACGAGATGGCTTGATATTGCGCTTGGGCCGTAAGGGGCCCCTCCCGGAGTCTGTACACCTACAGTGAGTGCGGGTACCCATTCTGATCTGATATTGAGCCCGAGGGGCTGTTACTGTTTAGATATTGAACCCGAGAGACTGTTACTGTTCTGATATTGAGACCGAGGGGCTGTTACTATTCTGCTATTGAGCCTGAGGGGCTGGCTCTGTTCTGATATTGAGCCCGAGGGGCTGGTACTGTTCTAAGATATTGCCCGAGGGGCGGATTTGTTGATACGATGTCCGAGGGGCGAATTTCCATTTTGTTACTCACTTGTGAACTACTTGTTTTACTTGTTGGGAAAAAAAGGATTTCACTTGATTTCTCATTGCTTTACTATTTAAAGTAATTTTTCTGCTTCAGTATGGAATGCCTTGTGTTTTTATGCGATTTCTTATCTTCAGTCATTATTTATATTTATTACTCACTGGGTCGGAGTACTCACATTACTCCCTGCACCATGTGTGCAGATTCAGGCATTGCTGGTTCCGCTCCTGAGTGCTGATTCCTCCAGTTTTAGGCGGCTTTCAGGGATTACGAGGTAGCTGTTGATGTCCGCAGCCCCGTGTCTCTATTATCTCGTCTTTTATATTCCCTACGGACATGGTACTAGTTATTGGATTTAGCAAACTTGTATTATGACTCATAGATGCTCATGACTTGTGACACCCCGGTTAGGGCTATGTCGGGATAGATTTTCGCATTTTTTATCTATATTTTCCGCTATTTAGTATTATTGAACCATGTTTAGACTATATTTGTGTTAATTAACTACTTTAAAAGATGATTTGGGTTAGACTGGCTGGCCTTGTCTTCACGAGAGGCGCCATCATGACTGGGTTCGGGGTTAGGGTCGTGACACCTAAGGTCTTATCATTTGTTACGTCTTGGGGCTCTTCTTGAGCCACTACCTCTGTGTTATGTTCACTTTGATCACTTGCTCCTTTTTTTCTTAGAGGAATTTTATCTTTAGAACCGATTGATCTACCACGTTTCAAGCATAGCTTAGAGTCATTTGCTTTAATTAATTGTCCTGCCGGGATATCAACTCGAATTGGAGCATTAGCAGCTGGAATATGTGACTTAGTCTCCCTTGGTAGGTCAGTGAATGCATCTGGCAATTGATTTGCAATATTTTTTAAATGAATAATCTTTTGAACCTCTTGTTTACATTGATTTTTTCGAGAAACTAAATGAGACAGTGATAATGCATTCCAATCTATCTTCTTTTTCAGCTGCTTATTTTCTCCCCTTAATGTTGGATATACTGATTCATCAAAATGGCAATCAGAAAATCTTGCCGTAAATAAATCTCCAGTCATCGGCTCTAGATATTTTATAATAGAATGAGATTCATATCCAACATATATCCCCAACCTTCTTTGAGGACCCATCTTTGTGCGTTATGGTGGAGCAATTAGAACATATATCGCACAACCAAAGATTCTAAGATGGGAAATATTTGGCTCCTGACCAAAAGCCAATTACAATGGAGAGACTTTATGATAACTTCTGGGCCTTATCCGCACAAGTGCTGCTACGTGCAAAATAGCATAACCCCATACTGAAATGGGAAGTTTTGTTCTCATAAGCATTGATCTAGCAATTAATTGGAGGCGTTTGATCAATGATTCTGCTAGACCATTTTGTGTATGAACATGAGCAACCGGATGCTCAATTGTTATCCCAGTTGAAATATAATAATCATTAAAGGCTTGGGATGTAAACTCATCAGCATTATCAAGACGAATTGTCTTAATTGCATAATCTGGAAATTGTGTTCTTAGCTTTATTATTTGAGCCAACAATCTCGCAAATGCCATATTGCAAGTTGACAGTAAGCACACATGTGACCATCTTGTAGATGTATCTACCAAAACCATATAATATTTGAATGGTCTACATGGAGGGTGAATGGACCCACATATATCACCCTGTATACGTTCCAGAAATGCAGGGGATTTCATCCTAACTTTAATAGTTGATGGTCTAATAATTAATTTTCCTTGAGAACATGCAGCACAAGAGAATTCCTTAAATTGAAGAATCTTCTGATTCTTCATTGCATGTCCATGTGAATTCTCAATTATTTTACGCATCATATTAGAACCAGGATGGCCCAACCGGTCATGCCAAATAATAAAATTATCTTGATTAGTAAACTTCTCGTTTACTACGGCATGTGTTTCAATCCTGCTAATACTTGTGTAGTATAAGCCGGAGGAAAGAGCAGGTAACATTTCAAGCACATATTTCTTACCGGACATTATTGTAGTAATATAAAGATATTCAATCTTTTCATCATTTGTAGTCTCAATATGATAGCCATTTTGGCGAATATCTTTGAAACTTAATAAGTTTCTTTGAGATTTACTACAATATAGTGCTTCATCAATAGCCAAATTTGTTCCTTCTGGTAGTAATAAATTGTCTCTTCCAGAACCTTCAATTAATCTTGTACTACCGGATATTGTATTAACATTCGCTTCTTTCATTACCAAATAAGAAAAATATCTCTTATCTTTTAAAATAGTGTATGTTGTAGCACTATCCAGAAGACATATATCATCTTTATTAATCTTGAGTCTAATTGAAGACTGGGGAATTTTCATATTCTTCATAAAAAAAAGACAAATAATACATCATAAGAAATATGAAAGACAAGCAGGAAAAAAAACATTAAGAAATACATTAGGAATGTAGAAACTAGCAACACGTGATGCATTAGGAAAATACACTCAAGAAAAATAAACTAGTTGCAAACATAAAAATAACAACTTTTATAGCTTCATTCCGTAGTAAGATGATTAGTTCTTCAGTCAATATCCTAAAAGAAGTCTCCAGCTTCTAAATGAGTAATATATGTTAGGCCTTCAAAATCATCATCTTTATATGCAAGATGTGCCTTAGAATCATATTTGTTTGAGGGACCTGCTTCATCATCATTATTTTGAAAGGTCAAGTGTGCCTCCACATTATTTTCTTTTTTCCTGAGGGAGGCTTGATAAAGTTTGACAAAATATTCTGGCGTACGACAAATGCGTGCCCAATGACCTCTCATACCACATCGGTGACACATACTAGTTTTACCTTTTGAATGATTAATTTGAGAACCCTTATTGTTCTCCAATTTATTTTTACCATAATAACGATAATTGTTTTGCCCCCTGCCACATCCACGTTTACGACCATATCCACGACCACGGTAATTATTTTGTTTTCTACTTATCATATGCTGCCACAACATTCACTTCCGGAAATGGAGTTGACCCAGTGGGACGGGCTTCATGATTTTTCATTAATAGAGTATTATTCTGCTCTGCCACAAGTAGGCATGTGATTAACTCAGAATATTTCTTAAAACCTTTTTCACGGTATTGTTGTTGTAGCACCACATTTGAAGCGTAAAAGTATAAAATATTTTTTCCAATAAGTCCTCATCTGTGATAGTGTCTCCGCATAATTTTAATAGAGAACTTACTTTAAAGATAGCAGAATTATACTCACTTACAGTTTTAAAGTCTTGCAACCTTAAATGTATCCACTCATACCGAGCTTTCGGTAATACCGTAAGTTTTAGGTGGTCATACCGATCCTTCAAATTAATCCATAATTCAAGTGGATCTTTTACGGTTAAATATTCAGTTTTTAACCCTTCATGTAGATGATGACGAAGGAAAATCATGGTCTTCGCTTTATCCTGATTTGATGCTTCATTTCCTTGTATAATAGTATTTCCAAGACCTTTAGCGTCAAGGTGAATTTCAGCATCAAGGACTCATGATAAATAGTTCCTCCCGGTGATGTCAAGTGCCACAAATTCAAGCTTTGATAAATTTGACATAGTGAAAACTATCATAAAAGATGAATAAGTTAGAGAAATAATTATAATAATAAACAATTAATGAAAACAAAATGATTAAAGTAAAAGAAATGAAAATAGAGTTATATCATGTTAACAATCTACTATTTCATTTTATTCTTGCCATAAAGTAGAAATTACATACTTGTTTCATTTCACTTTATATTATTGATATATATGTGTTAATAGAATTGAACGTGACTAACATTATTATATGTTCCAATAAATATAAAGTAATTAAACTATAAAATTATTGCTTGTCAATTCATTTCTCACAGTTCTTCAAAATGCCTTAAAGATATGTTTTGATCCAGGGAGTCCATGAATATTATAAGTATGACATTAGTGCATAGCTAGTTTGATGACTTTGAGGTCCTCTAAGAGTTGAGCACGGAAGGAAATAGTTATTTTATCACTGCAATGTACTTAAACTATTTAAGATGCCCAAGCGCACAAGTAATCTGCAAACAGTCAGCATATGATATGTACTGTCATAAATAAAATGATTATAATGATACATACCTTAATAAAATATGGCTCAACTTAGCGGGAGTTAAGAATAAAATTAGAGCTTCGTGCTGATAACATGTTATAAATTAAAAGCAATGCAGTAAAATGTAAATAAGAAGAGATGGAAAGAAGGGAGAAGTGTTTTCTTCTTTCACTTTGGTGTATCTTTCCATTGCAATTACATGGCTTTTTATAGGCATAAAAAGTAAAAGTGATGGACATAAAATAGGAGATTTAATATTTAAGTTATTCACAATATGAGCATCCAATGTAGCATCCAATGTATAAACTATTCATAACACAATAATATTTTTGATTTATTTCAAAAAGTAAAACTGACCCATGATTTAAGGGATCAACTGTTAGAGCTTAAGAGTTTCCCATATTCAACTAAAATCTCAAAACTGTAGAAAGTATTTATCCACTAATCTCTCTACCATTACGAACCCAAAAATTCCTCCCTTTTCGTTCTTTTTCTCAAAATTGTGGGGGATCATGCGAAGGTTTCTTTATTATTCCTTTTCAAAACAAGGCATTTGAAAATCTCATGTAGTTGGGAATTTTTTGATATTGATGCACAACAGACCAATATCTTATGTATTTTTATTGTGTACTAAAATGTATTTGATGCCTATGTTATGTATTTTTACAGTGTATCAAGTTGTTTATTTGATGTATATTTATGATTTGAGCATATATACCCTAAATATATATAGTGTATTTTTTATATCCTAGGATCTACGATCCGGTATTTTTACCTTATATAATACTCCTATGTGTTTTAGATGATATTTATTTCAATTTAAATATGTATAAAATGTATACGCATGGTATAATCAAGACTTATAAAATTATATACTCAAAGCAATTTCCACTGTAAAACATACAAAAAAGTGAAAATTATTCCAGTATTATTACATGTATCATACTTGCAAATTATGTGTAAGATATATATGTAAAATTCCAACAATTTTAAATTATGTTAACTCGTATACAATAATTGGTATATTCATGCTCTGTGTAAGATATAAAATATTTATACTAGAATATACCATAAATGTTTTTTCTAATAAAAAACTTGTGCATATATCCAGTATATATATTTAATATATTTGTAAAATATCTACAGTATAAAACTTAGTATATACTATCATTAAAGATTTAAATATTCAAACATGAAAAAAAAACATAAACCAAAAAAATATAAACTACGGAATCAGTTGGGTTGGGATTAAAGAACACATGATTAGGAGATAAACAAGGAACAAATCCTTAAGTTAATAAGCTGCATGATTTTAGGCATATGATTAGGGTTTAAGTTTTGGTTGGATCTGCTATATAAGGAAATATTTTATGGCTAATATTGATATACTAAGTTTGCTGCTAGAAATATGTATTACGTTTTTAAAAAGGGATTTTTACTTATCTATACCATATATGAAACTTTATTACCCTCAATGTTTAAGGTTTGATTTAGTTACAAACCCGTATACCAAATTACCAATCCTATACCATACTTAATTAAGGGTCTAATTAATGGGCAGTTTTTACTCCTTAATTAAAGGTATCCATATATCCCACGTTTCTCTCTCCCCTTAATTCCTAAGATCTGACCATATTTGTTTTCCCCCTCCCATTTCTTTCTCTTCTCCATTCCTTCTTCTTCTCAAAAAATACAGAGATGAGACCCATTGAGTATATCATTTCATCGTGGTAGATGTTTTCTGCCATCTGCCAGATTTGTAGTATATTGTCTTCAGCAACACTAGCGACGACCCAGTCTTCACATGGGTTCCATGAGAAGTCAGAAATTTTACTTGTATGGCCACCATGAATAAAGAGCAACTCCAGTGGCCCATCTTCTGCATCTTCTGCTGTTTTGTTCTTCATCAATCCTAGAAAAATTGATTTGTAGTTTATTTGTAGAAATTTTATAGATAAAGAGAAAATTTTGTAGTCAACATTTTTTTTCAACATTTGTAGTGTAATTGTACTATAAATGTAGTAATTTTGTAGATACCCTTCAAAACAATACTGCTTTATACATACGTAAACTGATTTGTAGTTTCTTTGTAGATTTTTTGTAAAAAAATTGTAGATATCTACAAACTGGATACATTGAATTTTAATATCCTAATTCTCATTTCAATTGTAGCATAATTGACATTTTCGACATAATTGTAGAAGATTTGTAGAAGTTTTAGTTTTTCCAATCTACAATTTATCTACAATTGATCTACAATTCTACAATTTATCTACAATTTCTGGAAATATGTCTTCTTCTTCTTCTTCTTCTTCTTCTTCGAGTTTCAATCTGAAATTCAGTCAAAACCAAGTCTAATCTTCACCAAAACCCCTCAAAATTGAGATATAAACTCCTAAACATATTCCGAATTATTTACAACAACACCCAATCCAAACAAATAATAATTTTTGAAAACCCAAATTTAAATTCAAAGCTTTCAAGCTTTTTAATGGCTATCAATGGTAGAAAAATATATGGAAGAACAGATTTTTTCAACTTTGAGTTGTTGAAACTCGAAAATTTGAATTGTTCGTTCTTTTTTTTTCCGAGAATTTGAATTGGAGTTCTGGAGAAAATACGCAGATGAGAAATCTCCTTTCCCTTTTTAAAAATTGAATTTAATGTAGAATCAATTAACACCAAGATTCTCTCCTTAATTTTAGCGCGTTTTTAGGGAATATTCTGCCCTTTTAATTCCCTTTTTAACACAAACTATGCACATTTAGGGTAACAAACTATGCACATTTAGACAGATATGCCGGATTTGGTAATTGGCCCATTGGAGGTAAAGTTACCACGCTCAAAAATAGGTCCAGATTGAGAGCCCATTGGAAGATAGTATGAAGTGCACAAATAGCCGTGTTTAAGATCCCTATTTAATGAACAACCAAGATTTACAATATTTTTAAAGTTCAGTAACCTCAAAATCGGGGGCATTTTTATATATACCCACTTTTGGGACACTATTGAAATTATATCTGCATTGCATTAAAATTTACAAAGTGTATCCGCTGGGATCTGAAACAATTCAATCTCTTCACTGCAACTTCAAAAATCAAATCTGAAGTTTTTTTATCTCTCAAATACAATTTCAGAAATTCGAATCTTAAGTAGTTCAATATATTGAATACAACTTCAGATTTCGAACGTTAAGTAGTTCTTCCATTCAAGCATTTTCGAATGCTCTAAACTGAAAAAGAGCATCATACGAATTGGATTGAGAAAAGGATTATGTGAAGACAACTTTTATGAAACGCCATTTTGGAAGGAATATGAGCCTTAATGGACTACGAGAACTGACGCCACATTATAAAGCCCATATCCCTTGCTAGTTATCTTAATGGACTTTCGTTAAATTTGGGCCTTGCTGAATTTTCCTTGTTCTTTTACACGAACCCAACCTAAAAGAAAAAAAGGGAAAAAATAAGATAAAGTATAATTGCTCTCTGTATAATCTATATCTATCTATCTATACTATATTAAAAGCACGAAGGCATTTAGCGAAATGTCGTTCCCCTTTTTTACCCCTTTAAAATAGAATTTACACTGGACAAAATAGTCACATAATTATTTCCTAATATTTAACACTTTGAAATCAATTAAAACATTGTTCATTAGAATTATCCTTATTTGATTTGTCGCGTTAGAAGTCCTAATAATTAGGACACAAAAATTAAATAAGATTTACTTTCTATAAATTATTTACCTTTTAAATTAATGAGCTTTATTCTACTGTAGTTCTGAATTGAGAATTTTGCTTCTCTAAGTATTTGTTCATTTTTTTTATTTTATTTGATATTAAATTTTATGTTAAATATCTTTTTACAAAAGTATAGAAAGCAAGTTTCTTTTCTTGTAAGAACAACGACGCTAAAACATTGTGTCATTTTGTTTTCTTACCAATTTTGCCTCTTTATTTCCTTTTCAAACGAAAGTAATTGATATCCTTAAAATTTTATTAGTGAGTTTTTATTTAACAACTAAATATATCTATTTTATTTGGTTTAAATGAGAAAATTTCAGTTTAAATGTCGACGAATTTATTTGAAAAAGAAGAAATATACAGTTAAAATAAATACATTATTTTGCTTAAAACTTTTTCTTTCACAAAAAATAATGGAGCTGTAAGCAAGTATATTTACATATTTTTCTTCCCAAAAAAATATACAATTGAAATAAATAGTTATTGCATGTAATGGAAAAACAAAAATAAAGTATACAATTGCAACTTCATTATTTTGGTTGCACATATTTTATTAGGCAAAAAAATAATGGAGCTCTAACCAACTTCTTTTTACTAATTTGACTCGAAAATAAGAATATACAATTAAAATAAATAGTCATTTGTCTAATGAAAAATAACAAGAAATACATTGTTGGTACTCCATTATTTTGGATAAAAAAAGAATTATTTGGCTAAAATGAAGGAGTTTCAGTTAAGATTTATTACAAATTTGACCCCAAAAAAGAAATACACAGTTGAATCATGGCCATTGTTTCCAAATAAAAAAGTTAAAAATGTGAAATTAAATGGGAATAAAATATGCATTGTATATTAAGAACAAGCAAGAAGAAATATACAATTCATACCAATAAATATTGTATATGACTATGTGATAATGACGAAAAATACCCGATCTGAAAATTAATTATTGTTTTCCACTCTTAATCGCCTAAATGAGAGTGTCAATGCTCTTTGTTCGGGTGAGTAACTAAGACTACGAACAAGTTAGGTGTGTAACTAATAATATGTGCCAAATTAAAATTTTCTTAACATAAACTCCAACTTTTGCTCATAATTAATATATCCTTTCAGAATCTATTAACATTAAGAAATTCCATGATAGGGGTTGTTTGGTACCGGGATAAAGTGGGATAAAGTGAGGTACTAAATTTATATTATGCTTAGTTGGTGGTATAAATTTATCCCGGAATAAATTTATACTAACAATCAAACATAGTATAAACTTTGTCCTAAATTTAATCCTGGATATTCCATCTTATTCCATATTATCCCATCAAACCTGGTATTATTTTATCCCACCTCTCACCTAGGATAAATTATTGTAGGGATTATAATCCCAGGACTATAATACGTGTATAATTTAGTTCGCGTACCAGACGATCCTTACTTCCGTAAAAAGAAATTTTCAAATGTACAGTTATGTACTAGGACAGAGAAAGAAAGTCACTTACAAAACCAAGGAAGAGCAGATTAATTAAAGCATAAGAATTGAATCCAATACATTTGCAATAGCATTTTTTAATCTTTTGAAAATAATTATTGTTGTATTTCTTATTGGTTAAGGAAATAAAATAATTGCATTTTGGTCGTGAGAAAAAAAAACTGTCTTTTATCAGTTTTTTTGAATGAGAAGATTAAGGACTTATAAATGGAGTTTCTTACTTTATTGAATTAGCTAAATAGGATCAACAATCATCATTTTTAGAAACTTACACTTTTGTTAACATTAATTTTAAACTCAAACAAAAAATTTAATATAATATTTATTTAATGTTTTAATATTTTTATTTATTGAGATAAAATACACGCGCAACACACGTACCCTAAGACTAGTACTATATTAAAAGCACGAAGTCCCTTAGAAAAATGTTGATTGAACTTTTTACCCTTCATTAAAAAAACCATAATAGATAAAATTGTCATTTACTATTTTCCTTCAAATTATTATTTAATTATTTTTATAGTATTTCACTTAATAATTACGCATAGATTTATTAAAAGAAAGTCTTTATTCTCTTTGATTTCTTTCCAAATATGGAGACTTGAAGAAGTCACTACAAAAGCATATCTCCAAGTAAATTTAGAGAATTGGCGAATTGAAAACATATACGTAGGTGCCTACATAGTTCTAGGAAAACTTATGATAGTCCAATTTGTTTGATAGTTTGTTTTGATTTGATTTAGGCATAACTTTTTATTTTTGCTTTATTCTTTGTAGTATATTTTCATGAATTAATATCCAACAATATTTGACTTTCAATTTAGAACTCCACATAAAATCTACGCTAAAGTTTTTGCTTATGTTCTCCTTGCTTGTATTCGCAATCTAAAGTGTCAGCTGATCAGGTATGCCTTTATGTTTATTTAAAGTATTGAGAATTTTTTTGCTTAATTATGATGTGGTTTCTCTTTATTTGAACTATAAAACCCTAATATTTTAAGATTATTAATTCCATCAAGACAAAAATGTTGTGCAATAGAATGAGTTTTATGGACTTCTAATGAACTCCTGTTCCTTCTTTATATGATGAGGTAATATGAGAATCTAATTACTTTGTATAAAGGAGAAGAAGGAGATGTTCATCTCCATGACAACACATTGGTACTATCTTCTTTCTCTTTAATTTCACTTTCGTTGTTTTAATTCATCTTATATATTTGCTATTTTGATGCGTGATTTATGTTCAACATTTCATGAATCTTGTTTTATATAACATCTTGTTTTTCTTTTCACTATTTTTTCATATTCTCAAATTCATTACATTTTTGTTATTTATTTCTATTTATGATGTCAATTTCACACATCAAAATAACCATTATTTTTTAAATTTTTGTTTTTCTAGCCCTTCTAAAGAGTAAATTTATTCTTTTTCCTAAAACACAGTTTTTTCTTTCTTGTATATGATTATAATTTTTTACATAGTAATTGTCAAGTTCATTAATCCAATTCGTGGCAACTTCCATGGATTATTCAACATACTAAAATTATCTTAAGTCGACGCTTCTTTCGTTATTTGTAATATATGTTTGTTTGTGCGTATGTGTTCCTTTACATATTTTTGAGTTTGCAACTACATTAAAACTATAGAAAATTTATAAGTTGTGAAACATAAATAGCTGAACTCTAAACAATTATGAACTTAACGTAATATGTACTAATTTGCAACTCAGAATTGTTATATTTAATTTACAGAAAGGGTCCTGAAATAATTTGCTTGACGTCAATTACTATTTTTTTTCAATAATTTATGTATGTGCGCTAAAGCTAGAAAAAATTGTCATTTACTATTTTTTTTCAAATTATTAATTTAATATTTTACCTAAAATATACTACTATTTAGGAAGAAATTTTATCTACCATAGTAACTGTACATCATTAATACTCTGAAATATATTGAATTAAAGAAGCAAATTTATTTGTTTATTTACAAAAAAAATTGGAATTTCGAATTGCTTATTTATTTTTTCAAATGAAATTAAATTGCACATCTGAATCTCCTAAAAAAGATTGGTTAGAATAAACTTATTCTAACAAATATAAAGAAATATGAACCTATTTTTGTCTCATAATAATAAGGAGTCCTTGACTATCAGTAATTATAAGAAAACAAATTAGCAAATTATATTTAGGAAAAACTTCAATACAATTCGTTTACAAAACTTTTAGAAATACAACCAATCTAATTAACTTATTTTATACTTTTTTGCAGGATACATATTATAAATTCAATGCACAAATAAATAATATAAAAAATAAAAATGATAAGGTCCTTAGAAATGTTGATTTAACTTTTTGCGATTCACTAAAAAAATCCATCCTCAACACAAAAGCCATTTGCTATTTTCTTAGATATTAAATAAGTATAATCTTACACAAAAATATATAGGCTATTCTGGTAAGAATGTCTAAATAAATATGTCATTTAGAGTTACATTTCAAAATATCTTTAATTAAGGAGATATGAAACAATATCATACAAATAATTAATAATAGGAGTCTTTACAACAAACTCGCTGGTGATAATGTTTATTACAATTTTTTTTACAAAATGTTTGGAAATAAAACCATTCTAATTAATTTATTTTATATTATTTAGCAGGATACATATTATAAATTCAATGCACAAAATAATATAAATAATAAATATGATAAAGTCCTTAGAAATGTTGATTGAACTTTTTCGATTCACTAAAAGATTCCATAATCGACAAAAAAGCCATTTGCTATTTTCTTAAATATTAAATTAGTATAATCTTATACAAAACAAATAGGCTATTTTGGTAAGAAGTATGCCGAAAATATAAGTCTAAATAAATATGTCACGATTCAAAAGTAGTTTAATTAAAGAGATATCACATTATCATACAAATAATTAATAATAGGAGTATTTACCACAAAGTCGCCAATGATAAAGTCTATCAGCTACTACTTTACTTCAATTTATTCTTCTTGTATACTACAATTTTACTTATTGACGACAAATATGCATATGCAAAGCACATACACAAGGGGTATAAAATTTAACGGCAAGCAATTTAGCAACGGATTAATGACGAAGTTCGTAATTAAGTCCAAATTTTTTTAATAATGTTTGCTGTCAAATGAGGTACGCGTGTGCAAAATGTCCTTCGTCTTTTTTGTCCTTCGTAAGTGTATTTCATATTGAATAAAATTGTAATTATAAATAAATTTAGCTAAATTCTCTCATGATAATTCTACACTAATTACGCTTGAATTTGTAAAAGAAAGTTCTTATTCCCTTGATTTCGTTCCAAATTTAGAGACCTAAAGAATTCGTTTCGAGACTTGAAGAAGATCTTGTATGACTGCATAAGCGTATCTCCAAGTAAAAATATGAGAATTTCTAATACATTTCTTATTGCAATGGAACTCATTTTTCTTTTGTATATGAACTACTCAATGATGGAACAAATTAAGATCCTTCCAGAAGAAGACGGAGCCAAATACTTGTATAAGATATTCCACTAGTCCGTATTCATCATCAATTTTAAGCAGTATTTTGCAAAAGGTATAATTCTACCTTTTAAGTTTATTTATGGTCTTAGACACTGACTAATAAATGATCTTGTATTTACAGATTTAACTTAAAATGTATTTTTTTTTTTTTTTGTTGATTCTATTGTATCAATCTTTTAGTTTCATTGTGTCAGTGTATTCGAAGTTTTTAATCTTCTTCTTACCACTCTCACATGTGACTCCTATTATTGTTAGAGATAGTTATATTAGAACATCTAGATTCTCATGCTCATTATTTCTGATTTATCATGTAGTTCATTTTTTTTTCCTCTATTTTTTACATTGTATAATTTTTCATGAATCCAATAATAACTTCAACTTTTCATTTCAGAACTCAGCAGGGAATCTTCGGTCAATTTCTAGCCCCTGCTTTTGCTTTTGTTGACAATCTAACAGGTCAAATAATTCATGAATCATTAAGCTTTGAGAATTTTTTGCTTATGATATATTTTCTCATTTGTAATACAAACGAAGTATTATAATTTGCTCTCAGCGTGCTTTGTTTAGCCCTTCTACGGAGTAAATGTATCCTTTTTCGTAAATCACAAATTTATTGGTATAGGACTCATAATTGATTACCAGGAGAAATTCAAAAATAGTCAGATTTACAACTGGTCGTTCAAAAATAGCCCAGTTTCAAAAGTAATCGAAATTTAGCCACTTTTTATGCAAAGATAAATCTGAGCGAAAACACTGTTCAAAACTCGGAAAATACGTCAGTATATTATGCTGGAGTTCTAGCATAAGTATACTTGAACTCCAGCATATCATACAGGAGTTTTAGGATAACTATGTTGGAACTCCAGCATAATATGATGGAGTTCCAGCATAAGTACACTAGAACTCCAGCATAATATACTGGAGTTCCAACAAGTATACCGGTCCAGCATAATATACTGGAGTTTGGAGCACCGGTGCTCCAGTTTCCAGTATATTATACTGGAGCCAGCAAAGTATACCGGTCCAACATAATATGTTGGAGTTCATGCACAGGTGCACCGAACTCCAGTATATTATGCTGGACTGGTCTCTGTTGCAGCAAAATAGTGGCTATTTTTCATTGACTTGGTAAACACTGGTTATTTTTGAATGACCAGTCCGAAAATTGACTATACCGTGCTATATTTACTTGATTACCTTAACTTTTTAAGAATAATATATTTGAAACTCTTGAAATAACTATAAATCTGTAATTTTTCCCTATAATTCTGAAAAATTGACATCAACGTGGTGAACTCTTAAAATTTCAAAGTCGTTATTGGCAAAGTTTATTCGGAGTGATTTTAGGATAGTATTAACATTTAATTAGTGTTAGATGAACGTGCAAAGAAGGAGTTTTAGACTTAGATCAATAAGAATCTAGGCAACTTTATTACACAAAAAAGAAGTTAAATTAGCTTATCTATAATTTTGATTAACTTTGAATGAACAATTATTTTCCTGTATAATGACATATGAACATAGAGTTTATAAAAAGATGCTAGGTGAAATACGATAACATAACATATTTGTATCTTCTATAATAAAATATTTATAACTATAAATACTACTACAGAACTAATTATAATAAATTCTTTAGAAAATATTGAATTCAACTATATTGTGTCAATCTAATAGTATTCATTTTCATCATTTAAACACTTGATGCGTTTAGTTTAACCTCCATTTCTATTTTTCAACAATTTGCATATAGTTTTTTATTGATTAATGCGATGCACACGTGCAACGCACGTACATTAAAACTAGTACTAATAAATAAGTATGTAGAAAACAAGTGACAAGAAAAGGTGAGGACTGAGGAGAGCGACATTGATGGCGGGCAAGCAGTGTAAAAAGTAAGAGTTTTTAGCTAATATTGTCCATTATCTTTGAGGGTAGGTCTATTTTAGTCCGTAAAATATAACCCTGAGTATATTTAGTCCTTTAAGTATACTAAAGTGGAGCACCTTTAGTCTCACTAACACAATGTGTTCAAAAACTAACGGTGTTACGCAACTTTGATTTATGAAGCAAATCTTCTGCTCTGAAGCAAAATGTTTCCTCTCCTTTTATTGGATAACATAAATTATCACTTTAATTCCTCATTTTTAGATAATGTCTTCTAAAATTTTGACCTTGAAAATATTCTCTTTTATGTCAGTTTTCAATGAGAAAATGACACTGTATAGCCGATGTAAAAATAATAGTCGAAAAAATATATAAATTTGTATATTTATTTTTGTATATATACACATGTTGTATGTTAATATACAAATTTTATATACTTTTTCGGCTATCAGATGTAAATAGTTTTTGGCACGGGCTAAAAGTGATAATACAACCTAGTTATTCATTTGCTTCAATAATATGCCTAGAAGTGGTCCTGGCAGCTTTAATATTTTTTTTTTCAAATTTTAACTTTTTTTTTGTGGAAAAATCAATCGAAATTTCTAAATGTATATATATACAAAAAAAAATATAACTTTTATACATTCTTTCGGCTATTATTTTTACAATGGCTATACAATATAATTCTCATTGAAAACTTGCACATAAGGGGATATTTCAAGGTCAATATTTTAGAAGACATTATCTAAAAATGAGGAATTAAAGTGATAATTTGCGTTATCCAATAAAAGGAGAGGAAACGTTTTGCTTCAGAGCAGAAAATTTGCTTTATAATCAGAGTTGGGTAACACCGTTAATTTTTGAACACATTGAAACTAAAGGTGCTCCACTTTAGCATACTTAAGGGACCAAATATGTTTAGAGTTATATTTGAGGGACCAAAATAGACCTACCCTTAAAAATAAGGGACAATATTGGTCAAAAACTCTAAAACGTAAGGTCCATAAGGTAAGCGATATTGCAAATGCACAAAATTAAAGACGACCAAAAAGCAAATCTTTAGCTTTTATAAATCACTGTCAAGTATATTCAGCAACAAGTGTATTTACCCCATCTATATATATAATGTGGGAAATAAAAGTGTGAGGTGACACCTCTCTTTGGCCAAGAAACTCACTTATTTTTTTCCTCCTTTTTTTGAGTTTTCCCCCTCATTTTTGCATTTATCTTATTTTTAGTAGCCCAATAATCTCTATAAGACTACATATAACTGTTTCTCTATTAGATACCTTAATAGCTAATTATTGCCTCTTTCAAACTTTTTCCCTCCCCTATAAATCCTCTATTAAATATGTTCATAGCAATAAAAACTGACATAGCAATAAAGGCAGCAATTTATCCCAAATATCAGTATTAATCAAGAAGAAGATTCAGCTTCTCTTTAGTTTCCTCTTCAAATTTTTTTATTTGAATCAATAACGTACCCTTCTGAAACCGTAAAATATGAAGAGGTCGATAGTACCTCTTAAATTCAGGGGCGGATCTAGCATGTCATCTACGGGTTCCCGTGAACCCAGTAGCTTTTATCCAAACAGTATAAATATGTTCTAAAAATTCATTAAATATCTACAAATATTTAAATGTGAACTCAGTTACTATTGAAAATTTACTCGAAGTCATTGCAGGAACCCATAAACATTAAATCCTGGATCCGCCTCTGCTCTTAATTCTCATTAAAGAATCACCCTAGCTTCCCTTTATATTACCCACACATAACCAAATTCTTTAAGCATAATGAAGAACAAAAACCAAATCATGTAAGCTGCCTTTCCTTCGTTTTCTCTTTGTTTTTGTTTTTCTTTTGTACATTTTTGTTCCTTACTTTTATTTCTAACCTAGCATATTTTGCTTTTTGTAATTTGTTTTGCTCTGTTCTTCGTTTTATTTTTTCTTAAAGATTCTCACATGTACTCAAATTCTTCCTTCATCTTCCTTTGTTTTAATATCCATATTTAGTGGCAAAATCACCCGTGTGGCATTGATCGGATTGATTCAGTTTGATTTTAATTATTTTCATCCATTACACATAATTAGAGAGAATGTTTGCACCATGTGGTCTCTTAATGATAATCTTGTCATCACTATCATCCCCAAAGCAGTCTTTAATTATTAAAGTATATAGTAGTATTCTTCCTTCATCTAAAAGAAAATTAGAGATATGCATTATTCTTCTCAATGAGACACTCTAAAGTTTTAGAGGGTGTTTGGATTGACTTATAAAAATTACTCTTTTAAGCTAAAAGCTCAAAGTCATAAGTTGATAATATCCAATTTTTAGCTTTTGGCTTATTTTCATACTTTTTATGCCTAAAAGTAAGTGCTTTTAAGCATTTTTTATCATTGCCAAACAGCATACAAACTAAAAAACAGTGCTTAAAAGCCAATAAGCATTTAAAGTAAGCCAATCCAAACACCCTCCAAGTCAAGTCTTCATTCATTGATAAATATTTTCTTGTATGCAGGTTAACTCTATTTCAATGGAACTAATCGCTTAGCTCTCCTTTTGATCATATTTTCTCTTGTAGCACTAGCACTACTATTATTGTGTACTCAAGAGGATACTATTACTCAACATGATATATTCTCATTTTATCGGTTTCCTCATTTTTAACGTTTCTCTTTAATTTTGTATTCAATCCTATTGCAAGAATAAGAGTTTACACTATTATTATTTTCCTCTCTTTTTTTGTAATAAAAAAAGCAACATTTATATGTTGTCTAATGACTACAAACAGTTATTATTTTTCCTTCTACTAATTTTCTGTAATGAGAAGCAATGTTAGTATTATCTAATGATTATAAATAGTTGCATTTGGTGAAGAGGATAAGAAAATGAAGGAAATAGAAGAGGGAGCTGGGAAAAGGATGAACATTGAATACAAAGTGCAGAGGGAAGAGAGATCGAGTGAGGGAATCAAATACTTATTTTTATAAAACAACATATAACATCATTGTCTTTTTTAGATGATCACCTTATTATCTTTCTATAGATCAAGCTAGAAAGACTTTAGAATTCGATTTAGGTCTAAAAAACTTCGGTTATATTTTTACGGTTTATTTTTGCGAATGAAATTGTAAATGCTACTAATATTTTATTAACTTATATGTATATATATTAATTACTTATAGGTGTATATATCATACGATTCTTAAGGCATTGTGTTTGACATGTATCAGACGGAAATACCTATAAAAATATACTAGCTACTAACTGACCTATATAAAAAAAGGCTACTAAACCAAAATTTCAATTTTAAATATCCTTTTGTTTTATAGGGATCTAATAAAGTAATTTAAGACAATCCATTTGTAATAAAGTAGTGAATTAGTGAACTGTTATTACCGCGCGAAGCGCGGGTAAGTTTACAAGTAATGCTAAAAAAGCAGGATGCGTTTCTACTCCAACTCCTAGCAACAAACTTTTGCACCCATTCTCTTTTCTGATAAAATAAGTAATACTAATAATAGTTAAATAATTGTAATAACCCAGAAATTTTACAACTTTCAGGAGTGAAAATACCGTTGTGTCCTAGACACTATTGTTATAAATTAATAAAAAAGTTTACACCATAGCATTCTTTTTCCTGTATCAAATCTTTGTAGTGCTGGATTTGAAGGTGATGATAAACAGATAAAGCCAATTACCAAATAAATATCTGTTTTAAATTCTTGGTTTAGTTTTGTTTAACCAAAAATTGGGATTTCGGTTAAAGCTTATTTTAAAAGAACTCGGGTTACTGATAATCAAATAGAAATAAGAATAATTGATAAATACTAGCTGAATCTAATGCAAAGTAAATCAATATATTTCAATAGTATTTCGTGTCCTTACAAATGATCAGTCTTCTCCTTTTATAGTTATCTCTAGGTAATACGTTTTGTTTCTACCATAACAAAGATATTATTGACAATTAATGGCATTTAATGGCCTTTAATGTAACGTTACAATTGGTAATCATATTTGATTCATTACAGATTCCTTAACGTTTTCCGTATTTAATGCCCAATAATACGTATCTAAACCTCATTTACTATCAAATTCATTCTCTTTAATCATAAAGAGATTCGAGCGTCTATCTTTTTGAATATCTGCCCGTGCCTGTTGAAGCTCGTGCCTCTTTGATTATTCTTTGTCATCTATCCTCCTTTGACTGGTCCACGTGTCATAACGTGTCATCTTATAATAACTTCCATATATGAACTTAATTTTTCCTAATACAGATAGTTCCCCACTTGCCATTTATTCATCAATAGAACATTTGGGAAGTGGATCTCATTAAAGCGGGAATATTTGCTGCCATTAATTCTTCCTTGGAACTGATGCTTCATCTGTCACTTCCATTTAATGTCTGTAACACGTGGCGTTTCCTGATTGGTTCTGCAATCTTTCATCGTCTTTTAAGGCTTTTTTACGGCTTCACCAATTACGAAACGATAGTTCTCATTATGACATTTTCTATCATTGTACTTTTTCCTTTGACGGTTGCTTCTGACTATAAATATAACTTTTTACCCTTGTCTTTTTCACAAAAGTTTAGAGTATTCAATTCTAATTTTCTTCTTCCTTGTACTACAATGTCTTCTTCAAACCCTAACTCTCGGAGAATCCCCATTGTTGACAACCTTCCTCTTGCTCCTGTTAGAAGTAGAAGAGGGGGAAGGCTTCGTAGTTTAGGGTCTTCTTCATCACGAGGCCCCTCTATTCCTTCATCGAGTTCTACTCCGCCTTCTAGAACCAGGGGTTCACTTTCTCAAAGATCTTCATCTAGGACTAAAGAACCCACTGTACCTCTTCGTGAACCTTTAGTGGATGAAATTGTTCCTGCGGAACTATCTTTCTACAATGATAGAGAATCCATCAGAAACCAACTGTCTTTATTAGATCGTGCTGATATCTACTCGACTCAGATTACTGAAGGCCTGATTTCTGTAGTTCGTAGAGATTTCCATTGGAGTCATGACTTTCCCATTATAATCTCCAATGCAAACCAAAGAATCACTTCTTATTTAACTGGGTTTTCTTTTGTTTATACATATCCTTTCACATTGGGTTTCAAACCTGCTATTGACCTCGTTATCCTCGAATTTTGTCGCTTTTTCAATGTTTGCTTAGGACAAATTGTGGAGGGTTGTTGCTTGCTTGAGGCATTTGGCCAACATGGCTGGTATGCCTTTTACGTTTTTTCATTTAATCCATCTTTATTCTCCCAAACTCTTTCGCCAAGGAATCTTTACTTTAGTGGCAAGAAGCAAAAGAGTTCTGGTAAGTCCAGAAGACGATAAAAACTGTGGTTGGTACGCCAGGTTTGTTGCTGCCCCCACTGTTGGTTTAGTGGGTAAAGAGAATGTTCCCTTCCTGAGAAGTGAAATTTTGCACGTGAGTTTTCTTCTTAATAATTTTCTCATACATTTTTCTCAATTTTGATAGTCATCATTTTAATTTCCTCTTCTTTTTCAGCAACCATAGGAGTTGTTGATGAAATTTCCAACTTCCGTGGTTGGGTAGGAAAGCTATTAAATGTTGCTATGATGGACGGTAGGTACTGGAAAAACCTTTCCCATCGGTTTGGTTGGAAAGTGAAAACTCACGGTAAGTGCTTATTTCCCTTATATTCTTTGCATTTCTGTTTACTTCTTTCTTTAGAAATTACTTTGATCCTTCTTGATGTCAGGGTTTCCTATTCAAGGCATAAGTGGTGAGGCCATCGTAGCTTCCAGAATTTCTTTGGAAAGAGCCCAAGAGATAATTTTGGGTTCTTCATCGAAGAGGAAAGCTACTGTTCATCAAGACTCTGAAGAGGAGGAAGAACAAGACGGGGGTTCTTTGATAAAAAGGCCACGGGCTAGAAGACGCATTATTTCAGATGATGAAACATCTCCCCCTCGATCTATTCCTTCCACCGAGCCTGTTGAAGCCTCGTTGGTGATTTTCGATGATGATACTCCTGCGGCTGCCCATGATTCTGTTGATCAACTTTTTGCTCGTGGGTTCGACAATGAAAATTTGGGTCCAATTCTGACGAAGTGCCCCTTGCCTCTTTTTCCATGTCTGTCCCTATGACATCTTCTCTACCTAACGTGAGTGTTGTCGTTGCTGCTCCGCCCCAGGCTATTTTGACTCCTTCCACAGTTCCTCCTACAACTGTTCAACACACTGAGGTTGGTTACTCAAGTGGAAGTGGAGTTATGAAATAGGTTATCATCGAGGTCACTACCGATGGTAATCTTTTGAGAAAATTAGGTGGGGCTGATGTGTGGTTGAAACCCCTGATTGGACCAATCGAGAGAGCCAATCTTGAGAGCCACAACTCTTTAACTTGGATGAACGACATAATACAATCATCATTAAAGGTATTCCTTTTAATGATTTACTATTCCCTTTTTATTAAGGTTCTTACCCTTTTCTTTTTTCCTTTTTCTTTTTAGATCAACCTCGTCGGTACAGAAATGATGAAGAGGGTTTCTCATACGGAGCAATTAATGCATGAGTATCAAGTTGAAGCAGACAACTAGAGAGAACAATATGAAAGCATTCAAATTGATATGGAAGTGTTAGAAGAGAGCAAGCGCACCTTAGAGCAGCAGGCAAGGGTTTTAACTTCAGATTTGGCAGTTGAAAAAGCTTCCTTCCAAGCTGGTAAAGACAAGAATCTCCTTGAGACATCTTTTTCCGAGCAACTCTCCAAGGCTAGTGAAGAAATCAGAGAGTTGAAGGCTCTCTTAAATGAAAAAGAAGTGCATGTCGGTGAACTTGTGCAAACTCTGACTCAGACTCAAGAAGACCTCCGGGAGTCTTCTAATAAGGTTCGTTCCTTAGAAAGTTCACGTGCTTCTCTTCAAACTTCTTACGATTCTGCCTTGGCTGAAAATGAGAAGCTTAAAAGTGAAATTGCTGAATGGGAGAAAGATTACGAGATTCTTGAGGACAAGTCCGCAATTGAAGTGAGTTGGGCGTTTTTAAATACTCGTCATGATACCCTTGTGGAAGTTAGCCAAGAGAACTTTAACTTGGAAGCTGAGTTAGCTAAAATAAGAGAAACTATTGAAAAGACTCAGCAGAGCCAAGACTTTCCCTCTCCCATGGCTGAAACTTCTGGAAATATTGAAGATGATATGGGTACCGTGAATGTTCCAATTCCTTCAAGTCAACTTGAGCCTACTGTTGCTGATGACCCTGCTTTGGTTCCTGCTTCAACTCCTCAATGACAAGTTTATGATATGTGACTCCCTTTTTTCTTTCTTTTTTTGGTGGAATGTGGTTACAACCCTTGGTCCCATTTGAGGGTTTGTTGAAAACATCAAGTCCCCAGACCTTTTTCGGGGCATTTTGTATAAGTGACTCTTAGTTTATGGCTAAGTTCATACTTAGTCTAAACTTTTTAATATTAAGAAGTTTTCGTAGTTATTTTGAACTTCTGTTTGCTCATTCTTGCCTTTATATTTAAGGACTTATTGAATAATTTGCACTTTTATTTTATAAAATGTTTTTTTAACTTCATGAATGTTTAAATCAATCATGAATTTTATAAAAGAGGGTCCTTTTATATTCGACACTTAATGAAGAAGACGTCTCAACTTCATAATGTTGTAAATGTACGACAAAAGAAATAGGAATACACATGTTTCTTGAAATAACTTTGATAAGTTTGTATTTGAACTTTGTCAAGTTTTAAATAAAACCTTACATGTATTTAAATAACTTCTATAACTTTTTCGTAACTATTTTATTTACAACAGATTTCAAAAAAGAAAATAAAACACGAGGTTTTTATTTATAACCCGTTTCAGTACATTACCTTTAACCTAACTATGATAAGATTTTCTTTGGCTTTGGCTCGTAACTTTGCTCTGCACTTGACTCATTCAATGAGTAAACTTTTCAGGCTTGAACTTTGATTATTTCCCAATTTTCTCTGCCTTCTTTATACATATGCCTATGTATATTATATAGTCCCCCAAATGTTTGAGCTCTGAAGTATGAAGTCTCGAGCACTTGTTATATTGTCCTTTTTCTGAAAAGGAATAAAACATACGGGACTCGGTACGATTATAGATGACGACTGCTTAACCCATCTTAATTTCTATTAGAATAGTTGTAACCCTAGACTGGGAATTTATCTTCTTCCACATGCCTTGCAGGTCGTGATTCATCATTTAGTGCAGGTTAGCTTTTTGCCTATCATCTAAAATCATTAGTAAAATTTTAACAATTCAAAAATAAAATTATAAAATGAGGATACCTGACCGTGGGTACTCCTTAGAAATAGTATCTCTTCATGTGAACGACATTCCAATGTGAAGATAATATCTTGCCATCCATTGTTTCCAGCTAGTATGCTCCTTTCCCCGCGATACCGTGAATCTTGTAAGGTCCTTCCCAGGTTGGACTTAATTTTCCCGCATTAGCCGCTTTCGTGGATTGAAAATCTTTCTTGAGTACGAAGTCCCCAATCTTGAAGTATCTTAGGCAAGCTTTCCGATTATAGTATCGTTCCATGATTTATTTTTGTGACGCCATTCTTATTAATGCAACTTCCCTTTTTCCTTCAAGTAAATCAAGGTTTATGCGCATTTCATCTTCATTGGATTCCTCTGACGCTTGCGTGTACCTCGTGCTTGGCTCCCCTATCTCAACTGGGATTAAGGCTTCAACTCCGTACAGCAATGAGAATGGTGTTTCGCCCGTGCTTGTTTTTGCTGTGGTGCGGTATGCCCATAAAACACCAGGTAGCAATGTTGGCCAATTACCTTTGGATTCTTCCAATCGTTTCTTCAAATTGTTGATAATGACTTTATTTGTTGATTCAGCTTGTCCATTACCCATCGGATGGTAAGGCGTTGAGGTAATCCTTTTAATCTGCCAACTTTGAAAAAATATGCACCTATAAATTGCGAGTCATTATCACACACGATTTCCTTTGGTACACCGAATCGACATATGATATTTCGCCAAATGAAATCCCTGACTTCTTTTCCTCGTACCTATTTAAATACTCCTGCTTCTACCCATTTAGTAAAGTAGTCAGTAAGTACAAGCAGGAATTTTACCTTACCTTTTGCTTGTGGTAGTGGACCCACAATGTCCATCCCCTATTTCATAAAAGGCCACGGTGCAATTATCAGATGTAGCAACTCCGCAGGTCTATGCATGTTGTTACCGTATCTTTGGTACTTATCACATTTAGCCATGAAATTTTCTGCTTCTTCTTCCATTTTGGGCCAATAATATCCTGCTCTAATCATGGTTCTTACCAGTGATCTTCCTCATGCGTGATTTCCATAATGCCCCTCATGTATTTCTCTCATCACATATTCCATTTGAGAAGGCTCGAGGCATCTTGCTAAGGGACTACCGAACATCTTTCGATAAAGATTGTCTTGCTTTGAACAATACCGAGCAACCTTTTTATGAAGCGCGTGAGCCTTTTTCTTGTCTTCATGGACGGTTCCATACTGCAAAAAATTGACGATATCGTTTCTCCAATCCCAGGTTAAGTTATTGAAATTTACCTCATTTTTGTCTGGATCGATTACTGATTGAAACAAATGAATTACAGAAGCATTTTTGTTACTCGTCACGTCCGCCACGGATGCGAGATTGGCTAGGGCATCTGCCTCGACATTTTCCTCTCTTGGTATCTACGTAACTTTCCAGGTTTGGAATTGCCTAATCAAATCTAGTACCTTCTCTAAGTACTGCTGCATTCGTGCTTCCCTGGCTGTATAAGTCCCCACCATTTGATTAACTACGAGCTGTGAATCACTTTTAGTTACGATCTGATTAATGCCAAGTTCACGTGCCAGTTCTAAACCTGCAATCACAGCTTTATACTCTGTCTCATTGTTAGTTATAGGATGACATTTTATGGCTTGTCGAATGGGTTCACCCGTAGGTGGTGCCAAAACAATTCCTAAACCTGCCCCCTTCACATTAGATGAGCCATCAGTAAATAAGGTCCAAATTCCCGGATTAGACCCATTAAACACTTGTAGTTCCTTTTCAGCTTCTAATTGTATCCCATGGCTAAAATCAGCCAAAAAATCTGCTAACACCTGAGATTTTATTGCAGTTCTAGGTTGATATGCGATGTCGTATTCACTCAATTCTATGGCCCACTTGGCTAACCTACCTAATAACTTATGTTTGTGTAATATATTACGCATTGGATAAGTAGTTACTACGGAAATAGGGTGACATTAAAAATAAGGTCTTAGTTTTCTAGATGCCATGATTAGTGCAAGTGCAAGCTTTTCTAATTGAGGATACCGCGTCTCCGTATCTAATAATGATTTGCTAACATAATAAATTGGAGATTGTTTACCTTGATCTTCACGAACTAAAATAGCACTCACTGCTACTTCTAAAACAGCTAAATAAATAAGTAACCTTTCCCCGACCTTCGGTTTTGCGAGCAATGGTGGATTTGACAGGTATGCCTTCAGGTTTTTGAGCGCTTGCTGACATTCTTCGGACCATTCGAACTGGTCTTGCTTTTTAAGAGCCAAAAAGAATTTAAAACATTTTTCTAATGACTTGGAATTAAATCTTCCCAAGGCTGCAATTCTTCCCGTTAGTCTGTGCACCTCTTTCTTATTTGTAAGCATGTCAGGAATTTCTTCAATGGCTTTAAACTGCGCCGGGATTTACTTCAATACCATGGTTAGAAACAAGAAAACCCAAAAACTTACCTGATAAAATGCCGAATGCACATTTCTCGGGATTTAGCTTCATATTGAATTTTCGTAAGATCTGAAATATATCAGACAAATGTAATTTATGATCTCCTGATTGTTGAGATTTGACAAGCATATCATCTATGTAGACTTCTATAGTTTTTTCTAAATGTTCTTGGAACATTTTAGTTACCAATCTTTGATACGTGGCACCAGCATTTTTGAGACCAAATGACATTACTTTATAACAATAAATCCCCCTGTCTGTTATAAATGAAGTTTTTTCTTCATCTAGGGGATCCATTTTGATCTGATTGTACCATGAATACGCATCTAAAAAGCTTAACAATTCATGTCCTGCAGTAGCATCAATCAGTTGATCTATATGTGGTAATTGAAAAGAATCTTTAGGACATGCATTGTTAAGGTTGGTGTAATCTACACAAACTCGCCATTTGCTATTTTTTTCGGTACCACTACAGTATTGGCTAACCAATTAGGATACTTTACCTCTCGGATAGACCCAGTTTTTAATAGTTTCTGAACTTCATCTTGAATCACCTGATTTTTGAAAGTCCCCTACTTTCTCTTCTTTTGCTTGACAGGCAGATACGATGGATTTTCATTTAACTTGTGAGTCATTACTTCCGGGGGTATTCATGTCATATCAGAATGGGACCAGGCAAAACAATCCACGTTAGTTTTTAAAAATTCAATCAACTTACCTTTCGTGTCGTGGCTTAAGTTGGCCCCAATGTAGACTTTCCTTTAGTCCATTGTGCAAATAACTCTACAACCTCCAGTTCTTCAATTGTTGTTTTGATATTTTCATTTTTTTCTGGTTCTTGAATGGAATCGGGCCTTGAGTCTACATCTGTTTGTCCTTGTTCAGTTGAGGCTTGTGTCATGGTATCCTCAACTGGATTCTGTAATTGTTACTTTTCTTCATTTTTCGTACTTGAATATGCTACAAAATTGATGCTCCTGGAAGTCTGTTGATCCCCACGGATTTGATGTATTCCCCATGTTGATGGGAATTTAACAACTTGATGTAAGGTAGATGGAACAACATCCGTCTCGTGAATCCAGGGTCTCCCGAGAATCATATTGTAAGCCATTTCCATCTTCACAACCTGAAATTTCGTATCTTTGACAACCCCTTATGCGAAGGTTGTAAGTGTTACTTCACCTTTTGTCACAATAACTTGAATTGTCGAATCTAGACAAAGTATGTGCCTTAGGTACTAGCTTATCTTCAGCTTGCATTTTGTTTAGTACTCTTAGCAAAATAATGTTCACGGAACTACCTGGATTAATCAAAACTCGTTTCACATTAGTGTCATGTACAAGTAGAGAGATTACCAGTGCATCGTTGTGAGGGGTTAATACGTCGTCTGCATCTACATCATCAAATGTAATACTTTCTTCCTCCAAAATATGTTGGACCCGTTTCCCGTGGGTAATTGTAACTTTAGAAACTTTATTGGCCGCCGTATATGTCACGCCATTGATTTCCTCGCCCCCACTTATAACATTAACAGTCTTTTCGGAGAAGGAGGTTTAGGGAGCTCCTGCCTGTTCTTCATGTATGCTTGCTTACCTTTTAACTAAATAATTCAGTAAGATACCCTTGCTTTAATAGATGGTCACTTCACCTTGCAACAATCTACAATCTGCCGTTTTTTGACCATGATCGTTGTGAAATTCACACCAGTGATCAGGATTGCGCCTGTATTGATTTGATCTCATTTCTTTTGGCCACCGCACCTTATCACCCATGCTTCTTAATACGGCTACTAGCTCTGAAGTGCTTACATTAAAATTATAACTTCCAAATCTTGCCTTCAAGTTCCTATCATCATCTCGCGTCTCTCGCGTGTTTCGATCGTTTCCAAATCTCGATGATGAACCCGACTCTCTATTCCTCGATCTATGATCAAACCTTGAATTATCCTGCTTTGATCGTGAGTCTTTTCCTGTTGGGCCCATGTATGGTTCGTATCTATTTTTACCAGACCTTTTTCGGTTTCTGCTCATCTCGAATTCACCTTCTCCTCTTTCTAAGATCGGGAGATAGTATCTTCTTCTATCCTTAGCTTCGTCCTGTATCTGTTGTAAACATCATTCCAGGTTGTTGCTGGAAATTCCTGCAGACTTTCCTTGAGTCGTCTCGTGGCTTCCGAGCTTTTCTCATTCAAATTATGGCAAAAGCCATAGCTACCCAGTTATCAGGTATGCGCGGTAACATCATCTTTTCACGCTGGAACCTATCCACGAACTCTCTAAGCAACTCTGAATCTCCTTGCTTGATTTTGAAAATATCTTCCATTCTTTTTTCAACTTTTTGAGCCCCTGAATGTGCTTTGATAAATAAATCTGCAAGCTCAGTAAAAGAATTTATAGAATTTTCGGGTAAGAGCGAATACCATGTTAATGCTCTCTTGGTGAGCGTTTCACCGAATTTCTTGACCAATACTGACTCAATTTCCTGTTTGGTTAAATTGTTGCCTTTCACACCAGTTGTGAATGCAGTCACGTGGTCTCGTGGATCAGTTGTGCCATCATACTTTGGAATATCAGGCATCTTGAACTTCTTCGGGATCGGCAACGGAGCAGCACTAGGCTTCCATGGTTGTTGTGAGTATTTATCCATATCTATTCCTTTGATTACAGGTGGTACTCCCGGTATTTGCTTTATGCGATCGCTTTGCTCCTTGAGCTGCTTCTGCAAATTTAGAACTAAATTTTGTAAATCAGAATTAACTATGTTACCTGGTTCGCCATCACGAGACTCGCTGGGAGTTCCACCAGTGCCTGAATTAACGAGCCCAGAACGAGGGTTTTCCAAAGTATTCTGATTTGGAGTTGGTGTTGGTGGCACAACTGGAAACTGGATGGTAAAAGCTCAGAGAACATTACTGACTTGTTGAGCAATTAGATTCTTCAGAGCATCATCGAGTGCTTGTTCGTTCACAACTCCAGTATTTTGATTTGCCTCAAATCCATTTTGGTTCGCAATCCCGTTGTTTGTTCAGAGCCATCTGGAGTTCCTTATCGTGACTGACATTGTGAATTACGCGGTGAGGAAAGTGGAGTCTTGTCACCCGTATCATTCTCCTGATTTTGAGGATCTTGTTGGTTGTTGTCGTTGTTATTTGACATGGTAAGTTTTTTTATGAAAGAATTGATTAAGAAAGCAAACGATTATCAGATTCCCGATAACAGAACCAATTTGTTTAACCAAAAATTGGGATTTTGGTCAAAGCTTATTTTAGAAAAACTCGGGTTACTGATAATCAAATAGAAATAAGAATAATTGATAAATAGTAGCTGAATATAATGCAAAGTAAATCAATATATTTCAATGGTATTTTGTGTCCTTACAAATGATCAGTCTTCTCCTTTTATAGCTATCTCTAGGTAATACGTTTTGTTTATACCATAACAGAGCCATTATTGACAATTAATGGCATTTAATGGCCTTTAATGTAATGTTACAATTGGTAATCATATTTGATTCATTACAGATCCTTAACGTTTTCCGTATTTAATGCCCAATAATACGTATCTAAACCTCATTTACTATCAAATTCATTCTCTTTAATCATAAAGAGATTCGAGCGTCTATCTTTCTGAATATCTGTTCGTGCCTGTTGAAGCTCGTGCCTCTTTGATTATTCTTTGCCACCTATCCTCCTTTAACTGGTACACGTTGTCGCACCTCCTTTTTCCGCCACCGCGAGGGTGCAAGGGAGTTTTTCCAATTAAAGGACAATCGAGACGGGATTGGTTTATTTATTTCAGAGTCGCCACTTGGGAGATTTAGGGTGTCCCAAGTCACCAATTTTAATCCCGAATCGAGGAAAAGAATGACTCCATATTACAGTCTGCGTACCAGAAATCCGGATAAGGAATTCTGTTAACCCGGGAGAAGGTGTTAGGCATTCCCGAGTTCCGTGGTTCTAGCACGGTCGCTCAACTGTTATATTCGGCTTGATTGTCTGATTTTATACAAATATGAACTTATGTGCAAATTTTATCTTTTAACCGCTTTATTATTATTGTTTTTAAAAGAAATATGAACATCGCTTAAAACACGTCTTTGGACTGCGTTACATGAAATGCACCCACAATCCGGAACACGTTTTATTTGATGTTTTGGGATTTGGATTCGGGTCGCATGAAATGCACACCCAGGCTTAAGAAAGTAAAATATTAAACACGCGCCTAAAGAGACTATCGCGTTATTATTTTGGGGAAGACCGTGAAATTCGCTAAACGGTCCTTCCGAATTCTAATTAAACCATACATTTTGTGAGGGCCCCGCAATCTATACGTTTTATTTGGCGAGGCTCGTCTCATTTTTATTTTTACAGGATAAACCTACAATGACTATATTTTCTATTAAGTTCGTCTCTAAACTAAAAGAAAATCTCTTAATTATTTACATGCTGAAAAACGTAACTTATTAGTTATTAGTTTACGGCTAATGCGAATGGAAAATTGCGATCGAGTTTGTACAAAGAAAAACTGCTTTCATTTTATATTCTGTTATTCAATAATACTAGAACATGAGATTGACCATAATATCAAAAACAGATTAATTATTCTCCGTAATTTAAAATAACATTATTAGATGAAGAAAGTATACATATGCAACCTCATTATTCATTAATCATTCAACTACATCTTTATACGAAGAAAGAAAAATTATATTCAACCACAAATCTAAACAGGAGGAATTCAACAGGAACAAAGCCTGATTAATATTTCATTTTTTGCTTCAAGCCGAGATTGTACAAATGTGTACCTGGAAACAGCAGTACAAGAACAAAAGAAGGAGAAGTCAGCAGCAGTAATAACACAGCAACAGCAGATTCAGCAACATCGCAAACCAGTACAGTAGGAATAGCAGAAAACCCAGGAGACTATAAACGACTCCAAGTATAGTGAAGAAGTAAAAGGCAGGAAGGTTCTGACTATTTCAGATCTTAAGCGAGGCAATAAAGCAGTAACTATTTTTTTTCAACTTCAAAACTCTCCAAAATGAATTCTGCCCCTGTATATTCAGTGTATACAGAATGTATATCGGGTGTATACTTCTCACTCCGCCCCCTTTTTTTTTCTTCTCTCTATCTAGTTTTTCCTCTCTTTTTTTCCACCCTTCTTCCTAAATTTTCTCTTCTATTTATAGCAAAATTTTCGAAATTTTCAGATTTGTTTTTTATTATTTTATTATTTTTTTAATTAAAAGAAATCTCACTTACAAATTGCTTTTATTTTTTTAGAAAAAGAAATCCCACCTTTATTTACTTTTATTTTTAAAATTCCAACTTTAATTACTTTATCTTATTTAAAATCCCACTTTTTATTTTTTTTAAAAGAGAATCTCACTTTATTTAACTTTTCTTTAAAAAATAAACCACTATCTTTTCTTTTTCTTTTAAAAATGCTACTTTCAATTACTTTAAATTTTTTAAATTTTCAGATATCTTTATATTTATTTTTTAATTCCAACCTTCTTTTACTTTTAAATTTTTTTTTAAAACTTTTTACTTTTTTTTAAAATTTTCTACATTCTTTTACTTTTTTTTTATTTTTTTATTTTTTATTTTTTTAAAATCATTTCCGAAATTACTATATATATATATATATATATATTTTTAAATAAAAATAATAAATAAAATAAAATATTTTCGGATTTTTTTTATATATATAAAAAAACAAAAAATAAAACTATTAATAGTGATAATTCACTTTTTATTTTTTTATTTTTTTTCTTGGTTTTGTTTTGTGTTGGACAAAAATGAAGAAGGGGTGTTGGGTTAATGGACTGGGTCGACCCAGTTCGAAATGGACTGGGTCGTAGGGAAGATTGGGCCATTTTTTGGGCCTATAGCTTGAAATTGAAGAAGAGGCCCAATTCCGACTTTCTTTATATTTTCGCTCTCTTTTCTTCTTTTATTTTTCTAAAACTAAATTATAAAAATACTTAAACTATTATTAAGAACTAAATTAAGTTATAAAGGCGCAAATTAACTCCCAATAACAATTAACGCACAATTAAGTATTAATTAAGCATAAAATTGTATATTTGGACATTAAATGCTAAAAATGCAAACGATGCCTATTTTTGTAATTTTTAATTTTTGTAAAACAATTTTAATTACTAACAATTGTAGAATTAAATCCTACATGCAAAATGCGACATATTTTTGTATTTTTTATTAATTTAGCGAATAAACACGCACAGACAAATACAAATAATTCTTCAAAATATCACAAAATTGTACACCAAAGAAAAATCATTTTATTTTTGAATTTTTTGGGAGTAATTCTCATATAGGGCAAAAATCACGTGCTTACAGCTGCCCCTCTTTGCCCGGAGACACGAAGGGTTTTCGTGCAAAGATAAAGCGAGCGATTTTTGCCCATCCGAGTACTCCGTTGAAGCATTTTTTTGAAAAAGATTTGACCGAACCTTTGCTTCAAAGGTTTCCTACATATCCTGGGCTAAACAGGAATCAGGTCAATGTAGTTCGAGAAATTTTGGTAGCTGGGACTACCGTTGGACTGCAATGTTACTGTTGTTGCATGCTATTACTACTGCTTACCGATCTCCTTGTTACACCGTGCTTAAAAAAACAAGAAGCTAGGCTAGAGTACAATTTGTTTTTGTTGCCTTGCTTCCTTGTCTGCTTGCATTTCTTTCGGTGCTTTACTTCTTTTGACACATGTACTTGAGTTTGTACTGTGACCTCTTGTTGCAACCTTCTGTTTCCCGGTGCCGGGGAATTTTATTGTTTCCTGCTGGGGATTCCTATTGTAACCCTCTGTTTTATTGTCCTCTGACTTGATTTTGAAATGTATGCCTCTGTTATCTGGGCGGGCTCCCAATTTTAATACTTGAAAATTAAAGACTTGAAATGTATGCCTCTGTTATCTGGGCGGGCTCCCAAGTTCAATGCTTGAAAATTAAAGACTGAAATGTATGCCTCTGTTCTATGGGCGGGCTCCCAACTTCAACAACAACTTTAAAAATGAATGTCATTCCTCTCTTCAACCAATACATCGCCATTCTGTTCTTCAGAGGGGGCTCCTGATTTCAACAACTTTAAAAAATAAAATCCTATTCGAGGGCGGATGAACCCGAAATATCCTATTCGAGGGCGGATGAACCCAAAATATCCTATTCGAGGGCGGATGAACCCAAATATCCTATTCGAGGGCGGATGAACCCAAAATATCCTATTCGAGGGTGGATGAACCCAAAATATCCTATTCGAGGGCGGATGAACCCAAATATCCTATTCGAGGGCGGATGAACCCAAAATATCCTATTCGAGGGCGGATGAACCCAAAATATCCTATTCGAGGGCGGATGAACCCATATATCCTATTCGAGGGCGGATGAACCCAAAATATCCTATTCGAGGGCGGATGAACCCAAATATCCTATTCGAGGGCGGATGAACCCAAAATATCCTATTCGAGGGCGGATGAACCCAAAATATCCTATTCGAGGGCGGATGAACCCAAATATCCTATTCGAGGGCGGATGAACCCAATATATCCTATTCGAGGGCGGATGAACCCAAAATATCCTATTCGAGGGCGGATGAACCCAGAATATCCTATTCGAGGGCGGATGAACCCAGAATATCCTATTCGAGGGCGGATGAACCCAGAATATCCTATTCGAGGGCGGATGATCCCAAAATATCCTATTCGAGGGTGGATGAACCCAAATATCCTATTCGAGGGCGGATGATCCCATTTTCAACATCTTGGAATTGTCTTACCTCCGACTGTTTTTCTCCAAATCTTGTTGTCTTGCTATCTCTTAAAACTTGAATTGATTTCCTTGTTCTTCTGAGAAAATTTTCGACCATGGCAGAAAATCTTCTGCCCCAGTTTTGATGCTTTTCCTTGTTCTCCAGGTGGACGCCTGACTTCTGATATTTCAACTGTTCTTCCTTGTTCTCCACGTGGACGCCTGACTGCTAATTCAATTCTTCATCCTTGTTCTCCAGATGATTGCTATTTCTTTTCTTCATCCTTGTTCTCCAGGTGGACGCCTGATTGTTGTTTCTTTCATTGCTCTTCCTTGTTCTCCAGGTGGACGCCTGATTTCTGATATTTCATTGCTCTTCCTTGTTCTCCAGGTGGATGCCTGATTACTAATACTTCAACTACTCATCCTTGTTCTCCAGATGATTGCTATTTCTTTTCTTCATCCTTGTTCTCCAGGTGGACGCCTGATTGTTGTTTCTTTCATTGCTCTTCCTTGTTCTCCAGGTGGACGCCTGATTTCTGATATTTCATTGCTCTTCCTTGTTCTCCAGGTGGATGCCTGATTACTAATACTTCAACTACTCATCCTTGTTCTCCAGGTGGATGCCTGATTGCTGGGGATAATACCACTGGGGAGTCTCCTTTCTTTCCTTCCTTCAAATTCAATTTTTTTTCTTTTTTTTTTCTTTTTCTTTCTTAACACTGCTGGGGATAAAAGTGTTATCTTCTTGGGATAACGTTGTTGAGGATAACGCTGCTGGGGAATTTTATCCCTTCAAATCGATGCTTCATTCTTCTGGAAGCTGCTGGGGAGGATAATGGCTCTTTGCTTTTCTGAGCACAAATGTCATCTCTTTGTTTTGTCTGCTGGGGATCAACTTCCTCCATTGGAAGCTTATTATGTTGGGGGAAACCCTGGTTCAAAGACCACTTCCTTGGTGCTATCTTTATTCTTCCCCAAATGGGTACCTGATTTCCAGAAAATTTTCTAACTGAAAAGAAAATTTTCTGCCCCAGTTTGCATTTTCCCTTATGGTCTTCACTGCCATTCCATTTACCTGTTTCAAACCAAACAAAATTTGTTAGTTTAAAAACCCGGTGGTTGGTTATGATACTCCTACTGGGATGGTTTTTTCCCTTTCTCCCTTCCCCACTCTATGTTGTCCGACCCTCTTGGAACTTGGTCGAAAATCTGTTGGGGATGCTCCTACATCTCGATGATCTGTCGGGGGCCCTCTTGGAATTAGGTCCACAATTTTCTCAACTGTTGTTTTCCTGTTTTTCTCCAACTTCCCCTGGAAATTTGGTCCTATTGGGATCTAGGTCCCTTTCATCATTTGGTCTTGCGACCAACTTCTTTTCTCTTTATCGCCTTATATTTGGCGTGTCCTATTCGCATTTTGCTTTGCATCATTTTGGCAACTGGTAGTAAGCTCTGAAAATCCTTTTCAAAAACAAACTGCTGGGAAGGTAAGTCTTTTAAACCAAGAAATGAAAAAGTGATGATTTCAAAAAATAGAAAAAAGAAGAAGTCTTTCTGAACAAATGCTAGGGAAAAGGAAAGAAAAGAACTTATCTGAATGATATAACCGATTCCAACGATCATGTCGCGCATTCCGGATTAATCAACCCAGTCTATTTGTATCAATCAACCTTCCAGACGGCCTCATGTTGCTGGGGATAAACAGGCACTCAACTCTTTGCGGATCCTTCCCGCCAATCTTGTTTTGTCGCCTCATAGTGCCCTTCGAGGGGTTTTCACTAATAAGACTCTCTCATTTCTCTCAACTCCTGTCGCCTTATGGTGCCTGTGAAGGTTTTCACCGATAAGACTCTCTCATTTTATTTTATTTTTCAGCTGGGAATTGGAGTGTTGCCGATATGACTCTCTCTGTTGGGGATTCTTTCGGCTATCAATTCAGTTCCAGCTTATGATCTTCTTCTTTGCTGGGGATCAGAGTGTTATTCCCGACTTCCATTTGCATTGACTTAGCACTTCTCAGATACTGATCGGGAGGTCTTTTTTGGACATCAATAGGGATTTTTATGTATGGCTGAAAGGAGAAGGGGGTATCAAAAGTTCAAAAATAATTTTTAGGGGTAAAATAGTACAACTCTTTGGAATCAAACTTTCTTGCCAAAATTACAAGCGCCAACTTCTGCCCCAGTTTTTCTTGCTTGGGGATTTTTATTTTGTCACAATATGTTACCTTATGCACACTATGTTACACTATGACCGAGCCGTGAGGCGCCTACGTATCCTTCTTTGAGGAATCAGGTCAAACGTAGTTCCCATTCCTTTTTTTTTCTTGACTTTTCTTTTGTTCTTATTATCATTACTTTTTTCGTTTTCATTACAGATTCCAAAAGAGGGGTATGAAAGAGTAAATAAGGCTCAAAAGGGGAAGCAAAGGTCAAAGTGTTTGGATAGAAGAAAGAATTGCCTCCGTCATTTCATTCTCTGATAAATGCTAAGTACAAACAAACAACAATTACAATTACCAGAAATCATAATATCTCTTAACTGCGTCAGAATTGATAGCCATGTCGACGCATTTCCCTTCGATATCTGTGGATCATAAAGCGTCGGGCTTGCTCTGTTTAGATTGCGATGATCAACACATACCTCGGATTTTCCGTTTTTTTTTTGTTTTTTTTTTGTTTTTTTTTTGCACCACATTAGCCCACCAATCAGGATATCGAGCGGCCCGAATAACCTTAGTATTCAGCTGTTTGGTCACTTCTTCCTTAATCTTCCCACTCACGTTGGTTTTGATCTTCCTGAATTTTGCTGGACGGGGGGTAATGCCGGGTCAGTGGGCAATTTTTGAACCACTAGATTGGTGCTTAAGCCCGGCATGTCGTCGTATGACCATGCAAAATGTTTTGAATTCAGTAAGTGCTTTGATTAGTTCTTCCCTGATGTTTGGTTCCATGTGGATGCTTATCTTAGCTTCCCTGATGTCATCCGCATCCCCTAGATTGACGGCTTCCGTGTCATTTGAGTTGGGCTCTTTTTTTTTTTTCAACTTGGCTCAACTCTCTGTTAATTTTTCTGAAGGCTTAGTCCTCATCGTATTCCGACTTATCATCACAATCTTGTACTATAAGTTCGAAATCAGATTGATTGATTTCTTTTTTTAGACTAGGTTGAAGATCCGTCGTGCATGCCATGTCATTAGAATCAGTAGAAAGAGAACTGTTCAGAAGACAAAAATAAGAAGAAAAATTAAAACAAAATAAGGAATGAGGGAAAAAAAACTTTCACTTTATTAAAATACGGGATAGCAAGGTTTCACACTTTGGCGAGCACAAGAAAGATTTGGATTACAACCCTGGAATAATCCAGACAACAAAAAAGAAAATCAGAGCCCACTACCAAGACTCCCTTCGTATAGGAAGAGGAGTAGCCATTCAATTGTTGATTTTTGCTTTCAACCCCACAAACTGTACATCTGCCTCATTGGACCCTTTTCCCAACACCATAACTGGCTTGTTATCCACCTTTTCCAACTATACCACCGTTTTCCCACTGGTTAACATTTATTTTGAACCGACACGGATCATCATCACTGTTTGTGAGGGTTTCTTTAGCTTCCCTCCTTCGTGCATTAGCTCAATCATGTGGGTTTCAAGTTGTGCCGGCAACGGGTTCTGATTGATGTTGGGTGCCTCTGGTGTCTGAACCTCAATCTTGTTGGTGTCAATAAGATTTTGTACTGCATGTTTCAACTTCCAACATTTCTCGGTATCATGACCGAGAGCCCCCGAACAATACTCACAGCTTACCGAGTGGTCCATATTTTTGGGAAAGGGATTTGGCAATCTGGGCTCAACAGGACTCAACAAGCCTAACTGCCTTAATTTGTGGAACACGGCAGTATAGGTTTCCCCTAACTCAGTGAATGTTCTTTGTATTTTTTCATTTCTGAAAGCCTGATTTCCCCGGAAACCTACCCCTGGAGGGTTCTTGTAGGCTCTTGGTGGTGAATAGGTGTTTTGCAGTGGTGTATGTGTGTTCTGGGGAGCCGGTGCGCGCCATTGCGAGCGAACCGGAGGCTGAGTATATGTTTGGGCTTGGTTAATGGAAGAATGGGGCTCTGTAAGGTGATAGTAGTGTTGGGATGAATTGTGGTGGTAAGTTGATTGGCGAGGTCGTTGTTGATTATAGTAAGGCGGTGAACCTCTGGGTCCCGACCAAATTCCTGAACCAACTACCGCTGCTTCCTCTCTCTTCTTTCTTCCGATTTCTCCTACCCTGCCTTGAATAGCTTGAGTAGCTGCCTTAATTGCTGAATAGCTCATAATTTTATTTGTCTTGAGGCCTTCTTCCACCATACCTCCCATCTTCACTACCTCGTTGAATGATTTCCCTACCGCTGAAACCAAATGGGCATAGTAAGTTGGTTCCAAGGCTTGGAGGAAGTAGTCTACCATTTCACTCTCCTTCATAGGAGGATCCACTCTTGCTGCCTGTTCTCTCCACCGAAAACCATACTCTCTGAAACTTTCATTATGTTTCTTCTCAAATTTTGTCAAAGATAATCTATCTGGGATGATTTCCAGATTGTATTGGAAATGGTATGCGAATGCCTGTGCCAGGTCATCCCAGGTGTACCATCTCCCATGGTCCTGGCGTGTATACCACTCCAAAGCTGATCCGCTTAGACTTTGACTGAAGTAAGCCATCAATAATTCATCCTTTCCCCCAGCTCCTCGCATCTTGCTACAGAAACCCCTTAAGTGGGCTACTGGGTCGCCGTGCCCATTGTATAGGTCAAATTTAGGCATCTTGAAACCAACTGGTAATTGTACATTTGGGAACAAGCACAAATCCTTGTAAGCTACACTGACTTGCCCACCTAATCCCTGCATGTCTCGGAATGATTGTTCTAGACTTTTGACCTTCCTGAACATTTCTTCTTGTTCAGCATTTTTGGCTGGCTTGTCAATTTCGGTTGGGATATCAAAACGAGGAGCAGTTGAATGGATTTCGGAGGCTTTGAGGGTGGGCTCCGGGGGGTAATATTGGTTGTCCTGGGCCTGGAATGTAGGCTCACTAGGAGATTTGTGGAATGTAGCCGGGGGAGGTGCTACGAAAACAGGAGTCACAGGTGGAGGAAAGTATGAAACTGGTTTTGGAGGTGGAGACTGCGGTGTTTGAGAGGTGGTTCCTCGGTAGTGTTGGTAAATGGGGAAATTTGGGGATAATTCAGTGGTAATATTATCCTGAGTTTGGGTCATTGATGGAGCAGGGTTAGTTGGGTAAGATAGGGGTAACTGCCCTGTAGACCAAGCCTGGTACATTTCAGCCATTTGCTGTTTGAGTTTAAACATCTCTTCTTTCATTTTCCCGACATCCATCTCCTCTAGCTCAATACCTGTGTCAACATCTGGGATAGACATACTTTCGGGTATTCGTCCTTTTGATCTCGTGTGATAATGATAATATGCCAGTATACTCTTTAGAGAAACTAACTGCTTGAATTCTGGAAATGAACAAACTTGTTAGTTTTGAGAATTTAACACATATATAATTACACGTTGAGATGCAATGCTCCTAGACAAATATCCCCTTTCTATTATGCATTTGCTCGACTGCTTGTGTCGTCCCAGTTTTCTTGAAAATTTTATTCACTTATATTTTATTTTATTTTCTTATATATATTTCATTGTGGTGGTCGAATCTTATAGAGATTGCCTACGTATCATGCCCCTGCATGAATCAGACCTTGCGTAGTTCGGACCAATAAAAGATAAGCAATACTAATCATTTTTTTTTCAATTTTCATATTGGGTTTCAAAGGTTTAAAAATGACCTACAAACTAGAAAATCAAACGACCCACATATTATAATCAAAAGTTTTACAAACTCCAAAACAAACGGCCAGCTTCCTTTCTCCGTTTGACAAATGCAACCAAACGGTTATTTTTGCAAATGTGGCCCCGTCCAAATTTTGAGGCCGGAGAGGATTATTTTATGACACTTTACACACTTGTCCGTTCTTTTATGAAAATAGCCTTTCGACAACTGAAAGATACTCTAAGGCTATTTTGGCAAGAACGGTTTAAGACGCGACCGAAGCTGGCTCGACTTATTTTGACTAAAAAAAAAACAAACGGTATTCACCTGACCGTTGACTCTTTTTTTTCTTCAAATTGCAATAAAAACCAGGTGTTGCAAACACGACCCTTCAGCGCCTCGGGGACGAAGATTTTTAAGGCTGTGTGGGTTAACTAAACATGACCCAAAAGGTGGCTGTTTATGCAAAGTCAGCATTCCGGCGTCCTTTTCGGGAACATTCGGCTATGTCTTGATAAAAGAGCGTCACCCGACTTCTTTATGACAAAATTAAAATTTGACATATTTTTTTTTTGGCTATTTTGTTTTAGCAAAAAGTGGAGGCTGGACACTGCCCGACTTATTTATGAAAAAAAATTAAAATTTTAACATGTTTTTTATTTATTTATTGGTTTTTGGCTATTTTAGCAAAAATGGGGGTTGGACCCGATGAGGGTTGCCTACGTATCTCACATCCGGTGAGAATCAAACCCGCGTAGTTTGGGCTGATCAAGAATAAGTAAATGAACTAACTTCTTTTTTTTTGAATTTGTGAAAGAACTACTTTAAAAGAAGGAAGGAAGTTTTTTTTTTTTTGATTTTCTTTTTTAAAAGAAAGACTTCTAAGATATTTTTTTTGAATTTTCATTTTTTTTTATTCTAAAGAGAAATGAAAACAAATTTTTTTTTTTTTTGGAATTTTACCTTTAATAAAAGAAATGCTTTCTAAAAAAAATATTTCTTGAATTTTGAATTTTCTTTTCAGTTTTTAAAGAAGAAGGAAAATATTTTCGAATTTGTTTTATTTTATAATATATATTTTTTTTATAATTAAAAAGACTTTCTAAAGAAGTCAATAATGGAAAATATTTTTGGATGTTTTGTTTTGAAAATTGGGAGTCTAAAAAAAACCTTTTCTAGACTTTTTGGCAGGACAAATATTTTTGCAACAAATAAAGATATATATACATTTTTGGAAATAAAGAGAAACTTTTTGGATTTATATATATATATATATATATATATATATATATATATATATATATATATATATATATATATATATGCAACAAATAATAAAACCACTTTCAACGCGACTCTTTTTATTTTCATTTTGAATTTTTCAGAAACAAATAAATTAAACTATTTTAAAAGTAATACTCTTTTTCATTGTCATTTTCAGGGGAAGACAAACTATTTTCCTTTTTATATTTTTTATTTATTAAAATAAAAATAAGACAGAACAACGACTCTTTTTTTCTATTTTTCTTTGTTTTTAATAAAACAAACTAATAAAACATTTTTTTTTCATTTTCTCAAAATTTCGGCAGAGTTTTGACAGTATTTGGGCATTGGTTTTTTTTTCAAAAATAAACAGTCAATTCCCTAACCGCTATTTCTTTTTTTTCAATTTTAAAATATTATTCCTGATATTCAAAAGTCAGTCAACACACAAATCCGGATCAAATAAATGCGCAAGTAACAGCAAGTAAGATGCATCAGGATGGTCATTTTTTTTGGTACACCTGTCCTAGACAGACCCAACCCCTGTGTTGAACCTCCAAAGTCAAATGCACGTGATGCAAACAATCGCTCCTACTAGGGATCCGGCATGAAGCTGAGTTATTCTAAGTGAAAAAAAACTGAGGCATATTGTTCTAGCCCTGGCTCACCCAAGTGGACAACTTGAGCCGAAATGGGGGCAACGTACCGGGAGCACGAAAGTCTGCCCGGCCTAGTTACTTGTCCCAACTTCGTCTTATTTGGTATGACTTCTAACAGAAAGGTGGGCCACGCGCACGTGTACACCATAAATTCAGAAGACTCAGAAAGAAGAAGGGTTTCGTAGCAGTTTTATATACACAATTCAGATAATATTAAAGCGGTAAAAGCATCATTTAGCACATTAGGCATATATCATGTAAAAATCAGATAATAAATAAAGCCAACTATAACAGTTATTTTAAGCTCGAATTCTTAAACCCTGAACCAGTGGTTCTGGGTTGTTTATCCCCAGCAGAGTCGCCAGAGCTGTCACACCTCCTTTTTCCGCACCCGCGAGGGTGCAAGGGAGTTTTTCCAATTAAAGGACAATCGAGACGGGATTGGTTTATTTATTTCAGAGTCGCCACTTGGGAGATTTAGGGTGTCCCAAGTCACCAATTTTAATCCCGAATCGAGGAAAAGAATGACTCCATATTACAGTCTGCGTACCAGAAATCCGGATAAGGAATTCTGTTAACCCGGGAGAAGGTGTTAGGCATTCCCGAGTTCCGTGGTTCTAGCACGGTCGCTCAACTGTTATATTCGGCTTGATTGTCTGATTTTATACAAATATGAACTTATGTGCAAATTTTATCTTTTAACCGCTTTATTATTATTGTTTTTAAAAGAAATATGAACATCGCTTAAAACACGTCTTTGGACTGCGTTACATGAAATGCACCCACAATCCGGAACACGTTTTATTTGATGTTTTGGGATTTGGATTCGGGTCGCATGAAATGCACACCCAGGCTTAAGAAAGTAAAATATTAAACACGCGCCTAAAGAGACTATCGCGTTATTATTTTGGGGAAGACCGTGAAATTCGCTAAACGGTCCTTCCGAATTCTAATTAAACCATACATTTTGTGAGGGCCCCGCAATCTATACGTTTTATTTGGCGAGGCTCGTCTCATTTTTATTTTTACAGGATAAACCTACAATGACTATATTTTCTATTAAGTTCGTCTCTAAACTAAAAGAAAATCTCTTAATTATTTACATGCTGAAAAACGTAACTTATTAGTTATTAGTTTACGGCTAATGCGAATGGAAAATTGCGATCGAGTTTGTACAAAGAAAAACTGGCTTTCATTTTATATTCTGTTATTCAATAATACTAGAACATGAGATTGACCATAATATCAAAAACAGATTAATTATTCTCCGTAATTTAAAATAACATTATTAGATGAAGAAAGTATACATATGCAACCTCATTATTCATTAATCATTCAACTACATCTTTATACGAAGAAAGAAAAATTATATTCAACCACAAATCTAAACAGGAGGAATTCAACAGGAACAAAGCCTGATTAATATTTCATTTTTTGCTTCAAGCCGAGATTGTACAAATGTGTACCTGGAAACAGCAGTACAAGAACAAAAGAAGGAGAAGTCAGCAGCAGTAATAACACAGCAACAGCAGATTCAGCAACATCGCAAACCAGTACAGTAGGAATAGCAGAAAACCCAGGAGACTATAAACGACTCCAAGTATAGTGAAGAAGTAAAAGGCATGAAGGTTCTGACTATTTCAGATCTTAAGCGAGGCAATAAAGCAGTAACTATTTTTTTTCAACTTCAAAACTCTCCAAAATGAATTCTGCCCCTGTATATTCAGTGTATACAGAATGTATATCGGGTGTATACTTCTCACTCCGCCCCTCTTTTTTTCTTCTCTCTATCTAGTTTTTCCTCTCTTTTTTTCCACCCTTCTTCCTAAATTTTCTCTTCTATTTATAGCAAAATTTTCGAAATTTTCAGATTTGTTTTTTATTATTTTATTATTTTTTTAATTAAAAGAAATCTCACTTACAAATTGCTTTTATTTTTTTAGAAAAAGAAATCCCACCTTTATTTACTTTTATTTTTAAAATTCCAACTTTAATTACTTTATCTTATTTAAAATCCCACTTTTTATTTTTTTTAAAAGAGAATCTCACTTTATTTAACTTTTCTTTAAAAAATAAACCACTATCTTTTCTTTTTCTTTTAAAAATGCTACTTTCAATTACTTTAAATTTTTTAAATTTTCAGATATCTTTATATTTATTTTTTAATTCCAACCTTCTTTTACTTTTAAATTTTTTTTTTTTTTTAAAACTTTTTACTTTTTTTTTAAAATTTTCTACATTCTTTTACTTTTTTTTTATTTTTTTATTTTTTATTTTTTTAAAATCATTTCCGAAATTACTATATATATATATATATATATTTAAATAAAAATAATAAATAAAATAAAATATTTTCGGATTTTTTTTATATATATAAAAAAACAAAAAATAAAACTATTAATAGTGATAATTCACTTTTTATTTTTTTATTTTTTTTCTTGGTTTTGTTTTGTGTTGGACAAAAATGAAGAAGGGGTGTTGGGTTAATGGACTGGGTCGACCCAGTTCGAAATGGACTGGGTCGTAGGGAAGATTGGGCCATTTTTTGGGCCTATAGCTTGAAATTGAAGAAGAGGCCCAATTCCGACTTTCTTTATATTTTCGCTCTCTTTTCTTCTTTTATTTTTCTAAAACTAAATTATAAAAATACTTAAACTATTATTAAGAACTAAATTAAGTTATAAAGGCGCAAATTAACTCCCAATAACAATTAACGCACAATTAAGTATTAATTAAGCATAAAATTGTATATTTGGACATTAAATGCTAAAAATGCAAACGATGCCTATTTTTGTAATTTTTAATTTTTGTAAAACAATTTTAATTACTAACAATTGTAGAATTAAATCCTACATGCAAAATGCGACATATTTTTGTATTTTTTATTAATTTAGCGAATAAACACGCACAGACAAATACAAATAATTCTTCAAAATATCACAAAATTGTACACCAAAGAAAAATCATTTTATTTTTGAATTTTTTGGGAGTAATTCTCATATAGGGCAAAAATCACGTGCTTACACACACGCGTCATAACATGTCATCTTATAATAACTTCCATATATGAACTTAATTTTTCCCAATACAAGTTTGTCATTGTGCTGGTAATTCCACTCGTGACTGATACATGAGAAGGTGTCTGAAGTTGGGGGATCTGTTTTAATTTGGTTTCTAAAATAGATAGATGTGACAATGTAAAGTCGTCGTTGTTTTTGAGTGCTGCCAAATGCAAAAATGCCTTTCTTCTTAGGCAAGCCTTGACTTCAAAAGTCAAAGGCTAGCTAATTACTATCACTCACTAGCTTTTTGTTGGATTAAAGATCCGATAAAAAGTACTCCTAATATTCTTCAGAAAATGTATTCTGCACTAAGCAGTGCCTAAATTGAAAAGAAAGATAAAGATATGGACGGGTCAAATGTGCTACAATCAAAATAGATAAGAGACTTTTCGTGCTATCAAGGAAGGTATACACTTTATAAATGATATACTACTATTTAACTAGCATATGGACATTTCATATTTGCTCATTATACTTTCTAGTTCAATAGAGTTCGAGGTCGTGTATCACACTTTGATAGAGTTAAAAAAGAAGAAAGGGGCTACCATTACAGAAAGGATATGTGGGAGTTGGGACCAAAATAGAGTTATGATACCCAAACTAGAATATGTGTTACTCAGCGGGAGAAGAAGGATTTTCACCAAATGATTTAAAAAATAAAAGAAGTTGAGACACAAAGAAAGTAAGAGGATTCGACCTCTAATAAATATACATAAAGAATAAATTCACCTTGCATACACAATGTAATTTTCCAACAAACCCCCTCCCGCGCCTTGGCTCCGCCCCTACTATTACTGCACTAGGTAGGTGAACTAGTACACGAGGACAACTGCATTTCATTATCTGCCAACCATTCTGTCTTCAGTCTTTTTATAGTTCATCATTCTCGTAGTGATTTTTTAAAATATCAAAATTTTGGAACTGGACTTTCTGTTTATTGTACTGTATGACACAGTCAAATGGGGCCAACGAATAGGTGAACTGGAATATTTATTTATGTTGCTTGCTTGTGTGATACTAAGTGATAACCACCTAAAAGTAAAATCCTAGTCGAACTTTGATTAGACTCAAATTTGTCACGAGAATTCCCATGCCAATTCCCATAGTGTATCGGTATTACAATTTTGTTAAATGCCACACGAAAAGCCTTAAATTCTATGGAGTAATTGATAACAAGCAACCCAAAGTAACCTTACAAATCAAATAACCTTCTGTTATTCCTGATACAGTAAATTACAGTAAATGGGGTTTTTGGAGGGTAGTATGTACACAAACATTACCCTTGCCTTATGGAGGTAGATAGTCCGTTTCCGAATGACGTAAAACTATGGAGTAATATTCTTAAAATAATATGTGATGTTGAAGCTGATTGCTGCACCGTGTAATAATACATTTTCTCTATATTTTTTTTAAATAATAAATATGTGCACTTTTTACATCTCTGCATCAAGACTTAGTCATCTTCGGTATATAATGTTTTGCTATGATTGTTTGAGCAAATAAATGTTAAACCAATTAATAATAAGTTAATAGGGTGAATCTCCGTTGAACTTAATAAATCCTAGAAAAATAAAGCGAAATTCTTGCACAACGAGTAGAGTTTAGGAGCATTAAATAGTAAACTTAATATGCTATGAATGACAAAATATGTAATATCATAAATGTATAATAAATGTAAAAAATGACAAGAAACGTAATGGAAAGGGAACTATCACCAAATGATTATATGATTGAGATGTTCCTTTTCTTCTACGGCTACGTGGAAAAGCAAGAAGTCAAAATATGTATGTGATCTTGAGATTTTAAGGATAAGGGCTTGAATAACATGTGCTTGAATAAGTAAATAGGACAACACTTTTGTATATTTTTCTCTCAATCTTTACAACACTTTTTCCGTTCACTAAAAGGCAGAGATCCTCTTTTTGTTTCATGTCTCTTCCTATTTATAAGGGACATTCCCCAAAAACCCCTAACAAATACAGCATAAAGAATATTCGAAGGAATATTGTCCACTTCTAACCTAAGTTACCGTTACTGTTCTATCTCGGTTGCCGCTTCAGGCGTCGGCCTTTATGAGGACGACCTTCCGTCATTGTAGCATGGTCGACCCCGCCCTTTGTCTTGCTTATACGTTACCGTGGTTACCAAATTTGGACCCATACAATGATCACGAATTCAAATTGCTGACATTAAAAGAGAGATTGACAGTGAAAACTAAAGCGATTTTGTTGTTTGTTGCTGAATTCAAAATAAGCCTGTTAATCGGGCCGGGCTGACCTGTTTTCAGCCTGCTTCAACCCGAGTCAGCCCGGTTCAGCCCGCTACTGTTCACTATTGGACGGGTTGGGACGGGTTGTTTAGGGGGGGCGGGTTGTGGACGTACACGTTTAGCTTAACGGTGCACCTAACCCGCGTAACCCGATATTTCTTAACCGGTTGAACATGGGCTGTAGCCCGTTAGCAGTCCGGTTACCGTTGGAATTTTTTTTTAATTTAATTGGACCGTTCCCGACGGTCAAATTGAGAAATGACCGTTGGGGAACGACCAGATTGCAAAAATGGCCAATTTCGGCCCCCCATTAAAAATATAGCCCTCTCACCCCTAATAATTGCAAAATTACTTTTTTAACCTTTTAAAATCTATAAATAGCCCCTTTCTTCTTTATTTTTTCTCACAATTCACTCTCTTACTACTCTAATTCTCTCTCAAGTCTCAATTCTCTCTTGATAATTGATATTATAGTTCTTAAATTCTCAAATCTCAAATTCTCAATTATTTATTATTTCAAGTTTCATCAATTATTTAGTTTAGCCATTACAAAATTATTATTATCAAATATCAATTATTCAAGTGAAGTGTGGTATCAATTATCAAGTATTCAAGTATTATCAACTATCAAGTTTCGGTCTATCAATTGAAGTTTGAATTTTGATATCAAAAATTCAAAATTAGTGCGGCATAAGGAATCCCGGTACACTCGTTCCATCTCTTTCTCTTATTTGGTGTACACTTATTTTATTAATTAGTTTCTTAATTTAGTTTCTTAATTTAATTTCTTAATTTATATAATGGATTTACTTAGAGCGGCCAAAAAAACATGCACTAGTAGAGGTGGCAGTAAGAAAACTTCAAAAAGAACAAGAGGTGGTGTTGGTTCTTATAGTAGCTTTACACATTTTTCTGAAAGTTCACCTGAAAATTTAAATGTAGATTATGAGCGAATGCAAGAAAATTATGGTGTAGATGATGATTTAGATGTTTTGTTAGATGATATTCAATCACCCGATAATCTTGAAACACCACCACCTACACCTGGTAATGCTAGTTAAACTCAAAATGCTTTTCTGGAGCTTATTATCCGACCATTTCAAATGGTTTAGTTCATATTGCTGAAATTTCTCTTTTACTACGTAATTTGAAGCTGAAAGAAGGATATGCTACTGTTGTTGAATCTATGCTAGATAAGTTTAAAAAGTATTTTTACCAAATTTCCTATATTTACCTAATTGGTGCTATTTTAAACCCTACTGTCAAAATGATAAAGTGTCGCCAATTAATTAGAGCTTTATATATTTATACGGATATTGGCCCAACTGAAACTCCTGATATTGACACTTGTATTTCTGAGGTACACACTCATTTACAAACTTTATATAATTATTATGCTAGCATTATTGATGCTTCTTCGGTTGTAGATGCAAATATTCCTTCAACATCTGGAAAAACTATGGATGATGATGATTGTGTTCAAGATTATCAGATTTGGTCTACACTAGGAGAGCATCAACAAACCAGTAGCAGGAATATTGATGAACTACAATTCTACTTGCAAAAGTCACCAGAGCCCCTCACAAAGGATTTTCTACCGCTGGGTTGGTGGAGGAGCAACTCAAATCAATTTCCTGTTCTTTCGGTCATGGCTCGAGACGTGCTAAATGTGCCGATTTCAACAATCGCATCAGAGAATGCATTTAGCCAAGCAAGGTAGGAGCTAGGAGATACCCGTCATTCATCGGGCAGCAACGGTTTGGAAATTCTAGTGTGCTTCAGAGATTGGATAAGATCAGAACGGCGAAATCAAGGACGTGACGAGGTAGACGAAGAGGAGGACCAAGAAATTGGAGATATAATGGTTTATGGTTCCGATTCAACCAATGCCGGAAACCAAGAACCTCATGTTGACATGGAAGAACTTACAAAAATGATGCAAAGCATGTGATGTACTATTTCTTATTTTTTATAATTATTGTAAACTTTTAAGTTTTAATTTGCAAGTTCAAAAATAATAAAAAATCAAAAAAGAACTTACAAATTAATTTGAAGTAGTAAAAATATAAATGAAAGCCTTCGGAGTTTGTTCCTTATATTGCCTATTGGTTTTATACTCTTACTAAATAATTTTTTGTAGCCACTTACTTTCTAATTTCAATTTTATAATTTTAAAATACAAATTTCAAATTTAAAACTTTAAACTTTAAACTTCAAAGTTTAATTCTAACCCTTAAAAGTTTGCAAATACTTAACTATCAATAACATTGAATAAGAAAAATAAAATTTAATTCAAAAAATAATTGGAGCCCGACCTGCCCGAACCCGCTAAGCCCGAACCCGTACGGGCCCTAAAACCCCGGATTTTCCCAACCCGCTAAGAATCCGTTATCCCAGTCCGTTAACCAACCCGCCCGCTAACCGAATGGACCGAAATTTTCCCGTTCAACCCGTCTCAGCCCGCCGATAAACACTCATAATTCAAATTGCTCATACGGGGAGAGAAGAGAGTGGTTCTGAAGAATCTTTCTTAAGCGCGGTAGAGGGTCCCTTGACCAAAAAATAAAAGCTTGAAAAGCAGAATGTGTCACTTCCCAAAAAGTTACTGTATAAAGTGGTGTTAGAATTAGATGCCTTACTTCTTTTTCAGAGGCATTGGAAAAGGTATCATAATGCAAATGAACAAGGAAGAGTGAACTAAGTGCGACCCCTTTATTGCCTTTCCCATTTCTACAGAAAAAACTACCTTTGCATAATACAACCAAGAATGATACTTGACCTCAATAATAGATAAAGACATCCATGACAAGTCCATTTTCATCGGTTTCTTTAAAGAAAGCAAAAGCTCCCTACCTCAACCGAATTTATATTATCCCTCTAATCCTTTTTTTTTCTATCGTTTTTCCCAAAATACTTGTCATTTTAAAAAAAAGGATATTAATCTCTAGTACTATTACCCTTTCAATCCCCCCCCCTCCCATTCTCACTACTCCTAGAAGACATATAGTCATTATTTTACTTATTCTTACTACTCCAAAACGACATATAGTCATTACTTACTCATTTAAATAAGGTAATTTCGTCAAAATATTCCTTTTGATTAATGCTATAATTAAATGATTCTTTTATTGATTGTGTCAAAACTTTGAACAACAAATAAAAGAAGACCGGAAGAAGTATAACTTAGTTCTCGTACGTTTATGCTCTATCAAGATTGAGATATTGGCGAAAATTAAAAAAGATGAAGACAAAAAGAGAGTTGGTGTTTAGACAATGAATGCTTGACATATTATTGTTGGATTGATCATAGTGGAGTTTAGAAAGGGTGTTCTTGACACTTATTGTGTACTAGCTTAGATGGAATTATATGGAGAATATATCGATTTTCCTTGACCTTATTAGTTATGGAGGGACACAATAGTTAGTAAAATGTGTTGTCCCCCATCTTGACACCAAAAATGTAAAACTGTGCTTTAAACAAGAAATAGCCACAACCCCATATCTTAGTATAAAACATTACCCAAATGTAGCTGATTTTGTCCAAGGACAAAGATTACAGCCAAGTTTTGGATGGATAACCAAACATGTGCTGGCAACTAAAAAAAGCAATCCGTTGGCAATTGGTTAGCCTTAGTGAGACCATGCAAAAGCATGGGCACGACAATATTATCCTGGAATTATCTCAGATCTTATAACATTAGGCACAGCTATCTAAGCATGCCTAAAAAGCAACCACGACACAAAACCAAACATAATAAAACCAGGTTTTTATCTTTAACAGTTCTCCCAAAGCTTCTTTTTCGATCATCTCAATTCAATGTATATGTTTTTTAATTTAATTTATTTTGACAAAAAAGTAAATTTACATACTATGTGTTTTCCCAGGCGAGATGAATATGCAGACGATGCACTACTTTATCTTCAAATGTAGAATATAATGCAGTACCATAAAGTTCTAACCTTTGTTTTGTTGGAATGATCAACCTTGTGTTTCTTAAATTGTCATTATGTATTCATCACCTTGTTTCTTCGATCAATGCATCGGTTGTTACCACGGATAAAGGTTTTCTTTTCTTCCATTTTTTTGGAACAAAGTTTTTGTTTCTATGTTGTTTTTTATTAAATGGGGTACGAAAGAAAGGATCTTAATTAGGGTCATAATCATGGTTACTATTACTGTTATTAATGATACATACGTGATGTAACGAAATGATATATATCCTTTCAAAATTTGCAAGACAGCCATTAGATTTTCACTTAATTAATCCCCATAATCATGCAGTAGGTCTCAACATTATTGGTGTTGGCCTTTGATTTGATGGCGAGTACTCCTAATGTTTTATACGAGGTACTACAAAATTATGTTCCGTAATATGCACTGGTATATAAATATGTACGAAGTTTAAAATGCGAACATGATATATTATCACTGTAATTGTGAAGTAAAACATTAATGTAATAGTTGGAAAGTTTAATTTGATGAAGATATTATCACATCATATAATAAGTCTAGTATATTCAGATTCTTGAAATTTGTAACAATTGTATAACAGATTTTCAAACAATCACCAAAGTTGAGGAGTGACCACAGTAAGTAAGTTAAGCATTTGTTGCAGGAGATTATTACAGGCTTGAATTGATTAAATTCATTGGCCCTACGAAATGGGAATCTCCTCGCCGAGGTGGCCTATAAATTTAAAATTGCAATAAACCGAGTGGGGGCAAAGGGAGTTGAACAAGACAATTAAAACCCGTCAACTCTGATTGTCAGAAAACCGCTGACCCCTCCCATTAAAGCATTTCAATTTTTACAATTTACAATAGGTCTGAAAACTGTGCTAGCTTGGTGATTGCAGGACCATTAACTTGAACCACACAACTTAGTTTTGCCAAAATAAATTTGGGATTTATTTGGCAAACTAATGTTTGACCATAAATTTTGCTCACATTTTAGCAAAATTCTAAATTCCAAAATCACCCCAATTGCTGATTTTGAGCCAAAATCCTAAAACTGGGAATTATATACATATTTTTCCAAAATAAAGTTGGGAAATATGTTTTGAAAACTATGTCCAAACACATTTTTATATTCAAACCAAACTTCACCCAAATCAGATTTTTCAAAATAAATTTGAGAATCTATGGCCAAACACTAGCTAAGTTTGTTATTTAACATTTTCTAAAATTTTCAAAACAATTAGAAAAACCGTATAAATGCCCACCAAAATTCCCACATAGTTTCAAGTTTTCAAATATGCAAAATTAAAATCAATACCTGCTAGTAGGGGTGTACATGGACCGAGTTGATTCGGTTTTTATCAAAATCAAACCAAACGTTCAAAATGCCTGATATTCCAAAATATGATGGAATAATAGACCCACGAGATCACGTGATTGCATTCACAACGGGCGTAAAAGGCAATGATTTGACTAAGCAGGAGATTGAATCAGTATTAGTCAAAAAAATTAGTGAAACGCTCACCAAAGGAGCGCTAACATGGTATTCTCTTTTACCCGAAAATTATATAAATTCTTTTGCTGAGCTTGCAGATTCTTTCATCAAAGCACACTCGGGAGCTCAAAAAGTAGAGAAAAGAATGGAGGATATTTTCAAAATCAAACAATGGGACTCAGAACTGCTTAGAGAATTCGTGGACAGATTTCAACGTGAAAGAATGACATTGCCACGTGTACCTGACAACTAGGCAGCTATAGCTTTCACAAGTAATTTGAATGAAAAAAACTCGGAAGCTACGAGGAGACTCAAGGCAGTTGAGGACACCACAACACAAACCTCAACTGAACAAGGGCAAACAGATGTAGATTCAAGGCCTGATACCATTCAAGAACCAGAAGAGAATGAAAATATCAAAACAACAATAGAGGAATTAGAGCCTGTCGTGTTATTTGCTCAATAGCCTGATAAAAAAGTCTATGTTAGAGCCAATCTTAGCTAAGGAATGAGAGGTAAGTTAATTGAATTTTTGAAAACTAACGTGGACTGCTTTGCTTAGTCCCACTCTGACATGACAAGAATACCACCGGAGGTGATGATCATAAACTAAATGAAGATCCATCATACCCTCCTGTCAAGCAAAAGAAAAGAAAGCAAGGAACTTTCAAGAATTAGGTGATTCAAGAAGAAGTCCAAAAATTCCATTCGTGAGGTAAAGTATCCTAACTGGTTAGCTAACACTGTTGTAGTTCCAAAGATGAACGGTAAGTGGCGGGTTTGTGTAGATTACACAGATCTTAATAAAGCCTGCCCTAAAGATTCTTTTCCACTACCACACATAGATCAATTGATTGATACAACTACAGGTCACGAACTATTAAGTTTTTTAGATACATATTGAGGTTATAATCAGATTAAAATGGATCCGGGAGATGAATAAAAAACTTCATTCATAATAGACAAGGGGACTTACTGTTATAAAGTAATGTCATTTGGTCTAAAGAATGCAGATGCAACGTATCAGAGGTTAGTTACCAAAATGTTTCAAGAGCTTTTAGGAAAGGCTATGGAGGTATATATAGATGATATGCTTGTTAAAACTCAGTATTCAAAAGATCTCATATCACACTTATCTGACACATTTTCAATTTTGCGCAAATTTAATATGAAATTAAATCTCGAAAAATGTGCATTTGGCGTTGCATCAGGTAAGTTTTTGGGTTTTCTTGTTTCTAACCGTGGTATTGAAGTGAATCCTGTAAAGATTAAGGCCATTGAAGAAATCCCTGATATACTTTCAAACAAGAAAGAAGTTCAAAGCAGGGAGAATTGCAGCCTTGGGAAGATTCATTTCTAAATCATCAGAGAATTGTTTTAAATTCTTCTCAGCCCTTAAGAAGCATGATCATTTTGAATGGAATGAGGAATGTCAACAGGCACTCAGGAATTTGAAAACGTACTTATCAAATCCACCTTTGCTGGCAAAATCAAAGGCTGGGGAAAGACTACTCATTTACCTTGCTATTTCGGAAGTTGCGATAAGTGTTGTTTTGGTCCGAGAAGAACAAGGTAAACAATCCCCTATCTATTATGTTAGTAAATCTTTGTTAGATGCGGAGACACGGTATCCTCAGTTAGAAAAATTTGCACTTGCATTAATCATGACATCTAGAAAGTTAAGACCTTACTTTCAGTGTCATCCTATCGCTGTAGTAACCGCCTACCCTTTACGTAATATATTACATAAGCATAAGTTATTAGGTAGGTTAGCTAAGTGGGAAATAGAGTTAAGTGAATATGAAATCAAATACCAACCTAGAACTGCTATAAAATCACAAGTGTTAGCTGATTTCGTGGCTGATTTTAGCGAGGGGATGCAATTAGAAGCAGAAAAAGAATTACATGTATTGAATGGAGCTAACTCGGGAACTTGAAATTTATTCACTCATGACTCATCTAATGTAAAAGGTGCAGGTTTTGGGATTGTCTTGGTACCACCTATGGGTGAAACTATTCGACAAGTTATTAAATCACTCCATAACTAACAATGAAGCGGAGTATGAGGCTGTGATTGCATGTCTAGAATTGCCACGAGAGCTTGGCATAAATCAGATTATAATCAAGAGTGATTCGCAACTCGTGGTTAATCAAATGCTGGGGACTTATACAGCTAAGGAAGCAAGGATGCAACAATACTTAGAAAATGTACGGGAATTGATAAAGCAATTTCACACCTGGAAAGTTATACAAATACCAAGGGATGAAAATGTTGAAGCGGACACCCTAGCTAATCTCGCATCTACAGCTGATGTGGCAAGCGATGCAAATGCCTCAGTTATACATTTATTTCCTTCATTTCTCGATCCTAATAAGAATGAGGTAAATTTTAATAATTTAACTTGGGATTGGAGGAATGAGATTGTTGCTTTTTTGCAGTATGGTACTGTCTCTGATGATAAGAAAAAAGCTCATGTGCTTAGAAAGAAGGCTGCCCGGTACTGCTTAAAGCAAGGCAATTTATATCATAAAATGTTCGGTGGTCCCTTAGCAAGATGCCTTGGACCTTCACAAACGGAGTATGTAATGAAAGAAATACACGAGGGACATTATGGGAATCACGCAGGAGGAAGGTCATTGGTAAGAACCTTAATTAGGGCAGGTTATTACTGGCCTAAAATGGAAGAAGAAGCAGAAAGTTTCATGGCCAAATGTGATAAATGTCAAAGGTACGGTAATAATATGAATAGACCTGTGGCGTTATTACACCCGGTCATTGCGCCATGACCATTTATGAAATAGGGAATGGATATCGTGGGTCCATTACCACAAGCAAAAGGACAGGTAAAGTTTTTGCTCGTACTCACTGATTATTTTACTAAATGGGTGGAGGCAGGAACATTTAAACAGGTGCGAGAAAAGGAAGTCAAAGATTTTATTTGGCGGAATATCATATGCCGATTCGGTGTACCAAAGGAGATCGTGTGTGATAATGACCCTCAATTTATTGGATCTCAAATCACAGAATTCTTTCAAAGTTGGCAAATTAAAAGGATTATGTCAACACCTTATCATCCGGTGGGTAATGGGCAAGCAGAATCAACGAACAAGGTTATTATCAATAATTTAAAGAAACGATTAGAGGAATCAAAAGGTAACTGGCCTGAAGTGTTACCTGGAGTTTTATGGGCATATCACACAACTACAAAAACAAGTACAGGAGAAACACCGTTTTTATTGGTTTATGGAGCTGAGGCTTTAATTCAAGTTGAGATAAGGGAACCAAGTACACGATTCACACAGACGACACAAGAATCTAATGACGAGGAGATGCGGGTCAGTCTAGATTTACTCGAGGGGAGGAGAGAAACTGCATTAATAAGAATGACAACACAAAAGCAAGTCCAACATAGGAAGGACCCTATAGAGTTCGTGATATTGCGGGAAATGGAGCATATGAACTGGAGAAAATGGATGGCAAGATACTACCTTTACATTGGAATGCTGTTCATTTGAAGAGATACTATTTCTAAGGAATGCCCACGGTCAGGTATCACCATTTTAAATTTAATTTTTGAATTGTTAAAATTTTACTAACGACTTTAGATGATAGGTAAAAAGCTAACCCATACTAAATGATGAGTCACGACCTGTAAGGCACACGGAATAACCTAAAATTCCTAGCCTAGGGTTACAATTATTCTGATAGAAATTCAAAAGGGTTAAGCAGTCTTCATCTATAATCGCACCTCCGAGTCCCGTATGTTTTTCCTTTTCAGGAAAAGGACCAAATTAGAGAAACTATCAAGTGCTCGAGGCTTCATACTTCAACACTCAAACACTTGGGGGACTACATAATATACACAGACATGTGTATAAAGAAGGCAAAGAAGATTGAGGAAAAGTCAAGCCTAAAAGAGTCAAGTGCAGAGTAAAAGTCACAAAGTCACGAGATGGAGCCACAAGCTAAGGCCAAAGAAAAACCTCACTATAGTTAGGGTAAAGGCTATGTACTAAAACGGGTTATAAGGAAAAACCTAGTATCTATTATTCTTCTTTTGTAAAAATCTGTTACAAGAAAAATAGTTACGAGAAAGTTATAGATGTAATTCAAATACATGTAAAGTATTATTCAAAACTTGTCAAAGTTATTTCAAAGAAACATGTGTGTTCTTATTTCTTTTATCGTATGATAAGACCATTATGAAATGAGACGTCTTCTTCATTAAGTGTCGAAATATAAAAGGGTCCTCTTTTATAAAATTCATGTTTAAATTAGTTAGTCATGAGATTAACAGAAGCATTTTCGAAGAACAAAAATGCAAATTATTCTATAAGTCCTTAAAAATAAAGGCAAGAATAAAGCAGACAGAAGTTTAAGATAATAACATGAAAAACTTCTTAATACTTAAAAACTGAAGACTAAGTACGAACTTAGTCATAAAACTATGAAATTGTTTATACAAATTGCCCCATAAAAGACTTGGGGACTTGTGTTTCCAAAACCAACCCTCAAATGAAGCTAAGGGTTTGATTACAATTTTCCAAAATAAAAACAAAAACAAAATCATTCAAATGATTAAAACTGGTCACTGAGAAATTTGTGGAACTGAAGCAGGAGCATCAATAGCAGCAGGCTCAATTTGGGTAGGTGCATCAACAGATGCAGTTTCAACTTGGTTTACAGCAACAGGCTCGATTGGGCTTGAAAGAGTTGGGATACCCGTATCAGCTTCAACATTCACGGGAGCTTCAACCACGGGAGAAGGGAAGTCCTGAGTTTGCTGAGCTTTTTCAATGGTTTCATTGATCTTAGCTAACTCCGACTCCAGGTTGAAGTTTTCTTGGCCAGCATCAATTAGGGTATCACGATGTGAATTCAAAAATGCCCAACTTACCTCAACAACAGTTGTTTCTTCAAGGATCTCATAATCTATTTCTTAATCAGCAATCTCATTCTTTAGCTCTTCATTTTCAGCCAAGACAGAGTTATAAGAAGCTTGAAGAGAGGCATGGGAGCTCTCTAAAACACGCACCTTATCAGCAGAGACTCGAAGTTCTTCTTGTGCTTGAGTTAAGCTTTGCACGAGCTCCCCAGCGTAAACTTCTTTTTGACTCAAAAGAGCCTTCAACTCTCTGTTCTCTTCAGTGGACTTAGATAGTTGCTCTGAGAAAGAGGATTCGAGACGTTCTTTTTCTTTTTCTGCTTGGCTTGAGGAAGCTTTTACAACCGCTAACTCTGAAGTTAAAGCCCGCACCTGCTGCTCTAAGGTACTCTTGCTCTCTTGTAAATCTTCCATCTCAATTTGTGCGCTCTCAAATTGTTCCTTCCAATTGGTCGCCTCCAACTGAGAATCACGTACTATCTTCTCTGAATCACGTGCTACCTTCTCCAAGAGGGGGATTCTGTTCATCATTTCTGTGCCGATAAGATTGGCCTAAAAAAAATAAAAGAGGAAGGGAAATAAGAATCCCAAAGATAAAAAAATTTTACAAAGTAAAGCAGGGAGAGAAGGAAAATACCTTCAAAGTGGCATGCACAATATCATTCATTAGAGTCAAGGAACTATGACTCTCCAGCTTTGCTTTTTCAATTGGGCCAATTAAAGGCTCCAGCCATACATCTGCCTGACCTGACTTCCTCAAAAGGCTGCTATCAGCAGGAACTTCAATAGTTACCATCCTCATAGCGACACTTCTACTTGAAGATCCCACTTTCATATGATGAACGATATGAGAGGGAATTGTCAAAGAAGGAGCGGTAGAAGAAGTGAAAATAGTAGAAGAAGGAACAGAAACAGCTGGGGATGGTAAGGAAGGAATCACAGGCACGGAAGTTGAAAAAGAAGATAAGGGTATTTCATCTAAAACATGCCCTAAACTTCCACTACCAAAACCACTGATGAAAAGTTTATCAATAGACTCACGGGTATCATGAGGAGTGACGTCATCGTCAGGAATTATTACTGGGGTTTTGACAAGTTCGTTAAGAGAAACAAAAAGATGAGGGGAAACTTCAGTTTCGTCATCTGAGACGATGCGTCTCCTAGCTCGTGGCCTCGTCACCAGGAAGCCCCCATATTCCTCTTCTTCAAAGTCTTTCTCTTCAACAACTTTCCTTTTCGCAGAAGAAGAACCCAAGACTATTTCTCGGGCTCTTTCTAAAGAGGTATGGGTCCCCGAAGGAGTACGGGTTCCCGAAGAGACACGAGAGGCCGCAACTGCTTCAGCAGTAACTCCTCGAATAGCAAATCCTGATAAAAAGAAGGATGGGAGTTAGAGCAATAAAGAAATATATATATATATATATATATATATATATATATATACGTGAAAGATGAAATAAAAACTCTTACCATGAGTCTTTATTTTCCAACCGTAACAGTTAGAAAGTGTTCTCCAAGACCTACCATCTATTGGTGCAGTCTTCAGCAATTTATCTACCCAACCACGAAAATTGGAAATATCCTCCACAACTCCCATGGTTGCTAAAAAAAAAGGGGCAAAATTAGAAAAGTTGATAAACTTGAAGAAAAAAGACACGAGAAGGATAAAAAACTTACGTGCAAAATTCCACTTCTCAGGGAAGGGAACGTCCTCACCCACTAAGCCAACAGTGGGGGCAACAACAAACCGGGCATACCAGCCATGGTCCTTGTCATCTTCAGGGCTCACCAAAACCCTCTTACTCCTGGCCACTATGGTAAAAACGCCATTACGGAAAAGCCTAGGGGAGTAAAGATGAATCAGGTGAGGGAAAGTAAAGGAAACGTCAGCCATATTGGTTAAATGCCTCAAACAAGCAACAACCCTCCATTTGATTGGGCCAATTTGACCCAAACAAACATTAAAGAAACGACAAAATTCAAGAATGACTGGGTCAATAGCTGGTTTGAACCCTAAAGTGAAAAGGTATGTATAAACAAAAGAGAACCCAGTCAAGTAAGAAGTAATTATCTGATTTGAATTAGAGATAATAATGGAAAAATCATTACTCCAATGACAGTCTTTGCGAACTACAGAAGTCAAAACTTCTATAATTTGAGTGGGGTAAGCATCAGTACGATCTAAAGCGGAAACCTGGTTTCTAAGAGATTCCCTATCATGGTAAAAAGATAGTTCTGTATGGACTATCTCCTCTACTAAAGGCTCACGTAATGGTTTAGAGGGTTCTTTACCCCTAGAAGAAGGACCAAAACTAGGAGAAGGTATAGACGAACCACCACCACGAGTAGACCCTAAGCTACGAAGCCTACCTCCCCTTCTATGCCTAATGGGGGCATTAGGGAAGGTATCAACAATAGGAACTCTCCTAGGGTTAGGGTTTGGTGAAGACATGGCGAAGAAGAATAATGTGAGGAAGAAGTGAACTGAGATTGGAAGAATTAAGTGTTCAATAAGCTTTATGTGGTAAAAGACAAGGAAATAAGTTATATTTATATTAATAAGCAACTGCCAAAGGTAAAAGTGCAGTGATGGAAGGACCATAATAATGATAACTGGCACTTCGTGAATAGTGGAGCCGTAAAAAAAACCTTAAAAAGGGTTGCAAAATTGCAAAAATGACACGTGTATGGAGCATTAAATGGAAGCGACAATTGAAGCGTCAATTTTGTCATAGCATTAATGGTGACAAAAATTCTCTTTTAATGAAATCCACTTCTCAAATATTCAACTAATGAATAAATAAAAAGTGGGAGGACTATCTGTATTGGGAAAAATTGTATTTAAATATAAAGGTGACGTGTCGAGACACGTAGACTGGTTAAATGGTCAAAGAATTAAACTAGCCAAGAGGCACGATTTGCAACAGATACGAGCAAATAGCAGAGGAAGAGGCACGGGTAGTTATTCAAATAAATTAGCGCCCGTACCTATCTAAGTCATTTATGTCCGAGAATCAAAAGGAATGAATCTTACATTAGAAAAGAGTGGAGATACGGCATTTAATAGGCATTAAATGTGGAATACGTTAGAGAATTTATATTGAATGTAATGATTATGTAACGTAACATTCAATGTCTTTAATTACTCATAATAGCCTCATTATGATTTGGGCAAAATGTATATCTTCAAGATATCTATAAAAGGGAGATATCTGATCAATTGTAAGGACACGAAAACACTATTGGAATAAACTTTGATTTACTTGTTTTTCTCTTGATTACTCTCTTGCTCTCTAAATTACTTCCTTTTATATATTCTTTTGATTCTCAGTAACCCGTGTTCTTCTAAATTATAGGTTTGACTAAAATTTCATTTTTTGGTTAAACAAGGACATTATTGCAACAGTCAAAGTACAAGCTGAATAACCTATTGAATATGGTAATTGTCTACTGCTTTCAAACCTCAGACAACTCTTGTCAATTTCTCAATTATTTTAGAGCTTAAATCAGGGAAGGGATAGTACAAGATTTTAGTAAATTGTTCAAAAATAGTACGAGAAGAGGAAGTTGATAGTGAAAATTGAGTTGTCCGTTGAGGAAGAGTTCAAACTAATTGAGCTGAACTTAAAAGATTCTTCAACGTCACGGCAGGTATAACACCAAAACAAAATTGCCTCATATTTTTAACATGCAAAACTACAATTTTCTCTATGTGCTATATATGGCTTATTGGCAGTACCAACTTCAGGAGAATATTTCTCAGTTTGCTCGAAACGAAAGTCATGCCATGTCCTTACAGATTTTGCATGACTTGGGTAAATCTCCACCATTCCGTAAATTTTCACTCTTTTTTGCAGTAGTTGTATTCGTACTCTGTCCATTTGATTTCATAATAATTTCCTTTCCTTTTAATTTTTTAATAAATAATGTAACTTACTATTATATATGAAAATTGGCATAATAATTTTATTACAATTATATTCACAGTACTTTTGAAATGTTATTGTTGCAGCCGAAAATTTAGTCTCGACTTTGAGGTAATACTACAAATCCTCTCAATTTAAGATCAGTCGATTAATTTAAAGATGATGATTCTACTTCTTCTCTATAGGTTTCAAGGTTTACTTGAGAAAATGTTAATACTAAAAGAGTCACAAACGAAATCATTTTGCAAGAAAATGAACTTACGCGGATACGGGCTAAGTTAGAAAACTACAGGAAATTCTGTAAAGAAAGTGATTAAAGCAGGAAATAATGATAATAAAAAATGTCCAAAAATAATTGGATTGAATTAAACTAAATAGATTGGTTATGTCATGTGTGTATATTGAATTTTTTTTATATCACTAGATGTGTTATTCATAAGAAATTAGCCGTTAATAGCCCGAATTCACTACTTTATTGTGCTAAAGATGGTATATTTTTTACTTCATTGCATGCCGATTAATCATGTTGCAGATAACATTCGACTGATATTTATTACACTTCAGTTTATATAAAGTTATTACGTATTTGATCGAGTATATTTGCGGTAAAAATCTCGTCACTCGTAATACTTTTGTTTGTATTTTGGTCTATCGGCTACAAGTTAAGGACCCATTTGTCTATAGATTTTTTTTTTCTTTTCCGAATTTTATTTTCAAAAATGTGTTTTAAAAATTTGTAAGTTTTTGGAGTTTTTTCGAAAAAGAGTTATTTTCCACTTTTTTCCTACTAAAAAAAAATACATTATTTTTTCAAGTAAAATGCATATCCAAATATAATATCAAATTTTAAATACTATTTTTCAACTTAAAGAGTTAGGTACTGATAGGTCTAATTTTGGAGAAATAAAGTATACTAAATAGTTTGAAATTGATAGAATTATGAACTAGTTCTATGATTAAATATAAATACCTTTTTATTTACAAAATTTTTGGACTAATTCAAATTACTCATAGCATGGGTAAATATAAATCCACAAATTAAGACTCAAACATGAACCCCGATGATTGAGTTTTCTAAAATAGCTATGAATTAGCCTAAATAAGGAAATTAACATGAGATCGATATTATGTAATTATAGATTGATTGGAGGAATTTGTACGCATTGCTCGAGGTGAAGCATTTGGTATTTCGGCACGAGTACTGTGAGTAACAATCTTACCGCAATTTATGTTTTCATAACTTGCATGATTTACACATGATTTTTAATATGAATATGTTACCGATTATTTTAAGTTGCATGTGAGACAAGTCTTTTACTCGATTGTCGACGCCCCACTTTTCTACGGGTCGAAATCGGGTATACGATATTGGGAGGACAACTCTATTCCCTTTCGAGAATTGGGTTTAGAAGTTGAAGAGTCGCCACCTAATGATTATAGTGCATTAGGACACTTTTTAGAAGAGTTTGAGATGAAGAGACCAGAGATTAGAGTAAGGGCTAGAAATTATCCCAAGGGGAAGGTATTAGGCACCCCTCAGGATCCACAAGTGTGGTTCCCGGCCATGCTACAATTGTGACTTTAAGAAGACAAGTAGAAAAATAAAGCAAAGGGCTTCACATAGTTTTGCAAACAAGTTTAAAAGTTGAAAAAGAAAAGAAGTAGAAGGAGTTTAGAAAGTTTAAAAGAAAACTTAAAAGAATTAACAAGTAAAGGGGAGAGGGGGTCCTAGGTTTACAAACAATATGGATCACATCAATGCAATATCCATCAATCTCTCCTCAGAAGAGGGGCCGCACGTGATATTAGCGCACCGGTCATCATATCCATATTCTACCCTTCCCACCCCGTTAAGGTATTAAAGCGCGGAAAGTTTTGTTACTTATTGCATGCTAGTACCCGTCCCAATCCTATCAGTCCCGGAGGCATTTAGGACTACTAATCCTAAAGGGAAAGATATTTGGGGCCTTTTGAGATTTTTCAAAGGACAAAAATACTAGGGCGTCAATCAAAAACACATAATACAAGTAGAGGGGAAAGCAAATAAGCAAGTAAGGCTCAGGTAAACCTCCTTAAATCAGATAAGTCATGGAGTTTAGCATGTCTTGCATGTACTGGTTTGGTCTTTAAAATTAAAGCGATAAGCGGACTGGTTCAACTCATACTTTTAGACAGGAAGCCGCATTAGGCTCGCTCGAATGCAGTTGTCAAAGACTGAGCCACTTTAATTAGTCAACTTTACCTTAAGTGTGGGACATAACTACTGATTGTAAAGGAGTTGCAGAATAAGATAAGTTTCAGAAAAGATGGCAGACTTAATACAGAGAAAATGGTTTAAAACGAGTTTCAGAAAACATAATTATTTAAGAAAAAGAGTTGCCGAGTTTTAACAAAAGAACTGAATTGCAGACTGATTCAAAAGGTTTATCAGATAAGTATAAAGAAGTGAATTCAGATTGATTTGAAAAAGTGTTTGTCAAATTATCAGGAAAGCAGTAAGTTTTCAGAAAATATGCACTGATTTGAGAATATTTATCAAGAAGGAAAAAGATGCACTGATTTGGTTGCAAGAAAAGTTTTACGGGCTCAGAAAACATGCAGAAAGTCGCTTGTTTTAGAAAAAAGTGTCCGTACTATTTTAGACGAGTGAAACAATGCTGATCTGAAGTTCCTATAGGCATGATCTCTACGAGTTACTGATTTTAATACCTTTCAAACGTTAACAGCCTTATAAACATGATATCTATATGCTGATTTATCATTAAACCTAACGGTTTGCCTAATGTCATTATAAATGCAGAAATGCAAATCCCTATAGGCATGGTATCTATATGCATAGTTGCAGAAATCAGAAAGTTAGATCCTATAGGCATGGTTTCTACTTGTGAGATTGCATAGATTAACAGTGAAAGTCCTATAGGCATGATTTCTAGCCCTTTGTGCATAAAAGTAAATCCCCTCCCCTTTTCACTAAAATTCCATGAGTTTATACAAATTATTACAAACCAGTAAAAAATAAGACAGAAATAAAAAATATATCAGAAATTACAACTACATCCGAGCAGCCTAATTCAGACTTATTATCTAACAATATGGGATTGAACCACTTCCGAGATCCAGATTTCCAAAGCCTTCTCTTATCTAGGGTGTTTCAGAGATCCAAGGAGTTTCAAGAACTCCAGGCAATGCTTACACCCAAGATATTAATTAGAAAGTGTTATAGTGCAGTGTGGAAGGGCCAGCCCTCAGGTGTCCAAGTTCAGAGGGTGCTCAGGGGGGTCCCAAGGCAAGACTCACAAGAGAGGGGCAAAACTTAGTTTCTAAGAATGAGTGTAAGTGCAAGAGGGGGGTTAGGGAGTGCCATGGCAGGCTGGTGGTCATGCCAAGCCATAGGATAGGCTAGCACACCCCTGACCAGGCCTATTCAGCCAACAAAGAAGAGCACAAACCTATTGAAGGTCAGACTATGGTCTAGATAGTGATTAGGACACTGCCAGACCAAAGTCTCAGGCTCATAATACACATAAAGGGAAAGGGGAATGGGAATTGAAAGAGTTTAGGACTCAGGGAGTCCAGTCCATATACATGAACAACAATATCAAGTGTTGTCATGTTTTCTGAACCATAACTCAACATACAAAGGGTTTAGGGATGGGGATTCATATAGGAGCAGGAATAAACAAACTTGCAAAAAGCAATAAAATAAACAAAGAGAAGACTGAAGCATAAACACATAGGAGAGAGGCAGAATTTAAACAAGAAGAGACATACCAGTTGCAGAAAAGTAAGCAGGAAGAAAAGCAGAATACTTGCAGTCGAAGCACAATCAGAGAAGAGGACTCTAGCTTATGAGTTCAGAGAAAAACTCGAATGCTTTTAAGAAAAAACTAAGAGTATTTGAGAGAAGAAGTAGTGACTTATGTTGTGTGTGTTCGTGTCTTTGAAAGAGAAGAGTATAGGTATTTATAGTTTTGAAACGAGTAAATAATAAGGTAACAAGTATAGCTTTAACACAAATATGGGCATGATCACAATCATAATCAATTAACACAAGACTTCCCTTTAATCAAGGGATTATTGTTCAAACGGATACTAACAGGATCAAAAATAAGGAAAGAAAATCAGTCTGTAAGCAGAATGGTTGTTTCCATAAAAGGAGCAGTAAAATCATACAATAGGTATTTAAGTCCAAGTACAGGATTGTGCTTATTTTTGGAAAGGGTTTAGTAAGGCCAAACCAAGAAAGAGAATCTATTAACCCTTAACAAGCGAGTAAGAGGGAAAAGTTTTGAAATCAGTTATGAGTTTGAAAATCAATCACATAAGGGACTCAATATATAAAGGAATGCACAAGTAATAGACATGTGAGGCCAAGCTATGGCAAAAGAAACAACATACAGTAGTAGCATAGAGCAAGCATTCGAAGCATGATAGTCAGGTTTCAGTGGTTTAGTAATAGAGAAAAGGATCAGAGGCATGCAAAGAGTCGAGTGAAAATCATAGTCGAGTTTGACAGGTAGCAAGAACTCAGAACCAAAAGAGTCACATAAAGAAAAAGAGAGTTGAAGTAAAGGAATCACATTGAGCAATTTCAACAGATGAAGAACTTCAGGAACTCAAATAGACCCCCAAAGAACTAGGGTTTTCAAAATCAGTCAGGTTTAGAGGCGATAAACAAGTGAAACAAGCAAACAAATTCAGAATCTCGAATAAACCCCAAAAATTAGGGTTTTCAACATGCTAACTCAGATAAAAAAATAAGGTAAATGAATGTTAACAAACAGACTAAGAAACTCAAACAAAATCTCAAGAATTAGGGTTTTAAACATGCTAACTCAGATAGAAAAACAAGGTAAACGAATGTTAACAAACAGACTAAGAAACTCAAATAAAATCTCAAAAATTAGGGTTTTAAACATGCTAACTCAGATAGAAAACAACACAAGCAAAACACAGTATAACATGTTGAGAATCAGAGAGGAGATTCGAAATATCTTAACATAAAACCCTAATTAAAGAATAAAGAGTTTTGAAAGCAAAAAATTAAAGAAACTTTCAGAAAGATGCTTAGAAAGTTCAAACACATATAGATCCAGGACAGATCTGAAATAAAATCGAAGGAACCTTAGAGATTAGGATTTCATAAGAAACCCAGGCGATGAGAAAGGCTTTGAAAACCATTAATCTAAGCAGGAAAGTCGAAGATCGAACTCGAATAACCATAGCTGGCCTGGATAAAGGTTGAAGACGACCGGAGAACAGTCATCAAGCAAAAGCTTGGTCGAAACCCCTTCTAGATCTGGTCATAGGACCTCATAGACGAGCACGTAGAGGCCATGAGAGGCTGGTACAGGTCTCCGATGAGCCTGGGAGGCCATGGATTAGGGTTTCAGTGAGAGGCGGCGGCTAGGGTTTGAGGTGGGTTGAGAGAGAGTTGAGAGAAAGAAGGGATTCAAAGGCGGCGTCTCTGAAGAAATGGGGTAAGTTTAGGGGTCGTTTGAAATTAAAAAGGAAAGAATCAATGGTGGCCGTTGATCTAAGTGATCAACAACCGAGATTGAACGGGGTTATGGGCTGGGTCGGTTGAGTAGGTGCTGGGTCGGGTTAAAGGTAATTGGGCTGGGTAGTTTGGGCTCGAATTTGGGGCTGAGTTGGGTTAATTAGGGGTGCCAAATTGGCTGAAATTGAAATACAATTGAGGCTAGATTGTAAATAGCCACTTTTCCCATTTTGTTTTATAAAAAATAGCAATAACGATTTTAAGAACAAATTTAAAAGTGCTAGGTAAACAAATATCATATAAATATTAATTAAAAAATGCTGGGGTTAATTTTATAATTATAAGATGCTATCAATTACAAAATAGGCTATAATTACAATTATATGCAATTTAGCTTTTAAAAATGTCAAACGAATTTGTAAGAATGTGCAAAAATCACCTTAATTGTAATTTGGTGTAAATATGAGGATAAATTAAGTTATTCACCAAAAATAATAATTTTGGGAACAATTATTGGATTTATGGTATTAAAATAGGCAATAACTTGGTTTTAAAAATCATTAAAAATACCAAAACTCTTGGATGTGCTGATATATGCACATATATGCTATTTTGGAAATATTTTGGGTATAAAATTATCTAGGGAAAAATTGGGTATCAACAACTGCCCCTCTTTACCCGAGGAGGATGAAAAAGTTGTCGGGTAAAGACAAGATGACCAATTTTGACCGGAAGCGGGGATTGAAAAGAACTTTGACCGAGCTTTGGTTTCTGAGCTGCCTACATATCCCTGGTTTTACAGGAATCAGGCCATATGTAGTTCAGTAACCATTGACGGAATATGCCGATGGAGATTTGAAACGGACGAACGCGATGTTTAGATTGAGAGAGGTTTCTGAAAATCGATAGGCTGTGGGAATTGGAGCGAGATCGCTCCTGATGAGACGACCATTGCTAGCCGGTTTACCTGCAAATGAGCAATACAAACATATATTGTGCATAAATTTAAACGTGATGCAAGTTCCCATTGGACCATGAATGGTGTCTTTGGACGGTTAGGATGACGTCCTTGGACCATGACGTCCCGGGCTATGATGAGCGTAAATAAAAATTTGCAGGCCATTAAATGATGTTCTCGGGCCATGTAGATGATGCCTCCAAACTATGATGCCTTTGAATAATGATATGCAAAATATAAAATGGGGTCCTCAGGCCATGGCATGACATTCTCGGGCTATGCAAATGGTGCCTCCGAACAATGACGCCTTTGGACAATTTGGCGATCTTTCAGCCCATAAAATGTAGGATTTGGAGATATTTCAGCCGATGCAAGACGTAAATAAAAGGTGGCGATATTTCAGCCATGCGAGAGAGATAAGGTGGCGATCTTTCAGCCGATGCAAGAAAATAAAGTGGCGATATTTCAGCCATGCAGGATGGAGACAGAGCTTAGTCTCGGAAGGCAGAAAGGTAGCCTTATGCGATGCAGGAAATGCAGATGGAGGTAGAGCTTAACCTCGGAAGGCAGAAAGGTAGCCTTATGCAAAATGCAGATGGAGACAGAGCTTAGTCTGGAAAGGCAGAAAAGTAGCCTTATGCAGATGATGATGGAGGTAGAGCTTAACCTCGGAAGGCAGAAAAGTAGCCTTATGCAAAATGCAGATGGAGACAGGGCTTAGTCTCGAAAGGCAGAAAAGTAGCCTTATGCAGATGATGATGGAGGTAGAGCTTAACCTCGGAAGACAGAAAAGTAGCCTTATCAGGCAGAGCAACATCTACCTCTACTTCAATGAGCAGTCTGGCAAAGTTCAATCCAGTCTTCTTTTCCTTGTTTTTATTTACCATAATAGGCATTCCAATCAAACTACCTATCTTGCTTAACCCATTAGGGCTACAATACTTAAAATCCAACCCTGACATCTTCACCCAAATGGGCACTATAAGTAACTCCTCCCTTGTAAACTCCATATCTGGTGACCAAACCTTTACTATGAATGGTTTGCTATCAAAGTGGTAGATTCTACCTTGAATAACTTCATTCTTCTCAATTTCCATGTCAAATTGAACTATCACTATACTATTTTTTAGCATAGCAATTTTGTTTATCCCATGTTTTGCCCATAAACGTTGAGTATAACCATTTAGTACAGAGAAATGGGGGTGTTCCCCCAAAACATAACACATTACTGCATTTTTCCAGTAATTAATCTTCGAACTAATGTCCTATGTTTCGATTTCACTTACTATAGACTCACCTAGCTTCTTTGGCGAGACATAATCCAGCTTGAAACCTGCATTTGAGATTTTCCCTATGTCGAAATTGTCCTAAATTGAGCTTTTCTTCTCCAATTCCTCCATTTCTTCAACTTCATCAGCCCAGGATAGTCTTCGACTATTACTTGCTCCTTTGACCACGTTAGTCGACGATTTCTCATTCTCATTCACTGTTTCATTGATTACTATACTGTTTCATTGATTTCAATTTCTGGTGTTTCCATCACATTTTGGGCTTGAGTTTTGCTTCCTCCTTCGCTACTTTCTGATGGTGCATGTCCTTTCTTAGCTTGATTCAATCCTCTTGAGGTTGTAGGTTGGTTCATTGACACCATTACAGCCTTCTGGGATGGCACACGAGCTCTTTAGCCCATGGCTGGCGCACATTAGCAACATACGCCGAGAGAAAAGTCGTACCGTAGTACCTATCATGGCCTAAAGTTAACTCGAGTTCTAACACTAACTCCAATTTTTTTTTTCCTTCAAAAACCTTAATTTTTATGTCCAAATGCCTACTCGATCACCGGCTGACCATTAAGCTCTTGGTGATGATGATTGTTAGACTCAAGATTCAACAATATATGCTGCCTCTGTCCCTGGCGAGCTAAAATCTATTTGTGAGAGTTCAACCAACTCAACAATAATATATATCTATGTGTTAAGATATTTTTAAAAGTTAATGTCGACTTAAACATCACTATATATAAAAAACAAAACCACTTAATTATTTTAGCCAATAGCAATGTGGGCGCCCAATAACTTTGTCCCTTCTCCTTGTTCGTTCACTTGTTCTCTTTTTTTTTTGGGGTATTAATGTTGATATTGGTGTCTCTTGGAATAGTTACTTTCACTTGCACTGCTGCACGCTTCCAACGCCGATATACGAACCTCACCTCGGTCCCTGCCCTCTTCTATCAAAAGCCAAGAACATAGGACAACACCACAAACACAGCAGAAGAACAAAAAGCAAATATTTAAAAACAAAACACTATACTACTAAAGCAAGCAGACACATTTAAAGAAACATTAGTACTACTCAAGAGAAAAAGAAACCAAGTGCGTCAGTAACCCCAGGTCCCCAAGTACTACTTCTCTGAACCCACAAAAACCTCAATCTCCACCATTTTCAGTCAAAAGGGTAACATGAGTTTTCCTCCATTTCTCTGCTTTCTCCTCACACTCTTCACATTCTTTTCTCCAAAACCCATATATGGAAATGCTGAGTTGCAAGCTCTTATGGACTTAAAGGCAAGTCTTGACCCCGAAAATGCTTTGCTCATTTCATGGACAGTTTCTGGTGATCCATGTGATGGTTCTTTTGAAGGTGTTGCCTGTAATGAAAAAGGTCAAGTTGCAAATATTTCTCTTCAAGGTAAAAGGCTTTCTGGGAAACTATCGCCGGCCATTGCTGGGCTTTCTCACTTGACGGGACTCTACTTGCATTATAATTCTTTGTATGGAGAAATACCCAGAGAAATTTCTAGTTTGATTGAGCTTAGTGATCTGTATTTGAATGTTAATAATCTCTCTGGTGAGATTCCCCCCGAACTTGGTAATATGTCCAGCTTGCAAGGTTAGTGTTGGAAACTTCTCTCTTTATGCCTTGTGTTTTGTTTGATTTTTAGGCATTTTTAAGTGGCATTGTGATAAAAAGAAATGATTTTTACGTTTTCCTTGTTAGTTAGTACTATGTTTCTCTCCAAATGTGCTGAGCTCTTGTTGGAAAAATTAGGAGCTTTGCTGTTAATACTTGATGTCTCACTGAATTTTTTGATATTATTTCATTGTAAAATATAAATTGAAACTTGTTCTGGTTTTGGAAATGCTAAAGATTATTACCCCCCCCCCCCCCCAAATACTCTAGTAGTTTATCCACTGTATGTTCCAAAAGGTGGCATCGATCTTGGTTTTTGGGTGTTTATTTTCATCCTCATTTCGATTATGGAGTCTGTTTCTTATCAATTTATTATCTTGTTGCGGATTGTACAGTTTTGCAACTATGCTATAACCAGTTCAGTGGTAGCATACCAACTCAACTAGGGACTCTAAAGAAGCTCAATGTCCTCGCTCTGCAATCCAATCAGTTAACTGGCGCGATCCCCGCTAGCTTGGGGGAGTTAGGAGTGTTGATGAGGGTGGACTTGAGTTCTAATCATCTTTTTGGTTCAATTCCTACAAAACTCGCAGATGCTCCCCTTCTTGAAGTCTTGGATATCCGAAGCAACAAGCTTTCGGGCAATGTGCCTCTTGGTAATATATTTCCTCGCCCTACATTATGTTTTTTTGGTGAAATTATATCTTATCTGGTCTTTTATTTTCTGTCTTCTGAAGCTTTGAAGAGATTAGTTGGTGGATTCCAGTATGAGAACAATCCAGGACTATGCGGAGTAGGTTTCCCATCCTTAAGAGTTTGTACATCTTTGGATCGCTCGAATCCTAATAGACCAGAACCCTATGGAGGTGGCTCGAGTGGTTTATCAACTAGAGATATTCCAGAGACAGCTAATCTCAATCTAAATTGCAGTGGAAATGGCTGCGCAAAGTCATCGAAAACCTCACAGGCATCTGTTGTTGTAGGGGTTATTGTGGTTACTGTTATTGCATCTGCTATAGGAGTTCTTACTTTCACTCACTATAGAAGACGAAAGCAGAAACTTGGAGGTGGACTGGATATGTGTGATAGCCGTCTCAGTACTGACCAAACCAAGGAGGTTAATAGGAAGAACGGTTCTCCACTAGTTAGTCTTGAGTACTCGAGTGGTTGGGATCCCTTGGCTGAGGGTCGGCGTTATGGTGGTGTATCCCAAGAGGTTTTGCAGAGCTACAGATTCAATTTGGAAGAGGTGGAGTCAGCTACACAGTACTTTGCTGATAAGAATCGATTGGCTAAGAGCAGCTTTTCGACTACATATAGAGGGACTCTAAGAGATGGATCACTTATTGCTGTTACGAGAATTACGAAAATTAGCTGCAAGTCAGAGGAAGCCGAGTTTTTAAGAGGACTAAACATCTTGACGTCTCTGAGACATGAAAATTTAGTTAGGCTGAGAGGTTTCTGCTGCTCTAAAAGCAGGGGAGAATGTTTTCTCGTTTATGATTTTGTTCCAAGAGGTAACTTGTTGCATTACCTAGACGTGAAGGAGGACGAAGCTCGTGCTCTTGAATGGTCCACCAGGGTATCTATCATAAGTGGAACTGCAAAAGGTTAGTTTTGAATAAACTCTATCTTGTTGGATTTAATATGCAACATTTTGAGATTATATTACTTTTTGAGTGCTTACTATCAGCAATTCAACATTGAGGGGTATTATGAGCAGAAACTGTTTAACATGCATTAAGATGTTAAGCATGCCTGTTACTAAAAGTCAGTTTGGTTAGGCCCAAGAGAACAGAAAAGGCATTTCATGGCTAAATGTCTAAAGAATTCATATGTATTCTTGTCCAGCCAACTCATGAGACATAGAGATCCTTGATTGCTGTTGGTTTCTGACTTTCTCCTCCTGTACTTTTTAGCACAAAAAAGAAACTAGTTGCATATCAAGATTTTATATAGGACTTTGTTGGATAGTTTTTACTGTGTTTTTCAAGCCTTGTCTTACTAGCATGGGCGTTCCTTAAAGTGAAAGGGTTTTTTCTTATATTGATTTGTGCTATTAAAAACAAGCGTAATACTTAATACAACTGTCAATTTGGGGCGCTTTACTGTAGAGTGGATGTGGATCTAACAAAGGGTTACCCTTTATCTATCTGTTATCTTGTTGAGCAGGGCTCGAGTATTTGCACGGGGGTAAGGTGAATAAGCCAGCTCTAGTGCATCAAAATATCTGTGCCGAGAACGTGCTCCTTGACCAGCGATTCAAACCATTGCTTTCAAACTCAGGCCTGCATAAGCTTCTCACAAATGATATCGTCTTCTCAGCACTCAAGGCCAGTGCTGCCATGGGATATTTAGCTCCAGAGTACTCTACTACAGGCCGATTTACGGAGAGGAGTGATATTTATGCCTTTGGAGTACTAATTTTTCAGATTCTCTCTGGCAAGCGAAAATTCACCAGTTCAATGCGTGCTGCTGCTGAGTCGTGCAAACTCCATGACTTGATGGACGCGAATCTCCGTGGAAGGTTCTCTGAGTCTGAGGCTGCAAAACTAGCAAAAATAGCTTTGTTATGTACACATGAATGTCCAGAGGAGAGACCAACCATGGAAACAATCGTACGAGAACTTGGTAATTTAGCTATCTTTTCCTAATCCTAATGAACTTCTTCTATCAGCTGTTGGCTCTACCAACTTTTCTTTCCTAACTTATTAGCTGGTGATAGATTCCTACTAACCTCGCCTCGCACGAGTATTGGGGCGGAGTGGATACACATATAGTTTGCCAAGTCCTTTGACCGCGAACTTGTCTCTTTTGTGAATGTCTGTATCTTGTATTCCATTTAACCTTAGAATTTCTCAGTTTGGAGGAATTTCTTCTATTGTTCTCATGGATTATTTCTATTATTATTATTATTGTTATTGTTATAGTTATTGTTTATAAAAAGATGGATTTTCCTCCATTTACTAGGATCATTGCTTTGTTCTTTTCATTTCTCATTTGTCCATGCTCCTATTTTCCACACGCTGAAATCTTATGCCCTGAGTCTCGTATGCAAGGGGTTCAATTATTCAATATATTTAAATGATAGCTGCCGTCGTAACAATTTTCGGACTACCATATCGTTTGGAGCAGCTTCGGGCACACTTTGGCTCAACAGAGCTGTGCTTGAATTCAGTGATTGTCATCTCACAAACAAATATATGATGTGGAGATTTGCTCCTACTATACTTCTTTCGCTAAGATAACCTGAAAAGATTAATATATGCACACGAAAAGATTAGCTCCAATCCCCCATCTTTGCAAGACATGTCTTTTACTGGTCGGTCGAAACATCTCCATCATAGAGTGGAGTTTCCCTTTAAGATTGGATTCAAGGTTGTAATAGTCTAATACTTAATCGAGATGGGGCCTACTGCATGGGACCTATTGCCTCCACATCTCCTTTAAGGTGAGTCCGAAACTTTTCTAATGCCTTTTTGGGCAAAAAATACGTTTTTACTACTAAAAAAAGTTACATAAATAACTTACTGCGTTTTACTTTAACGAAAAGTTAGCCGTTAAAGTAAAACGCAGTACTATACTGCGTATTATTAAAAAAAAATATTTTTTTTAAGGAAAACGCAGTATAATACTGTGTTTTCCTATTAATATTGGGCCAGCTATATTTAATTAAAGAAAAACGCAGTTCAATACTGCGTTTAAGGAGTACTGCATTTTGCTTTAAAATTTGGGCCTGCCAATAAGTGTTCTGCGGATAACTGACATACCAATAATTCAAATACATAAAACGTGATATTGTACTGCATTTTTCATAAAAAAATTCTGCACCCCAAGCTTATTTAAAGGCGTTTGAATTTTATGAAAATCCATTCAATACTTTCCTTCAAACTTTCGTTCATACTTCTCTCTTCTTCTTATCAATCATTTTTTTACAATGTCTGAAGAGCCAAAAATAAGGGTTTCATTATATTGAGAGGGGGGGGGGAGGGTGAGGTTGTGCTGGAGAATAACTCTGTGAGGTATAGCTCACTTCCACGGTGTCATATTAAATTGCCGCTTACAATGGAGTACGATAAATTAGTATCGTTGTTACGTAAAAAAATGAGTCAAAGGAAGCGTTCGGTTAACCTTAAAGTAACCGGTAGATTTACGTATTCAGTGACTCCGCAGGGGTTTGCTTATTACTCTGAGTTTAACATCGAAGATGATGAAACTCTTAGAGATTTTTTACGAATTCCGGATGAATACAGGGAATTTATTGTAATAAAATTGTTGGAAATGTACGTCAAGGTGGAAGACATTCCCAATAATGAGGGTGTGCATAGTAGGGATACCCCCAGTCATCGGGTGATTATTCTGGAGCAGTTTTTGCCGGACAGATTACCGATGAAAGAGCTTGCCTTGATTTAAATTTGTCACCATCGGCGAATGAGCAACCACAAAATAATTTTTCTACTTTATATAATCCACAAGACGACTGGTAAACTTCAATTTTTCTACGCTTTAGCGATGTTTATTTTATGTTTGAATTGGATTTGTATTAACACTCATATTTTTCATAGGGGGTACCGTCCGGATATGAATTTTACAAGTTATGACCCCGCCCTTAGTTGGAATATATGTAGTTTTGGAGTATTGGACCACGGTGGTCCATCCGGAGGTCATCACCAACAAGAAAATATTCATCATGAAACGTCAAGACAATACGACTTGTAAGTAAAGTGATATATCTATTTCTTAAGTATTTATCTAGTTGGGTAACTTATCATTTTGTTCTTTTTGTGTAGTGAAAACGAGCTTCTTGATGTTGCTGACCTCACACAGTTGCCCATAGACGACGTATTCACTCTTGAGTTGGCAGACGCGTAGAGTCAGGAAGATGATAGTGTTTATGACAACAATGCGGGTGAGTCTGGAGATGACACACCCTTCCATGATGAGGGTGATGAGGAGGAGGAAGTGAATGTTGAACCTGAGCTGACGAGGGAGCATGTTCCTCCACCTCCCGCTAGACCAAGAGTGTACGAGTCCTACGTGCCATTTCATGAGCGTAATATTCCTTACCTTGATAATTTCTAAGTATGCCGAACGTGGATGCCCTCACAAGGGATGATGACGAAATTCAGTCAGCAATGTGGGATGAGTCTAGACCAGCTGTTCTGACAAAGGGCATGTATTTCCTCGACAAAGCTCGCCTAATTAGGACTGTAAAAATCTACAGTATAAGAGAGTGCCGTGAGATGATAGTAAGTGAGTCAACTACGGAGGTATACAAGGCTGTATACCGTAGAGACTTTATGGGTTGTCACTGGATGTTGCGTGCCAGCAAGAAGAAATCAGGTTTGTGGAAAGTGGGTAAATTTATTAGCACCCACAGATGTGAAATGGACACATTCAATGAGAATCACTTCAACCTGGATGTGGACTTGATTTCTCTTGTCTTGATTCCATATTTGGAAGTGTCCATTAGGTTCAAGATTAAAGAGTGTATTACAGCCGTCCACCAAGAGTATGGTTGTACTATAACCAAAAGAAAGGCATATCTCGGTCGCAAACGTGCCTTTGAACTTATTTATGGCGATTGGGATAAGTCTTTTTCAAATCTGTCCAGGTACATGACCGCACTACAACACTTTAACCCCGACACTGTTGTTGAATGGAGGTGTGAGCGTAGTCCGGATAGACCCAAATATATTTTCAACTATGTGTTCTGGTCATTTAAAGCATCAAATTGATGGTTTTGTGCATTGTCGTCCTGTAATTTTCATAGACGATACTCATGTCTATGGAAAGTATGATATTAAGCTTTTGATTGCAGTTGCACTAGATGCCAACAGACAAATATTTCCACTAGCTTTTGCCATTTGTGCCAACGAAAGCGAAGAGACGTGGACGCTTTTCTTGAACCACTTGAAGCAGCACGTTATCAAACAACGTTCAGGTATTTGTCTAATATCTGATCGATATGGTGGTGTTTTAAGTTCTGTATGGCACTTTCCTGAATGGCAGGAACCATATGCATACCACCATTACTGTGTGAGGCACCTGAAGGCCAATTTCCAGAAGAAATATCCTGACAAGGCCTTGCATGACTTAATGTGGATGGCTGCAACTGAGCACCAGCAGTACAAATTCACCAGGCACATGGAAGCGATTCGGTAGATAGATCCACGAGCCTATACTTGGTTGATGGGACATGAGCTTCACATGTGGACATTGCATGCTGATGGCGGCAGACGATGGGGAGCCCTCACTACAAACGTGTCAGAGTCATTCAACAACTTGTTGAAGTCTGCCCGTGGACTGCCTGTCACTGCCATGGTCCGCATGACATTCAAACAGAGTGCGGAGAGGTTAGTTGAAAGGCATGAACCTGCATCGGCATTGATGGACAGGGGTGTTCAATTTATGCTAATACCCATGAGAAGATTTGAAAGGTACAGGAGGCGAGCACAATGGCATTCGTTTCTACAGTACGATGATGACTAGGGTGTTTTTGAAGTTAAGATCGCTATCCGCGGACACCGTGGGAATAATCTACAGACGGTGAATGAAGCCAGAAGGTTTTGTTCTTGTGGGAAATGGATCATCTACCACATGCCGTGCACACATGCGTTGAAGTGCTTTCAACAAGTTGGATATGGGGCAACCAACTATATTGATAGGCAATACAGTGTTGCTGAATACGTAGACACGTATAGCGGACAATTGCAGCCATTAGGTGCTGAGCATTATTGGCCGCCGGAACTTTTTAAGATGGTATGTAACAAGGACCATTTGCGCAAGATGCAAGTGAAAAAGAGAATGCATATACGGAACCAAATGGATGTTGGTGACACCGTTTATGCGTGTAAATGTGGCATATGCTCGCAGCCAGGACACGACCATCGTAAATGTCCTTCAGGTGGTGTGCGTGCGGTGGTAATCCAGCTCCTGGTGCAAGTTCGTCGAATGTACCCAACTATCAAGGATACCCCTAGTCTTTTGTTTTGTTTTTTTAATATGTGTCTGTACTTGTGTATGTTGCAATATATATCAAATAAAATTATGTTCCACAATCTTGTTACATCTTATTTTTTAACGTGACGTTTTGATATGGTTGTTCAAATATTAAACTTATTTGTGTTAGTAAATAAGACCAAGAATGTGGAATAAAAAAAATACGTATTAAAAAATAAATCTAATATGTAAAGCGTGGTACAATAATACGTTTTATCTATTGTATTGTCGTTCTCAAAAAGTTGGAATGACTGAAGAAAAGCTGTTTAATTATAGAATAACTTTAATATGTAAAGAGTGGTATAATACTACGTTTTGTTGAGTTGTCATGTCGTTCTGAAAAAGCTGAAAACCATGTGAAAAACCTGTTTTGTTGCAAAATAACTTTAATATGTAAAGCGTGGTTTAATACTACGTTTTGTTGAGTTGTCATGTCGTTTAACTTCAATAACTAAAATGCAGTATAATACTACATTTTGTGTAAAATATTGACTATAAATAACAGGCGCATGCTACTTATGTTCTGCACTTAACAATAACCAAAGTTTCTCTTTAAGAAATGTCTGAACAACCCGTTTATGTCCCCAAGGTGCTATTGCGGAGAAAAATGCAGTTTGTACAAATGGTGGCCAGATGGTGGACGCCGCTACTGGGCATGTATGAACAAGGAGGACGAGCAACCCGACAAGCCTACATGTGAATTTGAGGTATGGATGGATGAACCATGTAACCAGGAGTACTACAAAGAAAGAATTTATGATCTTCATATTACCTGTACGAGGAAAGCGATACGCGAGCGCCGAACCAACCAAGAAATTGATGAGTTGAAGGCGAAACTCAATGAGGTAGAAGAAGAGAAAAAAAAGCTGGAAGACCAACTCCAGTAGTTGGAGAAAATAGTAGTACGCGGTCGTGACTAAATAGTGGCTTGTACGTGTTGAGCGTACTAGTGTATCTTTTCATTAGTTCTGCTGTTTGTTTTTGTTATGTGTATCGTTAGATTTGCCGTGTTTGTGTTTGTGTTTGTGTTGTCATGTTTAAATAAAATTGTTGTTCAAATTCTGTCACAATAAGGTGTGTCGTTAAACTAGAAGTGTTGCCATTATCTACATAATGTATTATTTTCTTCATAGAATTGTTCAAATATTCAACGTATTGGTGTTACTAAAGAACACCAATCTAAATTTTTAAAAAAAAATTATGTGCAAAGCGTGGTATAAGTCTATGTTTGTAATATGCAAAGCGTGATATAGTACTACGTTTTATGGAGTTGTCTTGTCAATCAGAAAAATCTAGAAACGCATGTGAAAAAGTTGTTTCCTTGCATCTTAATAATATGTAAAGCGCAGTACAATACTACGCTTTGTTGAGTTGTCATGTCGTTCTGAAAAAGCTGAAAACCATGTGATAAAACAATGTCGTTTCAGAGAAATTTAATATGCAAAGCATGGTATAATACTACGTTATATGTGAAATCTTGCCTATAAATAACTAGTGCATTCTAGTTATTTTTTGCGCTTAACAACAACCTATAGCAAATATTTCCATAAAACCAAAGTTTCTCTTTAAGAAATATCTCGATAATCCCTTTATTGCCCAAAGTGCGACTGTGGAATCAAAAGCATGATGTACGATTGTTGGGAAGAAGCTGGACGCCACTACTGGGCGTGTATGAACATGTTTTATAGGCAACCGGCGTACCTACATGCAATTTTAAGGTATGGATTGATGAACCATATGAGCATGAATATTGCAAAGACAAATTATATCATCTTCATGATGTGTGTACGGGGCAGTGGGACAGAGAGCGCCAATCCAGCCTTCAAATTGCAGAGTTGAAGGCGAAACTCAAGGAGGCGGAAAAAGAGAAAACAAAGTTGGAAAACAAGCTCGAGTGGATGAAGCAGAGAATACTAGGCGGTAGTGACTAAACAATGGCATGTACGTGTTGAGCGTTGTAGTGTATCTTTATGTTTCATTTGTCCAGTGTTTTCATTAGTTCTACTGTTTGTTTTTGTGTTAGGTTTGCAAGGTTTGTGCTTGTGTTGTACTGTTAAAGTAAAAATGCTGTTCAAATGCAATTAAAATAAAATTGTTGTTAAAAGATAATTGTTACCATTATTTACATAATGCACTATTTACACAAAGTAAAAACATAAGTAAATTAATGAGTCCCGCAGCCTGTGTGCTTCAGTGCTGCTGCTGGCTTGAGTCGCATCCCCTATCACCCGGGTACACTATCTGGATCATCATCATCAAGCCGCCTCTTTATGTGAGGATGTGCAGCAGCATCGACACCAACTCTGGCAGGATCGGAAGAATAAGCCGTCGGGCCGTCAACAACCTACAAAACAAGTACTAATCTTAGCATGTGGCAATGTATATTTGTATTGTACGTGTTAAGTCAAAAAATATTTTCTCACCGTGGTCTCGTCGGCCTCCTGAGTATATGCATCCGTGGTGTCCTTATCAAAGCATGTAGTGGCCTCAAAGATGGGCTGGGACGAAGCCTTCATAAGAGAGTTAAAAATTAATTAATGGCATCTCATTAAGGAAAAGAAAACAAATTGAAATTTTAAAGTAATAAAAACATACCCGCGCCTGTGGTAGATCCGCATCAACCGCCGGGGATGAGGCATAACTCAACCTGCGCCCGCCATCCACGTCCCGGGTCGGCCGATCCTCAGCTACGATAGATGGGCATGCAAAGTACTGGTCTACATCCCCGTCAAATGTACCCATGATCGACAATGCTCCTGACGGGGTGACCTGCGATGCTGGCAGAGATAGCTGAAGGTTGTACGACGACATGCTGCTGGAAGGATCATCTATCTGAGGTATATAACCCGGCTGATCTTCTCCAAGATCCTCATCTCCAAAATCCTCATCATGTCCCTCAATAGATGGGTCGACAGGTGCCTCAACGCTCCCTTGCTGGGGACCACCTCCTCTCCGTCCCCCGCGACCTCGTGAGGCACCCCTCCCTCGTGCCCTACCCCTGCCTCGTGGGACAACATTACCCCAATGGTAGTCACCGTGAGGTCTATAACCAGTAAACTGCCCCATCATATCCAAATACTATCCACGCGTCATGGATCTAATGTACTAGGGCAGTGCCACGGCCCGTCCATCTACGCACAGCCCGTACAAAACCTGAACATCCTCCAACGTGATGGTGGTCTCTTCAGTGGGCAAGTGAAAAGTATGCATCTCTGGTCTCCACCGCTCTACCAAGGCCATGATGAGAGACCAATCAAGCTGCATCCGCCCAATCCGAAAAATCGTATAGAAGCCCGTAGCCTGTAGGCACGCGACTACGCGGGCATGGAAAGGATGCTGCGCCATGAACTCCCACAAATCGTCAGGTCTCCTGGCGCGGAGAGGCTCATCCGATAGCTGTCCCTCCCATACAAAAGAGGACCTATGGTCGCCCTGCAACACTAATAGCTGATCCTCGGCAAGTCCAGGATGCGCAGGCGGAAAGTCCATGTCGTCTACTATAATTTAAAGAAAATTAATTGTGTGTGTTAGTTTAATAAATTAAATAATTATTTTTAATATTGGACTGAGTAATTATCTATGGGTTCCGGTCTCGATTTTTGAGGTCCGGAAGCACCAAGTTATCCTTAATTATTATGCGTGTCAATTTCAACATTTTTAGAATTTTGTTAGTTTAAGGAATTAAAGTAAAAATTATTGAATTGGACTGAATAATTATGTATGGGTTCCAGGCTCGATATTTGAGGCTCGGTAGCACCAACCTATCCTTAATTATTATGCGTGTCAATTTCAACATTTTTAAAATTTTGTTAGTTTAAGGAATTAAATTAAAAATTATTGAATTGGACTGAATAATTATGTATGGGTTCCAGACTCGATATTTGAGGCCCGGTAGCACCAAGCTTTCCTTAATTATTATGCGTGTCAAGTTCAACATTTTTAGAATTTTGTTAGTTTAAGGAATTAAATTAAAAATTATTGAATTGGACTGAATAATTATGTATGGGTTCCAGACTCGATATTTGAGGCCCGGTAGCACCAACCTATCCTTAATTATTATGCGTGTCAATTTCAAAATTTTTAGAATTTTGTTAGTTTAATAAATTGAATTAAAATTCCTTGAATTGGACTTAATAATTATGTATGAGTTTCAGGCTCGATATTTGAGGCCCGGTAGCACCAACCTATCCTTAATTATTTTGTTAGCTTAATAAATTAAATAATTAATTATTTTTAATATTGGACTGAATAATTATGTATGGGTTTCAGGCTCGATATTTGAGTTAATTTGACAACATATATTAATTTTTTTTACTTTTTTAAGTTTATTTTTATAAATTAAATAATTAATTTTGTAAAATGTAATTGGATAGAGTTTAGAGTTACTACATACTTAAACTATAGAGACTCTACGCTAAAAGGCTCTACATTTTACTACGCTAAAAGGCTATATATTTTACTACGCTAAAAAGCTCTATATTTTACTACGCTAAAAGGCTCTATATTTTACTACGCGAAAAGGCTCTATATTTTATTACGCTAAAAGGTCACTATTACATATAAAAACAACAAACATAACATACAAATATGAACAACAAACTAAATAAATAATGTTTATTTATTATTTAAGCAAATAAAAACATAACATTAACATTAAAAATTATTTATCAAATTTTAACAATTTTTTGTCCCAAAGCTAATAAATCAATCAGGGTATAAATAAGATACAAATTTAAATATAAACATAACACAAATTAACATGGAAACATATTCAACAATACAAATATGCATGTACTATATGAGTTTCGACATAAACAAAATCGAAATACCTCGATTTAAGTTTTTGAAATTGATTCAAATCGAAATTTTGCACCCGAATGAAGGAATCCAAAGCTTGTCTTGTGTGCTGGACCTACACTCTTTGCTTTTTGGGTGACGGGTGGGGCCCAAATTTTTTTTTTAAATTTGACCGACGGGTGGGGCCCGGGAGGGGACCAGCAATGGAGTTTTTTTTAATGGTGATGGTTGTCGTTGTCTTGGGGAAGAAGGAGTTTTTTATTTAATTAAAGCAAAACGCAGTATAATACTGCGTTTTGCTTTAATTAAATATAGCTGGCCCAATATTAATATTAAAAAAAATTATTTTTTTAATAATACGCAGTATAGTACTGTGTTTTTCTTTAACGACTAACTTTCCGTTAAAGTAAAACGCAGTATTATACTGTGTTTTAGTTATTTATGTAACTTTTTTTTTAGTAGTAAAAACGTATTTTTTTGCCCAAAAAGGCATTAGAAAAGTTTCGGACTCTTCTTAAGGTAGAGTAGAGTTTATTCACGAGGATGATTCCTAGTTCTCATAAGAAAAGATATTAGGCCAAATACATATCCAAACCCTTAAACTTGGCGCTAAATTTCAGTTAGACACTTTAACTGATGCTTGTTCCTATTAAACACCTAAACTTTCAATAAAATATACCTATTAAATACATTTTGATAACATGTAACAGTATGTGTTTGTCACATCTTATGGGGGCGTGAAAAAGCTTATCATGTATATTGCTCACCGGAAAATGCAATTTTTTGGCTGGAAAACTAATCTTCGACAGCTACTTTTTCTTAACAATTTTCTAACCTATTTTCTTCTTCTTCGGCCATCTCAACCACTTACTTTCTTTTTCAGATCTGGCAATTGACCACCATAATCACTAGATCCTCTTCCTCCTTTAGATTCGGCCGCTGCCACTACCACCATCACCTCCTTCTCCTTCAAATCCGACAACCAACATCACCATTATATCCTCCTCGGTCTTTACCAGTTTGGACCGTCGACCGCCATATTAACCACCATCTTCTTCTTTTTTAGACTCCACGCTACTGCCACATCACCACCACCACCACCACCACTTCCTCGTCCTTTAGTTTCGACCACTACCACCACTGTCTTCTTCTTTATCAATCTGACCATTATTACTACCACCTCCTCCCCTTAATCAGATTTGGGCGTCCACCACCACAACTACATTCTAATTTGCATCTTTGGTAACAATTTGTTTTAAAAGAAAGAAGAAGAATCGAAGCGAATGAAGGACAAACAAACGGCAGAATACATTGACAACCCATTAAAGTTGCCCCCACTTTTCACTTAGACATTCCATCTTAAGTTTGTTCCATTTGAATACTTTAACCGAATATTAATTGTGTCATTTAAACACAAATTGATGTGGCATAGTGCGTGTATTACACCATTTTTCAGAGCGTGACAGATCTATTTTTCTTTTTAAAATTTCTCTCTTTCTTTTTCCTTATTTTCTTTCACACACCATGATCTGCTTTGTTTTTCATTGCCGGAATAAGTTTGCCGGAAAAATTCCACACATTTGTTCTTCTTCGTTTCTCTCCTCTTTTCTCAACTCAAATTCAATTTGTAGGTCGTTCATGATTTCCATACAATTTTGACCCTTCTCCTTTCTGATGCCATAAATTTTTTGAACACTTTCTTTGGATCTGAAACACGTAGGTTCCGACACCGACGAGCTTGCTGGATTAGTGCTTTTACTTTGGGGCATCACTAAAATCTTCATTGCAGATCTAATCCGAGCGACATGGATATCTTTGGAAGATCCAGATTTGGCCATTAGAAACAAATTAAATCACTAATGTTCGTTGTTGGTGGATTTATTTTTCAGCAATTTGGGGTTAATATTCCATGACAGGAAAATTGTTACTAGTTGATTTCTATATGGAGATTAGGAGGAAGAAGAATGATGGCAGGAGTGAGTTTGTGGTGAAGACAACATGGGCTGCCTTTGTTTTTTCCTTTTTGGCATAAGAAGACAGAAGGGAGGAGGAGTTACGAGGAAGATGACGAAAGGGGGTTGGGGTTCTTGTTTTTGTTTTAACTTTTTTTTTTCTTCAAAATATTTATTTATTTAAATTAAATCCACGTGTCTCCATCTTATTCGTTATCCTGGCGTGTGAATTACACGTATTTTTTGTGTTTAGTTGCTTATCAATTTTTATTCTAAATGACACAGTTAATGTCTAGTTAAAGTGTCCAAGTGGAACAGACTTAAGATGGAGTGTCTAAGTGAAAAATGGGGACAACTTTAAGGGGTTTTCGATGTATTCTTCCTAAATAAACTACCTAATAGCGACATGCTATGCAATGGTATTTTCGGCCATCAACTCCGTTTTTCTATTTCTTTTTCTGGTCAGATTTTTTTAAATTTTATTTTTGCTGACATGTAAAATTTTTATTGGTTTGGTTTTCCATTTTAAAAGAGAGTGAGATTCACGGATTATGGTTGATTTGAAATTGTCAAATTTGTGTTTAATGGGCATATTTTATATGGAGTTCAAGTGTTCAATAAGAACAAGCCTTAGTTGAGGTATCTAAGTGGAATTTGATGTCAAGTTTAAGGAGATGTCTATGTATTTGGCCAAGAGATTACTTATGCAATTACCCTTTAAGACTCAATTACATTGAGCAATGCAAGGATCTTTTCTGGACGATGATATGTCTTTCCTAAGCAAGACGGGAAAAAACAATGAAGACTTTAAGACCTTCTTAGGAAAGTCTATATCCTTCTCTTACGGCCAATGCTTCTAATGAAAACTGTCAAGGCCTTTCACATGATATAGGGGTGTACATGAACCGGATTGGTTCGGATTTTATTAAAACCAATCCAAATCAAACCAACTATATCAGTTTGGATTGATTTAGTTTTGTCGGATTTTTTGACTATATGAATATTATTTTAATCTTACTTTATTAAAGTTATAGATAAAGTTTTAATAAGTGAATCTATATATTCTATTATATAGAAAAAGAAAGATGGTCGATATATTGCTCAAAGGATAAAGTACCTTCCATCTATTCATTTTACAATATGGGTCCAAAACATTTGCTCTTCCGACTTCCTTCTCTTCTATTCCAATCGATCGGAGGAGTAATTCAATTCTCCTTCAAGAGTTCAACAATACTTGTAGCTCTTTTCATCTTCTTATCTATTTGTTAGATTTCAGGTATCATTCTCTTAATATTTGTTCACATCTTCTTTGTTTTTACTTTGTCTTCTTTCTTTCTTTGCTTCGTTTAGATCTATGTAACTGTTTCCAATTTCATGGATAAATTTCCTTAGATTTTGTGTTTTCCAACCAGACGATGCAGAATCACCATTTTAAGGGTTATTCTTTGTCCAATTCATTGATGTTGCCTTCTTCTCGCTGATTTGCCTTCTTAAGGTATTGATATTTATTATTCTTCTAACTTAAAAATAAAAAGGATATTTAAATTTACTCCTAATGAATGTTGTTCTTCCTTTTCTTTACTTTGTTTTGTATATGTTATATTTCCATGAATTGTGAATCGCGAGTATATTTTCAGGTTCTTCATAACTGCCTCTTCACACACGTCACTCTTTATAATTGAGGAAAAAAGTAAGAACTCATAATAACCCAATTTTGATAAAGCACTAAAATTGGTGTATGGGCTGAGATTGACAAAAATGGGATGAATTAAGTCTGAATAGCTATTGAAATTTTTTTTGTGATTTTTTATTGATAGATTTTATTCATGATATCATGTGTTAGGAAGGCTTAAGATGATTTGGAAACTCTTCTTAAAAGTTGTGTTCGAGAAATATCTGTTTGTTTGAATTTATATTCGTTTAACTGGCTAAAACTTTATAAAATAGGGAAGGTGTCACGACCCAAAATCCAACTAGTCGTGATGACACCTAACCCAACTCATTAGATAAGCCAATTTAACAACTAATCAATTTCAATAAAATTTAATAACACTATTAAGTAAAGAAATATCTTAATCTTATACATACCCCAAGGACTGTTAGTACAAATCATGAGCGTCTAAGATTTAGAATTTACAAAAGCTGAAATGAAATAAAGCACGCCATCTGTTTGAAATATACATGAATAGATCTTTCATAAGTCTAGAGCTACCATGAACAAGAAGCAGCGATAACCGGAACGCAAGTACATCTTCAAATCCAGCTCCCGTCGAACATAGCAGCATCAACATCCACCATTTGCACGCAAGGTGCAGAAGTGTAGTACGAGTACAACTGACCCCATGTACTCAATAAATAACAAACCTAACCTTAGGTTGAAAGTAGTGACGAGCTTGAACAAGGTCGGGTCCGACACCAACAACCAACAACAGTTTATAATAATATAATGCAAGTAATAAAAGAAGTATCTCAGAAATAGAATGCTCAGCTCGTTCAAAGTTCCAGAAAATAGACATGCTTTTCAAGTATCTCAGTGAAAATCCAAATCTTTTACCGAAAATTTGCTAAAATATGAGTAAGCTTGAAAACTGTGTTTTTCCCAAAAATTCTTTCAACAATAATTAAGATGTTTCATTTTCAGATAGCGTGAGGAAAGTACATCTCTATGCCTATATGTCAAGATACAGGTAAAATCATGAATGTCACCAAAGCCGGGTAGCAGAAGGAAATGCATCTCTATGCATGTATCTCAAGTACACATGTCAAATGCAATGCCTCTCAATGATGAACTCATGTACTCACATTCTCAGAGTACTTAATCTCACTGTCTCGCATTCTCTCTCACCTTGCTTAATACTCAGCACACTCAGTCACTCAGCACTGTACAATATCCGCTGCGACGTGCAGTCCGATCCACATATAGCCATAAGGCCCGCTGCAGCTTGCAACTCGATCCACATATATATAGCCATAAGACTCATTGCGACATGCAACCCGATCCACATATATATAGCAATAAGGCTCGTTGCGACGTACAACCCGATCCTCACATATATAGAATCAACTGCACTCACTAGTGTGTGTGCAGACTTCGGAGGGGCTCCTTCAGCCCAAGCGCTATCATAAATCAGTAAAACCCGCTGCGGCATGCAGCCCAATCCCATAAATGTCACTCATAATTAGGCCATCGGCCTTACTCAATCATCAATCTCTCTAATCTCTCTCTTATAGGCTCACAATGTCATGAAACTAGCCCGAAAATAATGATATGATGTATCAATAAATAACAACAGAGACTGAGATATGATATGTAATTAATGAATATGACTGAGTACGAAATTTCTATGAAATCAATAAGTCAACAGCAAGAAACGACCACTATCGGTCCCAATAATACCAGCATATAGCCTAAACATAAGCTCTAGCATGATTGACAGCTTAATTACTTTAGTACGTAAAAATTTCATGGTTACATATAAGATCAGGTAACTACACAGATATAGATAGTCCCTCGGGCAAGCCTCTCAGTCACTCGTGACTCAACTCTTACCAATCAGCGCTCACACTCAGCACTCACATTCAATAGGTACCATATAGTAACCGCTACGACATACGGCCCGATCCATATATTGCTGCGGGTGCAGCCCGATCCATATATATAGTCGACTGCGCTCATTGGGGGTGTGCAGACTCCAGAGGGGCTCTTACAGCCCAAGCGCTATATCGTTGCGGCGTGCAGCCCGATCCATATATATATATATATATTTCTGTGGCGTGCAGCTCGATCCATAAATGTATAATCCTCACAACCAGGCCCTCGGCCTCCCTCAGTCATTAACCTCACAATCAGACCCTCGATCTATCTCAGTCATTAACCTCACAATCAGACCCTCGGTCCATCTTAGTCATCAACCTCACGATCACTCGGACCATCAGTAAAACAAGGAACTCAGCCTAAACAGTTTTCACATTTTAAGAATTAAAGTGATAAAACCAGATTTAAACAATAAACAGGTAAAACATGACTTAGGATATTCTTTCAAACAAATAGAGTGAGGAAAAATAGTGAAAGTGCCCCTAAAGGTCTCAATAGGTCGGCACAAAGCCCCAAACATGGCATACAACCCAAATATAATATCAATCTCTAAAATATGGAATATCATAAGATTTCAAATCAAATACGCAACTTAACAGTCGTACGGGACGAACCAAGTCACAATCCCTAACGGTGCACGACTCCACGCTCGTCATCTAGCATGTGTGTCACCTCAAAGTAGCACAACGATGTGAAATCCGGGGTTTCAAACCCTCAAGACATTACAATCGTTGCTTACCACGATCCGGTCCAAGCTCTAGCCCGCAATACCTTTTCCCTCACGAATCGACCTCCGGATGCTCCAAATCTAGCCACAATCAGTACATAACTATTAAAATATGCTAAGGGAACAAAGCTCACTCGAAAATATCCAATTTACATAAAAAATCCCGAAGTTGCTCAAACCCGGCCCTCGGGCTCACGTCTTGAAATCCGATAAAAGTCATATCAATAGCCTCATCCTCTCACGAGTATATACATACCAAGAACATCAAAATCGGACCTCAATTGCCCCTTCAAATTCCCAATTTACACTCTCCAAATTCAAGCCCTAATTCTCCAATTTTTAGGCTTTAATTTCCACATTTTTTATGATTAAACAAGTAAGAATCACATAGGATCGAGTATTGAGTTCAAAAATCTTATCTCCAGGTGTTATCTCTTGAATCCCTCTTCAAATCCTCTCAAAAAGCTCCAAAATCGCCAAAAAATGGTGAAAATTAGCCCCAAAATCGCGGACAATGACTATTTAAACATTCTGCCCAGGCATCAAAAACTTTCTTCGCGAACGCGGTCAACGCCTCACGTTCACGAAGTACCAAATAACTTTGACCCAAAATTACTCTTCACGATCACGACCACCCCTCGCGAATGCGATGGCTCCTCAGTTTGACCCTTCGCGATCACATTACCTCTCTTGCGAACACGATGATTAAAACACCTAAAGCCCACCTGGCCAATTTCCTCTACGCGAACGCGATGCCCAAACAATCAGCCCTTCGTGAACGCGGAACCTTCCTCGTGAACGCGAAGGCTAAAATTCCATCCTTCACTAGCTAACCCTTCGTGAACGTAAGGGCTTGCTCGCGAACGCGAAGGCCATTTCTCTGCAACACTGGTCAGCAATTTTCTGCAATTCCAAACAACACACAATGGTCCGATTGGCCATCCGAAACTCACCGGAGGCCCTCGGGACCTCAACCAAACATGCCAAGATATCCCATAACCTCATTCAAACTTGTTCCAACCTTCGAAACGCTCAAAGCAACTTCAAAACACCAAAATCGCATCGGATTCAAGCCTAAGAATTTCAAGAACTTCCAAATTACGCTTTTGATCAAAACTCAACCAAAACACGTCCGAATGACCTGAAATTTTGCACACACGTCACAAATGACACAACGAAGCTACTGAAACTTCCGGAATTCCATTCCGCCTCCTATATAAAAATCTCACCTATCAATCGGAAAATTGCCAAAATCTCAATTTCGCCAATTCAAGCCTAAACCTTTCACGGACTTTGAAAATGCATTCCGATCACGCTTCTAAGTCTCAAATCACCTAACGGAGCTAACCAAGTCTTAAAAATTCTGATCCGAGATCATATACAAACCAGTCAAATCTTGGTCAAACATTTCAAATTTCAAGCTTCAAACTGAGAACTGTTCTTCCAAATTCATTCCAATTACCCTGAAAACCAAAACCAACGATTTACATAAGTCATAATATATCACACAGAGCAAGTCATGCCCGAGAACTGGCGAGTAAAGTGCAAAAGCTCAAAACGATCGGTCTGGTCGTTACATCCTCCCCTACTTAAACATACGTTCGTCCTCGAACGTGTCCAGAGTTGTTCCAAAAGCCGACCAATCGCTGAATAACCTTACCATGCACATACCCGGGAGTGATCCCACGTCACCCTATCTCGTATAGGTCCGATAACACAATGTAACTGAAATTTCACAGTCCAACCTAGCCCATGAACCTTAGAACCACATTTCCACTTCTGAAATCATCCACAAGATCAATATCTCACATCTATACTCTGACTAAGACCGAACAAGCTGTAATAACCCATACCCACAACCTCAGTACAATTACATGATATACCACATAACTCAAATGCTTGCAGCGATAACTTCTAATCACATCAGCTACACACAACAACCGAATATCGATAGGAAACCTCTTATCAACTAAAGTCTCATTCCAACACTTTCATATACTGCCAATGATAAATGAAACACGCAGTAAGCCATAACCGTTTTCTTAGATCAACCATTCATGAAGCCACTTCTACTTTGGCAAAGACCATAGCAAATTTCTGTGCCGAACCTCGATGTTATCCTTTCAACATACTGAAATCAAATCCGTTTGCAATCATTAAAGATCCCGACGATCTCATCTAATCCAACACCACTACTCTGGTGACATTGACACATCAATACAGACTAACGCCACGACTTGTGCAATCCGTGCACCAATAAGCCACAATCCAAACTTACTCAAATCATGAAAATGACTCAAATAAAAGAATTGTACCGCAAGCTCACTAGTACCACCACAACACAAGGCTGAGAACCCGCCACACATTGTAGAAACAGAACACACGAATCTAACCCGTAGGATCATACTTCCACATAGCTTTGCCCCAACGCGCAACCTCATCCAAACACTGGTCCATATGAGACACCTTAAGTTACTATGCTTAAAATCGACAATCGTGCGCAATATGATGTCTAAAACCAAAGCAATCATCATAACCACTGCGAGGCAATTACATAACACCACACAACTCGAAAGGACATAACCGATACGCCATCCACCGAGCAATACCCAGTGCTTTTCCCGCTCTAATTCCACTAAGAGGCCCCAATAACACCGCACCACATGTGCCTATAACCAATAAATCCTGACGTCTCGCAACACGGAAGATAACTCATAGATCCCCCTGATTACTAAAAGCTCCATAACAACCAAATCAACACATCCCTCACCAATAGCAACTCGAAGTTAACAAAACTGTCTCGATGCAGAACACACATCCATATAGGTTTACCAATAAACCACACATCAACTCTAGTCACCCACAACAGATAAATAGCCCTCCGAAAGTTCACAATGATTGAATCATAGCACATACTGTCATCTGACTAACTTGCCCACATCTTTATCGTCCACAACCACGAGTTAACCTGTTTATTAGAACTTTCAGTCTCCAAGTCCATAAGGCACACGAATTACCATATCTGATCCTAATTTCGCCGCTCGAATATACAACAAACCTCTAATACTCAATCATCCCATGAGGTGTACACCAATAATTTTTCTGTGCCACCAAACAAACTCGAATATCATCATTCGATTAGGTGAGATAGTGCCGCAATACCCATAAACCATCCATAACTCAGACACATCGCCCCTTCTAAAATGTATACCCTCATCAAGCTACACCAACCAGTGATATCATTTATCTAGTCACCTGAAGCTGCCTATGCTATCTAAGAATTTATGACCTTTCTTTCAAAACTGAACTGTGACCTTACACATGCAAACCTTAACCCCATACAACATACTGCATATACTATACCACCCAAATGATAGTTACGAGAACTTCGCAAACCACTCTGAGCTACAAGCAGCTACTTACTCAACCAGCCAATGACTTCCCATTGATCCCATCTAGAAGAAAATCACTATACATCCCATGCTCCTCATGTCAATAGGAAAAATATACCTCTCTAACTATAGTGGAAACCATCTAGAGCACTCCGAATTCCATTTGCGCAACACTAAATCATCAGGACTGAATCCTTCTAACTCAACCGAGCTATGCAGGTCGCTAAACCCAAAAGAATTGTCGCGAAACACATGTAGAAACCCATTACCTCATAAGTACCTAGAGAACTCATCATATCCTTTCCCCTGCCGAGCCGACCTACTACCAAGCTATCCCATCTATACAAGTCCTCTGAATTTACCTTTGTCTTGATACTTATTCATGCTATCACATCACAATCCTCGACCCAAAATCGTCACACGAGACTCGAGCATAACACCACACCGTCTAAGGCTCATAAGCCTCTGAATACTCTCTTAAATATTCCCAAAAGCACCACGTTCAAAATACCTCCCCTGAAGAGTCTTTCTGCAAATCCCAAGCCATTACCTTCACCTTCCTGATACTGATATATAGATCTCCCATAATTGATATATAAATGCCATAAGTCTTGACATCCTCCAATGAAAACTCGATTTCTAGCCACATATACAACTTGAAAATATCCAATTATCACATGTAAAATCTTGGACACATCAGAACCATTCTCGAGAGTCATTCACTCTACTCAAACTGCAATTAGCCTGATCAAACGAACCGAACAACTCGTGCCTCAATAGCACTCCGACACCGCAGAGTGTAACCTCATCCTAAAACAACCAAGCAGCTTCCTGCTCTATGTACCAAGCATCCTTTACCGACAACAACTCAAGACATTTCGTGATTCTCACACACCTATGAAGCATATTATAACCTTTGTCAAGAATTTTCCTTTACTCGAGCCATCTTCGGTCTCAAACTATGTAGGATATAACCGATTCTTCCGTACGCCTCAACTGGTACCAACATAGCACATAACCGTGCAGTCAACTAATCAATAGCAGACTCCCTCACTTGTCTCAAAGACATAGATCAAAACACACATGATAACTCATAACGCATATACTCTATTGCCGCCATAGTACCAAAGTGAGATTAAACTCCATACTTCATGGCTCGTGAAACACAGACCATCTAGTTCTTTAAACCTTCTGCAAATCTCGCGTTCACCCTCGTAACAGTCAAATCCACTCTCTTAAGTGACCCACATTCAAATTTCAACACATATAATTCACTTGTAAATGAGATCTTCTAACAAACAACATAAGGATCACACAACTTCAGAACACTCCGCAGGAGGTAACCCACCTGCCTTGTCTCAAACCAACATTTCTGTATACCTTCCACCATCATAGACATTACACAGTCGCTTGATCTCCCTAAGTCTGAACTCATACCGCAACATGAGATTTACCTCACTCCCAGCTAGGAAACATGAAAAGATTCTTCACACACCCATAACTCAGGGCTATACCTCAAATCGAGATGAAAATCAAGTAAATAATATTTCTTGTTGCCCCAAAGCAGACCCTTCTCGCCTCATTCGATTCATATGAACACATCTCGCAGTCACTTCACCCTCATCATGTAGCTATCCAGTTATTACTTCCCTTAATAGGGATACCACAAAACATATAGATTCAGAAACACGCGCTCACACAATCAACAGCTCAGGGCTCAAGCTATAGGCAAAAATCCGGCCCCAAGTCTTCCAAACTGGACCAACATCGACACACAGAGATCACATATCGCCTCTCGATAAGCGAATCACAAGCCATCGATGCATATCTGATACTGAGTGCTCATGTGCGCATACGAACACGTGGAAGGAATTCAAATAGTTACATTCCAAGCTGAATCAATGGCGCACGATAAGAATTCAAGAATGTGAAGTTTTTCCTAAAGGTTCTGTAGCCTCCCGAGGATAAGTACAGACGTCTTCGTACCGATCAGCGAGACTCTACTAAACTTGCTCATGACTCGTGAGACCTATGTAACCTACGCTTTAATACCAACTTGTCACGACCCAAAAACTGACCCGATTGTGAATGCCCCTATCGTGAAACTAGGCAAGCCGACGCAACTCCCGAATCAACCATTTTTCAATAAAAGTTATTTTTATACCATTTATAAATCAATAATCTCATAATGAAATTTAAAGAAAAGAAAATGCAGAATAATTACACAAACCCGACATCGGGGTGTCACTAGTCATGAGCATCTACCAAGGTCTGAATACAATAAGAGTCTAAAAATGTACTAAATACGGTAATGAAAATGAGGGGAAGGAAAGTAGAGCTGCGAACGTCGTACAACCACCTTGCTAACTTCGATGACTCCGCCTCTGAGCAATCAATATCCACTACCGGGTTCCGAAATACCTGAATCTGCACACGAGGTGCAGGAAGTAATGTGAGTACTCCAACCCAGTAAGTAATAAGAGTAAATAAAGACTGAGAAGTAAGAAAATACGTCAACCACGTCATAGCACCACAGTGATAACAACCTGTTTCCAAATCAGGATACCACTCTAATCATTTCGTTAAACTCCCACTTCAGTAAAATCCCTTAAAAATTATATTTCTAACCTTTTCAATATAGGTTTAATGAAATATATATATATATATATATATATATATATATATATATATATATAGTGAAAGTGATAAAAATCATAATCGGCCCCTCGGGCGAAACATAGTTCGTATACAACCTCTTAGCAAAATAGAAATTCATACCCATTTCATAACTTAAAACTTCAGTTTAAATGAAAGTTGCTTAAAACATTTATTCAACATTTTCAATAGGGGTCGGTCTAAAGATGAGTGAAAGCAATAATTAAATCAACATATTCGATAGAAATTCACTTTAAGGAGGAGTGAAAAAAACACTAAGCTCATAACCAGGACCCATAGGCAAGCATCACTCGTGTACATGTATATAGATAGCCCCTCGGGCAATCCTCTCAGTCATTCGTGACTCAACTCTTACCAATCAACGCTCACACTTAGCACTCACACTCAATAGGTACCATAGAGTAACTGCTCCGGCGTACAGCCCGATCCATATATTGCTGCGGCGTGCAGCCCGATCCAACATATCGCTGTGGCATGCAACCCGATCCATATATATATATATATTTCTGCGGCGTGTAGCCCGATCCATAAATGTATAATCCTCACAGCCAGGCCCTCGGCCTCCCTCAATCATTAACTCACAATCAGACCCTCGATCTATCTCAGTCATTAACCTTACAATCAGACCCTCAGTCCATCTCAGTCATCAACCTCACGATCTCTCCGACCATCAGTAAAACAGGAAAATCAGCCCAAACAATTTTCACATTTTAAGAAGTAAAGTGATAAAACTAGATTTAAACAATAAACAGGTAAAACATGACTGAGGATCTGCTTTCAAACAAATAGAGTGAGGAAAAATAGTGAAAGTGCCCCTAAGGGTCTAAACAGGTCGGCACAAGGCCCCAAACATGACATACATCCCAAATATAATATCAATCTCTAAATTATGGAATATCATAAGATTTAAAATCAAATACGCGACTTAACAGTCGTACGAGACGGACCAAGTCACAATCCCCAACAGTGCACGACTCCATGCTCGTCATCTAGCGTGCGCGTTACCTCAAAGTAGCACAACAATGTGACATCCGAGGTTTCAAACCCTCAGGATAGTATTTACAATCATTACTTACCTCGATCCGGTCCAAACTCTAGCCTGCGATGCCTTTTCCCTCACAAATCGACCGCCGGATGCTCCAAATCTAGCCACAATCAGTACATAACTATTAAAATATACTAAGGGAACAAAGCCCACTCGAAAATATCCAATTTACATAAAAAATCCCGAAATTGCTCAAATTCGCCCCCCCGGCCCACATCTCGGAATCCAATAAAAGTCATATCAATAGAATCCTCATCCTCTCACGAGTCTATACATACCAAGAACATCAAAATTGAACCTCAATTGCCCCTTCAAATTCCCAATTTATACTCTCCAAATCCAAGCCCTAATTCCCCAATTTTTAGGCTTTAATTTCCACATTTTTATGATTAAATAATTAAGAATCAACATAGGATCGAGTATTGAGTTCAAAAATCTTACCTCCAGGTGTTATCTCTTGAATCCCTCTTCAAATCCTCTCAAAAAGCTCCAAAATCGCCCAAAAAATGGTGAAAGTTAGCCCCAAAATCGCGAACAATGGCTATTTAAATATTCTGCCCAGGCATCAAAAACCTTCTTCGTGAACGTGGTCAATGCCTCGCGTTCGCGAAGCACAAAATAACTTTGACCCAAAATCACTCTTCGCAATCGCGACCAGCCACTCGTGAACGCGATGGCTCCTCAGTTTGACCCTTCGCGATCGCGTTAACTCTCTTTCGAACGCGATGAATAAAACACCTCATGCCTAGCTGGCCAATTTCCTCTACGCGAACGTGGAGATTCACCCGCAAATGCGATGCCCAAACAATCAGCTCTTCATGAACGCGGAGCCTTCCTCGCGAACGTGAAGGCTAAAATTCCAGCCTTCACTAGCTAACCCTTCGCGAACGCGAGGTCCTGCTCGCGAACGCGAAGGCCATTTCTCTGCAACACTGATCAACAATTTTCTACAATTCCAAACAACATACAATGGTCTGATTGACCACCCGAAACTCACCCGAGGCCCACGGGACCTCAACAAACATGCCAACATATCCCATAACCTCATTCAAACCTTTTCCAACCATCGAAACGTTCAAAGCAACATCAAAACACCAAAATCACATCGGATTCAAGCTTAAGAATTCCAAGAACTTCCAAATTACGCTTTTGATCAAAACCCAACCAAACCACGTCCGAATGACCTGAAATTTGCACACACGTCACAAATGACACAACAGAGCTACTGCAACTTCCAAAAATCCGTTCCGACCCCTATATCAAAATCTCACCTATCAACCGGAACTAACCAAGTCATAAAAGTCCGATCCGAGATCATATACAAATAAGTCAAATCTTGGTCAAACCTTTCAAATTTCAAGCTTCAAACTGAGAACTGTTCTTCCAAATTCATTACGATTACCCTAAAAGCCAAAACCAACAATTTGCATAAGTCATAATATATCACACGGAGTAAGTCTTGCTTGAGAACTGGCAAGCAAAGTGCAAAAGCTCAAAACAACCGGTCGGGTCGTTAAAGTAACTCAAAAAATATATCAAAACAAAAATAAGCTCAACAACTAGCCGAGTGGCACATCCCTCAATAATAGCAGTATAGAGCCAAACAATTCAACTCGGTGTAGAATACACATCCTCCTTGGGCGTACGAATGGGCCCCGAATCAACATTGGTCATCCACAAATAGATAAATAATCCTCCGAAGGTCCACCGTGACCTAACCATAACACATACCATCCTCCCGACTAGCTTGGCCACACTTTCACAGTCCACAACCACGAAACAATATGCTCTTGAGAACTCTAGTCTCTAAATCCATAGAACACACGATTCACCAAATCTGATCCCATCTCCACCGTCCGAATGTCTAACTCATCTCTCATACACGATCATCCCACGAGGAATACTTCTCTAATTTTTTTCGTGCCGCATAGAAATATTTGAAAATCAGCAGTCGATCAACTAGGAGAGTGATGCAATACCAATAAAGCATCCGTAAGTCAAAACACAGTGCACCTACTGAAATGCGCACCCTTCTCAAGCATTACCAAGTAGTTATCACATTCATCTAAACATCAAAAACCGTCCATGCTGACTAAGAATTCATGAGCTTCCCTTCAAAACCGAACCATGACCTTGCACATGCAAATCTCCATCCCACACAACACACCACATCTATCATGACATCATATGAAAAGTACAAGAATCTCATAATCAACTCTGAGCCACCAATAGAATACATACCTGAATAGTCAGGAACCTTCATTTGATCTCATCCAGGAGAAAATCACAATACGCAACATGCTCCTCATGCCAATAGGAAATACCTATATCAAATCATGGTAGAAACCATCGAGAACTCTCCGGGACCTATTTGCACATAATCTAGCCATCAGAACTGAATCTCTCTAACTCCACCAAGCCACACGAGTCACCAAAACCTAAGAGTATTTCCCCAAAACACCTGTAGAAACTCATTACATCATAAGTGCCAAAAGAATCGATCATATCCATTACTGTGCTTATCCAATCTACTACTAAACTGTCCTATTTTCCCAAGTTCCTTTCGAATTACCCTCAAGGTGACACTTCTCCTTGCCAGAACACCACTATCCTTAACCAAATCTTACCCCCACGAGATCCTAGAATAAAATCACACTGCCCTATAGGCCATAAGCCGATGTATTCCCTCTTGAGCACCCCTAAAGTACCACAACCGAGACACTTACTCTGATAGGACTTTCTATGAATTCTAAAGTCGTTTGCTTCACCTCCCTAATACTGAAATGTAAAATCTACAATGATAAAGAAATACCATGAGTCTCGACGCCATCTAATGTAAATCTCAGATTCTAGCAATATACAAATCCTGAAAATTCTTAATTGCTACATATAACCCCTGAATTCATTAGAACCTTCTCGGGAGTCATTTACTCTGCTCATATCTCAATTGCACCGATCAAACGGGCCAAACAATCTATGCCCCATTAGCACAACAACACCCAAGGAAGTAACCCCACCTTAATGCAACCAAACAAATTCCTACTCCATGCACACTACATCCTTCACGAATAACCACTCAATCATTCCATGATTTTCGTATACCCATAGAGTGTAATACAACCCACATCCAGAAATTCTCTTACTCGAGTCTTCCTCGATCTCAACCTCTACAAGTCATAACTAATTCACCAGTATACCTCAAACCGAAACCAATACAACACATAGTCATGCAATCAACTCGTCGATAGCAGACTCCCTCACTTGGTCCAAAGCCATAGATCAAAACACACAATAACTCATAATGGCCAAACTCTGTTACTGCCATAATACCACAGTGAGATTCAACTAAATCCTTCATAGGCTCATGTAACACAAACCATATAATACCTCAAATCATATGCAAAATCTCGCATTCACCATTGCAACAGTCAAGCCAACTTCCATAAGAAATCCAAACTCAAATTGCAACACATATAATGGTAAAAGAGAACTCTCTACAAAACAACATAGGGATCACACAACCTCAGGACCCACCGCAGGAGATAACCCACCTACTTTTCCTCAAACTGACATCTCTCTATACCCTTCCACAGTTACAGCTATTATGCGATCACTTAATCTTCCTTATTCTGAACTCATCAACAAAGCATGAGAATCTAATTCGTTCCATAATTAACCAACATGAAAGATTCGCTCAACACACCCATAACTCGAGCCAATACGTCAAATCAAGATAGAAATCAAACACCCAATAATCCTTTCTACATCTCAAGCAGACTCTTCTTGTCACATTCAAACCATATGAACACATCTCGCAGTCACATCATACTCATCATATAGCCATCCAACCACTCATTGAGCTATAAATTTCACTAATAGGGTCACTATCCGACTCATAAGTCCAAATGCACGTGCTCACATAACTAAAATTCCCGTGCTCGAGCTACAGTCAAAATCCAGCCTCAAGTCCTCCAGGCTGGCCCATCATCAACACACCAAAATCATATCTCGCACCTCATCCATGGAATCACAAGCCGTCGATGCAGAGCTGATACCAGTGCTCACATGCACATACGAATGCGTGGAATGAATTCAAAGAGTTATGCTTCAAGCTGAATTAATGTCGCAAGATAAGGAAAGAAAGATGAGAAGTATATCCTAAATGTCTTGTAGCCTCTCGAAGATAGGTATGGATGTCAACATACCGATCCACAAGACTCTACAAGACACTTGCTCATGACTTGCAGAACCTATGAACCTAGAGCTCTGATACCAACTTGTCGCAACCTAAAATCCAACTAATTGTGATGACACCTAATCCAACCCGCTAGGTAAGCCAATTTAACAACTAACGAGTTTCAATAAAATTTAATAACACTATTAAGTAAATAAATATATGAATCTTATACATTCCCCAAGGACTGGTAGTACAAATCATGAGCATCTAAGATTTAGAATTTTAAAAGCTGAAATGAAATAAAGCACGTTATTTGTTTGAAATATACATGACTAGATCTTTCATAAGTCTAGAGCTACCATGAATAAGAGGCAACCATAACCGAAACGCAGGTACATCTTCAAATCCAGCTCCCGTCGAACACAACAACATCAAGATCCAACATCTACACGCAAGGTGCAGAAGTATAGTATGAGTACAACCGACCCCATGTGTCACACCTCCTTTTTTCCTACACCCCGGAAGGGGAATAAGGGAGTTTTTTCCAACTTAAAGTGACAATCGAAATGGGATTATTTATTTATTAAATTCAGAGTCGCCACTTGGGATGGTTTGTTTTCTGGTGTCCCAAGTCACTGGTTCAAATCTTGAATCGAGGAAAAGATTGACTCTGTTTTACAGTCCGCGAACACAGAAATTTGGGTAAGAAATTCTGTTAACCCGAGAGAAGGTGTTAGACATTCCCGGGTTCCGTGGTTCTAGCACGGTCGCTCAACTGTTATAATTGGACTATTATCTGATTTTAGTACATGTTTTAACATATGGTACAATTTTAATTTTATAACCGCTTTTACTTAACTATTTTTTAGGAGAAAGATTCAACGTCAGCTGAAACATGTCTTGAACCACGTCACATAAATGCACCTGTGGCCCATGTCACATTTTATCTAACGTTGTTTGAGATTTGGATTTGGGTCAAATAAATGCACACCCAAATTGAGATTCACGTATCGTAACCATGCTACGGGAACCATACCCATGGCCACGATAATTTATTAATCGTGCCTAAAGCATACTAGCGAGCAAGTAAGAAAAGTAAAATAAAACTAAAATAAATAATTAATAAAAACTCAATTCATGCTTCATTTCTTTTAATTTCTCGTTTCATGTATTTGGACCGAGCCCAACATAATCTCCTATGTATATCTTTTACTACCAGCCAATATCCAAAACTAAATTAAAATTCATGGCCTGAATATAATAGGTACGTACAGAACAGATTAGCCACTAAGATAGATGACTAAATTGAAACCAAGGAATTCACTGAAGAAGTCTTTTGTAACTCTAATTTTACCTTATCAAGCTAAGTTAGCTACTTAAAAGAAATAATTCAAATAGACAAGAAAACACAACTATCAAAGAGATTAACCACAAGATATACTAATGAGAAAGGCAAAAAAAATTGAACCCGGCATGAGCAGCGTAATAAACCAAACATAGAATATTGAAAAAAAAATCAAACACTCATTCGTATAAACTTGAAGTTAAAGCAAAATGAATTACCCCAAATTATTAAAGAGGAAACAAAATCGAAAGAAAATGAACCTTTGTATAGATGATTGTGAATTTTAAATTACAGCAACACAATGATCAGACAACTTTCAACGGGGCCTTCGAATCATGGAAACCTCGAACCATCAGCTAGAGTTCCAGCGAAGCCCACTCGTCGCGCTAAAATTCGAAACCCGCCCATTGGAACTCGATTGCTTTTCATCACCCTTCACTCTAGTGATAGTTCTGGTAGCATTTTAGTGGTAGTTTCATGAAGGAAGAAAGATGTTAAAGGCTGGATTTAAGGTACGTTTTCACGGCTAAAGGATGAAACTTAATTCATGAGTTTTTGGGTGATTTTTGGTTATAGATCTAAATGATATTTTGGGAGGTTCTCTGTGAGAAAATGACTAGCAGCTTTTTATGGTGTTTGTGTGATTTTGTATGGAAGAAAATGAGGGTGGAATTGAGAGGAAAAACGTGAAGAAGGTCCTCTCGTTCTTGCCTCTGTTTCATTTTCGATTTCCGTTTTTCAGCTCCTTTTTGTGTGTTTCTTTACAAATCAATAACGTCTCCAAATGAGAATGACGTTCTTTTGCTTTTTCTTTTGGTTCTTTCTTTCTTAGTGTTAGCTCTAGGTCAGCCTTTTTGTCTCTGTAATTTTTTGGCTTTTTTTCTTTGATGTTTTTAGAGAGAAGCGGCGGATCAGTGTCTAGGGTCTCTCCCAATTTAGGGATTAGGTACTATTATATAGGGGTAGAGATTAGGTTAGGGGTTTGGTCATAGTAATTATGAGCTTGGAAATTATGGGCTAGGTCCAAAATTAGGCTTAAAAAATGGGTTGCTCGAGCTCAAGTTTTATTCTTTTTCCGCGAACGTGGCTAAAATACGACCTCATTTATTAATTAATCCTACTTAAGTAAAATAACTATTAAAATAAGACTGACCGTTAAACAAAACTATTTTTGGTATTTTTCAAGATTAAAAATGACTACAAAATATTAATGAAACTATTTTTTGTAATTTTTGTTTTCGTGTAATAAAATAAAGTAAAAAAGTAAAAATGAGTTGAAATAGCTATATTATGCCTAAATTAAATATTTACGTGCTAAAATATGAAAAATCTTGGGGAGGGTCAAAAATCACATGTCTACAGCTGCTCCTTTTTGACTGGAAACGCGAAGAGTTTTCGGACAAAGAACGACTAGACAGGTTTTATGACCGACCCTTATTTAAGGAGACCAAAACTAAGGGAAAAGGGGAATGTGACCGAGTCCTGGTATCTGGGCTACCTACATATCCTTGGCTATAAAGGAATCAGACCACGTGTAGTTCAGAGGCGAGTGAGATGATGGAATATACCGAGGTGGAGAGCCGGTCGAGGTGCCATCGAGGTTCCGGTCCGCGATCTCGTTGTTACATCAAAAATAAAAAATGAACAAGACTAACTAAGCCTATCAACTACGAGTTACAAGATTCCTATCTATCAGTCTTCCGAAGCTTGATCTTGAGTCTTGGTTGGTTCTTCATACGGACTCTAATCTGAATCTTGATGCTTGTTAGCTGCAGGTGTTGGTTCAATCTTCTTCAGCTTTTTCAGATCAAGAAGGGACATGCAGAGCCTGTGACTTCAATTATGTCTTGAGTAGTCCACATCTTTTCTCTACTTCTGCACTTTGGATTTACTTTTTTTTTCTTTTATTCTTGATTGAGACTTCTTTTTTGTTATCTCGGACCCTTGTCGACCCGCATTCTTAAGGCGAGCTTCTGCTACTTCTAACATGAATCGGATTCTGAAATGTTTTTCCTTGTTCTCCAGGTGGGGGCCTGATTGCTAAACTTGACCTGTCGTCCTTCGAAACTTGAACCGTTTTCCCTTGTTCTCCAAGTGGGCGCCTGATTGCTATACTTGAACTGCTTTCCTTTGAGACTGCTTTTCCTTGAAACTTGAACTGCTTTCCTTTGTTCTCCAGGTGGGCGACTGATTGCTGAAACTTGAAATGCTTTCCTTTGAAACTGCTTTTCCTTGAAACTTGAACTGTCTTCCTTTATTTTCCATGTGGGCGCCTGCTACTACAACAAAACAGACAAAACAAAAGAAACTTTTCTACCCCAGTTTGGTACCGGGAACATCTGTGAGTGTTAATCGAATCCTGTTATTCAAAAGAGTTCTATGAGTTTAAAAGTTGAATCCCATTATCTAGGAGGGTTCTGAAAAACTTTAAAATTAAATCTCATCTTAAGAGTCAAAATTTTAAAGCTAAATTATATTTCCTCAAGTAAAACTTACACAAAATCCCATTATCTAAGAGGGTCCTGAAAAACTTTTAAAATTAAATCTCATTATCCAGGAGGGTTTTAATTTCAAGACAACTAAAGATTGATAACTTAAGAAAACTAAAATTGACCCCTTCTTTTTTTTTTCAAATCCATTCTTCCCTTTTTTTTTTTCAAATTATCCTAGGAGAACATTCATCAGACTAGGTTTTCTATCTTAGGAGAAAGATTCATCAGACTAAGATTTTGATCCTAGGAGAAAGTTCATCAGACTAGGTCCTTTTTTAATCCCTTTTTTGTTATCTTAAAAGAAAAATTCATCAGACTAAGATTTCTATCCTAGGAGAAAGTTCATTAGACTAGGTCTTCTATCTTAGGAGAAAAATTTATCAGACTAAGATTTCGATCCTAGGAGAAGCATCAGACTAGGTCTCTTTATCATAGGAGAAAGATTCATCAGACTAAGATTTTGATCCTAGGAGAAGGTTCATCAGATTTGTTATCTTAGGAGAAAGATTCATCAGACTAATATTTCTATTGGGAAGAAAATCCATCAGACTAGGACTTTTTTATCCTATGAGGAAAAATGTGAAGATCAACGACAAGATTTTATGCACAATAACAAGGCAAATAAAGGGAAAGATTTGAGAAACTTCCCTTTGTCGGCTCTGCTCTTCTTTTCTTTTTGTTTTTTTTTCTCTTTTTTTGAACCACTTTCCTTGCACTGCTTTGTTCCTATTTCATACAAAGAAAAATTTGTCAGTTTTGAAAATGGTGGTCGGTTTGTGGTCTTGGGTAGCTTGGTTTCTGCTCAATCAGCTTGAGTCGGCTCCAAGAGACTTTTGCTCTGCATCAACCCTAATTGTTTCACACCCAGTACCATTTGTATTTGTGGCTCAATCAACCTATCCCAACTGGAGATTTTTGCTTAGGTGACCTTTTCTGATATCTTGAATGACTTCCTGCTTTTGAGCAATTTGTCTGTGAGAGAGAATCAACAGTTATCTTTGCTTGTGCCAAGTAGACTGACAAGAGTCTTTTGGGGGAGCCTTTGCATGAATCCTAAAGGCACGTTGACAGTAACAACCGAGTGTGCTGGCCAAATTTACTTTGTGCAACTGAAAAGCTGGTAACAGATTTTGAAATCTTTTCTTGCTTGTTTTGACAAGGACTGACTCAGAGTGAAGGCCACAATGATGCAAAGAAACAGTATTAACAAGAAATGCCCCTGTCGGGAAGGATAGAAGGAAGGTTTTTTTTCAATAACTAGTCTTAATGATCATGACATGCATTTTGGACTTAACAACATGATCTATCAAATTGATCTAATCTTACCTTTTACCATTCTTATGACCTTTGAAGTCAGGCTTGTTTGTGCCAATTCTTTGCATCAACTTCATGACTCACTTTCGACTAGTGGTGCCCCGAGAGATTTTTACCTACAAGTCTCTCTCATTTATTTTCTCTACTTACCGTCGACTTACAGTGCCCGTGAGGGTTTTCACTAGTAAGACTCTCTCATTTTTCTTCTCTATTTTTCTTTTTCTTTTGCTTTCTTGCGCGAGCATCCTGACAGTGTTCTATGTCGCATGACAACCGTTGCTCATTGCATGCTTTTCTTGGCATTTCCTGAAGGTCTATCGGGACGTCTTTATTTGGAAGGATTTTGGATAGGGTTGGAAAGAAAGAAAGAAATCTCAAAATAGACTCAAAATAAAGCGGGTTGTAGACTTACAACTCTTGGAATCGACTCTTTCAAAAGTGAAATAAAATCTTTGACCCAGTTTCAGCTATTGGGGATTTTTTTTGAATTCTTATTTGGTTGGACCGAACCGTGAGGCTGCCTACGTATCCTTTTTTAAGGAATCAGATCTAACGTAGTTCAAACATTTGACCTAACTATCTTTCTTTCAACTTTCTTTCCTCTGTCTTTTTTCCTTCTTTTTTTCTATCTTTTTTTTCTTTTTGTTTTCCAAAACAAGTTGCCCCGACTTCTATTTTTTTGAGGGCATGTACCTTTGACAATTCTTTTCTTCTTTATTTTTTTTTCACTTGAACTTTCTAAGAATTGCCCAAGTTTGTACTCTTGGGACATGAACTTTTTATTTTTATTTTTTTTTATTTTTTTTATCATTTTTTGACTCTTGACTCTAAACTTGATTCCAAAAGAGGGTAGTCAAAGAAACTAACACATGCTCAAAAGGGGTAGTGAAGGATATAAAGTGTTTGGATAGCAGAAAGAGGGACTCTCGGCATCGAGAATGCTAATTATAGTATCCTTTCGCGATCACAACATTGATGGGCATGCCTGTCTTCTTGGGTCTTTTTCAGTGTAAAGTGTATGAGCAATACTTTCCTCGCTGTGAATGACCCTTATCAATTTGGGTGACTTTTATTGGATTTTGTCTTGATTTAGAAGATGCATTTGTCACTAACTGATCCATTTCAAGTTGTCTGGAATACACCTTATATTGAAAACACTTTCTATCTCTTAGTGCTAAACAGACTTCAAACCATCCGATTATCCTTAAGCCCGATCTTCTCAAATGATTCAAAAGGTAGAGATCCTTAACTTCAATGAGCATGACTGCTTTGGTTCCTTATAAACTTAGCTCATGCTTATTTTCAAATGTTTCACGTGTCTATTCTTATCCAAAAGTGTCTCTTTATCACTTATTCAATTCAAGACTAAGTCAGTTTTCTAAGATCTGGCCAAAAATACCGCATGCATGTCATGTCACTAAAACTAGCGTGAAAAGAACTATGCACAAAATGGACACAAAATGACTGACTGATTTTTATTTAATAAAGGATAACAAAGTCCGATAACACAAAAGAGGAAGAAAAGACAACAAAAATAAACTATCATGGCTGAAGGAGGAGTGATTTTCCAGTTACTAAGCGACATCTTAGCCACACATTCGCACATCAGCATTACTATGACATTTAACCATTTTGATTGCTTTGGATTCAACACTCAAATTTTGATAGTCATCCCGAGCAGTCCATGTCTTATTGCTCAAATTTGGTAAAGTCAACCCCATATTTGCCTCCATTTTTGATTTTTCACCACCAACTTGCCTGCTTGCCTTTTTGTGACCTTGGATCAACAAGAATAGTGCTTGTTCCATTGGTTGAGAAGATGCATTTATTTTCGAGAGATCTTGGATTGTTTTTGTTACATGCCATTGCAAACCAACAAACCGCCCACCCCTGACTACCTTTTATTCCAAAACAACAAGCATGTTAGAATAAATACCCTCTTTCTTTCTTTTTCCTTCTTTTCTCTGTTTTTTTACCCATTCGATCGAACCTGACGTGTGTTGCCTACGTATCATGTGGGAACATGAATCAGATCTTGCGTAGTTCGGAAGATCAGGAATAAAGTAAATAAACTAAGTTTTTTTTGGATTTTAAATTTTTCATTTTATTTTTTCGAAAGAAAGACTTATAAAGAAGAAAGAGAATATTTTTGGATTTTGATTTTTCTTCAAAATTTTTGCAAAGAAAGACTCCTAAAGAAAAAAGATATATTTTTTTTGAATATCGACCTTTTTGTTTTTTTTTGGAATTTCGAAGAAAAAACTTCTAAAGAAGAAAGAAAATATTTTTGGATTTTTGAAATTTTATTTTGAATTTATAATAGAAATGCTTCTAAAGAAAAAGAAAATATTTTTGAACCTTGAATTTTCTTTTCAATTTTTTGAAAGAAGAATGAAAAATATTTTTTGATTTTGAGAAGAAATTAAAAGAAAATATTTTTATATATTTTTTTTAAAAAATTGGGGTCTAAAGAAAGACTTTCTAAAGAAGAAAGTAATGAAAAATATTTTTGGATTTTTTTTAAAAAAAAGTTTGTGGGCCGAACCGATGAGGTTTGCCTACGTATCTCATATCCGGTGAGAATCAGACCCGCGTAGTTCGTCAGTTTTGACGGAACAAAAATTGACTTATTTTGAAATGACTTTTTTTTCTTCAAAATTTCGGCATAGTTTCAGGATATTTCAAATATCTACCTCTCACTTTCTTTTCTTTTTTCTTCTTTCTCTTTTTTTTTTTTTGATTTTCTTTTTTCTTTCCCTATTCTAGAAGCCAGTCAACATACAAGCCGAAACAGATAGATACGCAAGTAGCACGTAAGATGCATCAGGATGGTCTTTTAATTTGGGTACACCTATCCTAGATGGACCCAACCCCTGTGTTGAGTCCCCAAAGTCAAATGCACGTGATGGAAACAAGCGTTCCTACTAGAGATCCGGTATGAGGCTGAGTTATTCTAAGCTAAAAACCTAGGTATATTGTTCTAGACTTGTGTACTCGAGCGGACAATTCGAGCCTAAAGCATACTAGAGAGCAAGTAAGAAAAGCAAAATAAAAATAAATAAATAAATAAATAAAAACTCATTTCATGCTTCATTTCTTTTAATTTCTCGTTTCATGTATTTGGACCGAGCCCAACATAATCTCCTACGTATATCTTTTACTACCCGCCAATATTCAAAACTAAATTAAAATTCATGGCCTGAATATAATAGGTACGTACATAACAGATTAGCCACTAAGATAGATGACTAAATTGAAACCAAGGAATTCATTGAAGAAGTCTCTTGTAACTCTAATTTTACCTTATCAAGCTAAGCTAGCTACTTAAAAGAAATAATTCAAATAGACAAGAAAACACAACTATCAAAGAGATTAACCACAAGATATACTAATAAGAAGGGCAAAAAAAATTGAACCTGGCATGAGCAGCGTAATAAACCAAACATAGAATATTGAAAAAAAAAAATCAAACACTCATTCGTATAAACTTGAAGTTAAAGAAAAATGAATTACCCCAAATTATTAAAGAGGAAACAAAATCGAAAGAAAATGAACCTTTGTATAGATGATTGTGAATTTTTAATTACAGCAATACAATGATCAGACAACTTTCAACAGGGCCTTCGAATCGCGGAAACCTCGAACCATCAGCTAGAGTTCCAGCGAAGCCCACTCGTCGCGCTAAAATTCGAAACCCGCCCGCTGGAACTCGATTGCTTTTCGTCACCCTTCACTCTAGTGATAGTTCTGGCAGCATTTTAGTGGTAGTTTCATGAAAGAAGAAAGATGTTAAAGGCTGGATTTAAGGAACGTTTTCACGGCTAAAGGATGAAACTTAATTCATGAGTTTTTGGATGATTTTTGGTTATAGATCTAAATGATATTTTGGGAGGTTCTCTGTGAGAAAATGACTAGAAGCTTTTTATGGTGTTTGTGTGATTTTGTATTGAAGAAAATGAGGGTGGAATTGAGAGGAAAAAACGTGAAGAAGGTCCTCTTGTTCTTGCCTCTGTTTCATTTCCGATTTCCATTTTTCAGCTCCTTTTTATGTGTTTCTTTACAAATCAATAACGTCTCTAAATGAGAATGATGTTCTTTTGCTTTTTTTTTTTGGTTCGTTCTTTCTTAGTGTTAGCTCTAGGTCAGTCTTTTTGTCTCTGTAATTTTTTGGCTTTTTTTCTTTGATGTTTTTAGAGAGAAGCGGCAGATCAGTGTCTAGGGTCTCTCCCAATTTAGGGATTAGGTACTATTATATAGGGGTAGGGATTAGGTTAGGGGTTTGGGCCTAGGAATTATGGGCTTGGAAATTATGGGCTAGGTCCAAAATTAGGCTTAAAAAATGGGTTGCTCGAGCTCAAGTTTTATTTTTTTTCCGCGAACGTGGCTAAAATACGACCTCATTTATTAATTAATCATACTTAAGTAAAATAACTATTAAAATAAGACTGTCCGTTAAACAAAACTATTTTTGGTATTTTTCAAGATTAAAAATGACTACAAAATAATAATGAAACTATTTTTTGTAATTTTTGTTTTCGTGTAATAAAATAAAGTAAAAAAGTAAAAATGAGTTGAAATAGCTATATTATGCCTAAATTAAATATTTACGTGCTAAACTATGAAAAATCTTGGGGAAGGTAAAAAATAACATGTCTACACAATGTACTTAATAAGTAACAAACCTAACCTTAGGCTGAAAGTATTGACGAGCTAGAACAAAGGTCGGGTCCGACACCAATAGCCAACAACATTTCATAATAACATTATGCAAGTAATAAAAGAAGTATCTCAGAAATAGAATGCCCAGCTCGTTCACAGTTCCAGAAAATAGATATGATTTTCAAGTATCTCAGTGAAACCCAAATCTTTTATCGAAAATTTGCTAAAATATGAGTAAGCTTGAAAATTGTGTTTTCCCCAAAAATTCTTTCAACAATAATTAAGATGTTTCATTTTTCAGATAGCGTGAGTACATCTCTATGCCTACATGTCAAGATACAAGTAAAATCATGAATGTCACCAAAGCCGGGTAGCATAAGGAAATGCATCTCTACGCATGTATCTCAAGCACGCATGTCAAATGCAATGCCTCTCAGTGATGAACTCATGTACTCACACTCTCAGAGTACTTAATCTCACTGTCTCGCATTCTCTCTCACCATGCTCAATACTCAACATATTCAATCACTCAGCACTATACAATACTCGTTACGGCATGCAACCCGATCCACATAAAGTTATAAGGCTCATTACCGCGTGCAACTCAATCCACATAAATATAGCCATAAGGCTCGTTGCGGCAAGCTACCCAATCCACATATATGTAGTCATAAGGCTCGTTGCGGCGTGCAACCCGATCCACATATATATAATCAACTGCACTCACTAGGGGGTCTGTGCAGACTTCGGAGGGGCTCCTTCATCCCAGGCGCTATCATAAATTAGTAAAACCCATTGCGGTGTGCAGCCCCAATCCTATAAATGTCACTCATAATCAGACCCTTAGCCTCACTCAGTTATCAATCTCTCAAGTCTCTCTCTCATGGGCTCTTAATGTCATGAAACTAGCCCAAAAATAATGATATGATTTATCAATAAATAACAACAGAGAATAAGATATGATATATAATGAATGAATATGATTGAGTACAAAATTTCAATGAAATCAATAAGTCAACAGTAAGAAATGACCACTATGGGTTCTAACAGTACCAACATATAGCCTAAACATAATCTCTAGCATGATTGGCAGCTTAATTACTTTAGTACATAGAGATTTTATGGTTACATATATGATTACGTAACTACACAGTACCACAGAAATAATGGAGTCACAATTTACATGGTGCACGCCCACACCCCCGTCACCTAGCATGTGCGTCACCGCAACACCAAATACATAACACGTAAATTTAGGGTTTCATACCCTCAACACCAAGTTTAGAAGTATTACTTACTCGAACAAGCCAATTCCAATACCGAGCTGGTCAAACGATGCTCCAAAGTTTCCATGCCGTGTGTACCGACCTCCGAACGACTCAAAACCTAATCTTTGTGATGAAAATTTCTCCAAAGATTGCCTCAATCCGAGTCCCACATCTCAAAATATGATAAAAGAACCAAAACCTCAATTTTATAGCTTCTGCCCTGCAGTTTTCACATTTGCGAACAAATCGTTGCAACTGCGACCACCGCTTCTACGGTAAATGTTTCGCTTTTGCGAAGAGCCCCTGACCAGCAACCATCGCTTTTGTAATCTTTAACCCATTTCTCCGATCGTGCTTCTGTGCACTTGAACCACATCTGCGGTTGCGTAGGTGCGCCCAAGCACCCACACTGTGATCCTTACACCCAGCTCCCCTTCATGCTTTTGCAATGACACTGTCGCTTTTGCGGCTCCACACCTGCACCCAATACTCCACAGGTGCGGTCACACCAGAACCAGTAGTCTCAGCAATTCAACATGAAATGAAAAATGATCTGAACCTCGTCTGAAACACACCCGAGCTACTTGGACCCTGTCCAAATATACCAACAAGTCCTATAACATAACACAGACCTACTCGAGACCTTAAATCATGCATAGCAATATCGAAACGACGATTCGTACCTCAAATCAAACTTAAATGAACCTTGAGTTATCAACTTCCATAACTTGTGTAGAAACATAGAAAATCAACACGGAATGAATCCAAATTTTGCTCGAAAGTCCCGATTAACATAACAAAATATTCCAATTCTCGAAACCACAATCTGAATCTGATATCAAAAAGTCCACTCCCAGTCAAGCTTTCTAAAAGTTTAACTTTTTGCCATTTCGAGCCAAATTCAACTACAAACCTCCAAATCAAAATCTGAACACGCTTCTAAGTCCAAAATCACCCAATGGTGCTAAAGAAACCATCAAAACTCCAATACGAGGTTAAATACTAAAAAGTTAAACTTGGTCAACTCTTCCAATTTAAAGCTTCCTAGTTGAGAATCATTCTTCCAAATCAATTTCGAATAACCTAAAAACCAAAACCGATGATTCACGCATCATACGGAGCTACTCATGCCCATAAACTACCGAACAAAGTGAAAATATTCAAAATGACTGATCGGGTCGTTACAGAATGTATGTTAAAGGGCCTGTAATGGGATTGCTTTATATGATGACTCATTGTTGTTGGTGGGATTTGAAAGTAAAGGAATGGAAGAGTAGGAAGTGGAGTACTAAGGATTTATATAGATTTTATGGAGTTGCAAGACAGTAATGGTCTAGAAAAAAGGACGAGAAAATAACAAAGATATCCCACAACTTTTAGAAGCAGGCAAGATGGATAGAGATGTAAAGGCATGCATGATGTCGCCCAAACTCACACTACTAATTGAGATTGTGAGGCAGTTGATGCAATTATAAATACCCAACGCGAGTCGGAGTCGATTCCACAGAGAGCTTTATGTGGGATTAGGTATATACCTAGTCTAGTGTATGACGTGCCCAAGATTGCACTTCCACATATTCAGTTGTTTCTTTTCTACTTCTAGTTTGTATGCTAATGCTTGTAATTGAAAAGCTAAGAGACAATATTTTTGGTATTGTTGTTTTTCAGGTTATAAAAGATCTATAGTTGTAACTTCCGCCTAGATGGTTACCTAATGGATTGAGAGCTTTAGGGCATGTTTGGTTGATCAGGATACAATATAGCTATCCCACGTGATTACTCACTCTATACCTCTCGGTAGTTTGAGTGATTTTACCTAATTTCGCTTTCTCAAGTCCAAATGGGTATTTCACGAAACAAGTGTATAGATGCTCAAGTCGGGTCTTACTATCTCTAGATTCAACCCTTTAATTGGGATTATCAATTTCTTGAGTTCACACCAGTTTCACTTTAGCCAAGTTTTTCTAGACTTAGTGTCTCTTTCTCAAGTAGAGACTAAGTCTATTAGGCATTAATCAATGTTTGCAACCATTAATTTTCAAATTCAAGCAAGAACTAGGCTAAATATCATATACCCAATCATAAATAAGCCCTAAATCAATCACCCATTAAGTACCCATACTAGGGTTGGGCCACAACCCTAGCTAAGGATTTAGCTTGTAATGACCTGACTGGTCGTATTGAGCTCTAGCACATCGTTCGGCAGTTTGAGGCTATGAGCAACTTCAGTTCAGGTATTATGACTGGTATGCATGGTCGGAATTTAATTTCGGGAAGTTTGGAATTTATTTGGAAAGAAAATACTTATTTCAGAAGCTTTAAGTTGAAATAATTGGCTAAGATCGGATTTTTGAGTAAACGACCTCGGAATCGGGATTTGAAGGTTCCAGCAGGTTCGTATGATGATTTCAGACTTGGGCGTATACCCGGATCGGGTTTTGGGGTGACCCGGGAGCGTTTTGGCACCTATTATCGAAGTTAGCCTTTTTGGAAGAATTCCATAAATTTGGGTTGAAGTGCATTTCAATGCTATCGATGTCTGTTTGGGATTCCGAGTTCGGGAATAACTCCGTATGGTGATTCTAGTATTGGGAGCTCGATCAGAAGTGAATTTGGAGGTCTGTAGGTCATTTTGGAGTCATTTGGCTGAAGATAGAAATTTGGAGGTTTTGAGACGTTTGATCGGAAGTGGAATTTTTGATATCGGGGTCGGATTCCAATTCCAGAAGTTGAAGTAGGCCCGTAATGTCAAATATGACTTGTGTGCAAAATTTAAAGTCAATCGAACGTGATTTGATCGGTTTAGACATCGAAAGTAGAAGTTTGAAATTCTAAATTTCATTAAGCTTGAATTGGAGTGCGATTCGTGATTTCGATGTTGTTTGATATAATTTGAGGCCCCGAGTAGGTCCGCATTATGTTTTGGGACTGGTTGGTATAATTGGTTGGGGTCCCAGAGGCCTAGGGTGGATTCCATATGGTTAACAGATCAAATTTGGAGTTTGAAGAAGAATTGAAGTAGCTGGTATCTGATTAACCGCACCTGCGAGGTTTTGGCCGCAGGTGCGGAGTCGCAGACGCAACCTTGGTGTGGCAGAAGTGAAAATGGCTGGGCTTGGCTGGGGGCGCAGGTGCGATGCAGCTTCCGCAGAAGCGAGACCGCAGAAGTGGTCCTGGATCTGCAGAAACGGTCGCAGGTGAGTTAGCTGAGACCGCTCATGCGATGGAAATTTCCGCAGGTGTGGAGCCGCAGAAGCGGCAGGTGAACCGCAGGTGCGAGAAGCGGGCTGGCAGTGTGTTCTTTTAAAAGCGAGGGTTTGGCTTATTTTCACCATTTTTCCTCCATGGGAGCCAATTTGGAGCAACTTAGGAGTGCCATTTTCATCACCAAGCTTTAGGTAAATGGTTTATGCAAGTTTTGAGTTAAATACATTGATTATGTATAGATTTTAGCATTAAAATTGGTAGAACTTGGGGTTTGAGGGAAAACCTAGAAAATTGGGATTTTCGGATCTTGACAACGATTTTGGGCATGAAATGAAGAGTAAATTATATATTTTAGTTCGTGAGGTTATGGGCAAACTTTATCTTCAATTTTTTTTGAAATCCGGGCACGTGGGCCCGAGAGCATTTTTGTCAACTTTTCGATCGGGGTTAGAAATTGTTATATATTGGATTATTATGAGTAATCGAACATGTATTAATGGGTTTACATAATCATTTGCTAGTTTTGGGACGTTATGCATCAATTGAGTCTTCGGAAGAGCGTGGAATGCCGGTTATGGAACTTCGGGGCGAGGTGAGTCTCCTTTCTAACCTTGTAAGAGGGAATTGTCCCCATATATGAGTTAATTGGTTATTTGCTCCTATTTGTGAGGGTTACGTACGCACGAGGTAATGAGAGTCTATGCGTAACTACTATTATGCTTAAGTCCGGGTAGTCTAGGGCACAAAAGCATGCTTTACTTGTAATATTTGCTACCTTGTTGTCAATTTAAGAATGCTTAAACACATATCAAATGTATAAATAAATTTCTAAAAGGCTAGACATTATTTCTTGACTTTTAAAAGAGAAACTTGCCTTTTCCTGAGTAGTTGCTCCCTGATAAATTCTTGATTGACTGCTTGAATGTGTTTATTTATTTTGGGACGGGCCGAACGCCTCGGTAGATTAAATAGATGCATCTATGGTTCGCGCCATTCGACCTTCTGGCAGTGCACAATTAAATATTGTTGGATCGGGCCGTACGTCCTCGACATGATTTGCACATGCTTGTAATGTTTGCCTTAGAAATTATAAATGTTGATATTTGTTCTCCCTGGCCCGAGATAAACGTAAAAAAAATAAAAAGGAAATTTGGTAATTTTCTATAAAATAAAGAATTGTTTAATTGCTTCATTCTATTGAGTTACAATCATGTTTATAAAAATCTTTGATTTATTATATTATTGGACCACTAGTAAGTGTCAAAGTCGACATCTCATCTCTACTTCTTCGAGATTAGGCGAGATACTTACTAAGTACACGTTGTATTCGTACTCACGCTACACTACCTGTGCATTTTTGTTGCACAAGCACATGTACGTGTTATTGTACTATATTGTTTCCTAGAAATTGCTCATGCACTTATGACACCGGGTTGTGGGATGTTAATGGGATTATTCAGTATTTTAAAATTTTTAATGTAACGACCCGACTGGTCATTTTGAGCATTTGTACTTTGCTAGGTATTTTACGGGCGTAAAAAGCTCTGTATGATGTATTAGGACTTATGTGAATCATCGGTTTTGGTTTCCAGGTTATTCGGGACTCACTTGGAAGAATGATTCTCAACTAGGGAGCTTTAAATTTGAAAGAGTTGTCCGAGTTTGGAATTTTTGATATCAGGGCCGGATTTCTGTTTCGGAAGTTGAAGCAGGCCCGTAATGTCAAATGTGACTTGTGTGCAAAATTTGAGGGCAATCGGACGTGATTTGATAGGTTTCGGCATCGGTTGTGGAAGTTTGAAGTTTTAAGTTCATTGATTTTTGGATTGAGGTGTGATTCGTCGTTTCAATGTTGTTATGTGTGTTTTGAGGCCTCGAGTAAGTTCGTGTTATGTTATGGGACTTGTTGATATGTTTGGACGTGGTCTCGAGGGGCTTGAGCGAGTTTCGGATATGTTTGGGTTGTGTTGCGCTCGTTTTTTTTATGTTTCAATGTTGTTTTTCAAGCTAAAATGGTACTACATTAAGCAAATGAACTTCAATTTCTGTTTTTATTGAAGCATTAGATCCATATCGTAATTACGGAGTCATAGCAAAAAGAATCGTCAAATTTAAATCTCGTATGAGGAGTTTATGGTAATTTTACTAAGAATTGGGTTGCCAAATTTTTCAGATTAATTACGAAATTGCCACTGACTTTGTATTCAAAAATCTGCTCTATTTTCAAATATTGAAACCAACATATCTCCTTCAATATAAGGTCAAATGGAGTGATTCAAGAACCTAACTTGACTAGAATTTCACAAAAAATCCATTGAAAGTATCAAAAGCTAGTTTTGAAGTCATTTGACACAAGAAACGAGGCAGAACATTGTTAAAATGAGAGTTTTGTTCATTTGACATATTTTGAGTTGAGGAGCTCGGAATTGGGCAATTTTTTAGGCGATTTTCATCATATGAAATGAGGTAAGTATTATCTACTCAGTTTTAGTTATACTCTATGAATCTATCTTCAATTTTAGCTTTTGGTTGATGAATTTTAAAGAGAAAATTGGGGTTTTGACATGAAGTTTCATAATATGAATTTTTGAGTTTTGAACATCGATTTGGAGTCGAAATTGAGTGAAAATAGTATGGATGTACTCGTAATTGAATGGGTTGTCGGATTTTATAAGTTTTGTCGGGTTTCGAGGCGTGGGCCCCATTGTGATTTTTTACCGGATTTGGGATTTGATTTAAGATTCGATCTTTATCATTTGGAATTGTTTCCTTGGGCTTTATTTTATGTGTTTGAGTTGCTTTTGGCTAGTTTTGAGCCGTTCGGAGGTCACTACATGCGTGATGTCATTTTTTGAGCATCGCTTGGCTTGCTCGGTATTGTAATTGGCTTGTTCGAGGTAAGTGTCTTGCCTAACTTTGTTGAGGGAATTTTTCCTCCTATTTGACATTGTTTGCTACTTGCGGGGGTGATACATATATGAGGTGAAAAGCGTATATGTATGTGCCGAGGTTAATCATGCTCGGGGGTAGATTATGTTACATTAGTATTTGTAGAACTTCGTGACCTTCCTGCTTCATGTCTTACTTGACTCGTAAATGCTAAGAACATAATATTAGATGATATAAATCAAGACTTAGCTTATTATGACTTGGTCAAACTTGATGGAAATTCTGAGAATATATTGATGTGTCTAATTCGGTCATCTCTATGCGAAATCACTACTATATTACTACGGCCGAAGTTCTTGAAATACTGGACTCTATACTTGTGTAACGGATCATTTGTGAGATTTGTAGAAGTATTTGAATGATACGATTCATAAAGGTTGTTGACTTGGAAAGTTGTAATTTGGAATTTGTTTGGAATATCCGTTAAAACACTCTCCTCGATGTTATTTATACTTTCTGCCTTGTCATTTTATTGATATTCATATGCTTGGTAAGGAAAAGTGTAAAGCACAAAGGGTGATGCCGTCCCATTATATATATATATATATATATATATATATATATATATTATCATGTGGGGAAGAGTGTAAAGCACGAAGGGTGATGCCTTGCCATTTTATATACATTATCATGTGAGGAAGAGTGTAAAGCACGATGGGTGATGCCGTGCCATATTATTTGAGAGTAAAAGTACGAAGGATGATGCCATGCCATATCATTTGAGAATAAAAACACGAAGGGTGTGCCGTGCCATTTCATTTATATTGTTATGCTTGTATGTTATCGTGAGGTCATGGCACGATGGGTGTTTCAGGCAAGGATGAGGGACATGCATTATGTTTGATATTAGTCTTCCGTGTATACATTCATGTCTTTACCTTGAACTGTCATTGTTATAATTATAGATCTGATATGACATTTTGCTATTGTCCTGTCATTGATCTCTATCTCAATTGTTGTTGTGTTGCTCATACCTTTTATCGCTTAACTTGTAAATACCATGTCTATTTCCTGCTTTTATAATTATGCTCATATCGTATCTATTCTGCTGCACTTTAGTATAAGCCTTCCACCATGCTAGCCATTTATGCTCTTATTTGTCAACTTGTAAAGATTATGTGTTTTCTTTTTATTTGTTGTATTTGTACTTAGGCCTCCAATATGCTAGTTAATTGAAGTTGATATTTCTTGTTTTCCAATTGTTGTTATTATTCACGTGCTTTTCGCTTAGTCTTTTACTCTACCCACATGTGTATCCTTGTCCGTTGTTGTTACTTGCGTATTTCCTACTTTGTAATTCCTGTTATCGATATTTCTTTCATCTGGTTGGTTCTGTTACTCGTACATTTGGGAGGATGAGTAGAACGCACGAATGGTGTTGCCGTGCTAATTGATTTGTCACAAAAATTATTTTATATATGGTGAGGTAGAGATAGAAGCACGAATGGTGTTACCGTGCCGTTTGACTTGATATCTTGGATATACTTCTCATACTAGGAAAGACTGTAAATCTTCTATTCTGATTCCTTTTAGTAATTGTTGACTGTCTCGCAGAGTTATATATGGTACTTTTATCTTTTATGCTTTGAACTGCTTTTACTATTAATCTAATGTACATGTTACAACAATAAGCATCTTTTAACTAAAAGCCTCGTCACTACTTCGACGAGGTTAGATAAAATACTTACCAGTATACGGGGTCAGTTGTACTGATACTACACTTCTATACGATATGTACATATTTCTAGAGCAGAGCTGCTGGTGATGTCGGGTGCTGATTCGAAAGATGTTCGCGCATTCCGGGTATAGCTGCCTGTTATCCTTGGTAGTTTAGATTTTACTATTCTATTTATGTATCATTCAAACAAAACGTATATTTATTCGTACCAGCTTTGTAAATTCTAAGTCTTAGAAGCTCATGAGTCGTACTACTAGGTCTTGGGTAAATTGTAATTGTTCAATTATCTATTCTTTAATTTTTTATTATCTCTATTGAGTTATATTATCTGTTAGTTGGCTTACCTAACGGGTTAAGTTAGGTGCCATCACGACTAGGGATCTTTGGGTCGTGACAAGGTTGTATCAGAGCACTAGGTTCGTAGGTTCTATGAGTCATGAGCAAGTGTCTGGTAGAGTCCTGCGGATCGGTATGATGACATCCATACCTATCTTCGGAAGGCTGCATGGCATTTAGGAAAAAATTCCCTTTATTCTCTCCTTATCATTCGGCCTTGTTTCAGCTTGAAATCTACGACGTTGACTCCTCCCAATTGCTCATATGTGGTGTTGTGCACTTTGTATTTGTTATGTGCCGACGATCAGTGATGCTGCAGATAGATTACGATTTGTTGTCTAGCCTCAGAAGCAGGTGCAATGTTAAATCTTCTAGTCGTTCATTTGTGGTATGAGGCGGGTTCATATGTCTGGTTGGTACGCACATATTTGGGAAGATTGGATGGTGGACTGGCTATTGTGACTAAGGTGGGTTCATGGCAAGGTATCGATTTGAGTATAACCAGTGAGCCATCTCCTGCATGATGAGTTTGGATCGTGTGTCTCGTATGAGGTTTCCATTCCATGAAGTGTATATGTGATCATTTCAAAGCATTTGAGGAAGTTGTTTGACTATTGCAATGATGGGTAAGCACTTGGCAGTATCTTCGGGGTGTTCTATGACCAGTATTGCATGAGTTTTTAAAGTATTCAGCTAAATAGTCATGCGGGATCGGGGCATGCTATGAAGATATGATACTTTGGGGTGCCGATGAGGTGATCTATGGCTTCAAGCTAAGTGGTGGAGTCTACTAATGATGACCGGATTATAGGATCATGAGGTGTATCAATTTTCGGACCAAGGGATTGTTTGGTTAATTCTTTGTATAATCATATGTTGGTGAAGCACGGGTTGCTCGACGCGTATTAGATATGTATTTGAAGATCAGAGTAAGATGAGTGGTTATCGAGAAGGTTCTGGCGAGTTCCAGGTTTTATGTAGCCTTTAAGGACTTTTGAATATGGGTGGGCTTGAAAACGGTAGCGAATGGTAATCGGATCTGTCGTATTTCCTTGTCAAGGAATGTCTACATGTCAATATTCGAGTGATACAAGAAATGGCTTCGGGTTCCTAGGAAGTTCCCTCAGGGCGGTCATATCGGATTCAGTTACTTTCGGGTTGGCAGTCTGCGTGACTCGATTAAGTTAGAGGCGATTGGTTCTGATTACTCAATTATGTGTTACTAAGTTTTAGAGAATTTATCATGGTTATGAACATGGTCGGAGTTGATGTTTTCTACAGGTATAGAAGCTATATTACTTGTGGTGGTGTTCTCCTAGATTGAGTTAAATGAAAGATTCTCGGGTGATGAGGTGTTCAATTTGCTTATGGTTCAGAGTTGACTATGAGACTTTCATAGTGTTGCGAGTTAGCATGTTAGAGGCGAGGCACTGTGTGGGGTTGAAAGGTTGCATGTACAAGGATGTAGATAGTTTTGGAGGGAAGGATATAAGTTGTTGATGACATGATCGATTTAGGGTGTTTAAGGTCTTGCTGGCACTATATGTTCCCACCGGAGGAGAGTTCGCCTGTTGGCAGGTACATTGTGTTTTGACTTATGAGTATTTTTTTTCCGCAAGGTAAGGGGGTATGAGTTACGTGTCACCAATTTTGAGTGGCGGTGTTGAGATTAGATATGAAGATTATGGTATTCGTGAGTCTCAGAGATGGTTGTTCTCGTTGGCAAACTATTCCTTGATTGCGAGTTGTGAAGAAATATCGAGGATTGGATGATGGATAGTAGGTGTTATGGAAAGGCTGCTATGGGCTTTTGGAAGGTTAATTGCATGTTTGGGGGATGATTGGAAATTGGTTTGGGGGTTGCTTTTGAGCCTAATAAGAATGTGTATTCTATATTGGAACGGACCTGTTTATTCTTGCATAGTTGTAACCATATATATATATCATCGGGCGTAATGGATGTTATTCGCGCCTTGGTTTATGTTATATGTTTCTCTCTTATGCTATGGCGGAATGTGAGGGTTACATGATTCTTCGCACATATATTGTGATTCAGTTTAGGACTCATGACATTATAGGCAAGGTGACCTTCATGATGTTGATTTGCTTATTGCACCATGGTTGTGCTTGTCCTTCTCAGTATTGTTTGTTCCTAATAATTTTTCCCAGTGTTATATTTTTGTGCACTCGGTTGTGCTTGATATTGACGCACATGTGATCAGTGAGACCGAGTATTATGGCTCGATGGGTACCCTTTGTGGATTGATGTAATGGGATAAGGTTGCATGCCGCAACGGTACAGTGATGAAATGTGACTTTTTATTCCTATTTCGTGTATTTTGCTTTCACCTTGTTGAAAATAGTTCATAGTAAAATGCTAAAATTTCCCTGGCTGCTTACCTTGCTTAGTAGTCTTCTTATTTAGTTTTCTTATTGTTATCTGTCATGTTTGAATTATTAATTGTTGGGGCACAGAATCGGGTTGTGTGGGGCTCCACATGATTATTGTTGGTACTTGTCGGTGGGGCTGCTTGTATTTGCTGAGATGAGGTTTCTAGACCTGAGATTTGCGCTATTATATTGGGATAAGGAAGGTTTGGAAGAATAACACTATATGTTGTTAAGGATTTGGATAATGGCCCTGGTCGGGCGAGTGAGTTTCTTGGCTTATTGATCAGATGAATGGTTAAGCGGTTATGCGTGTTTCTTTCATCATCGATAGGGCATGAAGGTTTTGAACGAGGTTCTAACCGATAGGAGGTTTGCTACCGGCACCATATTTGTTTTTGGTCATTAATGGTGGTCAGCAATTCCCACTGTGAGTGCCGAAGTGATGTGGTATATCATGTGATTACATCTTGGGTTATGGTTATGGCATGATACAGCTTGTTCAGGCTTATATGATGTGCAGATGAGGGATTCAAGTCTCGTAATGAATTCTATATGATAGAGATTGGGTTCTAAGGTTTAAGGAGCAAGGTTGAAGTAATGATCTCTAGTTTTGTTGTGTTGGAGGGCTTATATGGAGCAGGGTGACGTGGAATCACCCTGGGTTTATGCTTAGTAGGTTACATCGTGATTTGATAGCTTTGGAACGACTCCTGGCACGTTTGAGGACGAACGTATATTTAAGTGGTGGAGGATGTAATGACCTAATTGGTCATTTTGAGCATTTGCCTTTCACTCGGTAGTTTACGGGCGTGACTAGCTCCGTATGATGTATTTTGACTTATGTGAATCGTCGGTTTTGGTTTTCAGCTTATTCGGGACTCACTTGGAAGAATGATTCTCAACTAGGGAGCTTTAAATTTGAAAGAGTTGACAAAGTTTGGACTTTTTGATATCAGGGTCAGATTTCAGTTCCAAAAGTTGAAATAGGCCCGTAATGTCAAATGTGACTTGTGTGCAAAATTTGAGGGCAATCGGACGTGATTTGATAGGTTTCGGCATCGGTTGTGGAAGTTTGAAGTTTCAAGTTCATTGATTTTTGGATTGAGGTGTGATTCGTCATTTTCAATGTTGTTATGTGTGTTTTGAGGCCTCGAGTAAGTTCGTGTTATGTTATGGGACTTGTTGATATGTTTGGACGTGGTCCCGAGGGGCTCGGGTGAGTTTCGGATATGTTTGGATTGTGTTGCGCTCGTTTTTTTTTATGATTCGACGTTATTTTTTCAAGCTAAAATGGTACTGCATTAAGCAAATGAGTTCCAATTTCTGTTTTATTGAAGCATTAGATCTGTATCGTAATTACGGAGCCATAGCAAAAAGAATCATTGAATTTGGATCTCGTATGAGTAGTTTATGGTCATTTTACTACGAATTGGGTTGCGAGATTGTTCAGATTAATTACGAAATTGCCAGTGACTTCGTATTTAAAAATCAGCTCTATTTCCAAATATTAAAACCAACATATCTCTTTAAATATAAGATCAAATGGAGTGATTCAAGATCCTAACTTGACTAGAATTTCACAAGGAATCCATTGGCTGTATTAAAAGTGAGTTTTGAGATTATTTGGCACAAGAAACGAGGCAGAACATTGTTAAAATGAGGGTTTTGTTCATTTAACATATTTTGAGTTGGGGAGTTTGGAATTGGGAAATTTTTGAGGCGATTTTCACCATATGAATTGGAGTAAGTGTTCTCTACTCGGTTTTAGTTATACTCAATGAATCTATCTTCGATTTTAGCTTTTGGTTAATAAATTTTAAAGAGAAAATTGGGGGTTTGGCCTAAAGTTTTATAATATGAATTTTTGAATTTTGAACATTTATTTGGAGTCGGAATTCAGTGAAACTAGTTTGGTTGGACTAGTAATTGAATGGATTATCGAATTTTATGAGTTTTGTCGAGTTCCGAGGCGTGGGCCTGGGTGCGATTTTTGACCGAATTTGGGATTTGATTTAAGATTCGATCTTTATCATTTGGAATTGTTTCCTCGGGCTTTATTTGATGTGTTTGAGTTGCTTTTGGCTAGTTTTGAGCCGTTCAGAGGTCACTACGCATGTGATGGCATTTTTGGAGCATCGCTTGGCTTGCTCGGTATTGTAATTGGCTTGTTCGAGTTAATTGTCTTGCCTAACTTTATTAAGGGAATTTTTCCTCCTATTTGACATTGTTTGCTACACGTGGAGGTGATACATATATGATGTGACAAGCGTATATGTATGTGCCGGGCTTAATCCTGCTCGAGGGTAGATTTTGTTACATTTGTATTTGTAGAACTTCGTGACCTTCCTGCTTCATGCCTTACTTGACTCTTAAATGCTAAGAACATGATATTAGATGATAGAATTCAAGACTTAGCTTATTATGACTTGATCAAACTTAACGGAAATTTTGAGAATATATTAATATGTCTAATTCGGTCATCTCTATGCGAAATCACTACTACATTACTACGGCCGAAGTTCTTGAAATACTGGACTCTATAATTGTGTAATGGATGTGAGATTTGTGGAAGTATTGTAATAATACGATTCTTAAAGGTTGTTGAATCATTTTTGACTTGGAAAGTTGTGATTTGGAATTTGTTTGGAATATCGTTAAAACACTCTCCTCGATGTTTTTTATACTTCCTGCCTTGTCATTTTATTGATATTCATATGCTTGGTAAAGAAGAGTGTAAAGCACAAAGGGTGATGCCGTTCCATTTTTTTTATATATATATATTATCATGTGAGGAAGAGTGTAAAGCACGAAGGGTGATGCTGTGCCATTTTATATACATTATCATGTGAGGAAGAGTGTAAAGCACGAAGGGTGATCATGTGCCACATTATTGAGAGTAAAAGCACGAAGGGTGATGCCGTGCCATATCATTTGAGAGTAAAAGCACGAAGGATGATGCCGTGCCATATCATTTGAGAGTAAAAGCACGAAGGATGGTGCCGTGCCATTTCATTTATATTGTTATGCTTGTATGTTATCGTGAGGTAATGGCACGATGGGTATTTCCGTGCAGGTGAGGATGAGTTGAGCTCGCCACTACTTTCAGCCCAAAGTTAGTCTTGTTGCTTATTGAGTACATTGGGTCGGTTGTACTCATACTACACTCTGCACTTCGTGTGCAGATCCAGGTACTTTTGAGCACGACGGTTGCTAGCTTTGGAGCTTTATCTATCAGAGACTTTTAAGGTAGCTGCCTTGGCATCCACAGACCTTGACTCTCCTTCTTTTTAGTTATTTGTATCGTTCTATCCTTCTAGACAATGTTTAGCAGTCAGACTATGTTGTCAGTTAAATGCTCATGTACTCAGTGACATCCGGATTTTGGGGGATATTGTATTGAGTCGCGGTATTTACTTATCAGTATTTATGAAATTTTACTCTTGAGCTTATTTTACTATGTTTCCAAATTTAAAGATGCATGGTATATTCTGATTGTCAGCTTGCCTAGTATTGCGATAGGCGCCATCACGACATGTGAGATTTGGATTGTGACAATTTGGAATCAGAGCCTAGGTTACATAGGTCTCACGACTCATGAGCAGGTTTAGTAGAGGCTTGCGGATCAGTACGAAGATGTCTGTACTTATCTTTGAGTGGTTGTCGAACCGTCAGGAAAACTTCACTTTCTTTTATTATTGTCGTGCGAATTTGTTGATTCCGGAAACTACACTTCTGTTATTCTATTCTCTCATACATGATGAGGACACATGCTACTGGATCGGGCGGACGACCACCAATACCACAAGCTAGGGCCACGAGAGGCCAAGGCTGCGGTAGAGGCCGAGGTACAACTCGTACGACAGCTAGAGCAGCACTTGTAGACCCATCAGTTGCTCCAGCTTAGGAGCAGATTCCAAATGTGGTTGAGCCGGTGGGACCAGCCCACCCCATTGTGATTCTAGGGCTTTAGGAGGCTCTGGCCCAGATATTGACTATATGCACTAGCCTTGCTCAGGTGGTTTCAGTTAAGGCCGCACCACCCACTTCTCAGGCCGGGGGAAGTGCTCAAACTCCTGTCTCCCCTACTCCAGAGCAGGTGATGCAGGGTCTTCAGATACCGGGGGTACTACCAACCTAGCCGGTTACATGCTCAAGCCCAAGTGGGTCCCATTATGAGTGATGAGGAGCAAAAGAGACTAGATAGGTTTAGGAGGCTCAAGCCTCTATCATTCAGTGGGACTGAGTTAGAGAATGCTCAGGACTTCTTGGATAGATGCCAGCGGATTTTCACACGATGGTATTTTGGAGACTAGTGGGGTCTCTTTTACTACTTTTCAGCTTTTGCAGGCAACCCTTAGATTGTGGGAGGCCTATGTGCGGATCGGGCTAGCCGATGCCGCTCCACTTTCATGGTAAGAGTTCTCCGTTCTCTTCTTGGAAAAGTTTGTGCCACCGACCCATAAGGAGGAGCTGTGTAGGCAGTTTCAGTAGCTATGCCATGAGGGTATGTCTCTGACCTAGTACGAGATGAGATTTTCAGAGTTGGCTCGTCACGCGATCTGGTTGGTTCCCACAGAGAGGGAGAGGATTAGGAGGTTCATTGATGGCCTCAACTATGGCCTGCACTTTGTTGTGACTCGAGAGAATGTATCAGGAGCTAGGTCCGACGAGGTGGTTGATATTGTTTAGCAACTAGAAATGGTCGATAGTCAGGAGCATGAGGAGAGGGATGCCAAGATGCCTCATAGTTCAGTGGTTTCAGCAATGTTTCTTCTGGGGGTCATTCGGGTCGTCCTTATAGGCTTGCTCAGATAACTCGTGCGGTTCATCATGACGCATCATCTATACATGGTTCATACAATGCTCGCCCAGGTTAGTAATCTCTCAATGCCCTCCCAGCTTAGAGATCATCTCGTGTTCCATCAATTCAAGGTTCCTCAGTGCTAGGACCCTATATTAGTTATTCTGGTTCTCTGGATCCGCTTCAATACTTGCCAGCATCGTCAAAGCAAGATTGCTTTTAGTGTGGAGAGTTTGGTCATGTGAAGAGGCATTATACCCGCCTTTTGGGAGGTCCTGTTCAGCAGAGGAGTTAGGTTGCGACTTCCACACCAGTTACTTCACCACCCGCTCAACCAGCTCGGGCGGGGCTCAGGCAGCTAGAGGTCGCCCTAGAGTGGAAGGCTGATCAGGTGGCGGTTAGGCTCGATTCTGTGCTATTCCTGCCAGGCCAGAGGCTATTGCTTCAGACATAGTGATCACAGGTATTATCTCGCTATGACACATCGATGCTTCTATATTATTTGTCCCTAGTTCCACTTATTCGTATGTATCATCATATTTTGCTCGTTATTTAGGAAAGGAGTGTCTGTCTTATTTGGCCTTTGTGAGGGACGTTGGTGCTGATACTCATACTATTGACTCTGCTCCGGTAGTGCAAGACCTCCCGGATGTGTTTCCTGCAGGCCTGTCGGGTATGCCACCTGATAGGGATATTGATTTTGGTGTTGACTTGCTGCCGGGCACTCAGCCCATTTCTATTCCTCTGTATCGTATGACACCATCAGACTTGAAAGAATTGAAAGAGCAACTTCAATAGCTTCTTTATACGGGGTTTATTAGGACTAGTATGTCGCATTGGGGTGCACTGGTTCTGTTTGTGAAGAAGAAAGATGGTACTATGCGGATGTGCATCGACTATAGGCAATTGAACGAAGTTACAATCAACAAGTATCCTTTGTAGTGCATTGATGATTTATTTTACCAGCTTTAGGGAGCTAGAATGTTCTCTAAGATTGTTTGAGGTCTCGGTATCAACAATTGAAGATTCATGACTCGGATATTCTGAAGACGACATTCAGGACCCGCTGTCACAACCCAAAATCCACTATCGGTCGTGATGGCGCCTAACGCCACCGTCAGGCAAGCCAACATTGATTTATGAATTTTTTTACTCATTTTATTTCTTTCAAAATCATAATCCCCATTAATTTAATGGTATAAAATAGAATTTTCAGGGCAAAATGATAATAAATACGCAATTACAATAACGAACAACCTGTAAGAACCCCCAAAACCTGGTGTCACAAGTGTATAAGAATTTTCTAAGGAGTACAACAATAATACAACTTCTGTCCAGAATGTAAATAAGTTAGAATAAATAAATAATACAGTGGGGAGTCGGTGGACTACGATGCGTAACCTGAATTGCAGCTCACATAAAGTCTCCTCAATAGATGTGCCTACGCGCAGAGATGATCACTAAATGACTTGTCATATCTTGCACATTTAGTGCAAAAGTGCAGCATCAGTACGTAAATCAATGCGTACCCAGTAAATATCTAGCCTAATCCCGGAGAATTAGTGATGAGGGTTCTACATCGACACTTACTAGAAGTCCAAGTAAATAATATGATATTTTATAACAGATATGAAGTGCACAACAATAGTGGAGTAAATCTGTAATTTTATAATTTTCCAATTATTTTTTTAAATCATAAATTTCTCGATCTTGTATTCTACCTTAATATCTCAGAAAATGCCAAGTACCATTACCAAATAAATAAGAAGTACCATAAAATGCCGGGCATCAGCGGAAGGTTTATCTCGTGAATATTCGGACTACTAGCGATATCATGCACGATTCTGATGAGGTCGTTCGGCCTAATCCGGAATAATGTGTAGACTACCGAGGGTCGTGTGGCATGAACTTTAGATTCATCTATATACTGCCGAGGCACTCGGCGCACTCCACAAGAAAGGAAGGAAGTTACCGAATTACAAGATACGTGTTTACAATAAGAATATGAGCACAATAATAAGTACACCCCTTTACATTTATCAAATATCTTGGCAACAACTCAAGGTGATAAAACTTGGCCTAACATATTTATTTGTTTCTAAATCCATTTTTAGTTAAAATTTCAATTAATTAAACTAGCAAGATGAGTCCAAACAATTTAAATATTATACGATAAGGTCCTAAGTCTACCCGGATAAAATCATGCTTTAGCTACGTACGGTCTCGTCACCTCGTGCGTACATAGAACCCATAACTAATTGCACACAATAATGAATATCATGCAGGAGTAGTTCCCCCTCTCACAAGGTTAGGCATGAGACTTACCTCGCTCCGAAGTTCTATAACCGGCCCAAATGCCTCTCTAACTCTTCAATTCAAATCCAAACGATCCGAAACTAGTCAAACAAATGTGCGATTCAATCAAAATGGACTCCAATGCTTATAATTAATCAATCTATAACAGTTCCCAACACCGCTCAAAAAGTCAATAAAGTCAACCCTCGGGCCGACGTGCCCGGATTCCAAAACGTTTCGAAAATAAACTTTACCCATAACTCTACAAACTCAAATATATGATTTATTCCCAATTCCATGTCCAATTTCGTGGTAAAAATCCAAAAATATCAATTTCTAGGTTTTTCTTCAAAATCCCAAATTTCTACTAATTTCCATGTATAAATCCATATACAAACCATGTATTTAACTCATAATGTCCGGGAATTAGTTACCTTGACATAAATGATGAAAATCGTCCCTCCAAGATCTCCAAAAATCACCCAAACCAAGAGGGAAAAGAGTGAAATGAGCAAAAATTCCAATTTAAAACAATCTGCCCAGACCGGTCCTTCATCGCAATCATGGGAGCTCCTTCGCGATCGCGAAGGCTAAAACAAAAGCTCCAACCATTCCTCTATGTGTTTGCGACCTCCTCGTTGTGTTCACTAAGCCTTCCGACCCCTGCCCTTCGCGTTCGCTAGCCACGAGCCGCGTTCGCGAATGGGCAAACCCCAGCTCCGCTTCTTTTTCGCATTTGCTTCTGCCAACACGCGTTCATTTAGGCTTTCCCAACCTCTACTCCGCATTCACGTCTTCTTCATTGCATTCGTGATGGGCAAATCCTAGCATCCCAAAATTCCTTCTTTATGAATGCATGAATCCCTTAGCGTTCGCGAAGATAAAAATCAAACACCAGCACCAGCAGTTGCAAATCAGCCAAACTTGTTTCGAAACCATCTTGAAACACACTTGAGGCCTCCGGGACCCCTTCCAATCACACCAACCAGTTTCATAACATAACAAGAACATGCTCGAGGCCTCGGATCACATCAAACAACATCCAAATTACAAATCAACAATGAAATTCCTTCTTTACACTTTCAAACTTTGACGAACGCATCCAAACCCTATCAGAACAATCCGGAATGACGCCAAACTTTGTGTACATGACATAAATCACAATTCAAACCTATTCTAAGTCTCATAACCTGAAATGAACATTGATAACATAAAAATCTACTTCAAACCAAACTTATGAAATTCTAGAACTTCCAAAATGCCAACTTTCTAGAATAAGCGTCGAAAGAATTTAAAATTTCAAAAATGACAGGAAATATGACAATAATATCTCAGAGAAAGTCTTAATCTGTTGGTACACAGTACAGGAATGTAGACATGCTTCCAGGTTTAACAGTTAAGCTCAATACTAATATGACGAATATTACATCTCCATATCTATAGCTCAACATGCATGTCACATGTGATGCAACATAATAAAAACCTCACGTACTCACACTCTTAGAGTACTCAATCTGACTGTCTCAATTCTCGCTTACCACACTCAGTCACTCAACATTGTACGATACATGCACTCACTGTTGGTATGTCAGACTCCGGAGGGGTAGATCACGCCCAAGCACTAATAAAACATGTTGCGGCGTGCAACCCAATGCCATCATGAATTAATAATACCTGTGTATACGTTCATGTCTTTACCTTAGGCTGTTATTGTTATAATTATAGATCTGATATGACATGCTGTTATTGTCCTGTCAATCATCTCTATCTCAATTGTTGTTGTGTTGCTCATACCTTTTACTCACTTAAATTGTAAATACCATGTCTGTTTCATGCTTTTATAATTATGCTCATATCATATCTATTATGTTGCACTTTAGTATAAGCCTTCCACCATGCTAGCCATTTATGCTCTTATTTGTCAACTTGTAAAGATTATATGTTTTCTTCTTAGTTGTTGTATTTGTACTTAGGCCTCCAATATGCTAGTTAATTGAAGTTGATATTCCTTGTTTTCTAATTGTTGTTATTATTCACGTGATTTCTGCTTAGTCTTTTACTCTGCCCATATTTGTATCCTTATCCGTTGTTGTTACTTGTGTATTTCCTACTTTGTAATTCCTATTGTCGATATTTCTGTCATCTGGTTGGTTCTGTTAGTTGTATATTTGGGAGGATGAGTTGAACGTATGAAGGGTGTTGCCATGCTAATTGATTTGTCACAAAAATCATTTTATATATGATGAGGCAGAGATAGAAGCACGAAGGGTGTTACCGTACCGTTTGACTTGATATCTTGGATATACTTCTCATACCAGGAAAGACTGTAAATCTTCTACTGTTATTCCTTTTAGTAATTGTTGACTGCCTCGCAGAGTTATATATGGTACTTTTATCTTTTATGCTTTGAACTGCTTTTACTGTTAATCTAATGTACAAGTTACACCAATAAACATCTTTTAACTAAAAGCCTCGTCACTACTTCGACGAGGTTAGACAAAATACTTACCAGTACATGGGGTCTGTTGTACTGATACTACACTTTTGTACGATGTTTACAGATTTCTGGAGCGGAGCTGCTGGTGATGTCGGGTGCTGATTCGGAAGATGTTCGCGCATTTCGGGTATAGCTGCCTCTCATCCTTGGTAGTTTAGATTTTATTATTCTATTTATGTATCATTCAAACAGAACATATATTTATTTGTACCAGCTTTGTAAATTCCAAGTCTTAGAAGCTCATGAGTCGTACTACCAGGTCTTTGGTAAATTGTAAATGTTCAGTATCTATTCTTTATTTTTTTATAATCTCTGTTGAGTTATATTGTCTGTTAGTTGGCTTACCTAGCGGGTTTAGTTAGGTGCCATCACAACCAGGGATTTTTGGGTCGTGACATGTAAAAGTATCATTATTTATTTAGTGAAATTTATTATTTATTGTTTAAATTTATAAAAGAAATGATTTTAGAAATATCCAAAACGAGAAATTACTAGTTACTTGGGTTTGGCTTGCCTGACAATGGTGTCCGACACCATCACGACCCTTAGTGGATTTTGGATCGTGACAACAAGGTATCAAAGTACTAGGTTCTTTTAGGTCTCACGAGTCATGAGCAAGTGTGGTAGAGTCTCGCGGATCGATACAGAGACGTCTGTACTTATCTTCGAGAGGCTACAGGGCTGTTAGGAAAGCTTCCCTTCTTGATTTCCTTACCGTGCGATTTGATTCCCTTTTTGGCATATGCATTTATTTCCTTTCATTCAATCTTATGCGATGCGAAGCGTTGGTCATGAATCGGCAAGTGAGTAATTGTAATGGTACGACGAATGTGGTACGAGATGTTTCTTCCTGCGTGGTTGTTTGAGCTATTGTTGTCGCCTTGTGGAAGGATATTCTATCGTTTCAGCTCAGTAGCTGTACTTCTGAGAGCTCTGAGGCTAGGCACAAGTTTCTATGATGCTTATGAACGGTGGTCGCACAATATTGATGTGATGGTAGGATGCTTGCCTACGTGTTGGGGCAGTGAATGACTTGAAGGGAGGTTTATTCAATGCATGATTCAGAGATTTGGTATTTTATTTCCAATGAGGAGGAGCAATCGGACTAAGAATGTTTAGGTTGGGTTGATGGTGTGATGAGACTTGGTATTTGCGAGCGTGGTGGAATTTTCATCTGTGATAAGGTGTCGTTGTCCTTGTTGAATGTACCAAGTTTGCCGGTGTTATGATCTTCTACAATCCGCCTTTAGGGCAGAATACTGTGAGATAGCAATGGAGAAGCGACTGTCAGAGATCGCGGGGTGCGGTGGTTCAGGATTGAATCAATGTTTCTAATATTGACGGCTCAGGAAAGATGATCTTTGGAAGGGCTTAGAGTTAATAGCGGTCTGTTGGTTCAAGTTCTACCGAGATAGGTTTTGATCTAAGGCATCAACTGAGCAGCAAAGGATGAGGAAGGACGTGTGGGAAGTATCATGCGGTGGTTAAATTCCTAGAAGGCCAGGTGTAAGAGGCGGAAGTCGAGTTGTTGCTTAAGGAAGAGGGGTTTGGCCAAAGTGGGAGAGTGGCAGAGTAGCGTATAGGTCCTGTGGTAGGATGACTATGCACCCGAATAAAGCGTCTAGATGAATTGGGATTCAAGGTGGACGATGATTGGGTCTACGGGTTTAATTTGAAATAGTGGCTAGTATACGATAGGATGTTTGATACAACAGAAATGAGTTGCTTGATATGAAGAAGGATACAACATGAATTTGAATTGGAAGATATTGTCATGCACTTAGTAGATGTTCATAAGAAGTAAATGGACTAGTACAGTTGGTGAATGATCACGGGCTCAGGATGGGTTATTGATATCGTAGTGATTGTACCCCATGCATCGACGCTGAAAGATGTCAATGTGTAATTTCCCCAAGGGAGGGTTATCACCTATGAGCAGGTCAGCGGTCGTGTGGTTGGTGATGCTTCTGTGAAGGATTTTACTGGCCATCCAATAAGAAGTTGAATATATGAATGTTGCTAGAGATTCAGAGTGTTCATGTAATGCTAATAGAAGGATATCGAGGGATTTGGTGGGTTGGTTGTGTAAGATCATGTCAACAATGAAGAAAGAATCTTGGTGGGTTCCAGAGGTGTGTAATAGTAGCTTCAAGCTAAGTGGGAGAGTCCCACCACCTACGATTGGGTTGTGTGGTTATCTTCTTGTGAGGTTTCGGATTATCAACATATTGGTAAGTTATTTCGGCTAAGGGAAAAGAGCATAAGTGGTAATTTGAGCAAAGGAATTGGTAAAGGTGTGCTATAGTTGGCCTGATTGGCTTATGTTAAGGTTTTGGGAAGACTCACGATTTGTGTTTCGTACGGTGGTGATTTACAAGGAAGTGATTCAGTCGGGTGGTTCATCGAGATGGGTGTTCATGTGCCAGCGGAGCCTAGGAGTTGATTATATTTAGGACCAAGCTAGAGTGGATGACTCTCAACAACGGTCCTAGTGAATTCAAAGTTTAAAAATGCGGTGCCTAAGGATTTAAGCCCGCAATATGGTTAAGAATAGAGCCTTTGTAGCAGATTATGATAAGAGGCTCGGAATGATCTATGATGTTTTTGACTTGCAGCATAGCATCAGGACGAAAAAGAGAAAAGGACTTCGGATTCATAGAGGGAATATCAGAATGGGTGCATCAGTCGAAGATGCTAACGTGCGTGCAAGGAGGATATGAAATGGTTCATGGGTTTGGAGACAACGTGGTCTTATGGAATGGGGTCACTCAAGGTGAGTGCGGTTTAGGTTGGTGATGTAAGGAATTGAGCTATTATTATCTCTAAAGCAAGTTAAGGATGAATTAGAAGAAGTTAGATTGGTTAGTCATGGTTGAATTGACATAGTGGTGGCGGTACGTGCGAGGCTTGACGGCCACCGTAATTGATTTTATTTGGAAGTATTCAAGTATTATGGCATGTCATGTGTAGGAGGATCCCGGAAGGGTTATGGTGGTTTAGACCACTACTCGAGGATTTTAATATTCTACGGTTATGAGAATTCACTCGTGTGTAGCTATGGTTCTCTTGGAATGAATTATGTGAAAAGTTTCCATGTGATGAAGTGTTTACCATATTAGTGGTTCAGGAGTTGTGATGAAATTCTTGTGCTATCGCATGTTGGCTTGTTAGGTGCAGTGAACAATATGAAATTTGAAAGTGAGGATCAAGGTTGCGGTTCGGTGTTGACAAGGATGTCACGAGCTTGGATGAGCAAGATGACTCTTTAGTTTCAGAACATATATAGCACCTCAGTTGTGCTTGAGTTTGTTAGCTTATCGCCCTATATTTCTCCCCAGGGATGGTTATGCACTTAGCGTGCTTGTGACCGATATTCGGTATTTTTTTTGTAATGAGCAATTTAGCTTGATGTACATCTCCTTATGTGAATTTTATGTGTGGATCAGGTGGCATACTGCAATGGGTATGTTGTTTGGATCGGGGTGCACGCCGCAACAGTGTGATGTTGAGTATAGTTTTTTATACCTGTTTTTGTGTGTTTTGTTTCCCATTTTGTGAGGAAAGTTCATATTAGTCACGTGAGTTGAGTAGTCCCTTCTTGAGTTTGTTTTTCTTATGTATCACGTTCGAGCTTGCAGCCTATTGGCACATTACGACATCATATGGGACTTTTGATCGTGACCGGGGTGGCTTATTACCTGAGCAGTTCGTACTAGGCGAGACAAGATTATTGGATCTAGGATCACTGCAGTCGGATTATATGAAGTATATTAAATAGCAAAGATCATTATTTGGTTGAGAATGAGGTAATGGTTCTTGTCAGAAGAATAGACTTAATGATTTGTTGACTTAGTAGTGGGATATAAATTTCTACATGACTCTTCTATCGTGGCGGTATTGCGAGAGTTGGAACAAGACTTATATATATCATGAGGTGCTTTGTGAGAATCAGATTCAGGGAATGTTGGTTATTATAATCAGAGAATGTTATTATGGTCCTATGAATGATGTGGTGCATGGTGAGAATTCAACAAAGGTATGCAGTCATGTTCTGGTAGCTCGTGTAGTGATTGATACGGTTTTCATACATTAGAACAGGCCTGGCGGAGAATTTTGGATGTTGGAATGGGGCTCTAAGCGTATTTGCTTGAATAAAAGGGAATATTTTCAGAATTGATAAAACTGATATGCTCAACTGAGTTGTAGAAGCATGGGTAGGTGCACAAGGTGCTAAACAGTGATTTCGGACAACTCCAGCGCAGTTCTTAGCACGTTTGAGGACGAACATATGTTTAAGTGGCAGAGAATATAACAACCCAACCAGTCGTATTGAGCTCTAGCACGTCGTTCGACAATTTAAGGCCTTGAGCAGCTTCACTTCAGGTATTATGACTGGTATGCATGGTCGGAATTGAATTTCGGGAAGTTTGGAATTTATTTGGAAAAAAATCCTCATTTCAAAAGCTTTAAGTTGAAAGAATTGGCTAAGATTGGATTTTTGAGTAAATGACCTCGGAATCGGAATTTGAAGGTTCTAGCAGGTTCGTATGATGATTTCGAACTTGGGCGTATGCCCGGATCGGGTTTTGGGTGACCTGGGAGCGTTTTGGTGCCTATTGTGGAAGTTAGCATTTTTGGAAGAATTCCATAAATTTGGGTTGAAGTGCATTTCAATGCTATCGATGTCCGTTTGTGATTCTGAGTCTGGGAATAGCTCCGTATGGTGATTCTAGTATTGGGAGCCCAATCGAAAGTGAATTCAGAGGTTTGTAGGTTATTTTGGAGTCATTTGGCTGAAGATAGAAATTTGGAGGTTTTGAGAAGTTTTATCGGAAGTGTAATTTTTGATATCGGGGTTGGATTCCAATTCCGGAAGTTGGAGTAGGTCCGTAATGTCAAATATGACTTTTCTGCAATATTTGAGGTCAATTGGACGTGATTTGATAGGTTTAGACATCAAAAGTAGAAGTTTGAAATTCTAAACTTTATTAAGCTCGAATTGGAGTGCGATTCGTGATTTCGACATTGTTTTATGTGATTTGAGGCCTCGAGTAGGTCCGCATTATGTTTTGGGACTGGTTGGGGTCCTAGAGTCCTCGAGTGGATTCCGGATGGCTAACAGATCAAATTTGGAATTTGAAGAAGAATTGAAGCTGATGGTATCTGGAGTAACCGCACCTGCGAGGTTTTGGCCGCATGTGCGGAGCCGCAGAAGCGGCCTTGGTGTCGCAAAAGCGAAAATAGCTGGGCTTGGCTGGGGCGCAGGTGCGAAGCAGCTTTCGCAGAAGCAGTCCTGGCTCCGCAAAAGCGGTCGAGGGCGAGTTAGCTAAGACCGCACCTGCGATGGAAATTTCTGCAGGTGCGGAGCCGCAACCGCAGAAGCGACATGTGGATCGCAGGTGCGAGAAGCGAGCTGGGCAGTGTGTTCTTTTAAAAGCGAGGGTTTGGCTCATTTTTACCATTTTTCCTCCATGGGAGCCGATTTGGAGCAACTTGGGAGTGCCATTTTCACCACCAAGCTTGAGGTAAGTGGTTTATGCTAGTTTTGAGTTAAATACAATGATTATGTATAGATTTTAGCATGAAAATTGGTAGAACTTGGGGTTTGAGGGAAAACCTAGAAAATTAGTTATTTTCGGAGTTTGACCACGATTTTGGGCATGAAATGGAGAGTAAATTATATATTTGAGTTCGTGAGGTTATGGGCAAACTTTATCTTCAAAAAGTTTTGAATCTGGGCTTGAGGGCGTTTTTTTCAACTTTTCGATCGGGGATAGAAATTGTTATAAATTGGATTATTGTGAGTAATCGAGCATGTATTAATGGATTTACATAATCATTGGCTAGTTTTGGGACATTGTGCATCAATTGAGTCTTCGGAAGAGCATGGAATGCCGGTTATGGAACTTCGGAGCGAGTTGAGTCTCCTTCCTAATCTTGTAAGAGGGAATTGTCCCCATAGGTGAGTTAATTGGTTATGTGCTGCTATTTGTGGGGGCTACACATGTACGAGGTGACGAGAGTCCATGCGTAGCTACTATTATGCTTAAGTCCGGGTAGTCTAGGGTCCAAAAGAATGCTTTACTTGTAATATCTGCAAACCTTGTTGTCAATTTAAAAATGCTTAAACATATATCAAATGTATAAATAAATTTCTAAAAGGCTAGACATCATTTCTTCACTTTTAAAAGAGAAACTTGCCTTTTCCTGAATAGTTGCTCCCTGATGAATTCTTGATTGACTGCTTGAATGAGTTAATTTACTTTGGGACGGGCTGAACGCCTCAGTAGATTAAATAGATGCATCTATGGTTCGGTTCATTCGACCCTCTGACAGTGCACAGTTAGATATTATTTGATCAGGCCGTACGTCATCGGCATGATTTGCGCTTGCTTGTAATGTTTGCGTTAGAAACTATAAGTGTTGATATTTGTTCTCCCTGGCCTGAGATAAGCGTACAAATAATAAAAAGGAAATTTGGGAATGTCCTATAAAAGAAAGAATTGTTTAATTGCTTTATTCTATTCAGTTACAATCATGTTTATAAAAATCCTTGATTTATTATATTATTGGTGTATCATTATTGGACCACTAGTAAGTGTCAAAGTCGACCTCTCGTCTCTACTTCTTCGAGATTAGGCCGGATACTTACTGAGTACACATTATTTTCATACCCATGCTATAATTGTTGTGCATTTTTGTTGCACAAGAACATGTACGTCTAGTGACCTCGTTGGGCGCGGCGGCTTGGTTGAGACGGAGACTTAGGTGAGCTGCACTTCTCGTGACGGCCCGCATCCAACAGAGTCTCTTTCAGAGTACTGTATTGCATTTTCTCTACTGTCCAATTTGTATTCCGGACGGTTATTATACTATATTATTTCCTAAAAATTGCTCGTTCACTTGTGACACCGGGTTTTGGGATATTTATGGGATTATTCAGTATTTTAAAATTGTTAAAGGTATCATTTTTTATTTAGTGAAATTTTTTATTTATTGTTTAAATTTATAAATAAAATGATTTCAGAAATATCCAAAACGAGAAATTACTTGTTACTTGGGGTTGGCTTGTCTGACAATGGTGTCCGACGCCATCACGACCCTTAGTGGATTTTGGGTCGTGACATAGCTACTCATGGAAAATGAAGAAATTAAAGAAGAAACTAAAATAAAATTCATAATAGATGATTATGGGAAGATAATCTAATGTTAAAATGTTAAACTATTACAAAGTTACCCAATACAGTAAAGAAAAACGAGTATCTATTCTGAGGTTCCCCAAACTTAACCTAAAAATGACAAAAGGATCTATTTATACCCAGCTAAAATTATCGAACAAAATTGCCCCTGCGAAGGTTGTGCGGACGCACAATTATATGTGCGGTCCGCACATTGAGACTTGGCTTGACAGGTTGGACTTCTGTGGCCGCACAATTCTGAGTTACGGCCACACTTCTTTAGCTTATGCGGACTGCACATTTCTGAGTTCGGCAGCACTCTTGATTCTGCGGCCGCACAATAATGGTACCAAACTTCTTTACCTTGGGCTTTGACCTGGGGAACTTCTGCAGACGACACATTTCTGAGTGCAGCTGCACTCTTAATTCTGTGGCCGCATGATAATGGTGCGGTCCGCACTTCTTCATGGCCCTAAAATCCATCTCTCCGAACCTCATCTTCTGCGGCCGCACAATAATTGTGCGGTCCGCATTTTGCATGGGAATTCTATCATAGGCTACCTCATGTTCTGCGGTCGCACTCAATACTGTGCGGTCCGCATTTTGCCCTTTTAGCCTTATTTTGGTCCTTGTCCAAAATTGCTCCTTCTTGAGTTGATTTTCATCTCTTTAGCTCATATTCCAACACTCCGGCAAGAAAGCACATTTTATTAATTTTTGGGAATATCTTTAAGCAATTTTGAGTTAAAACAAAAGTAAAAGAGTACAAATAAGTAGTCAAAATCTCTACTTAACAATGTGTAAGAGGAGACCTGAGCCAATAAAGTAGCTTTATTTATTTATTTATTTATTCCCTATTTGTTGGCATTTGCTAATACTATGTGTATTCAACAATAAATTATAGTTGTTTGTCTTTTTCACATCTGTAAGCCTAATTTTCTTATTATGTATTGATATGTCCATGTAGCTATGTACTAGATCGACATATGTTCTCATCATTCATATTTTCTTATTGTTCTCCACTTTTATGCAATTTTATTGGAGTATTCTTTAAGTTTGTATTTTATTTAGATATTTTTTCCGAAAATATAAGTGACGGATGGATCTTGCCATCTTGCATGCTTGGTTGACCAATTCACTTGGTTACTTCTTGATAGTTGGTTTGTTCTCCAGTTGGTTCAGTACACGAATACACATGGGTTATCAGGTTTGTGCATTTATCAATTTGAAATATTATTGCATTCATACATATACTATGTTTTAACATAGATATAGTATGTATTAAAAATATTCTTCCACGATGATTACTTTCAACTTTTACATATTAAAACTATTACGGAGAACTTAGAAAATGGATTATTTTTAAGGTCATGGAAGAGTACTCAAATATCCTCCTCCATGACTTCAAGTGGCAAAGGCTGTGAACTATTGTCTTGGTACTCTTCTTTCTATCTGTCGGGTCCTCAATATATTGTTCTCCACTTCCTTTTTGGGTATAAGTTATTTTTCTCCACGTTTATATTTATCATTATTATTACTGATGATAAGACCTAGCTCTCTCTGCATTCAGTTTCATACATCAGTTGGTGTGCTTGCTTTGGTGCTTTTAATTTATTTCATCGCTTTCAAGTTGTAGTTACAAGTTCAAAGATCAGTTATTTTCACTTTTATATTATGGAACATATGGTGACTAATACTAGCATTTATAAACTTTTCTCTTGTTTAGAAAAAGGTAGTATTCTAATGCATGAAATAACTGGTGATCGAGGAGGTTTTATACCCATACTCTGAAAGTTCTAGCTTTAATGTTGCTTATTATTTGTGATTATAATAGTTGCTTTAATTTCCATCTGATTGGATAGATAGGGTGACTTTTGATAAAATAGCATGTACTAGTATTTACACTTTCAGAATTAAGTACTTAGTAAAATTGTACTATTGTTAGATATTGAGTTCTATTTGTGAATTGAAGTATAAAAACTCTTTAGCACACTGTATTAATACCACAAGATATTTTATGTTCCATGAGTTTATCTACTAAAATTAAGGACAAATAAAACAAGAAATCAAGGATAGTTTTGCATGATTATTGTAGAGTTTATTTGGTAATTGTTTCATGGTATAACTTTGTTTGTTTTCTTGATTATAAGTCTTGAAAATTAAATATAGTGTACTACAAATGCACTTATAAAAAAGTGCAATTTATGTAAAAGCGGTGGCAAGAACAAACCAAAATTTTGAGAAAGAAAAACACATCACCTAGGTTGAGTGCCATTTCAAACATAAGGTGCTCTTACAGATAGAATAACACAAAAATGTTATTAATGTTGCTTGACTGATCAAGCATTAGAAGTTCGTTGATTAACCTCTGATTGGGAAGTTCCAGAGTAAGTACCATCTTCAGCTAACGATCTTGAAAGAAATTTTATGTTTGATTATATCTTCTCCAATATTTCATGAACTCTAAATTATTTTTGTTTGTTGACACTGGTAGAAATTGATTATTCCTCAAAGGGAGATTCAAAAGAATCCCATGACTCTGAGGTATATATTGGGTCTTGAATACTGCCAGCTTACTCAACGTATTTTGATATAGAAAATGTGTTATATTACAATTGTCCTAAAGAGTTTGTACTTGAATTAAACCATTTACTTTGTTTTCTTTGGATATTTCGCTTATGGAACTTCAGTTTGATACTTTATGTGATAAATAGAGTAAATAAAGTATTTTATCAATATCTTGAAACATAGAAGAAACTTTCTAATTAAGGTCTTGAAGAAAATGAAAAAAGTAAAGTGGATCACTTTTTTATATTTCCCTTTCCGTGATGAGTAATCAAAAAGTTTTATTATTGACAAAGTCCACACTAAGATAATGTTGAGATATAAAAGAAATACCAATATCAGTCCATAGTTATTCTTGGAGTGATTGACAAAAAATGTATCAATGTATTTACTTCATATCCATTTATGTTCTTTATAACTAATGGACTTTTTGTGTCATTTAATAGTCATATGATATTAATATATTTTTTTCTTAATTGAGAGCAAGTAAAATGTATTGACCAACATTTCTCGACATCATTTACATTTTATATAGTTGTCCGTAGTAGCTTATCGAAGAAAACATAAGGCTTAGATTTTTTTTCGATTTTTCGTTAATTGTTTAGTGATTAACTTAAGGATAGGAAGATCCTATACTGTTTTGATAAAAGATTATATTTCATATGCATTTTTAGATTGTAATAACAGTTACTTGGCCTTTACTTACTTTGTTAATTCTTCTCTAAAGGTCCATAGCTCGACTCTTAGGTATAACACTCTGGAGTAATTTGTTTGTGGAGATCGCACACATCTCTTTATGTCATGATATCTTCTAGTTTTTGCTATGGGACTTTTTGTGATGACCCAAAAGGTCATCTCATATTTTAGAATCCAATACAGGGTTTCGAGGACTTCAAGACCTCATTTTCCTTCTTCTAGATTTGTGTGCGCAGTCCAGACGCACTTCTGGAAAGCCTATATGTGAAAAATTGAGAAAATACTAAATTTTGCCTTTTAAAATTGAATTAAGTTGACTTTGGTCAATATTTTGGGTAAACAGACCCAGACCCATAATTTGACAGTCCCGGAAGGTCCGTAGAAAAATATGAGAATTGGACGTATGTCCGAAATTGAATTCCGAAGTCCCTAGCCCGAGAAATAAATTTTTGAAGAAAATTGTTTAGCTGAAAAATATAAGAAGTTTGGAAAATTGAATAATGTTTGAATATGATGGTATCGGCAATGTATGTTGGTTCCGGAGTCCGGTACAGGTCTAAAATAATGTTAAAGTCTAATCTGTAAAATTTGGTAGGAAACAGACTTGATTTGATATAAATTGGACCCTCGGTTGTGAAAATAGTAACTTTAAGTGTTCTTGAGAATTTTATTAATTTTGAGGCTAAATTCATAATTGTTGATGTTATGTTGATGATTTGACAACACGAGCAAGTACGTATAATATTTTTGGACTTGCGTGCATGTTTGGTTCGGAGCCCCGAGGGTTCGGGTGAGTTTTGGATAGACCGTGGATTATTTTGAACTTAGGAAAAATTGCAGGTGAGTTGCAGGTCTGCAGGCTTCACAAATGCGAGCTCACATTTGCGATGACTGAGCAGGGAGGGGACCTTCGCATTTGCGAAGCTCTATGTCGCAAAAACGACTCCAGCAGTAATCGCAATTGCGAACGATGGTTCGCATTTGCGAAGTAAGCAGGCCAGGGCAACCTTCGCAATTGCGAAGCCTTGGCCGCATTTGCGAGTTCGCATTTGCAAACCTGGCATCGCAAATGCGATAACTGTGCCAGGGTAAATTCTAGCTTAGACGGGATTTTCTTCGTTTTATAAACTCTTTCAAACCCTAAGCTCTCTTGGGCGATTTTTCAAAGAAAGGTTCTTCCCCAAATCATAGGTAAACAACTTTTAACTCATTTCTTTCAATCTACTTCATCATTTTACAAGATTTCATCACAAAATTTAGGGATTTTCATGGGAATTTGGGTGTTTTTGGGTGAAATTTGGGAATTTAGACCTCAATTGAGGCTGGATTCCAAAACCAATTACATATCCGGGCTCGGGGGTAAATGTGTAATCGGGTTTTGATCTAAACTTCGGATTTTAACCAAGTGGGCCCGGGGTCGATTTTTGGGGAAAGCGTTGGGAAAACTATAATTAAGCATTGGGTGTGAGTTCTTTAACATTTATTGATGTTAATAAACTAATTATGACTAGATACAAGTGAATTGGAGGTGAATTCTAGAGGGAAAGTGATAATTGAGGCTTGATTTGTGGCCGTGGAATCGAGGTAAATGTTTGGTCTAACCTTAGCTTGAGGGAATAAGTGTTGTGCCTTAATTGCTATGTGCTAGTGTTGTGTACGACGTATAGGTGTGGTGACGAGTATCTATACGTTGGTGTCAAGCATGCCCGTGAGTCTTAAATTGTGTTCGTTGTGATTGTTCTTAAGTACTATTAATGCCTAAATTGGTTATTTTCCATGTTGAGTATAAGACTTATGATCATTTTCTTGGTATTTGTCCATTGTTGAGTATTAACTCCAATTGAGGTTCATTTTGTGAAGTTAATTGTTGGAATAAGATTGGTTATAGTTGATTCCCTTGCCCGAACGTATTTATTATTGATATTGTTGATTCCCTTGCCGGGATGTATTTATTCTTATTTATTGATTCCCTTGTCAGGATGTTGTTGTTAACACTGTTTGGGTGAGGAAGAGTGATAAAGCACGAAGGGTGATGTCGTGCACATTCATACTTTTGCATTTGGTGAGGAAAGAGTGATAAATCACGAAGGGTGATGCCGTGCACATTTACATTGATGTTGATGCATATGGCGAGGAAGAGAGATAAAGCACGAAGAGTGATGCCGTGCACATTTCTAATATTCATATGGTGAGGAAGAGCGATAAAGCACGAAGGGTGATGCCGTGCACATTTTCTTTATTGATTGCATAGTGAGGATTTAGAGTAAAAGCACAAAGGGTGATGCCGTGCATTCATTGCCTACTTGTTGCGATTTCATGTTGCTATTTTTTCAAGCGCCTTAATTGTTTCATTCCGTTATTTCCGTATTTTCTATGTTGTTATCCCCTATAGCATGTTGCCTCTTCCCGTTAATCTCTATTTAGCTTCTATTACTGTTTTTCTATTAAATATTGTTTAACTGCAGACTATGTTGTTTGTTATCACTTAGCCTTGTCACTACTTCGTCGTGGTTAGGCTCGACACTTACTCAGTACATGGGGTCGATTGTACTGATACTACACTCTGCACTCTTTTGTGCAGATTTCGGTATTGGAGCATATGGACCATAGTTAGAGGTTGCTGCCTTCAGTCCAACGGAGACCGGAGGTAGTCCTGCAGGCGTCCGCTAGCCTTGGCGTCCCCTTTCTATCTTGTTTCTTTCTGTTCTTATCAATTTCAGAGACAGACATGTATTTTCTTTGTTCAAACCCCTATTTATAGTATTCGTAGATAGTCCATGAGATTGTGACACTAGTTCTGGGTGGATTATTGTTATGGATTTCGTATTGGTATTAGTTAAACTGTTAAATTCTGTTCTTCCGCATTTCTAATTCCACTGTTTACTTGGATTAACTTGATAAATTGTTAAAGATAAAGGTAAAAAAATAATATTCAATAACGTTAGCTTGCCTAGCGGGTTCAATGTTAGGCGCCATCACGGTCCTGACGGTGGGTAATTCGGGTCGTGACAAGTTCGTATTAGAGCTCTAGGTTGCTTAGGTCTCGCAACTCACAGACAAGTTTAGTATTGTCTGAAGGATCGGTACGGAGACATTTGTGCTTATCCCCTAGAGGCTACAGAGTTAGGAACAATTTCACTTCTATTCATCTCTGTCGTGCGGTTTGGTTTCTCAATGCTAATTGAACTTCTACTATGTTTTTTCGCAGATGGTGAGAACACGTACCGCTTCAGCAGCCGATCAACAGTGTGAGCCCCCAACAACAGCTCCTACGAGGGGCAGAGGACGAGGCCGAGGCCATGCTAGGGGCCGAGGTAGGGGCGGAGCTCATCCCAGAGCAACAACACCAGCGGCGGAGCCTCAGGTAGAGTTTGATGATGAGGTTCCCGCCCAGATAGTTCCAACGGGCCTAGCTTAGGTCCCAGAGGGGTTCATTGCTACCCCGATACTCCATGATGCTCTGGTCTGTCTAGTGGGCCTTATGGAGAGTGTCACTCAAGCAGGCTTACTTCCTGTAGCACCAGCCATCTCTCAGGTTGGGGGAGGATCACAGACTCTCACTACCCACACTCCGGAGCAGATGGCTCCCCAATTTCAAACTCCAGCAGCTCAGCCAGTGGGAGTAGTTCAGCCGGGTGTAGTAGCTTAGACCGATAATGGAGTAGCTATGTCTGCCGATGCTTTGTAGAGGTTGGACAGGTTCACCAAGCTCTTCACTACTACCTATGGCGGTACATCATCAGAGGATACCCAGGATTACTTAGACAACTGTCATGAGATTCTTCGGAATATGGGGATAGTGGAGAACAATGGGGTCGACTTTGCTGCTTTCCGTCTGTAAGGTTCCGCCAAGAAATGGTGGAGAGATTATTGTTTGGCCAGACCAACTGGATCACCAGCTCTCACTTGGGACCAGTTCTCGCAGCTATTTCTCGAGAAGTTTCTTCCCGTCACTCAAAGAGAGGAGTACCGCAGGCGGTTCGAGTATCTGCAGCAGGGTTCTATGACTGTCAGCCAGTACGAGACGAGGTTTATTGATTTGGCTCATCATGCTCTTCTGATACTCCCCACAGAGAGAGAGGGTGAAGAGGTTTATTGAGGGACTCGCTCAGCCTATTAGATTGCACATGGCTAAGGAGACAGGTAGAGAGATTTCTTTCCAAGATGCGGCCAATGTGGCCAAGTGGGTTGAGATGGTTCTAGCTCAGGGGAGCGGTCAGGGGTCTGACAAGAGGCCTTGCTATTCTGGCAAATTCAGTGGTGCCTCCTCTTGAGGCAGGGATTCATTTGGTAGAGTCCATCATCCCATGCCATTTCTGTCAGCTCTTCAGGCTTCTCACGATGCTCCAAGTGGCCATGGTTCTCAAATGCAGTATTCTGATCAGTTGCCCTATAGTGCACCACCAGCTCCTATCAGTGCACCTTTGCTCTAGAGTTTTCAGGGTAGTTATTCAGGTCATCAGGGTCAGTTTTAGGGTCAGCAGCTGAAGTCTTGCTATACCTGTGATGATACGAGGCACATTGCTAGGTTTTGCCCTCGAGCCTCGAGCAGTTCTCAACACAAGGGTTCTCGTGCTATAGTTCCAGCATGGGGTGTTCCACCACCTGCTCATCCAGCTAGAGGTAGGGGCCGAGGTGTTAGAGGTGGAGGTCAGGCCATTAGAGGTGGAGGCTAGGTAGCTAGAGGTGGAGGCCAGCCAGCAGGAGGCCATCCTGGGGATGTAGTTCAGAGTGGTGGGGCCCAGCCCCGATGTTTTGCTATTCTAGCCATACCTAAAGCTGAGGCCTCCAATGCGGTTATCACAGGTACGATTTCAGCTTGCAGTAGAGATGCCCCAGTTCTATTTGATCCTGGGTCCACATATTCTTATATATCATCTTATTTTGCCCCTTATCTGGTTGTGCCTCGTGATTCTTTGAGTGCTCCTGTATATGTGTCTACACCAGTGGGTGATTCTATTGTGGTAGATCATATTTATCGTGTTTGCGTGGTCATTATTGGGGGTCTTAAGACCCGTGCAGATCTCCTACTTCTCGACATGGTGGATTTCGATGTCATTTTGGGGATGGATTGGTTATCCCCTTATCATGCTATATTGAACTGTCATTCTAAGACCGTGACTTTAGCATTGCAGGGGTTGCTTCGTTTGGAGTGGAGATGGACTCCTGGGCATTCTACTAATAGGGTTATCTCATATATGAAGGCTCAGCGTATGGTTGATAAGGGATGTTTGGCCTATTTGGCGTATGTTTGTAATTCTGGTGCTAAGGTCCCTTCTATGGATTTTGTGCCCGATGTTCGTGAATTTCCAGAGGTATTTCCTTCAGACCTGCCGGGTATGCCACCCGATAGGGATATTGACTTTTGCATTGACTTGGATCTGAGCATTTAGCCTATTTCTATTCTGCCATATCGTATGGCCCTGCCAGAGTTGAAAGAATTAAAAAAACAGTTGCAAGACTTGCTAGATAAAGGCTTTATTAGACCGAGTGTCTTGCATTGGGGTGCACCGGTGTTATTTGTTAAGAAGAAGGATGGATCGATAAAGATGTGCACAGATTATCGGCAGTTGAACAAAGTCACCATCAAGAACAAGTATCCTTTGCCGAGGATTGATGATTTTTTGATCAGCTTCAGGATGCCAAGGTGTTTTCAAAGATTGATTTGAGATCTGGCTACCATCAGTTGAGGATCAGGGCATCTGATGTCCCTAAGACATCTTTCCTCACTCGGTACGGGCATTATGAATTCTTAGTGATGTCGTTCGGGTTGACCAATGCCCCAACATCTTTCATGGATTTGATGAACCGAGTGTTCAAGCCTTATTTGAATTCCTTCGTGATTATCTTCATTGATGATATTTTGATCTATTCCCGCAGCCGGGAGGAGCATGAGCAACATCTTCGAGTCATTCTTCAGACTTTGAGGAATAGTCAGTTATATGCTAAGTTTTCAAAATGTGAGTTTTGGTTGAGTCTAGTAGCATTCCTGGGTCACGTTGTATCAGCATAGGGTATTCAGGTGGATCCTAATAAGATTGTGGTAGTCAAGGACTGGCCTAGACCCACATCAGCTACAGAGATCAGGAGTTTCTTGGGCTTGGTAGTTTATTACCATCGGTTTGTGGAGGGGTTTTCATCTATTGCAGCCCCGATGACCTAGTTGACCCAGAAGGGTGCCTAGTTCAGGTGGTCGGACGAGTGTGAGGCGAGCTTTCAGAAGCTCAAGATAGCTTTGACTACGGTGCTGGTGTTGGTTTTGCCCACAGGTTCAGGGCCATATATAGTATATTATGATGCATATCGTATTGGGATTGGTGCGGTGTTGATGCAGAATGGCAAGGTTATTGCATATGCTTCGCGACAGTTGAAGATTCACGAGAAGAATTATCTAGTTCATGATTTAAAGCTAGCAGCCATTGTTCACGCGATGAAGATTTGGAGGCATTATTTATATGGCATGTCATGTGAGGTGTTCACGGATCACAAGGGTTTGCAATACTTATTCAAGTAGAAGGAGCTAATTTGAGGCAGAGGAGGTGGTTGAAGCTGTTTAAAGACTATGATATCACCATCTTGTATCATCCGGGGAAGTCCAATATGGTGGCCGATGCTTTGAGTAGAAAGTCAGCCAGTATGGGCAGCCTTGCATATATTCCGATCGGTGAGAGGCCGCTCGCTTTGGAAGATCAGGCCTTAGCCAATCAGTTTGTGAGGTTGGATGTTTCTGAGCCCAGCCATGTTCTAGCTTGCACAATCGCTCGTTCTTCATTACTTGAGCGTATCCGAGATCGGTAGTATGATGATCTTTATTTTCTTGTCCTTAGAGACACAGTGCAGCTCAGAGGTGCCAAACAGGTTACAATCGGAGATAATGGAGTTTTGAGGATGCAGGGTCATGTTTGTATGCCTAATGCAGATGGACATCGCGAGTTGATTCTAGAGGAGGCCCATAGTTCCCGGTATTCTATTCATCTGGGCACTGCTAATATGTATCAGGACTTGCGACAACATTATTGGTGGAGGAGGATGAAGAAGGATATTGTTGCGTACGTAGCTCGGTGTTTGAATTGTCAGGAGGTGAAGTACGAGCATTATAGACCTGGTGGTTTGTTTCAGAAGATTGATATTCCTGAGTGGAAGTGGGAGCGTGTCACTATGGACTTCATTGTTGGACTCCCACAGTCTTAGAGTAAGTTCGATGCAGTGCGGGTTATTGTGGATAGGCTGACCAAGTCAGCACATTTAATTCTTGTAGAGGTTTCCTATTCTTCTGAGCAGTTGGCAAAGATTTATATCCGGGAGATCGTTCGCCTTCACGGTGTGCTCATGTCTATCATTTTTGATCGGTGTACGCAGTTTACCTCACATTTTTGGAGACCAGTTCAGCGTGAGTTGGGCACATGGGTCGAGTTGAGTATAACATTTCATCCTCAGATGGGCGGACAGTCCGAGCGTACTATTCAGATTTTGGAGGCTATGCTCCGAGCATGTGTTGTTGACTTTGGAGGTTCTTGGGATCAGTTCTTGCCATTAGCAGAGTTCGCCTACAACAACAACGACCAGTTGAGCAATAAAATGGCTCCCTGTGAGGCATTATATAGTAGGCAGTGTTGGTCGCCGGTTGGGTGGTTTGAGCCGGGAGAGGCTCAGTTGTTGGGTATAGATTTAGTTCAGGATGCCTTGGACAAGGTTAAGATCATTCAGGATAGGCTTCGTACAGCTCAGTCCAGGCAGAAGAGTTACGCAGACCGTAAGGTTCGTGATGTGGCATTCATGGTCGGAGAGCGAGTGTTGCTTCGGGTGTCGCCCATGAAGGGCGTGATGAGATTTGGGAAGAAGGGAAAGCTAAGCCCTAGGTTCATTGGTCCTTTTAAGATTCTTGATCGAGTGGGAGAGGTGGATTACAGACTTGCATTGCCGCCGAGTTTATCAGCTGCACATCCAGTGTTTCATGTGTCCATGCATCAGAGGTATCACGGCGATCCATCCCACGTGTTAGACTTCAGCACTGACCAGTTGGACAAGGACTTGACCTATGAGGAAGAGCCGGTAGCCATTCTAGACCGGCGGGTTCGTTAGTTGAGATCGAAGAAATTTCCTTCAATTCGTGTACACTGGAGAGGTCAGCCTGTTGAGGCTGCGACCTGGGAGTCCGAGTCCGATATACAGAGCCGTTATCCTTATCTTTTCCCCAACTTAGGTACTTTTCTATATTCGTTCGAGGACGAACGGTTATTTTGGAGGTGGAGAATGTGATGACCCAAAAGGTCATCTTGTGTTTTAGAACCCAATCCGGGGTTCCAAGGCCTTCAAGACCTCATTTTCCTTCTCCTTGATTTGTGTGCATAGTCTGGCGCGCTTCCAGAAAGCCTATATGTGAAAAACTGAGAAAATGCTAAATTTTGCCTTTAAAATTAGATTAAGTTGACTTCGGTCAACATTTTGGGTAAACGGACCCGAACCCGTGATTTGACGGTCCCGAAAGGTCCGTAAAAAAATATGGGACTTGGGTCTATGCTTGGAATTGAATTCCGAGGTCCTAGCCCGAGAAATGAATTTTTGAAGAAAATTGTTTAGCTAAAAAATATAAGAAGTTTGGAAAATTGAATACTGTCTGAATATGATGGTTTCTGGCCCATATGTTGGTTCCGGAGCCCGGTATAGGTCTAAAATAATGTTTAAGTCGAATATGTGAAATTTGGTAGGAATTGCACTTAATTTGATATAAATTGGACCCTCGGTTGTGAAAATAGTAACTTTAGGTGTTCTTGAGAATTTCATTGATTTTGAGGCTAAATTCATAGTTGTTGATGTTATTTTGATGATTTGACCGCACAAGCAAGTCCGTATGATATTTTTGGACTTGCGTGCATATTTGGTTCTAAGTCCTGAGGGCTCGGGGTGAGTTTTGGATAGGCCGCTGAGTGTTTTGAACTTAGGAAAAATTGCAAGTGAGTTGCAAGTCTGCAGGCTTTGCAATTGCGAAGCCTGGCTCGCAAATGCGAGCTCACATTTGCGAATAACCATCTCATTTGCGATGACTGGGCAGGGAGGGGACCTTCGCATTTGCGAAGCTCTATGTCGCAAAAGCGATTCCAGCAGTAATCATAATTGCGAACGATGGTTCAAATTTGCGAAGTAAGAAGGCAAGGCCAACCTTCACAATTGCGAAGCCTTGGCCACATTTGCGAACCTGGCATCCCAAATGAGATAAACTGCGCCTGGGTAATGTCGCGCCCACTTTTTTCCATCCGCGGAGAGAGGTCCGGGTTTTGACATTCCTTGGGGTATAATAACTCATTTCCTTTTGGGAATTGGGTATTTGAAGAGTCGCCACCTAACGGATGAAGGTGCGTTAGGGCACCTAGAGTAATTAACTCTTGGATTGGTTTGCATTACCAGAGATTAGGGTAAGGGCTCGAAATGACCTCGAGAGGAAGGTGTAAGGCACCCCTTTTGGTCCACAACTGTGGGGCCTGGCCGAACTTATATTTACGAATTAGTCCAAATAAACACTTGCAGAAAATAATTACAAATAAGGCATGTTTGTATGACTCAAATAATATGACAAAGGTTTTGGATAAGTTGTATTTATAAAACAAAGTTTAAACAAAAGGAATTTTGAAAAGGAGGAGTCCTAGGTTGATTAGCCTATAGGATCACCCCACACAATGTCCGGTAAACAATCCTCAATGAGGGGCTACACGTGAAATTAGCACGTAGTCATCATATCCCATATCTACCCTTCCCATCCCCTTAGTGGTCATTCAAAGCGAGTGTTGGTCAACGATCTCTATTGCGTGCTGTTACACGTCACTTCTTAATGGTCCCAGAGGGATTTAGGACCTCTACCTATAGGTGGTTCTAGACAGACCCATAAGCTTTTAAAGGTGAAAATACTAAGGTGACAGGCAAGAACAATTAGGAATCTTAGCAAACAAGAACAAAAGGGAGCAATTAGAGGCTCAAAGTTTCCTCCTCAAATAAGGCACATGAACAACACGACTCAAACACAAGCAAGGGCCTTTTGTTAAACAGTATCCTAAGGCATGATGTCTAAGTGAATATACAGAAACCATGCAGTTTATTTTATAAACTCAGAAGTAATGATCCTATCAGTGGCCTACTGATTTTAAAGCTTGCTTAAACCAGAACAACATTAAGTCATAGAAACAGTTTTAGAATTGTAAGTTTTGAAAATGCCCTACGGGCTTGCCTATACGCGAAACAGTGATGATTACATTTTATAGAGTGAAACAAGGAAGGTTTAAAACGGACTCTTTAATCCATATAGACATGCTATCTAGTAACAAATTAAGGCAGTTTTAAAACAACTCATTTTAGGGAAATATAAACCACTTAATTAAACCAATTTAGAAGTGAACTAAAATGTGAACTGGGTTGATTTATTTAAACAAAACTTAGGTGAGATCTATAGGCAGAATTTTTGATGTTATTCCCTATAGGCATAATATCTACTTGTTTAATACTGATTTTATAGACTTGCAAGCATTATGACACATGGAAACATACATAAACACTTGTTATAACAGAAGTTGAATTTGGATTATATCCTATAGGCATGGTATCTACTTGTGAAACTGATTAAGACTTATTAAACATGATTTCTATCATGGAATCAATTGAGACATATAGGCATGATTTCTAACATAACAAGATACAAAAAATTCATATAGGCATGATTTCTACTTATAAAGAAAAACACAGCAAATTGTAAAGTCCTATAGGCATGGTTCCTACCCGTATTACCCACAAACATGTAGTTACCCACCCTTTTCACTAATTACCCCAATATTTGTGTATAAATTATTACAGACCATATGAATGAATTACATAAGTAAATAAGAAAATAAGAAGTTATTCTATAGGGAGCATACAGATAGGCCTAGACTTCCAAAGCCTCCAATAGCCTCAAATGCCTCAATTCCATAGACAATGTCATAGTCTAGGTGCATCAAAGTCCCTAAGGATCTCAAGGATCCCGGGCAGTGCTTACACCTAGACTTGGTAGCCATTATTGAATAAGTGCAGTGTGGAAGGGCCAGCCTCGGTATGCCAGAGTTCAGAGGGTTCTCACGAGGATGCCAAGGCAGTACACATACTGGAGGGGGCAGAACCTATTGACTTAGGAGTATAGTGGGAGTTCTTGACATAGTTTTAAAGGCTTCAGTAGGGAAAACAATATCAAAAGGAAGTTTGTTTGAAATAATTTAGTAAAACAACAGAGACAATTTGAAAACAGCAGTCCAAACACAACACCCTTAAGACAGGTTCATACATAACCAGGGGTCATAGAACCAAAGCAGGTTCAGTAGTGACAAACAGGTGGTCAAGGGATATGGGGATACATAGAACATATGATTGTAAACACATAACTAGCAAAGATCTTAGGAATTGGTATAGACATGCTCAGACACAACTGACCAGACATAGTCACAAAACCAGACATAAATAACAAACATACATATAGGGGTGATAGGGATTAGGGGATATATAGAGTGATGGTAAGCACATAACATGCAGAGGTTATGGGTACAGACATGCTCAGAAACAATTGATCAGACATAGAGGGGGTAACATGTTTATACTGATTCTAAGGAAGGGGAGTTCATAACATGCTAATCATGTAAGCATATTAACTGCAGGTTTTACAGTAAAACCATAGATAAAAACAAATTAGAAACAGGATGAATTGAAGCAATAAAAGAACCATATTATTGTTGGAACTTGAATTGAAACTAGAACATACCAGTAGAGAAGGCAGTAAACAAAGTGAAGGAGCAAGAGAACACAATAGTTAGCCTTGGCTTGCAGCCGGCTAACTCAGAATAGTAACAAGTCGCACAAAAGAGAGAGGCCAGAAAGTTTAAGTGTGAGAGAGACAACTTTTGAACTAAAGTGTTCGTGTCTTTGTGCTAATAAGGGAGTGTGTATATATAGTTTGAAAGTAGGTAGCAAATAAGGTAAAAATCAAAGTTCATCAGTAATTATGGGGACTCAAAATCAATCAGTCACGAAATCAAGGTAAGTACTCCGTTTAATTGAGAAGTCAACTTCAAACGGTAATAAATATGTGACAAATAAGGAAGGAAATCGTATAAGGCTGAGCATAACAAATAAGTAAATATTTTTTGCATAGTACGAGTATACAACATGTAATAGAGGTTAGGCTCAACATACTTCAATCAAGGAAAAGACGTAAGAAATCAATTAATAGCATAATTGACTATAGAATAAGGTCAAAAAATATTTTACAAGGTTAAAAATCAGTAGAGATATCATGCGAGATCAGTGAAAGATCAATCACAACGACTCAAGGATTCAAAAGTAGAAAATAGCACTGATTTAGCACAACTTTATAAGGACAAGCACATAGTAAGCAAAAACCAGAACTCTAAGAGGCCGAGTAGGACAAACATCATATATAAATTAGGGGTTCATGTATAGCATAGTCTGAATTAGTAGAATAAGCGTGATATAGGTAGGACAAGTGAAGAATTAGAAACATTGGCGAACAAAATAGGGTAAAATCATACAATAGGTAGGGATAACCATAATTAGGAACCTTAACAAGCAATCATAGGGTAAAATCACAGAATCACAGAAACATATAGATTAACTGAACACGTTATCAAAACAAAACTCAGAAACCCAAGATTATAACTATGAAATTGGGGTTTTCAACATAGGCAAGTTGAAAAGGTAGTAAAATCACAGAATCAGTCGAAATATGCAAGAGATAGAAGTTTAAACATAAAGAATCGGTTTAAACAAGGTTTTAGAAGAAGTTCCGAAAACCCTAATTTTAGAAGAAGGTGAAAATACTTTGAAATCGATGATTCTTGTAAAGAGTTACAGAGATAGTGTAAAACATCAAAGAAATAGACTCAAATCGCTTAAAAATCGTACAGATCTAGGAGATGTAAGCAAAAATTAGGGTTTCAGAAGAAACCTAAGTAGAGATGAAAGAACCTCTCTAAAATCTCAAGAATCGTAACAAGTACAACATAATTTTGCTTGAAATCATATTAAAGTAGCCAAGAACAGACCAGATGGAAAACCCTAGATGCAAGTCAGTGTAGCCCAGGGCCCTTGAAGGCCTCAGAAAAGGAGAACATGGCAATAGAGGAGCCATTTGAGGCTTAGGAGTTGAAGGGAGATTACCGGAGAAGACCAGAGAAGGGAGTCGGCGGTTGAAGGAGCTAGGGTTCAGTTGAGGGGTTGAGAGAGGAGATGAGATGAGAGAATACAGAGACGGCAGATTTGGGAAATGAGATAGGGTTAGGGGGTCGTTGGAATTATAAATGGTAAGAATTGATGAGGGCCGTTGATCTTTTAGATCAACGACCAGGATTTGACAGGTCTTGGGTCGGGTAGGTGGGTTCAGGGTTTAGGTCAGGTGTTTTTAATCTGAAATTAGGCTGGGATTGGGTTTAAATTGGGCTACAATTGAAATGTAAATCTACTTTATTTTAAATAGCTAATTTTCCCTATATAATTTATAATAAATGATAAATAATTTTTGAAAAACAATTTTGTGTACAAAAATGATTTAAAATAGATATTTAATATTTTAAAAATATAGGAGATCAATTTCACGCATATAAATGTAATTATATATTAATGAGGCTAATATTGCAATTATATGCAATTTAGCTTTAAAAATACAAAAATGCAATTATAAAAATACATAAAAAATATTTTAACCATATTTTGGCATAAATATAGAAATTAAATAACTAAATTACCACAACAATAATTTGAGGGAAAATTATTGGAGATTTTATGAATAAAGGGGAAGGAAATAAATCAATTTAAATCCTTGAAATTATGAGAAAAATTATAAAAACCTAGTGCATGCTTATATATGCACATAAATGCTATTTTAAGGTATTTATGCATATAAAAAATATAGGAAAAATTGGGTATCAACAGGTAAATTCTAACTTAGACAGAATTTTCTTCATTTTTCAAACTCTTACAAACCCTAAGCTCTCTTGGGCTATTTTTCGAAGAAAGGTTCTTCCCCAAATCATAGGTAAACAACTTTTAACTCATTTCTTTCAATCTACTTCATCATTTTACAAGATTTCATCACAAAATCTAGGGATTTTTATGGAAATTTGGGTGTTTTGGGTGAAATTTGGGAATTTTGAAATTTGGGGATTTAGACTTCAATTGAGGTTGGATTCCAAAACCAATTGCATGTCCGGGCTCGGGGGTGAATGGGTAATCGGGTTTTGGTCCGAATTTCGAGTTTTAACCAAGCGGACCCGGGATCGATTTTTGGGGAAAGTGTTGGGAAAACTATAATTAAGCATTGGGTGTGAGTTCTTTAGCATTTATTGATGTTAATAAACTAATTATGACTAGATACAAGTGAATTGGAGGTGAATTCTAGAGGGAAAGAAATAGTTGAGGCTTGATTTGTGGTCGTGGAATCGAGGTAAGTGTTTGGTCTAACCTTAGCTTGAGGGAATATGTGTTGTGCCTTAATTGCTATGTACTAATGTTGTGTACGACATATAGGTGTAGTGACGAGTATCTATATATTGGTGTCAAGCATGCCCGTGAGTCTTAAATTATGTTTGTTGTGATCGTTCTTAAGTACTATTAATGCCTAAATTGGTGATTTTCCATGTTGAGTAAGACCTATGATCATTTTCATGGTATTTGTCCATTGTTGAGTATTGACTCCAATTGAGGTTCATTTTGTGAAGTTAATTGTTGGAACAAGATTGGTTATAGCCGATTCCCTTGCCGGGACGTATTTATTGTTGATATTTTTGATTCCCTTGCCAGGATGTATTTATTCTTTTTGATTGATTCCCTTGTCAGGATGTTGTTGTTACCACTATTTGGGTGAGGAAAGAGTGATAAAGCACGAAGGGTGATGCCGTTTGCATTTACATTGATATTGATGCATATGGTGAGGAAGAGAGATAAAGCACGAAGGGTGATGCCGTGCACATTTCTAATATTCATATGGTGAGGAAGAGCGATAAAGCACGAAGGGTAATGCCGTGCACATTTTCTTTATTGATTGCATAGTGAGGATTTTGAGTAAAATCACGAAGGGTGATATCGTGCATGCATTGCCTACTTGTTGTGATTTCATGTTGCTATTGGTTCAAGCGCCTTAATTGTTTCATTCCATTATTTCCGTGTTGTAATGATCCGACCAGTCGTTTTGAGCTTTTGCACTTTGATCGCCGGATTTCGGGTAGGACTAGCCCCGTGTGATATATTATGACTTGTGAAAATCGTTGGTTTGGGTTTTCAGGGAAATCGGAATGAATATGGAAGAACAATTCTCAGTTTGTAGCTTGAAATTTGAAAGGTTTGACCAAGATTTGACTTGTTTGTATATGATCTCGGATCGTAAACTTTATGATTTGGTTAGCTCCGTTGGCTGATTTGGGACTTAGGAGCATGATAGGAATGCATTTTGGAAGTCCGTGGAAGGTTTAGGCTTGAATTGGCGAAATTGAGATTTCGGCGTTTTCCGGTTGATAGGCGAGATTTTGATATAGAGGTCGGAATGGAATTCCGAGAGTGACAGTAGCTTCGTTGTGTCATTTGGGATGTGTGTGCAAAATTTAAGGTCATTCGAACGGGATTTGATAGACTTTTTGATCGAAAGCATAATTTAAGAGTTCTTGGAGTTCTTAGGCTTGAATCCTATGTTAAATTGGTGATTTGATGTTGTTGTGAGCGTTCCGAAGTGTTTAACAAGTTTGAACGATGTCATGGGATTTGTTGGTACAATTGGTTTGAAGTTCCGGGAGTTCCGGGTAGGTTCCGGGATGTTTTAGGCCGAAAATCATAGCTGTAGCAAGTCCAGAAGGGTTGCAGGCCCGGAACCCACCCATGCGGTCCGCACAAAAACAAGTGCGGCTGTGGTATGTGCTATGCGGACCACACAAAATAAAGTGCGGCCGCGGTAAGTGCTGTGCGGACCACACAAAATGCAGTGCGACCGCGGTGGGGGACATTTTACTGGTCCTACTTTGGAAGCTCATAACTTTTTATCTACAACGAATTTTGAGATGATTCAAAAACGAAAGTTGTATCCCTTCGTGTCGAAAGTTATGGCCAAAATACTAAAGCCTATCACTGTAGAGGAAAGCATGTGCGGCCGCGGTCGTTTTTGTGTGGACCGCACTGGTTTTGTGCGGACCGCGGTCAATTTTATGCAGTCTGCGGAGGTGGAAATCTGTGGGGTACTCTATAAATACGAGGTTTTGGGTTTTATTTGATATTTTGACTTAGAGAGCTCGGAGTTTGGCGATTTTTCGAAGGTTTTTCAAGAAATTCATCGGGGTAAGTGATTCTAACTCAGATTTGGCTAGAGTACATGAATCCATCATTGAATTCATCATTTAATTCGTGATTTGGGATAGAATTTGGAAAGAAAATTGTGAAATCTTTCATAAATGTAAAATGATGAATTGAACGACCAAATGGTATTGGAATTGGATAATTTTTGTATGGTTAGACTCGTGAGAGTATAAGGATTCTAGTTTTTTGAATTTTGTCAAATTCCGAGATGTGGGCTCGGGGGTCAAGTTTGACCAATTTCTAAAATTTTGTGGTAATTCGATTGTTTCGCTTGGGCTTTGTTCCCTTAGCATATTGTGACATATTCGTTCTGATTTTGGATAGATTCGACACGCATGGAGGCCAATTCGAGGGGCAAAGGCGTCGCGAACTAGAGAATTAGCCGGTTCGAGGTGAGTAATGATTGTAAATGATGCTCTAAAGGTTTGAAACCCTGGATTGCACATCGTAATGCTATATTGAGGTGAGGCACACGCTTGTTGACGAGCGTGTGGTCGTGCACTATTGGGGATTGTGACTTGGTCCGTCCCGATTGATGATTTTACCGCGTATTTGATTGAAACTTATTTGTTATCATCATGATTTGGGTTGATTGCCATATTTTGGCTTCGTGCCAACTATTTGAACCCTTTGGGGATTTTATTTACTATTTCCTCACTGCTTTGACTTATTAATTGAACTCAGTCATGTTATTTTCCACTGTTTTATTACTCAGCCATTTTTACTCTGTTTTGAGACTTAAATGATATTCTAAATGATGTTTTGGGCTGAGAAATACTGTTTTACTAATGCCCGAGGGGCTTGTGAGTATTTTTGACTAAGTAAGGTTGAGGGCCTAGTTGTGAGGAAACACTGATACTGATTGAGGCCGATGGCCTGAGATATGTACGCCATGAGGTGGCTTGTTGATATTGTTTATGAGGCCGAGGGCCTAAGATATATACGCCATAAGGTGGCTTGACTGATATGAGACTGAGGGCCTAGATTTGATGCCACGAGATGGCTTGTTAATTGCGCTTGGGCCGTAAGGGGCCCCTCCCGAAGTCTCTACACCCCCAGTGAGCGTGGGTACCCATTGTGATGTGAGATATAGTTTGAGGGGCTGATATTGTTCTATGTGATAGCCTGAGGGGGTGATATTATTCTATGCGATAGCCCTCGGGGCTGATATTGTTCTATGTGATAGCCCGAGGGGCTGGTATTGTTCTATGTGATTGCCCGAGAGGCTGGTACCATTTTATGTGATTGCCCGAGAGGCTGGTATTGTTCTGAGATATTGCCCGAGGGGCAGAGTTGTTGACATTGAGCCCGAGAGGCGAACCTTTATGTGTTTATCTTTCATATTTACTTGTCATTTACCTGTTAAACCATGTTATTTGTGCCCGAGGGGCGGATTTCTGTGCTTATCTGCACTAACTGTTTTGCATTCATTACGTACTGTTGAAAAAGCCATTTTCAAAGAAGTTTAAACTGAGCTAAGATGTTTAAAGAGATTTTACAGCTTTACTGCTTTCTTACTGGTTTTTGAACTGCTTCTATATAGCATTTTGATATACTTTACGTGATTTCTTGCCTTCAGTCTTTATTTACATTTGTTACTCACTGAGTTGGAGTACTCAATTTACTCCCTACACCTTGCGTGTAAATTCAGGTATTTATACACCCGGTAGCGGGTTTTGGCTAATTGGAGGCAGGGTCATTGGAGTTTAGTAAGGTAGCTGCCGGCGTTCGCAGCATTGCTCTTCTCTCTCTTCATTTCATTAGTCTGTATTTTTACACTTCAGGCCTTCAGTTGTATTTATACCCTAGTAGATGCTCGTGACTTGTGACACCCCGGTTAAGGCTGTGTCGGGTTGTATTTTCGCTACTTATTATCATTAAATCATGTTTAGACTGCTTTTATATTGTTTAACTATTATAAAAAGCAAATTGGGTTTGATTAGCTGGCCTTGTCTTCATGAGAGACGCCATCACGATCGGGTTCGGGATTAGGGTCGAGACACGTGTTTCCTATGTTGTCCCTATAGCATGTTGCCCTTCCCGTTAATCTCTGTTTAGCTTCTATTACTATTATTCTGTTAGATATTGTTTACCTGCAGGTTATGTTGTTTGTTATGTCCTAGCCTCATCACTACTTCACCGAGGTTAGGCTCGACACTTAGTTAATACATGGGGTCGGTTGTACTAATACTGCACTCTGCACTCTTTTGTGCAGATCTTGGTACTAGAGCATATGGACCATAGTTAGAGGTTGTTGCCTTCAGTCCAACGGAGACCCGAGGTAGTCCTGTAGGCATACGCAGGCCTTGGCGTCCCCTTTCTATCTTGTTTCTTCCCGTTCTTATCTATTTCAGAGACAGATATGTATTTTCTTTGTTCAAACCCCTATTTATAGTATTCGTAGATAGTCCATGAGATTGTGACACCAGTTCTAGGTGGATTATTGTTATGGATTTCGTATTGGTATTTGTTAAACTGTTAAATTCTATTCTTCCACATTTCTAATTTTGCTGTTTACTTGCATTAACTTGGTAAATTGTTAAAGATAAAGGTAAAAAAATAGAATAATCAATAACGTTGGCTTGCCTAGCTGGTTCAATGTTAGGCGTCATCAAGGTCCCGACTATGGGTAATTCGGGTGGTGACACTTTTATCAATTAATGTTTTATATCTCAAAATGTTTGACTTCTTATTCTCTATTTGGAATAGGACAAGAAGTTGTTTGAAGAATACACAGTAACAGATGTTTCCAGTGATACACAAATATTTGCAATACTCTATATAGCTCTTAGTTGGACTATGTTATCTCTTTTGCTTATAGTGCAAACACTGATAGGAACTAATACATTTGGTTGATCACGTAGAATAGGATGGTGGGTAGAAAATGATGAACGAATAAGGCGTATGCTTGAGTTTGATTTTGTATGTATATTTAAATAAAGTGAAAGAAAAGGAAACTTTTGCTCAATTTTGATAAATCTAAGGAGGCAATATATGTTCTATGTTTGTCACTATTTTTAAAGGTTGGAACTATGCTTATGTGTTTGTGAAATTATATCTATTCTAAACCTTTATAGTTTTGTAGGGTCGCTATGTGAATGCAATATTACTGTCATGCGCTGCTTTCCAGACACGCCCCATGACCCCTTGGCCGCGCCCCATGGCGGCCTAGCAAGCCTCACAATGACTAGCTCCATGGTCGGCCCCGTGGTCTTGGCTGCGCCAAGTAACAAGCGCGCATTCGCCTCTGTCGCCCCACAGATGTCTCTCGCCAGCGCCCAAGGGCTGGCCAATGACAACAGCGTCGCGCGCCCTGACAATACCGTGCGCGCAGATCCTGATGCCTCACCAGCGCCCAGCTGCAGGCCTATTCCAGCAGCGCCTCGCGCACAGACCCTGATGCCAAGCACCAGCGCCCAGCCTCAGGCCAACACAGCAAGTGTCGCGCGCGCCCACAGCAACGCGCACGCAGACCCTGACCCGCAAGACAAAGTTGCTGCCATCAGACTTAGTTCTACCTTGTAATAAACTAAGTCCTTTTCATTGTAATTATAGGCTAGTTTACATCATTTCCATTCAGTGTGCTTCTACATCTTTATTAGGACTAGTCATGTAATGTTGGTTTATTTTTTTAAGCATTATTAAGGGGGACCGAACAATCAAACATTTTCAAGCAAGCATTTTTCTGGTGTCTCTCCCCCTCGACACCGCATCTTTGTAATCAGCATTTCAGTCATCAATAAAATCATCATCATCATTCAAAACCCAATTCTCTCTCAGCTTCCGCAATTGCTCGTGACATTGGTTTTCTCGCACGGCATTGACAATCTAGTCTAGCGTGCGGAGGGGACCTTATTGGCGGACAGCAACCGCACTGACATCAGTTGCTTAGCCTTACGTTGACCTTCTAAAGAACATCAGGAAGGCGTTGTGTAACAGTTGGTATCAGAGCTTAGTCTCGACATCGGACGAGGGAACAGATTTGCCATCATCACCATTTCTGACCATGGTGAATCATGGGGAGCGTCTAGCATCCCTAGAAGAGACGGTTGACCGATTACGACCCATCATGGATATGGTGCCTGATCAAAATAACAACCTAGTGCAAAGGTTGGATGACCTGGACCGCTGAATGCGGCAGGCAGAAAATGACATTGCAAACATCAGTTGTGACTCTGACGATGACCGACAAATGGCAGCCATCGAAACTGCCAATATTCATGGAAAATTTGAGGACCTCCAACAGGAGCGTGCCGACTATTTAGCCCATCAGCAACAAGAGGCAGACAGACTAACTGCCATGCAGCAAACCATAAACGACTTGACAGGCAAGCTCAATGTTGTCAATGCTGCCCTACAGAGCCTACTTCGAGGAGGCGACAACCACATCAGGGGTGCAGCAAACCTCACCCCCATTCCACAAAAGCTTAAGATACCAGAGCCAAAGCCATACGACGGATCCCGGGATGCTAAAGAAGTGGAAAATTTCATCTTCGACATCGAACAATACTTCGATGCCGTGGGCCATTTGGAAGAATCCAAAAAGGTAGCGACTGCTGCCATGTATCTTCAGGGCGATGCCAAACTTTGGTGGCGGGTCAAATACGAAGCCATCAAGGCCGGTGAAGATACTCTCCAGACATGGGATGAATTGAAGGTAGCCATACGCTTGTAGTTCTTCCCTAAAAATGTGGAATACAATGCAAGGACAAAACTACGGGAACTCCGCCACACCAAGATCAGTGAGGGAGTACGTGCGCGAATTCTCCGCACTCATGCTAAACATACGCGACATGGGGGACAAAGACAAACTCTTCGCATTCATAGAAGGTTTGAAACCTCATGCCCGTATGGAACTACAGCGACAACGGGTAGACACCCTGCCCAAGGCCATTCAAGCTGCAGAATGCCTTGGCGATTATCATTTGGGAACTCAGAACGACAGGCCCCAGCCGTCTGTCCGAGGGGGATTCAACGGGCACCATCCCAGCAATGGTGGCCCAAGCAAAAGTGGGGGAGATCGGAGTGCATCCAAAACTAAGACTCCTCCCTCCAACAGCAACAGTGCTGCATCCATCAACAACAATCAGGGGAGAAAGCCTCCCTCAGAATGCCGTCATTGCGGCGGGGCACATTGGAACAATGAATGCCCAAACATCAAGGTCAATGCTCATCAGACGGTCGAGGATGAGTTAGACACATCAGACTCATCAGACGACGACCAGGTAGGCGCCTTCAATGCAATTGTTGGCTCTATCCCTCATGCCTTAGCGGGGACCAGTGCATGTCCTCCTAAGAAAACATCAGTCCCGATCACCAGGAAAGGGAAAGAAAAGATGGACGAAGGACCTCCTAAGCAAGCGAGGACCCTAATGTTCGTCGAATTGAAAGTGAACGGCAAGCCCCTTCACGCATTGATAGACACGGGTGCCACCCATAACTACTTGTCATCAACGCAAGTAGAGCGCCTAGGTCTTGTGGTACAAAAGAGCAAAGGCCGCGTCAAGGCTATCAACTCACCACCTCAGACATTGGGTGGAACAGCTACAAATGTCCCAGTGAAACTTGGCCCATACAAAGGAAGCATCGACCTGCGCATCGCAATCATAGATGACTTCGACATCATAGTGGGTTTGGAGTTCATGAGGCAAACCAACACCATTCCAGTACCATTTGCCAACATGCTCCTGATGATGGGAGAAAACGGGGCCAAGCCCTGCACCATACCATGCTTTCCCATAAAGATGGCCGCTGAAAACATCTCGGCCATGCAGTTGGAGAAGGTAGTCAACAGACATGAACCTCAGGTTCAGGCTACCCTTCGCAGCAACAATCAGTCATCATGTCATCGGCCTCAAAAGACTGGTGACGCTCATCATCGTGTGAAGACTTGTCAGCCATTCCACAAGGACAAGTCGGATCACTCATCATAGAAAGGACCCTCACAGCCATTACATGTCCCACAGAGACCATGGGAAAGTGTTTCCCTCAGATTCATCACGGGATTGCCCTAAGTCGGTAATCTTGCATCCATCATGGTTGTCATAGATCAGTTTTCAAACTATGCAACCTTCATAGCAGCCCCACAAAATGCATCAGCAGAAGATACAACTCGACTCTTCTTCTCGCACATTGTCAAACATTGGGGCCTGCCCAAAAACATTGTTAGTAGGCGCGACTCACACTTCACTAGCAACTTTTGGACCCATCTCTTCAGGTGCTTTGGGTCAACATTGAGTCACAACTCAGACATCCATCCACCATCGGATGGCCAGACAGACCGGTTCGATGACATGCTGGAGGAATATCTCCGCAACTTTGCAACCGGATCACAGAAGCATTGGGTGAAGCTCCTGGATGCTGCTCAACTGTGTTTCAATTCTCAAAAGAGCCATCATACAAACAAAAGCCCTTTTGAAATTGTTACCGGACAGCAACCGCTTCTCCCGCAAACGGTGAATGCATCAACCATGCCAAAATCTCCTCGAGCTGCCAACTTCTCGAGCGAATGAGAGTGCAACATGGGGATAGTGCAGAGCTATCTCGTCAAAGCCCAAGAGCGGGCAAAAATATTCACTGGACAAAATCTTTGCTTTGCCAAACATCAAACAGGGGACAAAGTAATGCAATGCATCCCAAAACGGTACTTGTTTGCATAAAGGACCCATGACCCTCGCCTGTAACAAAACTACATCGGGCCCCTGCCCATTGAAAAACGCATTGGGAGGTCCACATACCAGGTGAAAACTCCATCCTGGTGGAAGATCCATCCAGTCTTCCATGTCAGCCGCATGAAATCATTGCATCGCTACAACAGCAAGCTCACAGAACAGAGGGGCACAGACCTCCCATCCAACAACCACCAGAAGCATCATCATCATCATCATCATCATAAGGCTCCGAGGACGGCGCCAACTTAGGTGGGGGAGAATGTCATGGGCTGCTTTCCAGACACGCCCCATGACCCCTTGGCTGCGTCCCATGGCGGCCTAGCAAGCCTCACAATGCCTAGCGCCATGGTCGGCCCCGTGGTCTTGGTTGCGCCAAGTGACAAGCGTGCTTGCGCCTCTGTCGCCCCACCGATGCCTCTCGCCAGCGCCCAAGGGCTAGCCAATGACAACAGCACCGCACGCCTTGACAATGCCGCGCGCGCAGATCCTGATGCCTCGCCAGTGCCCAGCTGCAGGCCCATTCCAGCAGCGCCTCGCGCACAGACCCTGATGCCAAGCACTAGCGCCCAGCCTTAGGCCAACACAGCAAGTGTCGCGCACGCCCACAGCAATGCGCGCGCAGACCCTGACCCGCAAGACAAAGTTGCTGCCATCAGACTTAGTTCTACCTTGTAATAAACTAAGTCTTTTTCATTGTAATTATAGGCTAGTTTACATCATTTCCATTCAGTGTGCTTCTACAACTTTATTAGGACTAGTCATGTAATGTTGGTTATTTTTTTTAAGCATTATTAAGAGGGACCAAACAATCAAACATTTTCAAGCAAGCATTTTTCTGGTGTCTCTCCCCCTCGACACCGCATCTTTGTAATCAGCATTTCAGTCATCAATAAAATCATCATCATCATTCAAAACCCAATTCTCTTTCAGCTTCCGCAATTGCTCGTGACATTGGTTTTCCCTCACGGCACTGACAATCTAGTCTAGCGTGCGGAGGGAACCTCATTGGCGGACAACAACCGCACTGACATCGGTTGCCTAGCCTTAGGTTGCCCTTCCAAAGAATATCAGGAAGACGTTGCATAACATTACACATGAACAAAACGACATTAGAATTTAAAATGTTGGATCGTGCTTTGCACAGGCAATACGCATCAAGTTTACTAAGAATTGAAAAGAATTTGACAAACATATGATTTATTAAAATATTCTTATGAGAGTATTTTTTAGTAACATATGATAGTTATTTTCTTAGTCACCGAACAATTAATTTTTTGTTGATGTATGCTTTCAAGGTTAACCGATTTTAATAACTAAATAATGATATGTTCTATTTAATTTTAAATTATCAAAATACTGCTTCAAATTCGAAAAAGATGTAAGAAATCTTGACATATGAATATGGAAGAACAAAGACACGATTGACGCATTTCAATAATACTCGATAAGAAAGTGATACAACCCATTGTTTAAAGTAAACAAAATAAATACACTTTATAGATCTATTAAATATTACATTTCATGAGAGGATCCCAAATATTTTTAGATATTTTTTTAAAGAAAATTATATATAAAATCTTAAAAGTATATATAAAAATTATATATTTATATGTCGGTTTGGTTCGAATCTTTTTTACTCAATACCAAACCTAATAGGATTTTTTAATCGGTTCTGTTTGATTTTTTGGTTTGGTGCGATTTTCCGGTTCGACTTAAACATCGAGATAAAATTTTATACCAATAACAAAGTAGAGTGTGTTTGCAATAAATTTTCAAGAATAGAAAAATTAACTGCAATCACAAAAAAATAAAGTGATCTTATTAATCAATTGTGAGTACAATTCTGTTTCTCCCTTGATTCTTCCTCCAAATTATTCTTTGTGTTTCGAGAGTTTAAGCAGCATATTTCTCGAACATAGGATGATGCGAACTTACTTAGGATGTATTTGATCTCCATGAAACGGAAGAACGTCCGTAAATCACTTTTGCGACTTTGAGAAAGATAATATTTTATATATTTGTTCTCTCTGTGAATATTTCATGAATTTATGAATTTTCGAGATGAGTTTGTTTACCGTAAAAATGGTAGTAACAATTAAATTTGATTATGGGACTCTAAAAATATGTGATCTATTTTTATGCTAGTTGTTTAAGCAGTTGATACTATGCATGAGACTTAGAAATGAGATAAGAGTAAAGAGAAAGGCGATAACCAAACTGATAGGTTAACAATCGAGGCCTCGAGCTTGTCGACTTGGGGGCCTCGAGGTCGATTCAGGAGCTCGGCTGGGAGCTATCGAAGGTGGTCGGAGTATGGCTAACAGTTACAATAAAATCAACGAAGGCTCTTTATGGCCTATAATAAGCAATAAATGATGAACAATAATGAAAATAATAAATGGAAGCAATAATATCAAGAGAATATGTTAGAGAGTAAAAAGAATGTTCTTGAATATTTCGTGTGGAGCAACTGGAGCAATAGAGAGTTTCTAAAATGATAAGGATCCTCTTTATATATGAGGGGAATCCTAATATAGAACAAAATGCATTAATTATAAAGGTATGGGGATGGGACAGCTAGATGACACCCCGATTCAGGGTTAGGGTAGTCTACTGGGCTCTATCAGTCCTAGTCGTGTACCTTAGGAACTCCGCATTTCTACCATAGTCATGGTCAACATTGTCCCAAGATTAGGCGTCGACGACCCACAAGGGAGGAAACTCGACCATAGCCTTGTAGCCTCGAGGTTTCGAGATGATCTTCTGAGGTGCCTCAATGACGAGGAATTGGATCCTTCGATTTCACTGTATACAGATAGTCCCCGCGTTTCTTAGAGAGGAGCGACAAGAAACGATTTTGACACCCAACTCTTCGTACTTCCCGCGATGATGCCATGTTGATGATATCATACTTATGGCGTAATCTTTCACGATAACCGGGACATCCTATGGACTTGTCTTTTCAGCATCATTCAATGCACTACCGATCCCATTCTTCAAAGCGACCGTATCCCCGTTGATCCAATTTCCAATGACGCATTGATTGCGCCTACCGATCCGTCTTTCAAAGGCATTGATGGCGTTGTTGGCCATACTATTACCCTCTATAAATGGGGGCCTTCCGGTACTATATTTTTATCCAAGTGCCTTTCAACACATTTCCATCCCTTTCTTCGAGTTGAATGAAAGTAACACTTCGAGCCTTGAGACCGTGATTTATCACCTAGGCCCCGCGGTGGTCTTTGAGGGGAAATTTTCTCGGAGGTCCGAGGATAAGGACTACATTTGAGCTTTCGAGAGTAGATATGGGCGGAGTTTAAGTGTTTATTTCCTTGGAGCCTAACTCCTTTTTCATGAAAGTCCCTGAGGCCGGGTACCACCTCGAGACTTGATGATGCCGTTGGCTTTTTAGGGCCTAACTTTTCTTTGATGGAGGTCCTCGAGGTCAGGTACTACCTCGGGACTGGTGATGATGTCGTTGGCTCCTTAGAGCCTAACTTTTCTTTGATGGAGGTCCTCGATGTCGGGTGCTACCCCAGGACTGGTGATGATGCTATTGGCTCCTTAGAGCCTAAATTTTCTTTGATAGATGTCCTCGAGGTCGGGTACCACCTCGGGACTGGCGATAATGCCATTGGCTCCTTAGAGCCTAACTTTTATTTGATGGAGGTCCTCAAGGTCGGGTACTACATCGGGACTGGCGATGATGCCATTAACTCCTTAGAGCCTAACTTTTATTTGATGGAGGTCCTCAAGGTTGGGTACTACCTCGGGACTGGCGATGATGCCGCTACTTAGAGCCTAACTTTTCTTTGATGGAGGTCCTCGAGGTTGGGTACCACCTCGGGACTGGCGATGATGATACAGGGATTTTCGTTCTCAAAACATTTACATGGCATCCCCTAATGTACGATATGGTTGCCAAGTTGTTGAGGCAATTTGGTGACATCGGTCAGTGTTTCTAATCGGCTTTGAGGCAGGCGAATCGTCGCCATTTTTTCCATATATATATATATATATAGGGTTGTTTCTGCTCTTTTGGAGATCCCACCATTTTAAGTAGTTGCCCTTCTTTTTCTGTGTTAAGCCTTTCATTATTTTAGTGCTAACGCACTTGGACAGATTCCTGCTTTAGTTCTCTAATTTTGCCATGGCCATGGTTGCTAGGGAGAGTTCTGCCTCCGAAATTCAGGACCAACGAGAGTATACCTTGAAGATTACTTCTTTGATAGGAGAAGAGCACCTTGAGTTAGTGAGAAAAGACTGCGGATGGGGGAAGAAAGTAGTGTTACAGACATTTTCCCCGGATGAGGGCATCACAGATCATGCCGACGGATTTTTGAATGTGTACACGTATCCTTTCACACTGGACCCCCTTGATAGGATTGTGTGCGACTTCTGTTTAAAGTATCATGTTACCTTGGCGCAGATCCACCCATCGTTTTGGCGAATAGTGTTAATGATGAGACTTTTCGCAGAGAAGGCGGGGCTTGAACTCACGCTCAGTCATCTTGTTAGGCTGTACCAGCTCTTTTACCATCGAGGTCTGCTAACCTTGTGATGTCGATCGACCACGCCCTTCGTTGTTGATAATAAGGAAAACAGTGACCGGGAGTGGGTGAGTCGCTTCGTCCGAGTGTATACCCCAAACATTATCCCCCTGGAGCTTATGCCATTCCCCGAGGAATGGAATTATACACCTAAGTGGTACATTTCGTGCCTTCTCAGTTTTGTCTATGGCGAAAGCTAATTTCGTAACCGTGCCTTCTTTTCTTTTTCTACAGCAGTTTCATGGGCATCGGACGACGTTCCTAATTTGACAGATTGGGTTCGGAAGTTGGCGACCCACTCGACATGTGATGAGTGCAAGTGGTGAGACTTGTCTCGGGGCAGATGGGAAGCAAAACATCATGGTGCATGTTGTGCTATTTTTCCCTTTCTCTTTCTTCATATGGAGAGGCATTTTTCCTTTATGAGTATTAATCTTGCTGTTGTAGGCATCTAAGAGCCTCCCGAGGCGAGGCCGCGGTCCTCTGGAGAGGGGGAAGGGTTGCCAGTTTCCAGGCTGAAGAATGACAGTAATAAGCGAGAGATGCTTTTGGCAAAATGAGACTGGGGCTTCGGAGCGGAAGCATTGTTTGAGTCTGCCGCGTCCGTGGTTCCTAGTTCTGGAAACAGGGTTTCTCCATTGTTGTCGCCTTCTTTTTATGTAGATAGTACTTCGAGAGATACTAGAAACCCGGTGTCGCATACACCGAGCGGTCGTGCCTCAACCGGCGTCGACCCTTTCAGAGCTAAGGGAACTAGGTTGGCAGATGTGCGCTCCGCCTTCGAGGAATCCTAGCGGCTTCACTTCGTGGTGAGTTTCAACACAGGCCTTTCGAGCTTTGCGCCTTCCCTTCCTTATTGGGTTTTCTTTTGCAAGCCTTCGACAAGCTTAAGTCCGGGCTGCTTCGTCATGAAGCCAGGCTGCGGAAAGCTCTGGATGAGGAGAGATCCCTTAGGCTCCTTTGAGATGAAAAGGAAGTCGAGTTGGTACACTTGCGGTATGAGGTGAGCCGGAGCTTGAATTATTAGAGCTACTTGAAGGAGCAGGTAATTTTCTGTTCCGGGTGAGCATGCATTCCGCCTTCTAGCTTCTAAGGCTAACGCTTCATTTATTTCAGTTGTAGAAAAAGACAGAGGTCCTAGAGCGCCTTCAGGATGAAGCTAGTCGGGCCAGGCGTGAGCATGATAAGCTAAATGCTCGAGCGGAGGCTCAGGCTTTAGAGGGGAAGGGTGCATTGGCTAAAGTTCCCGCTTTTGAGGCTCAACTTTGCTTAGCTCATGATGATGCTTCGGTTCAAACAAATATGATTACGAAGCTCGAGTTCGAGCTTTCAAAGTTCAGGTTCAAGATCATTGATGCCCGGGTTGAAGGCTGACAAGGAGATGGCGTTTTATTTAAAGGATGCTACCGATGCTCAAGTTGAGCTAAGAAGGATCTTCGACCGCGAAGATATGATTGAAGAATATGCTCGCTGCAAGTTTCGAAGAGTGACCCTCGAGGAGATTCGTGCTAGGGGTTTCGCCCTCTCGGAAGAGTTGGCGTGAGCAAGGGCCGACGAGCGTGATGCTCGGTTACTTTTGTCCGACGCTGAAGAAAGCAAATATTAGGCCGGCAAGCCGTAGCTCTTAGGGGGCGTAGATTTTACCATTTGTATATAACATTTTCAAAGCATGTTTTTAGACGGAGATTGCATTTTTTTACATATGTGTATAAAAGAAAACCTCGCGGCTTTATTTCTTCTGTATCTCTTTCTGTCTTGAATTTGGCTAGGTGAACTGGTCTTTGAGTTGATAGGAATCCTTAGATTTGTGATATGGCACTGGGGCTCATTAGGCTGGCTCGTAGGCTCTTACACTCTTGGTTGATGCGACCTTTTATGTGGGCTGGCGGCAATGGCTCTTACGCCTTACCCTTAGGCATATTTAGTTAACTATTTTGGGTTCAGTCTCTGAATCGGGTTACGACTCAAGCTTATTTAAACCTCAAGTTGTTGGATTTGTGTGGGCTGGCAATAGTGGCTCTCACGCCTTGGGCCGATACGGCCTTTTAGTGTGGGCTGGCGATAATGGCTCTTATGCCTTGGGTCAAAGCGACCTTTTAGTGTGGGCTGGCGACAATGACTCTTATGCCTTGGGTTGAAGTGACCTTTTAGTGTGGGCTGGCGACAATGGCTCTTATGCCTTGGGTCGAAGCGATCTTTTAGTGTGGGCTGGCGACAACGGCTCTTACGCCTTGGGTCGAAGCGACCTTTTATAAGCTTTGGTTTTCCCTCGTTAAGGACTTTATGAAATAATTTTTGCCTGACTCTTCGACGGTTCGAGAAGAACCTCGATTACGAGTCGTCATGTGGAGATGATCGAGCACCTTGGGAGGTTTGGCTCGGAGGTTGAGTATCTCGAAGCCTGTGATTTGGAACTGACATGGTCGAAGATCTTTTTCCTATGTCGAGGGTAGCATGTTTAACCGGTTTTTTTTGAAGTAATTGAAGGCTTGTGATTTTGTAGCGATGGTCGGGCATCCTCGAGTCGCATTAGTTTGGCTGGTACAGCCTCGTGACTGGAGTCATTTGTGTTTGGCTGGAGCCTTTAAGTCCCGAGTGAAGTAGTTTCGCCATCTATATCGAGTGAAGTAGTTTGGCCGGAGCCTTTCATGCCTTTCTTGAGGTCTTACAGATATTGTTGCTGCCTTATGCAGGTCTTATGAGACTGAGTCTGCCCGCTCGAGGTCTTATGGCCTCAGGTGTTTTAATGAATGGTGATTGGTGATAGTCCCCGAGTCATCGAGGGTATCTTGGCTCGGAAGCCATTAATTGTAAACTTTTTACTACCTCATTGAGGGCTTACGATTTCGGAGATTCCGACCCTGAGGTCGTTCATTTTTTGAGATTTTGACACCAGTCCCCGAGTGTTCGGGGAACTTTCGGCCTTGGAGACATTTTGTGATTTTTATGTTTCCTCGCTGAGGGCTTATGAGTTTGGAGTCCCGACCTAGAGGTCGTTCAGGTGTTGAATTGTTGACGCCAGTCCCCGAGTGCTCGGGATGTTTTTGTCAGAGGTGTCATTTTTGCAAAGGTGCCGAGTTTCTTTTGGAGTGTGAGGTGCTTCAAAAAAAGGTATTCTTTGATTACTTGGTACAAGTATACATATTTTCGCCGTCGGGGGCCCGGCTATACGGACACAGTTCATTCAACCGTTTGGCCCGGTATATCATTTTCCTATTGGGACCCTATTTGGCATTTCTTGTCTTTTCCAAGCGGATGGCCTTGCGGGGGGGGGGGGGGGGGGGGGGGAGGGGGGCAGTGTTCGAGGTTGATTGCGAAAGGAGCCTTGAATACTTGTCGAGTCGTCCTTAGGTATCATGTGAAGGTTGCCTCATTAAAAACCTTGCCGGTAAAATCCTTTTCGGGATAAAAACACGGTCGAAGGAAAAGAGTGCAACGGATGCTTTAAAACCTTAAGGTCTTCGGGTTGGGTTAGCGCTTTGACTACTTCGGTCAGGTGCCTGCATAAGGGTTAGTGCGGAATATAAAATGAAAAGGGAGATTATTATACCTTAGTGTGGGATGTGCCGGTGATTTTTCGAGGTCCGATATGTCTCAGTCGCTTATGATGAGGATGTGGTACGGTCCTTTGTTTTGTTTAATTGGGCTTAACCGAAGATGTAATTTGATTACCCTTTGGCTCCTTTGTGGGTGGAGGTATCGGTGTCGGTGCCACATCGTGCACCGCGAACATTTCTCTCGCCGCATGCTGCTCCCCATAGACGGTTTTAATCCCATCCTTTGTCGGGAATTTCATCATTTGGTGGAGGGTGGATGGTACTGATCTCATGCAGTGTATCCACGGCCTCCCGAATAAGGCGTTGTACCTCATGTCTCCTTCGATGACATGGAATTTGACATTCTGGGTTGTGCCAACCACATTGACTGGGAGGGTGATTTCTCCTTTCGTTGTTTCACTTTCCATGTTGAATCCGTTGAGGACTCGAGTGGCGGGCATGATTTGGTCAAGCAGTCCAAGATTCTCCATTACCCTCGACCTGATAATATTGGGCGAGCTACCTGGATCCACGAGTACACGTTTTATTTGAAATATATTTACAAAGAAAGAGATTACTAGTGCGTCATTGTGAGGTTGAGACAAGGTCTCAGTGTCCTCTTCGCTGAATGTGAGGGCATCCTCGGGTATGTACCCCCGGGTTTGATTTTCTCTAGTGATGGATATATTTGTCCTTCTCATCACGGGTTCCTATGGGGCATCGATGCCTCCCAAGATCATGTGGATGACATGTTCGGCTCATTCGTTTCGTTCTTCTTGGCCGCCTCTCTTTCCCGGAACTGATTTTTTGGCTCGGTCGCTGAGGAATTCCCGGAGGTGACCTTTGTTAAGTAGTCGGGCTACCTCTTCTTGGAGTTAGTGGCAATCCTCGGTCTTGTGGCCGTGCGTGTTGTGAAATTCACACACAAAGTTATGATTCCTTTGTGAAGGATCCGTTGTATAGGCCAGAGCCACCTGGCGTCTTTGATTTTGCTGATGGCGAACACGATGTCTGCCACATCGACGTTGAAGTTGTACTCTGATAAGAGAGGTGCCTCCATTGGCCCCGCGTTCCTATCGAATCTGACCCTGTTGATGAGTCCCCGAGGATTCTGTCCTCGGTCTATCCTTCGATCATTGCGAGGTGGGTTGTGCCTCGGGCATTCCTTCTGTCTTCTATGTATGGCTGATATCTTTCTTTGTTTGGCTTTGGCTCCTTTCCCAAAAGACTGCTTGGGTATACTGAGCCCGATGAGGCTCCTAGCTGGTCGTGTTCAACCCCGATCTTCGACTGGTATCGGTTGTGGACGTCCGACCAGGTCACCACAAGATACTCGACCAAATTCTATTTCAACTGCTTTAAACCCACCGAGCTTCGTTCATTCAGACCTTGAGTGAAGGCCTGCACTGCCCAGCCATTAGAGACTGGCGGTAATTCCATCCGTTCTGTTTGAAAACGAGATACAAACTCTTGCAGCATTTCGTTCTCCCTCTGCTTGATCTTGAACACATCAAATTTCCTTGTGGTCACCTTGATGGCCCCAGCACGCGCCTTTATGAAGGAATCTGCCAGCATGACAAATGAGTCTATGGAGTTTGGGGCCAAGATATGATACCACATCATCGCCCCTTTAGAAAGTGTTATCTCTAAATTTTTTCAGTAGGACAATCTCGTCGTCCTTTATGTCGTTGCCCTTCACTGCGCAAGTGTAAGCAGTAACGTGCTCATTGGGGTCTGAGGCCCCATTGTATTTTGGGAGGTCTGGCGTTCTAAACTTCTTTGGAATAGGTTTCGGAGCCGTTTCCTCTAGGAACGGCCTCTGTATGAACTTCTTCGAATCTATACCTTTCAGGATCAGGGGGGGCTCCTGGAATTTGGTCGACCCTGAAGTTGTAAGTCTCGACCTTCTTATCGTTGGCTTCTATCATTTTGTCGCCCGATTCGACCTTCTGGTGAGGTCCTCGAGCATCTTTACAATGACGGGGTCGGCTATCGACCCGTTATTGCTCGATCTCTCTGGTACCTGCTTGGCTGGGCGAGCTATCCCCGGTGCTACTGTACTTGGAGTTTTCTAGTGACTTTTTAGCTGAGCAATAGCAGTTGTTGTTCCTGCAACATTTCAAAAATAACATGAAGGCTAACCTCACGTTCTTCCCTAGTTGGGCTTTTTTGAGCTTCTTGTGGATCTCCTTGATGCACGCTCCTGTCAGTGTGCAAGCTTATATCGACCTGTTGGGCGTCACGCCAGACCACGTCTACAGGGATCGGTTTTGGCGCGTTCTTAGGGTTTCACAGTTGTACGCCAGCACTTGGAACATCTACGCCATTTTTCTCCGTGGTTCTCCAGATTGTTATTTACTGAGTCGGACATTTTGACCTGAAATCGAAGATCTTGGACAAGAAAAAGCGTGAAAGATAACTTGCATTGTATAGCTAAACCAGCAAGAAAATGATTACTATTATTTTTAGCCCCACGATGGGCGCCAAACTGTTTACCGTGAAAATGATAATAACAATTAAATTTGATTATAAGACTCTAAAAATACGTGATCTATTTTTATGCTAGTTGTTTAAGTAGTTGATGCTATGCGTGAGACTTAGAATTGAGAAAAGAGTTAAGAGTAAGGTGATAACCAAACCGATAGGTTAACAATCGGGGCCTCAAGCTTGTCGATTCGGGGCCTCGAGATCGATTAATGAGCTCGGCTGGGAGCTATCAAAGGTGGTCGGAGTATGGCTAACAGTTACAATAAAATCAACGAAGACTCTTTATGGCCAATGATAAGCAATAAATGATGAACAATAATGAAGATAATAAATGGAAGTAATAATATCAAGAGAATATGTTAGAGAGTAAAGAGAATGTACTTTAATATTTCGTGTGGAGCAACAGAGAGTTTCTAAAATGATAAGGATCTCCTTTATATATGAAGGGAATCCCAACATAGTACAAAGGGATGAGACAGCTAGATGACACCCTGATTCAGGGTTAGGGTAGTCTACTGGACTTTGCTAGTCCTAGAAGTGTACCTTAGGAACTCCCCATTTCTACCATAGTCGTAGTCAACATTATCCCAAGGTGAGGCGTCGATGAACCTCGAGGGAGGAAACTCGACTGTAGCCTTGTAGCCTCGAGGCTTCGAGATGATTTTCTAAGGTGCCTCGATGACGAGGAATTGGACCCTCCAATTTCACCGTATACAGAGTTTTTAAGAGAATATGTAACCCTTTTTATAGTAGTGACCTAGGGTTATGGTAGAGTAGCCTCCAAGTTAGGATTTTGGTAGAGTAGCCTCGAAGCAACCCAAATAGACTCCTAAAATTTTAAGAGTCTTCTTGTAGTGTCTTGAATTTAGAATTTAGCTTAATCCGTTAAAATTTTGATGTATACAAATGCTCCCTACTTCAAGGATTGTTAGGGTGTAGGCTTGCTGAAACATGAAGATGAGACTTGAAGTACTTGACCACCGTAACATATGATTTTGAAACTTGTCTTTTTGATTTGCAGGGGGAAGAAATGAAATGCAGAACTGGTCCCACTGGGCGTGCCAATTTGTTTGCAATAAATTTTCAAGAATTGAAAAATTAACTCCAATCACAAAAGAATAAAGTGATTTTATTAATCAATTGTGAGTACAATTCTGTTTCTCCCTTTTTTCTTCCTCCAAATTATTCTCTATGATTCGAGGGTTTAAACAACGTATTTCTCGAATGTAGGATGATGCCAACTTCCTCGGGATGTATTTGATCTCCATAAAAAGGAAAAACGTCTGTAGATCACTTTTGCGACTTTGAGAAGACAATATTTTATGTTTTTGATCTCTTTGTGAATATTCCATGAATTTATGAAATTTTGAGATGATCTCAATTTTTGAGATAATTTTTTAAGAGAATATGTAACCTTTTTTATAGGAGTAACCTAAGATTAGGGTAGAGTAGCCTCCAAGTTAGGATTTTGGTAGAGTACCCTCCAAGCAATCCTAATAGACTCCTAAAATTTCAAGAGTCTTCTTGTAGTGTCTAGAATTTAGGGTTTAGCTTAATCCGTTAAAATTTCAATGTATTCAAATGTTCCACCGGGCATGCCAGAATTTGTAGACAATAAAATTGCGTCAAGAAAATAATTGAGACCGAAAAATCTTGCAACAATCATAGTATTTGATTTCAAGTAATATGAGTGTTACAATCTGTATGAATTCTCTTATTCTTCTTTCCAATAGTAATTAAATTCAAGGGCCTTCGAGCTTGATCTTGAATCTGTATTTGTTGCCACAAATAATGATCTTGAATTTAACTACCACGAACTTTGATTTGAACCCTCCTTGAATCTGGATTTGTTCTTCATTCTTGAGGTTGAACTTGATTTCTTGAACTTCAACTTGATTGCTTGAAGCTTGAAACTTGTGGAGGAATTTGCGGTGGTTGATCCACTCTCTCTTGCTTCTTGTTTTAACTTCTGATGTCTTTTCTGAAATATGAAGACCCCTATTTATAGTTGTGGAAGAGAAGAATTATGATGAGAACAAACTCTTTCCGGCCAATTAGAGTAAAGCATGACAAGGCCGTATTTGATTAGCCAGAACACGCCACTTGCACATGTGGTACGGTTTAATTCGCCTTTTAATTTGACTTGGAATGCCTTGTCATTTTTACACGATCCTATTGTCTTTTCTATTTGACTTGGCGTGCCACGTCATTTGACACGTGCACTAAACTGGACCTCTAGAAAGATGTCATCTTGGGATTAATGAAGTTGGCTCATCACTTAAGCCCAATGAACTTGGACTAATTTATTAAGTCCATCTATATCGGACTTATATAATTATATTAACTCAATAAATTTATTTTGACTAATATATCTTGAATTTAAAATATAGTCCCAAATATTATTGAATTTAAATTCAATAAAATTTAACTACTTACGGAGTGATTCTACTCAAATTGAAGATTTGAAATGAATTGAGTAAAGTTTGAGCTTGTTTGATCAATCTTGTCATTTGCTGAGTCTTTTCAGAAATCTGTGAGAAATTCTATCGAACTGCAGATACTTATAATAATGTTGACAGTTCTCTTTCCTAATTTCCTTTCCATTTTTTGCTTATCGGATCAATATAATTGATTATGGTAATTACATTTTTGTCTCTGTAAAGTTAAAACATATTAGAATTAACTTTATTTTTGGAAAATACAAGTATGACTAAAAAATTAGATGAGAGTTCTATTTGGCTGTGACGAAGCAAAATGACCATCATTGTGGAACCAAGGGAGTATAATCATACACTTAGAATAGGGGTGTCACATACGCGAGAAGGGCTGATTTTAGGTCGTTCAAAATGAGCTGAGTTAATAAATGAACGGGACAATTGATCCGCCCAAAAGTAGTTTGGATTGAGATGGGCTGGGTCAAGTTGTGTTAAAATTCGGTCATAGTCCAACCCGTCCAACTCTTACCAAGCTTTAATTATTAATGAGAAAACTACACAAGTTATCTATTAAAATTAAAGTATTTACCCGTCTTTACCCATTGTTAAACTTATTATAATATATACCTTTCTAACTAAAACTAATTACCAGCTTACCCATCCCCATTTTTGTTTGACCATTTGATATTCTTTCCTTCCCATTTGAAAGATTCACAATCATGTAAATACCATCATAAACCTCCATCGACGTTGCCAAGAGTACTACACCGTGATAATCTTCTTTTCAACTAATTATTAGTCATTAGCATATAAAAACAAAGGTTGTAATTTTAAATCTGGAAAAAAAATTGAAACTCCATATGAATGAGTTCAGAATGCCAGATCTGATTTTTTTTTTATAGTGTTTTACTTTTGAAATTCATTAGTTATTGTTCTTTGATGTGTAGATTGTACCTTTGATGCTGGTTTTTGGAGATTTATTGTACAAAATTTAAATCCACCATTGAAGGACCTTGAAGCTTGAAACTCATAACTTGATTTGTTTAAATTTTTAATTATTTTGATCCGATCCTGTATGGGTTTGTTTGGAAAGTTGATTGGTGGTTGTAGCTAAAGTTTTAGTCAATTTGGTGGAGATTTTATAGTATATCTTAGAAATTGGGGTTGAAATATAGTTGAACCAGAGAAGAAGGCGAATTTGTAGTGTATACCCAAATAATATACAAATATACCATTTTGGTATACAATTCATTCCAACTATATACCTTATTAGAATAGCTATATACTATATTGGTATCATATGCTAGTTGAATCATTTTTTTATTGTATTAGCTGTATTTAATTGGTAGAATATTTGATTTTCTTTTAATAATAGTAATATAGTAAAATATCATGAAATACTTTATTATATTAATATGTGGTACACTATTTTTTTATTTTTCTCTTTATGCGTGCGTGTTATGTAATAGTAGTATAGTCATAGTTTTCGGGAATTAACAATAAAATTGTATACCATGTTGGTATAGTTATATGCCACATTGGTATCATATAGTAGTTTGAACATTATTTTGGTTGTTTTAGCTACATTTTAAGTGAATTCTATTATTTATATGAACATGATTTGCAGTGCTGGAACGACCCCATACAACTATATACCATGTTAGTATACAGAATGAGCATGTTGTTTTACGAATATTTAACTTGCAATACGAGCATGTTGTTTTACGAATATTTAACTTGCAATACGAGCATGTAATTTTCTCATACTTTTATTGCGTCCTTTAATGTTCTGGTACAGTAGTATAGTCGGAGATAGTTGTAGCAATATTCTAAAGCGATCATATGCTCTGTTGGTATACATATATACCATATTGGTATCACATGGTACTAGAAGTCTTTTTTTGCTACTTATACTTTTATTGCATTTTTTAATATTTTATTATCATTTTTATTCTAACTAGTATATATGGAGATTTGGTTACCGTAGATTATGTTTTCTTGCTCTATAAATGGCTGTATTACTGCTAATGGTAGAATGTGTACTGATATTTGTAGGAAAGGAGATCATGGTTTGCATGACAATCATGTGTTGATTCTTAGAATCTGATTATGTAATTTATGGTGCTCAACGACAGTCGGTGTGATATTCAATGAATTAGATCAAGTAACAACTGATATTATTTTAGTTTAATAATTGAATTTAAAAAATGAGGAAGAAAAAAAAATAAAAGGTATATTATACTAGTTATATTTAAAAAAGGTGAACAAATATTTATTATATTAGTTAATTTTTCTTATTGTGTAAAAAAAGAATAATAAAAAATAGTGAAAACAATAAATGAAATTAGATTATGAAGAGAAAATGAATATAAAAAAAAGAAGTTAAATGAAATTAGAAAAGGAAAAAAAATAAGAAGAAAACGAGAAAAAAGAAAAGGAAAAAAAGAAAAGAAGCGTAGAAATAAAAAAGAATTGGAGAAAAAAGAAAAAATTCCCCACAAAAACTACTATGGGTAGGAAATGTAATTAGTTTGATGGGTAGGAAAACAAATGGGTAGACAAGGATAAATAGTTTTGTTTTTGTGGGTAACCGTGTCATTCTCCCTTAATTAATGTGTATTATTTTCTTATGTATTGTTTAATTATTAAATAAGGTTGTTTTCTTTTGTTATGATTATATATAACATATCAACAAACAAAAATATTATTTTAAAGATATTTTAGTAAGGTTACTCATGAATCAATTTAGGCTAAAAATCAGTCTAACTTTAAATGGGCTGAAATGAGTTGCGTCAAGATGGGATGATTTCAACAAATGGACGGGTCAATGACCAGCCTAACCTTGGACGTGTTGGGTGGATTGGGCACGTTGGGCGGGTTAAGAGCCCGTTTGGATGGGCTTGTTGTAAGCGACTTTTAAGCCAAAAGCCATAAGTTTGGAATTCGGGTTTTTGGCTTATCTTTGTCATTTTAGCTTAAAAAAAGAGCTTAAAAGTACTTTTGTTGCTTTATCCAAACACTATAAAATGGCTTAAATAGGGCTTAAAAGCACTTTAAATAAACCAATCCAAACTGGTTCTAAATGAGTTTAGGCTCAAATTGCCACCCCAAATCAAGATGTTTCAAATCTCAATAGTAAGTTCATTTAAATTGGTGAGTTATTTCTGTAAGAATTGGAATGTTTGAGCTAAAATAATTTGTCTTTTTATATTTATCAAAATTTCTCTTCCCGCGTATTTGAAACTTCGGTAGTTTTCCATGAAAACTGAAGTCTTCTACATCAAATAATTATTTACAATTCCAATCTACTAAAATACTACTTTATCTGGTAGTAAGTATAATCTATCAAGATTTAGGCTTCAAGTACTCTCGTACGAGGAGATTTTATTTTGTATACATGTTCTTCCCCTGTGCATTTATCTACCTTAACAATCCAGTGTCCTCTATTTTCCATCCCCTGAGCCGTAACCCTGTTCGCCTTTGCACCAATTCTGGTTAGCAGCAGGCCTTCTCCTATAGGCAACAATTGCGTACGCAAAGGGCTACTCCTCCATGACTCCTTGCAAAATGCATTATATCCCAAAACTATAGTATTCTTTTCCTTCCTGTGTTTTCGCAACGATCCAAGAATCTCTTCATGATTTTGGATATTACAATCCACTGCTATGAAATCAGCATCTTTGTAGTAATTTGGCAGCAGCATATTTAGACTCGGAGCATTCGCGACAACAAACTCAAGGTGACTAGAATTTGTGCCTAGTGCCACTTTAGAGAGATATAATTCTTCTACGCCCTTAAGGATGCAAATTACGCGTCCTCCTGTTTGTTGAGCTGCAGCAACCAATGCTAGGGTGGTGGAATCTGCAACATGTGCACAAACAACTACCATAAGTTGTACATTATTTCCTGCTGCGAGCGCGGAGATGAACTCTGCTCCGTTTGGCTCAGTAGCTCTCTTTCCCTGAATCAGATCAACATAACATTAGCAACAACTTGAGGAGAAAAAAATAATTTGAAACGTATATCAGATTTTAAATACTACGATAAGTTCATCATTGTACTTACCATGTTCATAGTATTGAGAAAAGCTTTGGTGGCATTTTCAGCAGACCAACAACTCATTTTCTGTTTCTTTTTAATTTTCTCTTGATTTTTTTTTTCAATTTTTGAAAGAACCAGAGAGCTAGAGATGTATTTAAGCCTGCTTAGGTTACTTTGGTAAGGCATCTATATTTATATATGGAGGATAGGCAAAACCTATGTCCATGTGGAATTAAGGCAAAATCTATATTTAGTAAAAAATCTCAAGTTGGTGTTACAAAATAAATTATATGGATTTATTAATAAGAGAGGACGGCTTTTTCATTAATATTCATGGAATTGTAGATCCAGAAATAGAAGATATTAATTTTGGTAAATAGGGCTAGGTCATAAGATTTTGAGCTTCAATTATTTAATTTAGATTTATTTTCAATCACAAGTTGTTGGTATAAAGTAACGTGAACAGCATGTTATGACTGACCTAAGGCAAACTTCCTGGAGACTGCATTAACAAATAAAAGATACACAAAAGAATGACGTGGACTCCTTTAATCTACATTTCAGATGCAAAACTTGGTGTGGAAAAAATAGTGCTAATTAGCTGTAATGTACTTAGAGGGGGTGACAGTTGAAACTTCTTTCATTAGGCTGTATTAGCATGTGTTTAAGGGACAAACAGTGTGCTAATTGCTAACCAAAACCAGCTTCTTTTGTTTGAACAGCTGTCTTGTTTGAAGATTCAAGATTGTAGGTTGCTGGGTTTATGGATAAGTTTGATGGATTGTAATACTACTCCAATTATAGTGAGGGGGATTTTAGGGCAAACAACTAACCGCATTCGGTGTTTTCACCAAATCAATTGATGAATGATATGTATTTGAAAATAAACTTCTTTCGTTTCGCCATGGTTGTATTATGCACGGATAATATTAAAACTATTTACACAAGTAAATCACCAGTAAGGCAATTGAAAGCAAATTCTATAATAAGTATTTGATAACCTGATTAAAATGATAATTAACCTGATATTACATGTCAAAATTCACAAATAGGCAAGCAGCGGATGTGTGACGTTTGGAGTTATCGTTTGCGCTGCGCGTTCCCGCTGGACTGGACACATGTTAGCTGTAGGAAGTATAGTTCCAAAAGTGACTTCGGTTCCTCAGTTCAGGCTCAACTCCTAGCTTTACGATAGCGGACCTACATGTCGGGCCGAGGCTGCGCTCTTTTTTTTCTGTGTGGGACGATGATGGGGAGAGAAGGGAATGTGTCGAGGGCGAACAAGACAACTGCATTTTAACTTTTGCAGCCTTCAAAATAAGAACTGGCCAATCCATGAGTATATACCATTAAAAAAAAAATTATATTGCCAGTATATATTATTTAATTTAAATCCCTAGATTTGAAATACTTGTGTGAATGTTTGTTTAGACAGGGAAAATAAAATTGTAGGCCTTTCATCAAGAAATAAATGTTTTTAAAAAAGAAAAATTAGGTGCGAGGGCATTAGGTGGGGAAAGAAAATAAGAGCGAAAAAGTAAAACTACCCCTTACTCGCATGGAACAAGATTTATCTTATGGTCCCATGGTTCATGGCATTGAAATAAATATCCCATGAAGAGGGGATTTAAATCCCATCATCATTTAATAAAATATGATATCCTAATTCTAATTGTTAGTTTATATGAGTATACCAAACTATAGAGTACCTGCTCCTTTATGAGATGATGCTTGGAATGCAGTAAAGACTGAACGTAAAGAAGGCAAGAAATTTTCTACGTGGAAAAATCCCACACAAGGGGATCAAAAAACCACGACCTACTCTTGTAGGCTTTTAACTCTACTAACTTGCAATCTCCCTATTACAAGCCACTTTGCAAAAACCCTATTGCAAAGACTTCAAACTAAATTGTGATGCAACCAACACAAGCCACTCTATAACTATCCGAGTTACAAAGGCTTTAAACTTATGACTATCCCTAGCCACTACATAAACTCAGAAGTTTACAAATTTTGGTTTGTTCCTAAGACAACGCTTCTAAGAAAGCAAACTAGGAATTACAATGACGAACAAATAACAAGATTACAACTCAACTACGGATGTACATAAACTCATTTAAAAACTGATCCTTAGTGGAGTTATCTTCTTGTTCTTGACACACCAGTGACTTCAATACCATATAAATACTTTTTGTTTCTTGAGAGATTATCACTGAATGCACGAAGAATGGTGTGTCTTGCACCAGGTTGTTTTATCACAAAAGTTAGTACAATGGATAGTGATGTCAACTCTTGGTGTACGCTTCTTCCCAATGAGAAGTGACTGTTGTACTGTCTGCACAGCCACTTCTGGGCAGTTGCATTCCAGCTGGATAGTGGACTTTGTACTTCTGTTAGGACACACCAACGGATCAGGTCCTAGTTGTGTTCCTCTTCTGTGACAGTTGCTAGATGGTCACTTTTTTCTGCTACGTTCTAGCTGTGTACTTGACTTGTACTTCTGTCTGAGAACCCTAAGGGACCAGGTCCCTGTTGTGTTTCTCTTTATATTGATTGTGAACAGTCATTGACTTGTGCTTGTGTCGGAGAACTCTAAGGGACCAGGTCACCAGGTCCCTGTTATGTTCCTCCCTATGGTCGTTCATCCATTTGCTGATTTTCAGACTTTGACCAGTTCACATGACATATATATGTAGGTTCTCTATCTGGTTCTTTATGACAAGTTTGTTAGATCATCAAAATATAATAAGCATAAGGCCAAGACATCGAAAACCCATTAATTGTTCCTTTTTTGATGATGACAAGCTTAGGCGTGGACAGTATTTGTTTAGAGCAGAAATAACCAGATAAGATGCCAAAATTACACGAAGTTCCCCTTTAATATCAGATCTCCCTCCTTTGTGATTTTCCCTTACTTATATATAAAACATATTACCCCCGCCCACAAAGAATATTACCCCTCAGCTACACACTTTTCCCCTTTTGGCATCATTAAAAAGAACAGGTAATAAGCATAAAGAAGTCTAACACAACTAGCTCATGCCACATATATGCACACAACATGACAGAAAAGAGAAGTCAGAGGAAATCAGTAATGTACAAGGAAAGAAGGGGAGTTATTTTATTAATGTTTACATTGGACTAAGCAAGTCAAAAGCAGTAATAGTTAAGTTCAACATGCCATCATACAAAAAGCAAACAAAAGTAAAACAGCAGCCACAAGATTTTGGAAAAAAAAAGGTAGACACTAAGAGGATCCTAGGGGACACTAGAGGAAGGAGGCTTGGAGGAAGAGACAGCAATGGTTTTGAGAACCAGGTCCAGTCTAGCATTTGCAGACAGTTGTTCTTCAAGTAATTGAGCCCGAAGTCTGTCATTTTCCTTTGTCAGTCGTGCAACTTCCTCATTGACAGAAGCAGGTTCTATAGCTGCTTGACTGAGCTGAGTTTCCAATATGGCATTTCGAGCCCTCAGCCTTCTGATTTCCTCAGAAGTTGCATTTTGAGTGTTGATCCGCTGAGAAACGGTCGAGATGCTTCTACCAACTCTTTCTACACATTCACATTCTTCTAGAGTGGTCTTAGAGAAGGTCTGCTTGCGTGTACCTACTCTGGATTCCCCAAGGGGACCTTGTAGAATCTGAACACCTGAGTGAGGAGAAAGCCATAAGGTAACCCATGATTTCCACCCTTAAAGTTTGCCACCTTTTGCATATGATCTAGCATGATTGCTGGCAAATTGATTGGGACAAACTCATCAAGCACTTCCATTAGAACCATGTCCGATTTTGTAGCAATAGATCACTTCTTAGAACGATGTAAGAGCACTTTATTGACCAGTTCAAAGAGAAGCTGATACTCAGAAAGCAATACCTTCTTGTACACTTGTTCCCCCTGTTGAATAGCTTGATCTTTCATGATAACTCTCCTTAAGTTCTCCCCACAGTCACCCTTGACTGAGGAAATATCTTCACATGGAATTCTAAGAACCTTTCCCACTATTGAAGAGTCAAGCACAATGTCTATTCCATTTACGAGCGCACAGATGTGATCCCCCTCAATAGGGAAAAGAGATGCGTAAAAATTTTGTACTGCGTCTTTGTACACCAGAGGCATGCCCCTTCTAACAAGTGTTCCCATTGTTGAAATTCCACAATCTCTAGAATTTGTCTCATGCCTGCCATCTTCAAAATTGCTGGATCAAATGTACGACCCCACAACACTTTCTGAGTTCTTAATCTCTGCTGCCAAAGACCACCATCACAGGTCATGGACCTTATTGAACCAGGTTCTTTAACAGTTTCCCTTTTTCATTTGCTAGACCCTTCGACAGAATTTCCTTTCCAGTTTGCTATCCCCACAGTATTGTCCTCAGATACGGCTAGCTTAGTTTGACTTCGTTTAGACTTGCTTCTGTACTTCACGGATGACCCTTCCTGTTCCTCAACAGTGTCATCGGAGGCCTTTTCCATAGACCTTTGAACTATCATAGATTGTTGTACTAAGGAACCAGGTTCCCTAGAAGCATTTTTGTCTATCCAGTTTACTGACACACTCTTAATGAAATCCCTTGGATTCATTTTCCTCTTTTTCCTTGTCTTGACACTCCTCTTACTTTTCTGCAATAAGGATTCAAAACTTTTTTGTTGCAGCGACCTGATAGTGGGTGATTTGGAGGAAGACTCTAAGAGCTTGGAGTGAACAGGAGGTGCAAGAGTGAGTTTGCATGGAAGAGAATCAGGTTCATCAGAAGGCTTTTCTGAGAATATCTTCTGAGCCAAGGACTCGAGGAGTGTTGTGGTTCTCACATATCCTAGGAATGGAATGTCTTCCCCCTGGTACTCAGACGAGAGATATTCTCCTTCATTCATCAGACTCTCAGCAGCTATAGCCATAATTATATGAGTTGCTTCCTTTTCTGGTGACTCCTTGAGAATCACTAAGTCCAACATGGAGGAGTTTAGATACTGGTCAGGATCATCCTCAGGGGCTTCTGGCACTTGAGGAGTAAAACCTCCTATGTATTCTTTGATGAGATCATAGGATTGACTAGACATAGGGTTCTCAAAATGATGATAAACAGGGTTTATCATAAATGGAAAAACTGTAGGAGTAGAAGAGGAGCCAGGAGTGGGTAAGGTGGTAGAAGGTGTGAAATAGTGACACTCTGGGGATGATTTCAGGGATAATAACGAAGTGGGAGTGGTGTTAATGGTGGGAGAATGAGATGACTGTTTGATCGCCATTAGATGAGTACTTGGTAGATGAGAAGAGAGAGAAAGAGAGAGATGAGGAGAAGATCCTAGCTATACAAAGGAGATAAAGGTTCATGACTTGTCGTGAGAGAGAAAGAAAGTTTTATTGGAAGAAGGGCTAATGATGAGTGGAGAGTGAAACAGGTTATGAATAGTATCGAAAACGGCAGTAGGTTTGTGGGGAAGTGTTACCGTGCAGAGGGGATGAAAGGATTTGAAATACAAGACATGACACGCAGATGTTGAAAAGTCGGATGATGTGGCAGTTGAGTTAATTTTGTTAAAAAAAATTTTGTTTTGAGAGGGCATGTAGAGTTAAGCACATTACTACTAACCTGAGGTACATGAACCTGATGCCAGAACAAGTTTTTGAAAAGGTTTTAGCAGCTCCTCTCTCGTAGTTCATAATTGTACCTTTAGCTTCTATGATCGTCATGTGTGTTTACCTACAATGGTATTGATATGAGTTAGGCTTGGTCAGAAAATACTTTAGCTACCTTTACCTGGTGTTGTCTTACATAGCCAACTGATGGTGTATCAGGTTCTTCATTAGACTTTTGTGACCCCATCTTCACCTTGATTAATCCAAAATATTCTCTACTCGAGGCTTTGATGCAGATATCTGGACTTTGGTCTTCTGTTCTGCAATACTTTCCACAGATCAATCCCTTCTTCATATTGACCATCAGAAGATGATCTCACACTTCAATGTTCTTGATCCTCTTATTTTTGAAATTCTTCTTCAGTTGTTGATGAGGCCAATGAGTTTTGCTTCATTGTCTCCCAAAGGATGAGGCGTGAATCATGACAAGTAAATCGTTCCAAATATGCTTTCCTTTTCCATATAAAAACCTGCATAGTGAACATCATCATACCCAACAGGATTAAAAGTACTGTCACCTGAGGGGTAACATAGGACCAAGTCCTGAGTTCCTCTAAGGTATTTCAAACTTTTTGTGGGCAGCCTTTAAGTAGGATTCCTACGGACTTACACTTTAGATTCTATTCTGGAGTGGAGATACGAAAAAAAATTACATGCTTATCTAACTCTAGAATAAAAGAGAGTGATTGACTTGTCTCGCAGATGGGAGCCTTTGGTTTTCCAATTTGAGACAGAAGTTTGATTGAAGAGGGAGATGTGGAGGTTAATTTGATTTCCCTACACTTTGTGTTCTGCTGCTTGTGCAATGTCATGAACTGCATCTTTACTCTTCCTTTAGCTTCAGTGGTAGTAGGTGACGTACCAGGTTATTTGTGAGATGTGGAGGATGATGTTGTGTTGTCTTTCGCCAGTCTTATTCATCTTACTCATTTTATCATCCTTCCTATTTGAAGACTCATATATTTCCCAGAGACAAGGTTGGTTCATCATATTGATCATCACTGTTTCTTTCTTGGCAAGGGAAAGTGTCTTGTTAAATACCCCATGAACACCTTCTACCATTTAGTGTGTCCTTTGTTGGAGACTTTGTGGCCTTGTTTTTTGGATTGTACCCTAGAAGGATTCCATCGCTCATCTTTTTGCATTGAGCTTCCCAAACTGATCCTTCCTGTTGTCGAGAACATGGCATTTTCCTCCATTTGGCAGCTCATGGTGGGTTTTAATTCAGGAGGGACCTGATCCGCCACCTGTTCTCCATGTAGAAATCAGTATTTACTGCTTTTGCCCAGAATTTCTTGGTGATTCCATAGTCAATGAGCATTGTCCATGTAGCATTTTCCAGTTCTATTCTTTCTTTCAGCAATACCATTTTGCTGTGGAGTTCTTGAGTGTTGAGAAATTGTGTGTGATCCCTTCTTCCCCCTCCTCCTTCATTTTGTGAACTCATGTCCAGATGACACTTGAGTTTGGCAGACCACGAACCAGGTCCTGCTGAGTTAATTTATTCGGCGATGAGAAGTTTGCATATATCAATCCTTCATGCCATGGTTGCGACTTCACTCATCTTATACCACCAGCTTGTGGAGATTCATAATTAGTTGGAGTGGATGTTCTTGCTTCCTTTGTCCACTGAGACCACTTGGCGAGTTATTAGATTGGTGACTGCACTTTTTAGGCCATTCACATAGTGCACGTTCCCACTTGAGTGCCAAAAGTACCTTTCTACCTTTTCATTCACTGAGAATGTACCCTTTACTTTCTTCTTAAGAATACATTCCCTTCCTGCGGGGCTTTTAGTGAGAAGAGTTTCATGATATTTCCAGCTACGTTCTTTAAGCATCTACTATCCATAGTCCATCGCAGTCCGCTTCCTCATACTGTTCCCTGCTCATGCAAATCAAGGGTTAGATTTAGGAACCCAAACTAGTTTGGGTCCCTTGTTATGATAAAAAAGATGAATGAGGGATTTCCTAGTCCATGCAGGCAACATCTGATTTTTACGAGTGGTACCTGGTCCTTTGTTAGTAGTCAATCCATCAGTAAACACTTTGTTTTTCTGAGCAGACTGAACCCTAGCCTGGCAATTTTCTTTAAAATGTCCATTGTTCCTACAATGGGTACATAGCCAGTTATCAGGTACAGTGACATACTTGTTGTGCGGGTTGTAGGGAGTTTTCTCCCTTTGGAACCTGATGCCCTGCTTGTTCCCACTATTGTTGAGATACATGGCAGTCACAGCATCTGAGGACCAAGTCCACTTTAGAGATTTCTCAAGATTATTTCTTACTTTCTCCAATTCAGCTTGAAGTTGCTGATTCCTCTCGAGTTCACTACAGAGACTGGTTTTCACAACAGTTAACTCCTTTTCAAGCATGATGTGCGTCTCACTCGCTACTTCCTTTCCTTTCCCAAGACTTGCATTCCTATGTTCTCTATTGAGTCCCTCAATGGTTTCCTCTAGATCAATGCATATTACTAACAGGTCATCCCTCTCTTCTTCAGTAGATGCAACTTTTTCTTATAAGGTGTGTTTCTCATTGTTAAGACTTTCTATTGTTTCCTTTAGATCAAAAACTACTACCATCAGATCGTCTCTCTCATTTTCAACACTAGTTATTCTTTCATTCAAGGCTTCCTTTTCTTTTTCAAGATTAGCTATAGTCTCATTTAAGTCAGCTACACAGACCACTAGATCATCTCTCGATTGCTTTGCCTCTCCTAGTTCTATGGTCAGGATCTCCTTAACGTTTATAAGGCTATAATAAGCATCAATTAGGACATTAGATAAAGACCTTAGCTTCTTAGAAGAATAGGAGTTCAGATTTCTTTGAACATCCCTGAAGTTTACCTCATCGTCTTCATCTTCTTCTTCATCATCATCTGGCTGAGCCATCTATGCGAACAGTGAATCGTACTTCATTTCTTCAGTTTCCACTGCCATCATGGAATTGTTTTCTGCATCTGATTCCCATTCAGATTCACTTGAGGAGTCTCCCCAAGCAGCAAGAGCCTGCTAACGATATTGTCTGCAACACTTTTTCGATTGAATCTTTTATCTGGAACCAGGTTCCTTTTTCCTGCTTTGTTAGGATTTTGCTTGTATTGCTCCTATTTCGCGAATGGGCAGTCTTTGATGAAATGCCCTGACTTTCCACATCTGTGACAGAGATTGTTATTCCTTGTTTTACTTGAACTGCCCCACTTTGGTATACCACCATTTCTTCGAACCATCTTTTGAAATCTCTTAGTAAGATAGGCCATGTCACTATCTTCATCACTTGAATCACTGCTTTCAGCCTAAAACACCAGGTTCTTTTCCTTCTTGGGCTCTCTTCTTTCACTGTCTTTCCTTCTTTTCATCTCATATGTCTTCAGATTACCAATCAACTAATCCATGGTCAGATTCTATAGATCTTTAGCTTCAGTGATGGCATTTACCTTACTATCCCAAGACCTAGGTAGAACACTGAGGATTTTCCTTACAAGCTTGTTTCTGGGAATGACATCTCCAAGTGAGTGAAGCTCATTTATGATGGAGGTGAATCTGGTGTGTATATCTTGTATGGACTCATCATCCTTCATCCTAAAGAGCTCATATTCAGTTGTGAGCATGTCGATCTTGGATTGTTTGACATGAGTAGTTCATTCATGTGTGGTTTGTAAAGCTTCCCATATTTCTTTGGCAGTATCACACGCTGATACTCTGTTGTACTCATCAGGTCCTATGTCGCACATCAAGATTTTCTTGGCACGATAGTTCTTTTCTATAGCTTTTCTATCAATATCGTTGTACTCTCTTCTCCCTTTGGCCACCAATGGTCCTGTTTCTTCAAGATTCTTCATGGGAACATGTGGAACATCACAAATAATGTCCCACAGCTCTGAATCTTCTGCCATCATAAAATCATGCATACCGGTCTTCCACCAGCCATAGTATTGACCATTAAATTTGAGAGGTCTATAGATTGATTGTCCTTCTTCAAAGTTTGGTGGAACATCCATTGAGGATCCTTCCTAGGTGTTAGTCTGATAGGAGAAACCTGCTCTGATACCAATTGTTAGTTTATATGAGTACACCAAACTATAGAGTACCTAGTCCTCTATGAGATGATGCTTGGAATGCAGTAAAGACTAAACGTAAAGAAGACAAGAGATTTTCTATGTGGAAAAATCCCACACAAGGGCATCAAAAAACCACGACCTACTATTGTAGGCTTTTAACTATACTAACTTGCAATCTCCTTATTACAAGCCACTTTGAAAAAACCATATTGCAAAGACTTCAAACTAACTTGTGATGCAACCACCACAAGCCACTCTATAACTATCCTAGTTACAAAGGCTTTAAACTTATGACTATCCCTAGTCACAACATTAACTCAGAAGTTTACGAATTATGGTTTGTTCCTAAGATAATGCTTCTAAGAAAGCAAACTAGGAATTACAATGACGAACAAATAACAAGATTACAACTCAACTACGGATGTACATAAACTCATTTAGAAACTGATCCTTAGTGGAGTTGTCTTCTTGTTCTTGACACACCAGTGACTTCAATACTGGATGAATACTTTTTTTTTCTTGAGAGAATATCACTGAATGCACGAAGAATGGTGTGTCTTGCACCAGGTCGTTTTATCCCAAAAGTTAGCACAATGGATAGTGATGTCAACTCATGGTGTACGCTTCTTCCCAATGAGAAGTGACTGTTGTACTGTCTGCACAGTCACTTCCGGGCAGTTGCATTCCAGCTGGATAGTGGACTTTGTACTTCTGTGAGGACAAACCAACGGACCAAGTCCTAGTTGTGTTCCTCTTCTGTGACAATTGCTAGATGGTCACTTTCTTCTGCTGCGTTCCAGCTGTGTACTTGACTTGTACTTCCGTCAGAGAACCCTAAGGGACCAGGTTCCTATTGTGTTTCTCTTTATATTGATTGCGTACAATCACTGATTTGTGCTTGTGTCGGAGAACGCTAAGGGACTAGGTCACCGGGTCCCTGTTGTGTTCCTCTCTGTGGTCGTTCATCCATTTGCTGATTTTCAAACTTTGACCAGCTCACTTGACATATATATCCAGGTTTTCTATCTGATTCTTCATGACAAGTTTGTTAGATCATCAAAATATAAGAAGCATAAGGCCAAGACATTGAAAACCCATCACTAATGCCTTCCTACAAACTGAAGACCCCTTAGGTGAACATTTTCAGTGACCTAGATTTGTTCATATGATTTGATCCTTCCTAGTAAAATGCAGTGGTTAAATTTCTGATCATTTTTGCATGAAAAATAGGGATCATACTCTATGTCTTAAATATACTTCATTGATATTAGATGGCGTACAAGTGCCATAAGGAAAAATTTGAAAACAAAACCTATTTAGAAAGTGAAATAGAAAACATAGCTAAGATCTAATAGAAACAAATAATGAGTGGAGTTTAGAACCTTTACATAAAACATCTACTTTTGCATGATGGTCAGCAAAAAAATGAGAAAAAGTTAATTGTAACTTATTTCACAGGAGATTTTGTACAAAATGTTAGAAACTGTGACAATCTATTAGCTTGTCCTTCTCCAATAGGAAAAAGGTATTACTAAATTTTATACGAAATATTGGACAAAGAAACATTGTTAGATTTTTTGTAGAGGTACAGTGTCTTCCACATATTAGGATGAAAATTCTTAATAGGAACTTCTATATCGTCTTCATTTGAACAAAATGATAAGCTCGAACCCTAGGTCTCCATATTCAGAAAGTCGGAACACAGTTACACTAAGCGTGTTGCCCCAGACACTTCATAATGCTCGGTTCATCTTATTTGAATAGCAATGAGATCAAGAAAGTGTAGCAATTGGGGATAGATGATATAATAATAGTGGTAGCACCAGAATTCGAACCGATAAATATGGCAATGATACCTAATATAGAGATTCCCCTGTGGGAAAAGCCATTGAAATTAAATTAATAAGAAGCAATGAGTGTATACGGTCGAAATCGGAGAAGTCGATTTCGAGGACTTAACGGTAACCCGGGCTCGAGTTCGGGAAGCACGAAGTAAAGATCAGGTCTGATTGGAAAATGCATACCTCAAGGGAGTAAATCGGAGACCCGTCGTGATCTGCCTCGAGGGCAGTACAATTTTGATAACACTCAAGAAAGAGCGGGAATTTCTTAAAGGCATAAATATCTAAGGATAAGATTTGTACAAGTTGGTACAGGTCCGTACTAGGTTGTTATATAGCTGTACCAACAGAATTCTTTACCACAATGAGGAATGTACTATATTGGAGTTTTCTCCTCCAATATAAAGGGGACCCCAATCATTTGTAAGAAGAATCTCATTCACTGTAATAGAATATTCTACTCTGCTTTTCTTGTGCTCTACAATTGTTCTTCAGCTTTATTGTTTTTACTTCATTACTTTATTTGCTCTTAACTCACCTCGAGGCCCCCAAGATAATCAAGCTCGAGGTCCCCGTTGCTCTAACAACACTGGTTTGGTTTATCAATTCTTCTTACTTAAACCTAATATTACTTGTATATTTACTAGTATTAGAATAAATCACATATATTTAAAACCATAAATCATCTTTAATTGTTACTCACATTTTTCAAGGTAAATAGTTTGACGCCTGCCGTGGGGCTAAAGATAATAGTGATTATTTCTTTACTGATTCTCGTTACACACGTTATCTTTACACTTTTTCTTGTCAAGATTTTTTGATTCTCAAGCTTAGACATGTCTAGCACACAGAATGCACCTATTCACGACGACGAAGATCTTGGAGAAAACAGCAGTATAGGGGTCGGTGTACCATACATAAACCTTGAGGAAGTGCCAAATATGGAGCCGGTTGATATCAGCTCGCATAACGCTCTAAACCCAGATTCAGGTGCAGACCCCATAGGGAATGCGTGCAGGGGAGCCCGACCTGATGGACAAAGGACACGAGGAATGGAAGAAGGAGGAGTCAGCCTCCAGGTGATATTCAAAATGTTGCAAGCCCAGCAAGTCACCATCGCTCAACTTCAGAGTCAGAATAGAACTCCAAACACAGCCGAACTAGTGAACACTCGACGTGTTGAACTAGCGCTTGAAAGGCTCGCTGAAAGTGGATTGGGGATTGACCCTACAATTATGAGAATGCTCGAAGAGCTCTCCAAAAGGATCGAGACCGGAGAGAAGAAGATTAAAGAAAATGACAAAAAAGTGGAGACATAAAACACTAAGGGTGACCAAATACCGGGAGCACCTCCGATTTTGAAAGGACTGGACTCGAAGAAGTTCGTGCAAAAACCATTCCCCCAGAATACGGCTCCGAATCCCATCCCGAAGAAATTTCGAATGCCAGATATCCCAAAATACGACGGAACCACTGATCCCAACGAGCACTCACCACATATACTTGTGGCATAAAAGGAAATGATTTGGAAGACAATGAGACTGAGTCTGTTTTGCTAAAAAAGTTTAGGAAAACTCTGTCTAAGGGTGCCATGATTTGGTACCATAACTTACCCCCGAACTCGATCGATTCATTTGCCATGTTGGCAAACTCGTTTGTAAAGGCACATGTCGGTGCCATAAAAGTTGCAACAAGGAAGTTCGATGTATTCAAAATAAAGCAAAGGGAGAACGAGATGATGAGGGAGTTTGGTTCCCATTTCCAGTCAGAACAAATGGAGTTACCACCAGTATCCAATGACTGGGCCGTACAAACCTTCACTCAGGGGCTAAATGAACGAAGTTGAATAGCTTTGAAGCAGCTGAAGCAGAACTTGATCGAGTATCCTGCCGTGAATTGGGCGGATGTGCATAACAGGTACCAATCAAAAATTAGGGTCGAGGATGACCAGTTGGGAGCCCCCTTGGGCTTAGTTTATCCAAGCAGGTTACTAGAAAAGGAGTCAGGAAATACAGATAGGGGGTCAAGATCGAATAAGGAAAGATATCAGCCATACGTTGAGGATTGAAGGAACATTGCAAGGCATAATATACTTCGGAATGATCGAAGAGCAGATCGAGGTCAAAGTTCACGGGGACTCATGAGCAAAACCGAGTTTGATAGGCACTTGGGACCGGTAGAGGCACCCTAATTATTGGAATACAACTTCAGCGTCGATGCCTCAGGTATCGTCTCAGCCATTGGCAAAATTAGAGATACTAGATGGCCCTAGCCTATAAAGACCGATCCTTCTCAATGGAACCTCAACTCTATGTGCAAGTATCATGGTACTCATGGGCATAGAACCAAGGATTGTAGGCAGCTTAGAGAGGAGGTAGCTCGGTTGTTCAACGAGGGGCATCTTCATGAATTTCTCAGTGACCGGGCAAAGAACCATTTCCGAGAAAGAGATGCAAACAGGAAGAATGAGCCCGAAGAACCTCAACATGTCATTCACATGATCATCGGAGGAGTCGACATCCCATAGGGACCCATATTCAAACGTACCAAAGTATCTATCACAAGGGAGAAGTAGACTCGGGACTACATGCCCGAAGGTATGCTCACATTCAGCGAGGATCGAGGCCTTATTGAAGCCTCACAACTATGCACTGGTAATTTCTATCTTTTAAATAAAGTTTAAGTTAAACGTGTTCTCGTGGATCCAGGTAGCTCAGCAAATATAATTAGATCAAGAGTCGTGCAGCAGCTTGGGCTGCTTGACCAAATCATACCTGCCTCTCGAGTCCTGAATGGATTCAACATGGAAAGTGAAACAACGAAGGGGGGAATCATCCTCCCATTTAACGTGGCCGGAACCATGCAAGACACCAAGTTTCATGTCATCAAAGGAGATATGAGGTATAATGCTTTACTTGGAAGGTCGTGGATCCATAGCATGAGGCTAGTGCCATCAACCCTTCATCAAATGATGAAGTTCCCAACAAAGAATGGCATGAAAATTGTATATGGAAAGCAGCATGCAGCTAAGGAGATGTTTGCAGTACATGACTTGGCACCGGTATTGACACCATCTATATAGGAGAAGTCAAAGGACAAACATGTCACCATATAGCAATCACAGCCCATACTCTCGGTTGAGTCCAAGGGACAGGTGATTGATGAACAGGTGGTCGAGGACAAAGAAGAAGATTTCTTCACCCCCGAGCCTTTATTGCCCCCGAGGAATCGGATGTGACGAAGTCCGCGGTCAAAGAACTCGAGCAGGCCATATTGATCGAGCATCTTCCAGAACAAAAGGTATACTTGGGGACAGGGTTAACTCCCGAGCTCAGGAAAAAACTCAGTGAACTTCTTATCGATAACATTGATTGTTTTGCCTAATCCGACTTAGATATGACAGGTATCCCACCAGAGATAATTACCCATCGACTAAGTGTCAATCCCAGATTTAAATCGGTGAAGAAAAAGAGGAAACCTTAGTCTGAGATAAAGCATGCATTCATCAAAGAAGAGGTAACCAAACTTCTCAAAATAGGATCCATTAGGGAAGTAAAGTATCCCGAGTGGCTAGCTAACGTAGTAGCAGTCCCTAAAAAGGGAAACAAACTTACAATATGTGTAGACTATAAAGATTTGAACAAAGCATGCCCTAAAGATTCTTTTCCACTTCCCAACATCAATCGATTGATTGATGCTACGGCTAGCCACGAGATCCTTACTTTTTTTTATGCCTACTCCGAGTACAATCAAATTAAAATGAACCCGGAGGACCAGGAAAAAGCTTCGTTCATTACGAAGTGTGGTACATATTGCTATAATGTAATGCCCTTCGGGCTAAAGAATGTAGGAGCTACATACCAGCGCCTAGTTAATAAGATATTTGAACATCAAATAGGCAAATCTATGGAAGTTTATATTGATGATATGTTAGTTAAGTCCTTGTGCGCAGAGGACCATTTGACTCATTTGAATGTGACGTTCGATATCCTAAAAAAATACAACATGAAGCTCAACCCCGAGAAATGCGCTTTTGGAGTCGGTTCGGGCAAATTCTTGGGATTCATGGTGTCGAACAGGGGGATCGAGATCAACCCCGATAAAATCAAAGCCATCAAAGAAATCACCGTAGTGAACAATATGAAAGCCGTACAACGGCTAATCGGAAGGATAGCTGCCCTAGGCCAATTTATCTCGAGGTCATCAGATCGGAGCCATCATTTCTTTTCCCTACTCAAGAAAAAGAACAACTTTGTATGGACTCCGGAGTGCCAACAGGCCTTGGAAGAATTAAAACGGTATCTCTCGAGCCCACCCCTGCTCCATACTCCGAATGAGGATGAAATACTCTACTTGTATTTAGCCGTATCCGAGGTAGCGATAAGAGCCATGTTGGTACGAGAAGAACAAGGTATGCAATTTCCTGTCTGTTATATGAGTCGGACCCTAGGAGATGCCGAAACCAGGTACTCACATTTGGAAAAGTTAGCTCTTGCATTGATAAGTGCATCTAGGAAGTTAAAACCATATTTTCAATGTCATCCTATATATGTATTGACTACATAACCACTTCGAAATATCTTGCAAAAGCTCAAATTATCAGGCATATTGGCCAAATGGGCCATCGAACTTGGGGGGTATGATATCGAATATCAGCCCCGAACGGCTATCAAGTCTCAAATTTTAGCAGACTTCGTGGCCGCTTTTTTTCTGCCCTCTTACCTGAAGTAGAAAAGGAACTCTTGCTAAAATCAGGTACCTCTTCGGGGGTGTGGACCCTCTTCACAGACGGTGCCTCGAATGTAAAAGGGTCCGGGCTCGGTATTGTTCTGAGACCGCCTATGGGCAGTATCATTAGACAATCCATCAAAACTTCTAAATTAACTAACAATGAGGCCGAGTATGAAACCATGATTGCAGGTCTCGAACTAGCCAAGGGCCTTGGAGCAGAGGTCATCGAGGCAAAGTGTGACTCCCTTTTTGTAGTAAATCAAGTAAACGGGAGCTTCGAGATTCGAGACGATTGAATGCAGAGGTACTTAGACAAACTTCAAGTGACATTTCACCGCTTCAAGAAATGGACACTGGACCATGTACCTCGAGAACAGAATAGCGAGGCTGATGCACTTGCAAACTTGGGGTCATCGGTTGAGGAAGATGATATCGTCCCGGGGACTGTCGTCCAATTATCGAGGTTGGTGGTCGAAGAAGGCCATGCAGAAATTAATTCAACAAGTTTAACGTGGGATTGGAGGAATAAGTACGTCGACTACTTGAAGCATGGGAAGCTCATCACGGACCCAAAAGAGTCGAGAACACTTCGAGCCAAAGCAGCTCGATTCTCACTCGATGAAAAGGGAACGTTGTATAGAAGAACCTTCGATGGACCACTGGCAGTGTTCTTGGGACCCGGGGACACCGATTATGTATTACGAGAAATCTACGAGGGCACTTATGGGAACCATTCTGGTACCGACTCTTTGGTTCGCAAGGTGATCAGAGCGGGGTATTATTGGGATAACATGGAAAAGGATACCAAGGAGTTCGTTTGAAGGTGTGATAAATTCCAAAGATTTGCATCGATGATTCATCAACCCGGTGAACAACTCCATTCGGTCCTATCCCCGTGGCCATTCATGAAATGGGGGATGGACATCGTCGCCCCTACCAACGGCGCTAGGTAAAGGTAAATTTATTTTGTTTATGACTAATTACTTCTAAAAATGGGTAGAAGCACAGGCCTTCGAGAGATAAGAGAAAAAGAAGTCATCGACTCATATGGGACCATATCATATATAGGTTCGGTATACCTGTCGTAATAGCATGTGACAACGGGAAATAATTTGTCGGTGTTGATACTCAATTTTTCCCTATAATATTTTTAAAGTGCATATATACCTTCAAAACTATACAATAACATCAATTTATATTTTTCCATAATTCCTATATTTTTAAATTAGTATTTTATTTATATAAATAATTACAAAATTGCATCACAAATGGCTCTATAACATTTCATTGAGTTAATTTTTCTATTTATAGCCATATTAAGTTCAAATTATTTCACAAATGGCTAGATTTACACCTTTTGGTTACAATTGCAATATTTTGCAATTATAGCCCATGCATACATCATTGTATTATTTTACCAGAAATTGGTCCATATATTTTTAATATATTGAATAATTATTTTAAAGCACTTCTATGCATGAAAATTATTTTTTCTCACTGTTAATTATTTTATAAAATAATTTTTATTCAATTACTTGGGTATTTAATAAATAGCCCTCTTATTTTCAGATCTAACCCTGTTAAAACCAACCCAAATAACCCCTCTAAATTAGCCCAATTCCCAAAAGGAAACGAGTTGTTCCCAATAAATGTCGGAACCCGGACTCCGCGAAGGAAAAAGAGGGCGCGATAGCATGGCAATGCCGCTGGGGATATATTAGGCTTTTACAATAACGAACTTATTTTTGTGAATTAGTCTCAAGCATGCTTTATCCCGTGCACCCTCCCCCTTTATTTGGATTTATTTTCTTATTTATGATTTCCTTTATTTCCTAAAACTGACTTGTCTCTTTGTTTTCTTTTTGTAACTGTCTTTCAATTATTTAAATACCGCATTTATCATTTTTACGTGCAAATACTTGACAACATGCTATTTATTGTTGCATAAATCATGCTCAACATCATATTCCACTCGTGCGTAATCAATACTATAGCAACGCTTGATGAGTGTTTGCGCTCTTCCTATATGTCATCCTTTAAATTTGGAAAGGTGTATTTGCGGTAAAACTAGCCGATCAGCGGTGCGTTCGACGGTTACGTGCCTTTCCCCCTCAAGTTGTCCGCTTGAGAGTCCCAGTCTAGACCTCTGTAGAAACCCTACTCTGATTAATTGTGTGTGCATCGTGGTCAAACCTAGCCGGGTTAATATGTTGTCTGCATAATAACCCTTTAATACAAGCCTTGTCCAAAAGTCCATCGGGCTTTCCATAATCCCAACGGACGCAACCACAATCATGTGCATTAGCTTTGAAGAAATAAGTTGCCAATATGCTAATCATTGCTGTATAAGTAGACAAACCTGGAAGGGGAAAGGGACTAACCATATTTTATTTTGCAGAAAAATGAGTCACGAAGCCCCCAAATTTGGTATGGTCGGTAGCATACCCTCACTTTTGCTAGATTGGTGGAGGGATCTTCCTTCATGCGATCAAAATCATGTGAAACGAGTCTTAGGAAATTTGCCTTCTCTGTTGGATATTTAGCCAAACAAAATGTTGATCGAGGCTGCCACTATGCTTTGGGACAAGAAAGGGCCGTGTTCCGCTTTGGGGACAGAGAAATGACTCATCTTCTAGAAGAAATAGGAGGATTTGCCAGGTTGCCTTGGGATAGCCCTGGTTTATTAGCACCTAAAAATCGCACTGCTAGGGAATTTCTGAAGATGATGGGGCTAAAGAAGAATGACAACTTGAAGTGCCTGAAAGACTCCTATATACCTTTCAACTTTCTCTATGAATGATACGGTCACAGTCGCTTTTATCGTATATTTGATGATGAGTTCTCAATCACCTCTTTGGGTTGGATTCATCGTAGGGTCTTCGTGTTCATTGTGTGTTTTTTGGGCATGTTGGTATTCCCAATCCAAGGGGATAGAATCCATACTAGGTTGGCCATGATGGCCAAAACTTTAATGGATGGGATCAAGGGGCAGACATACATCATTGTCCTATGATCATTGCGGACATGTACCAGGCTTTGGAACGATGTCAGAAGGGGTTCAGATTCTTTGAGGGTTGCAATTTGCTATTACAGGTTTGGTTATTGGAACATCTCCAAAAGGGACAATACCTTCAGGAATTTCCGCGAAGGCCGTGGAATGATCACATAGCCTTCCATCATCCCAAAAGAATGACCTATATCCCAGACATGTTTGCTCAACTGGAGGACACTGTAAGATGGGTACAACATTACAACAATTTGACCGAGGACCAGGTTCAATGGATGTTCGAGTGGTTCCTACCGACGAGTCTATCATCAGATCCAGGGATGTTCCACACTTGGTGTTGATTGGGTTAAGGGGCATATACCCTTATGCTTCCCTCAGGGTCATAGACAGGCAGGCATGAGACAGGTCATACCACGAGTCGCTAAGATGAGTCACTTATAGCTGATATTTAGGTGACGCCATCCCATATAAGAATGAATCACAACATATGTGGGCTTTGAAGATTATCGTGGAGAAGGATACCATCGAGCTGGACCGATATCATGTGGGTCACTCATACCTTTACCCCTCATGGTTGGATGATAACATAGCAGGAATCTTTGAGCCAAGGGTTGGTCCAGGGAACAGGGTTATAGACGAGGTTGCCGAAGCAGAGGTGAAGTATAACAAGCTGTACAAAAGGGTTCGTGAGTCTGAAGCTGAGCATATGTAGCAGCATAAGGCCGTCATGGAGATGATCAATGAGTGGAAAGAGAGATCTGCTAAATCCAGCAAAAGGCTGGAATATCTAGAGTATAGCCTGATGGAATTGGAAGGGAAGATGAGAAAAAGGGTCACCGATTGCCAGAATGTTGAGGGAAATGAAGGATGACATTTGACAAGGGCTTTCTTACTGCTGAACTTCTGGGGGAACTGATCGACAAGAGCATCCAGTCTGGAGAGGGTCCTTCTGGGACCAAGTAGATTAGGTTTACCTGCTTTTCTTTCAAATGTAATAAGGCCAAGTGCCATTAGTAACATTATCTTATTCAATGTCGTTTTGGGTCATTTATTTTTACATTAATGAAATGAGGCAATTATTGGCACTGAATTTCTCCAAATCTATTTGTCGCTAGGTCTACCTCGAGCACAACGAGGCTCCCAAATTAGGATGCGAATTTACAATCCCCCAATATGTGTTTAAATACTGCAAACATTTCAGAATCCTTACTGACTGGTTTACCTTTACATTTTTCTTTATTCTTTATTATTCCCATTCCCTAAGGTTGGTTTGCACATACTGGCATCATCAGCATATCACACCAGATCTAGAGGCCCTCAACCTCCTCCTTCTCCTCCAAGTAATACAAAGAACAGAGGGAAAGCTAAAATGGATGACTTAAGTGCTATTCGAAAACAGAAACTTCAGATGATCGGAGTACTCCGGCACCAAATGATTTGGTTTTACGATTGGAGCAAAAGATACTGGAGATACAAGGAGAACTGGAGCAGGTCCGCAACTTAGCAAATCAATCCCTCACCCTGAACGTCCCCGATATCAACCAACAAAACACTAAAAACCCAGCGCCTGCCCAAAACACACCAAACTAGCATCCACAAAACCATCATGCACCACATCAATATGCAACTCCACCTCAAAATCTCAATCCCTTACCGATACCAACTCCACCACAACACCATCATCAACCAATCCAGTACCCACCAACCGCTACTTATCACACTTCCCAAAATACACCACAACCTATTCCCAATCCTCAAAACTCAACCAATGACCACCACTACACCCAGGTTCCTAGCACTCACCAAAACAACCCTATATACGTAGAAATTGTACCTTACTCTACCCAACCAATGTCTTACACACCAGAGTCCGCTGAGAAGGTCCTGCTCATCAAAAACATGGCTGATGAACTTAAGAAATTGACAAGTCGAGTTCAGGGTGTCGAATGAGGCAAGGGGATAGAAGGTTTGAATTATGAAAACTTATGCATACAGCCGGATATAAAACTATCAGAGGGTTACAAACCTCCCAAGTTTGAGATGCTTGACGGTACAGGTGATCCCAGGGTTCATCTAAGGACCTATTGTGACAAACTTGTCGGGGTCGGAAAGGATAAAAAGATCCGGATAAAGCTTTTAATGAGGAGTCTTTCGGGAGATGCCTTGTCCTGGTACATCATCTAGGATCCTAAGAAATGGTCCAACTCGGTGTGTATGACATCTGATTTCATGGACCGATTTAGGTTCAACACAGAAAATGCACCAGATGTTTTCTACATTCAGAACCTCAAGAAGAAGCCTGCCGAGACTTTCCGTGAGTATGCTACTCGTCGGAGGTCAGAAGCGGCCAAAGTCAAGCCATCTTTGGATGAGTAGCAGATGCAAAATTTCTTTGTCAGAGCACAGGATCTGCAATACTATGAAAGGTTGATGGTTATTGAAAACCATATGTTCTCTGACATCATCAAACTTGGTGAAAGGATTGAAGAAGGCATCAAAAGCAGAATGGTGACAATTTTTGAGGCACTACAGGCCAAGAACAAAGCACTACAGTTAGGCGGCATATCAAAGAAGAAAGACGTCGGGGCAGTAATGGTGGCTCAAGGCCCAAAATCTCCACTCACATATCAAACACCTCCACCCACATACCAAACACCTCCACCCACATACCAAGCACCTCCACCGACATACCAAACCCCTCCACCTACACATCAACCATCATCTCCCAAATATTCCCAGTCAGCCACTGTCTATCACACCTATAATCACCAACCATCTCATTTCCAATCACCTCCAACTCGTCAAAACTACCCAAGACCTCGACCTAACTTTGATTGCAAACCACCTAGACAATACACCACTATTGTTGAACTCATCGACCAGCTATATGAAAGGTTGAAGGTCACTGGTTATGTCACTCATATTCCCATTGTGGTAGTGGAGAACCCATCTTAATAACCCAAACAAAACCTATGCGCATCACTCCGGTATGAAGGGGCACACCATCAAGGAGTGCCGAACATTGAAAGACAAAATCCAGACACTGATTGACAATATGGTCATACAGGCAAAAGAAGCCGCACCCAACATCCGCATCAATCCTCTCCCGGATCATAGGGGCGGTAGAATACATGTGATAGAGATAGATGAAGAATGGGATCCTGAGGGGTTAATCGGGCTTATTCGAGGGGGAGATGACTTCAAACCTACAATCACACTCACTCCTATTGTAGTACAAACGCAGTCGCTAGTTGAGGTTGAGGTAACCACACCATTCCATTTGAGGTAGAGGTAGCTCCACCTGCAGCCACTTCTGTTCCATTTGAAGTAGAAGTGGCCACACCTTTTACAGTGACAGTATCAACCATACCTCCTTTCTATTCAAAAGTAATACCCTGGGATTAAGTTGCCGAAGCTAGGCGAAAAGGAAAGATAAAGATGGAAGAATCTGATGCTCCACAAGGAATGACCAGAACCGGAAGGGTCTATACACCTTAACACTTGGGAGGACCAAGTAAGGATGCCACTACCAAGCATCCTGTCATTGAAATAGGGCCAGATGACCTTTGGAGGAAAGTATAGGCGAGGGAATACTCCATCATTGATCATTTGAACAACCCTCCCCCCCCCAAATCTCTATTTTGTCACTATTGCAAAATTTAGAGGCGCACAAGAATGCTTTGATGAAGGTGTTAAGTGAAGCTTACGTACCCAACAATATCACCTGCGGAGAGATGGCCAACATGGTAGGGCAGGTGCTAGAAAGTCGTAAGATAATATTCCACGAGGATGAACTACCGCATGAAGGGTTGAATCACAATCGAGCATTGCATATCACGGTACAATTTGAAGACAAATTCATTACCAGAGTTCTGATCGATGGAGGTTCAAGCCTCAACATTTGTCTGTTGGATACTCTTACAAGATTGGGAAAAGGTTTCCATGAAATACGGGCAGGAAGCATGAACGTGAAAGCCTTTGATGGGTCTCAAAGGGCCACGATAGGGGAGATTAATCTTTGTCTGCAGATGGGGCCAACTTGGTTCGATGTTGAATTCCAAGTGCTTGACATATCAGCTTCATAAAATCTTCTGTTGGGCCGACCTTGGATACATACCACTGGGGCTGTGGCTTCCACACTACACCAAGCCGTGAAGTTCGAATGGAACCATCAGGAGGTGATCATTCATGGGTACGGGAGTAACCCCATTTACACCAGTCAAACCATCCCGGTTATCGGGAACTAAAGAAGGCTAGGAGGGGAAACCTATTATCACATCGAACATGTCAATGCCGCTGAGAAAGATAAATAGTGGAGTAACAAAATAGAAATTATACTAGCATAGTTTGGGTATGAACCCGGAAAAGGACTTGGGAAGAATCTCCAGGGCATCACCAAACCAATACAGCTGAAATGTCATGGTACTACCTTCGGGCTCGGATACCAGCATACATGGCAGGAGTATGATGATTAGTCACCTCCATGGCGTGGACCTTATTACCCTCTCGAGCAACCAATGTCACATCTGGGTTAGACTTTTCACCGAGATGATACAATATGGGGAACTGCAGAAGAAGAGGCGTTAGCTGGGCTAAGGAATCTGTTCCTAGAGGACAAGGACATGGATTGCAGTGCGATAATTGAGGAGGAGGAGGAAGAAGGCCTCACCATTCAGACTGTGGAGAAGAGAGCTGTTCTTAGGAACTGGACTGCCATACCATCCCGGGCCCGCCAAGTCCCTGGGTAGCTTGGACACCAACCTAATTTTATTTCTATAGCCATGCTAGGCATCTAAGCTATTTCTAGTAATTTCGTTTTAAAGACTCACTTGTTTCAAAATAATTGCTCGATTTATCGAGCCGTACTTGTTTAGGATGTTTTCAGTTTTAATCAATGCGTTTCTATTTATTATTCATTATTATCTTCCACATTTTTCTTTCCACAACATTATTATTACTTTTCTGATGAACCGGTAACTGTGACATGTAATGAGACAACGCAATATAAGGATAGTGACTCGGAGGAAAAAGATGAAATATCTAAGGAGGCCGTTAGAAAGGTTGAGAACTTTGAGAATAAGCCTAAGTCCAACCTGGACGAAATCAAAGCAATAAATTTGGGAGACGCCGAAACCGACAAGGAGACTCGCATAAGCATTCACTTATCACCGCCAGAGAAAGAGGAGTACGTCCGCTTCTTGAAGGAATATGAGAATATATTTGCATGGTCATATGATGACATGACCGGTCTGAGCACATTTATAGTGGCTCACAAGTTGCCTACCAATCCAATGTGTCCGCCAGTGAAGCAGAAACTCAGAAAATTCAAACCAGATATGAGCCTGAAAATCAAGGAGGAAGTCACTAAGCAGATTAAAGACAAAGTCCTCAGGGTAGTGGAGTACCTAACCTGGTTAGCCAATATTGTAACAATTCTGAAGAAAGATGGGAAAGTCAAAGTATGTGTTGACTATCGAGACTTAAACAGAGCAAGTCCCAAGGACAACTTTCCACTGCCAAACATACATTTCCTGATCGACAAATGCGCCAAGAATGAGCTACAATCTTTTGTATATTGCTTCATGGGTTATCACCAGATCTGGATGGATGAAGAAGACTCAGAGAAAACAGCTTTTATTACACCATGGGGGTGTACTGCTACAAGATGATACCATTTGGTCTAAAGAATGTTGGGGCCAATTACATGAGAGCCATGACCACCATCTTCCATGATATGATACACAAAGAAATATAGGTGTATGTGGACGACATCATTATCAAATCCAAGAGGGTCGCAGATCACATAGCGGACTTGAGAAAGTTCATTGACAGGTTAAGGAGGTACAACTTAAAATTGAATCTCGGAAATTGTGCATTCGGGGTTCCTACAGGAAAGTTATTGGGATTCATTGTCAGGCGTCGAGGGATCGAGGTAAACCTGTCCAAAGTTAAGGCTATTCAAGAGTTACCGCCACCTAGGAGCAAAAAGGATATGATGAGCTTCCTAGGATGTCTCAACTATATCATTCGCTTCATAGTGCAGTCCACAGTTATATGTGAACCCATCTTCAAGATGTTGATGAAAGATGCTGAAACAAGTTGGACCAAATATTGTTAGAAAGCTTTCGACAAAATCAAGGAGTACATGTCCACACCACCAGCCTTGGTCCCGCCAGAGCTAGGTCGACCTTTGCTACTCTATCTATCTGTATTAGATGGAGCCTTCAGATGCGTTTTGGGACAACATGATGAGATATGGAGAAAGGAGCAAGTCATATACTACCTGAGTAAGAAATTCACACTTTATGAAGCATGATACTCTCTGCTGGAATGACCCGAGGCATTAGTTATATGACTACACCACGTACCTTATATCTAGGATAGACCCCCTGAAGTACATATTTCAGAAACTAATGCCGACTGGGAAGTTAGCCAAGTGGCAGATACTGTTAAGTGAGTTCGATATCGTTTATGTAACTCAAAAGATGGTCAAAGGACAAGCATTGACATACCATCTTGCTGAAAATCCCGTGGGAGGAGAATATGAATCCTTGAAAACAAAGGAGTGGGCATTGGAGCCGTCTTGGTATCGGATACTGGCCAACATTATCTGGTGTCTGCTAAACTCAGATTTCCCTGCACCAACAATATGGCAGAGTATGAAGCCTGCATACTAAGGCTCAACATGGCAATCAACATGAATATTCAGGAGCTGCTAGTAATCGGTGATTCAGATCTGCTTGTGCACCAGGTACAAGGAGAATGGGCCACCAAGAATTTTAAGATATTTCCATATCTGCACCATGTGCAGAAATTGAGAAAGAGGTTCACGAAGATAGAGTTTCGGCATGTTCCTAGAATTCAGAACGAGATTGTGATGCTTTGGCCACCTTGTCATCCACGATACAACATCCAGATAAGAATTTCATTGATCCCATCCCAATGGGGATTCATAATCAGCTGGCGTATTGTGCCCATGTTGAAAAAGAAACAGACGGGAAGCCTTGGTTTAACGATATCAAAGAATATTTGGCAAAGAAGAATATCCGGAGCATGTGAACCATACTCAGAAACGCACACTTCGGAGATTGTCCAATCACTTCTTCCACAGCGGGGGAAACTTGTACAGAAGAACTCCTGATTTGGGATTGCTAAGATGTGTCGATGCAAAAGAAGCTTCTAAGCTACTTGAGGAGATACATGATGGGACCTGCAGCCCTCATATGAATGGTTTTTTCTTGGCCAAGAAGATACTTAGGGATGGTTACTTTTGGATAATTATGGAGACAGATTGTGTCCAATATGTCCAAAAATGCTACCAATGTCAAGTGCATGCCGATATGATAAAAGTGCCGCCAAATGAGATCAATGCAAAAGGCTCACCTTGGCCATTCGCCGCCTGGGTAATGGATGTCATCGGTTCGATCGAGCCCACCGCTTCAAACAGGTACAGGTTTTATTCTAGTGGCTATTGACTACTTCACAAAATAGGTAGAGGTTGTATCCTACAAAGTTGTAACCAAGAAAGTCGTCGCAGACTTTGTCAAAGATCGTATTGTTTGCCGGTTTGGAGTTCCAGAATCAATCATCACCGATAACGCCACCAATCTCAACAGTGATCTGATAAAAGCCATGTGTGAAACTTTCAAAATCAAACACAAGAACTCCACATCATATAGACCTCCAATGAATGGAGCCGTAGAAGCTACCAACAAAAACATCAAGAAGATACTAAGAAAAATGGTAGAAAACCACAAACCATGGCACGAGAAGTTACCCTTTTCCTTATTGGGGTACCGCACTACATTCCGCACATCAATTGGGGCACCTCCCTACTTACTGGTTTATGGTACCGAAGCCCAACCGAGGTAGAGATTCCTTCTTTAAGGATCATACAGGAAGCCGAACTCAGCGAGAACAGAATGTCCAAAGCTTTTAACAAAAGGATCAAACCGAGGCAGTTTGCTCCAGGACATTTGGTACTGAAGAAAATCTTCTCGCATCAAGATGAAGCCAAAGGGAAATTCTCCCCCAACTGGAAAGGTCCCTACATGGTTCACAGGGTGCTAATAGGAGGAGCACTCATACTTGCAGAAATGGATGGAGAAGTCTGGCCTAAACCAATCAATTCAGATGTAGTCAAGAGATAATATGTTTAGATTTTTTACATTCCTTCATTTGATGTAATTGAACTATGCTTGATGTGATTCCCGTTTAGGAGGGGATATGTAGGAAGCCCTGTGGTTTCAGCCATATCATAATAAAATTTCAATTTCCCCCCAGAACTAGAAATTGGGGCAGAATTTTGAGAAGGACCCTCAAAATTCTGGAGCAAGTCCAGCCAATGCCATTGCATGCCAGAAAGTCAGAAATTGGTTAAGAAACTGGAGCAGAATTTTGAAAAGAGTTCTAAAATTTCCAAAGAAGGTTCAACAAGTTTCGTTACTCGGAAATGGCCGAAGGATCGCTTACCAAACTAGGGCAGAATTTTGAGGAGGACCCTCAAAATTCTAACACGAGAAAGCTGCATTGTCTCTGAAATGTGTTATAGTCACTAGTTCATCTAAAATTACTGGATATTTCACCATGTTTCTAAAATAACTCTAGTTTTCATCAATAATTGCATATTTTCAAAAACTCTATTTCCGTAACAGCCAGGTGCTACCCAGGGAAACTCAAACAAGGCATCTAGAACGGAGGAGTAAGGCCAGCAGACGAAGGCACGAATCGACCTCCCCTTACGAAACTTACAATTTTTCTTTGAGCGTAGGTATATCTGACGTAGCAGTAGCATTCGCAAATATATGTACACTGAGCAAAAGAACTATCAATCGGGCCACCAGACACCGAATATATCTCCAGCAAAGAAATATCCTACTCTTATTTGCTACTTGTTCTTCGCATGGGACTAAGCCCTGTCCCGCATCTTGCATCAGACTAAGCTTTGTCTCCAATTTTCCATAAGACTAAGCTTTGCCTTCCATTTACATGGGACTAAGCCCTGTCCCGAACCTTGCATGAGACTAAGCTCTGTCTCCAATTTTGCACAAGGCTAAGCTCTACCTTCCATCTACATTGGACTAAGCCCTTTCCCGTATCTTGCATGAGACTAAGCTCTGTCTGCAATTTTGCATAAGACTAAGCTCTACCTTCCATTTGCATGGGACTAAGCCCTGTCCCGAACCTTGCATGAGGCTAAGGCCTGCCTTCATATTTGCATAAGGCTAAGCTCTACCTTCCATATGCATGGGACTAAGCCCTGTCCCGCATCTTGCATGAGACTAAGCTCTATCTCCACATTTGCATAAGGCTAAGCTCTTCCGTCCATTTGCATGGGACTAAGCTCTATCCTGATCCTTGCATGAGACTAAGCTCTATCTCCAATTTTGCATAAGGTTAAGCTCTGCCTTCCATATGCATGGGACTAAGCCATGTCCCGTATCTTGTATGAGACTTCTGTCTCCAATTTTGCATAAGGCTAAGCTCTGCCTTCCATTTGCATGGGACTAAGCCCTATCCCGAACCTTGCATGAGGCTAAGCCCTGCCTCTATATTTGCATAAGGCTAAGCGATGCCTTCCATCTGCATGGGACTAAGCCCTGTCCCACATCTTGCATGAGACTAAGCTCTGTCTCCATTTCGCATAAGGCTAAGCACTACCTTCTCATGGGACTAAGCATTGTCCCTCCTTGAATAAATGTTGCTTTATTCCAGCACTATCCATTTGCTCCTCTTTTGGGATAAGCTCTACCCTCAACCTCACAAGACTAAGCCTTGTCTTGTTAATTTTAGAATCATATTATTACATCTCATAGGCTGAAAAATCGCCAACTTGTCCAAAGGTGTCATTGTCTAAAGGCATCATCCCAATAGCCAGAAGATACCATGCCATGGCCTGAGGATCTCTCAAATTTGCATATCATTATTCAAAGGCGTCATGGTTCGGAGGCACCATTTTCATGGCCCAAGAACATCATTTCATGACCTGCGTATCTCCTATCACACAATTTATAGCCCAGGACATCATAGTCTAAGGATGTCATCCGCATCGTCCAAAGACAATCATTTATGGTCCAAAGGGAATTTGCATCACGTCTAAACTTTCGCAGTAATCTACATACTTGCATGCATCGTATTTTGAGTTTGCAGGTGATCTCAGAGGTAAACGTTTTCAAACAGGAGTAACCTTCGCTCCGGTTTCCACTCATACAATTTTCACTTCGCCATTCATAACCGATTCTCATCAGTTACCCATCCTACCTCGTGATATCCAGCTATCTACCCTATAATACATCTGATACACTCCAAACCCAAAATCATAACTACATCCGACATTACCCTTCATAAAAGAACCTTTGCCAAAATTGGCTATCATTCCTATAACAACTCCATCGGCTTCATTCACCGATGGATCCGAAACTAAACATGGCCCGATTCCTATAAAACCAGGGATATGTAGGCATATCAAAGACCAGAGTTCAGCCTCTATTTTTCCTAAAAACATCACATTCGGTCAAAATTGGTCATCATTTCTTTACCCGAAAACTCTTTCATCATTTCCGGGTAAAGAGGGGCAGTTGTTGATACCCAATTTTTCCTTATAATATTTTTAAAGTGCATATATACCTTCAAAACTATGCATTAGCATCAATTGATATTTTTCCATAATTCCTATATTTTTAAATTAATATTTTATTTATATAAATAATTACAAAATTGTATCATAAATGGCTCTATAACATTTTATTGATTTAATTTTGCTATTTATAGCCATATTAAGTTCAAATTATTTCACAAATGGCCAGATTTATACCTTTTGATTACAATTGCAATAATTTTGCAATTATAGCCCATCGATACATCACTATATTATTTTACCAGAAATTGGTCCATTATATTTTTAAAATATTGAATAATTATTTTAAAGCACTTCTATGCATGAAAATTATTTTTTATCATTATTAATTATTTTATAAAATAATTTTTATTCAATTACTTGGGTATTTAATAAATAGCCCTCTTATTTTCAGATCTAACCCTTTTAAAACCAACCCAAATAACCCCTCTAAATTAGCCCAATTTCCAAAAGGAAACGAGTTGTTCCCAATGAATGTCAAAACTCGGACTCCGCGAAGGAAAAAGGGGGCACGACAGTCGGCAGCAAAGTAACAAAATTCCTCGAGGACCATAAAATGAAAAGGATTCTATCAGCTCCTTACCACCCAAGTGCAAATGGTCAAGCCGATTCCACAAACAAAACAATCATTCGAAACTTAAAGAAAATGTTAGATGATGCAAAGGGGAAATAGAGAGAGGTATTGCCCGAGATGCCATGGGCATATCGAACGACGTCAAAGTCGAGCACGGGGGAGACCCTGTTTTCTTTGGTGTACGGGTCCGAAGCATTGATCCCAGTCGAAGTCGGGGAACCTAGCGTCAGGTTTTAGCATGCCACCGAGGACTCAAATCACGAAGCTATGAACACTTTTCTCGAACTACTAGATGAAAAATGTGAGGCCGTATTAATTTGAATGACCGCGCAAAAACAAAGGATCGAAAGTTATTACACCAGAAGGACGAACCTTCCATATTTCGGAGTCGGGGACTTAGTCCTAAGGAAAGTCACTCTCAACACTCGAGACCCAAACGAAGAGAAACTAGGCCCTAATTGGGAAGGACCGTACCGTGTCCTCGGAGTTGCAGGGAAAGGATCCTACAAACTTAGCACAATGGAAGGCGAGCAACTACTGGTCAATTGGAACGTATTGTTGCTCAAACGCTATTACAGCTGAGGTATGACCTTATACCCTTTTCCATTTATATTTAAAACTAACTCCTTGCAGATGTTTGATTGGAAACATCGAGGCGTCTTCCAGCTCGAAGACCTTGGGTTTTAAAGCATGCGTTGCACTCTTTTTCCCTTGGATCAGTTTTTATCCCAATTGAGTTTTACCGGCAAGGTTTTTAACGAGGCAACACCTATATGCTACCTAAGGAATATTCAACAAGTATTCAAGGCATTCCTTTCAATCAACCTCGAATACTGGGGGTCATCACCGTCGGAGGACGCATTCTTGAGGAAAGCAATTCATGCCAAGGAGGGTCTCGATAGGGGAATGTTGTAACGGGCCAAACAGTCAAATGAACCGTGTCCATATAGAATAGTCGAGCCCCAAGTAGCAAAACATGTACGCATGTATCAATTATTTGAAGAAGCATTCTTATTGTATCAAACAACTTTGTGCCTTAAAGAAGTCTACAATTTTCACATTTAACGGCTCAAAGGTCAAAACCCCGAAAGCACCCGAATACTTGGGGACTGTCATCGATAATCAACACATCGAGTCATCGAACACTCGAACTTATAAGACCTCAAAGAGGCACACTCGAGCTCATAAGACCTCAAATAGGCACACTCGAACTTATAAGACCTCAAAGAGGCACACTCGAGCTCACAAGACCTCAAAGAGGCATACTCGAGCTCACAAGACCTCAAAGAGGCATCCCCTCATTATTAAGGCCAAGGCCATCACACTCGGGGGACTAAAGGCTACGGCCATATAAAGGCTACGACCATATAAAAGACTATGGTCATATGAAAAGGCTACGGTTGAAATAATGCGGCTTGGAGACGTCCGACTTCCGCCATAAAACTAAAACTCCTTCAAATACTTTGAAAAAACCGGTTAAATTAGGCTACCCTCGGCAAAAGCAAATTATAAGGGGCTTCGATAAAATCAGCCCTCGAATAATGCGAAGGCTTCGATAACATCAACCTTCAAAAAAATTGAAGAGGTATTTGATTAACGTTGCATATCAAACAAGGTCCCAATCAATCGAACCTTCAAAAAAAATCGAAAGAATATGAATACAAGAAATACAAGCTAAGGCATACCAAAATTTTCACCAAGTCTTTAGCCAGAAAGAGGGAAATATTTATAGCCATTTTAGAGGCCGAATTGGCCCTTCCTAAAGTGCCTAAGGGCCAACCCAAAAGAGCCTAAGGGCCAACCTAAAGAGCCTAAGGGCCAATATTTGAAGAGCTTAAAGGCCGAAGCACACCATGCTCGAGACAATACCCAGCATGGGCTCAAAAGTCCCGAGCTAAAACTTAGCTCGAAGATCGAACCCTAAGTGGTAACCTATTATCGATCGTTGATCAAAACACAAAACTTGAGGGTCTACTCTACCCCGAATTTGAATCAACAATCAGAGATTATAGCATCAAAAATCAATAAAACTTTGAAGAAGAATTGAAGGCAAACAATCAAGGAAACTACTTTCTTTTTTTATATATACAAAAGATATTACACAGGAGTCCTACAAAGCAAAAAATTACAAAAAGATAGTAAAAAATTCTACCTACACTAGAGGGGCATCCCCCTCCCCTCCCCCGGACCTGTCACTCCGTCAGGACCAGCCTCTTCCCCAGGGGTAGCTTCTTCGGTAACCCCTCCTCTTCATCATCTTCGATGTCATCATCATCGTAGTAGGAAAGGACAAATTTGGCATCAGCCTCATCTGCCTTAGCTTGCTCTATCTCCTCGAGAATAACATCGATGGTCCTTACCCGGATGAACCGGCTCATCCAACCTCGATCCTTGTCTTCATAATTACTAGCGAAGAAAGACGTGGTTGATCGGCGTTGGAGTTTGATTAAACCTCGGAAATGTTAAGGTTGATATAATCGAATGAGGTAGCTGAGGGTGAACTCGAGCCCGACCTTTTCGATGAAGAACCTCATCATTATTACGATCTGCCAAAAGAACGGATGAATCTGGCCCAAGGTGACTTGGTATCTTCGGTAGAATTCAAGCACGAGCGGGTCGAGGGGACCCAATGTAAAGGGATATGTATACACACTGAGAAACCCCTCTACGTAAGTTGTGATGTCCTCCTCACGAGAAGGTATTTGCAGAACAACCTTCTCTTCCCATTTACACTCTCTTCTCACAGCGTCGAGGTGTTCTTTCTCAATTGACCATATGTATCTCGATACATGTTCTCGACGGCTGGGGACGTCGGGATGATTCTCGACTATAAAGTCCTTTTTCAAGGAAAAATTGCTCGGTACGATCTCGTAAAGCGCCGACGGTTTACCACCGGCCGGACGGGAAATAGAAGTGGAGGTTTTTTCTTTCTGAGGAACGGTCTTGGAAGTTTTTGCCATCGGTTCTTTAGAAAAAGAAGGAAGAAATAAATAAATCGGCGAGGTTTGGAGCTAATACGGTGGAGGAACTGGTGGTGAAAAGGAAACGTATAAAGGAAAATAGGTTTTGCAAGGTGGAAAAGTTCTTAATGAGAAAAGAACAAGTATATATAGAGGAAGGCGGCGACGGTTCATTAATATTGATGGCCGACTGGCTCTGACGTGCATTTAATATTTTTCGGGGAAGAGAACCGATGGGACATTTCGATCATTTCAACGCTTACGTCATAAGAGTGATGCCATCATAAAGGACTTCGGGAATTCCTCGAGTGAGCAAATCGGAGACCCATCGTGATCTGCCTCGAGGGCAGTACAATTTTTATGACACTCAAGAAAGAGCGGAAATTTCTTAAAGGCATAAATATCTAAGGATAAGATTTGTACAGGTTGGTACAGGTCCGCACTAGGTTGTTATACAGCTGTACCAATAGAATTCTTTACCATAATGAGGAATGTACTATATTGAGGTTTTCCCCTCCTATATAAAGGGGATCTCAGTCATATGTAAGAAGAATCTCATTCACTATAATAGAACATTCTACTCTTGCTTTTCTTGTGCTCCACAATTGTTCTTCAGCTTTATTGTTTTTACTTTATTACTTTATTTGCTCTTAACTCACCTCGAGGCCCCCGAGATAATCGAGTTCGAGGTCTCCGTTGCTCTAACAACATTGGTTTGGTTCATCAATTCTTCTTACTTAAACCTAATATTACTTGTATATTCACTAGTATTGGAATAAATCACATATCTTTAAAACCACAAATTATTTTTAATTGTTACTCACATTTTTCGAGGTAAACAATGAGGAAGAAAGAAAAAAATACGAAGATCAAGATTGATTTGGACTAAACATAGATTACAAATAGGAACAACATTGTATTTAACAAGAAAGCGGTATAATAAACTAAACATGTACGAACCAACAATAAAGACACCTTTAGGGAATGAAAAGTAAATAATAAAGACTCAAACGATAGTTACAAAACTTAGGATCCAAAAGCATAAAAAGCGAAAAATTACCTCAAATTCTTAGACTTGATTTTCATCTATATCCAAATCCTACCAAAAGAGAATAATTTTAATTTATTGTAACACATAAAATAGTAGTTGGAAGAGATAAAAATAAGATTCATCAAATATTAAACAAAAAGTGCTTCAAAGCACTATTACTTATGCGCAAATTTGAATATTTTAGGTAACTTAGAAAAACGAAAATAACTGGCCAACAGAGTAGACAAATGAGTGATTGATACATGTGATCAATGAAACGCTAGAATAAGTTAAAGCATCCAACATAAACCGTGTCCTTTTGCTAGTCTAAAAATATTTTTGCCTCTAGGGATTGACAACAGTGACGGACCCAAAATTTTATATAAGCGGGTTTAAATTAACACGAGGATAGTTGCCAATAAAATCAATATCAGGCATAACAAGCAATGTTTTCTAGCTACTATATTTTTCTTCTTTTTATTCTCTATCTTAAAAAAAGTCATTTTTAATTTCGCGCTCTTATTTTTTAACAAGTAGTGCATTTTTTAATACAAGAATTAAAACAACTATTTAAATTTATCTTTAAGATAATTTATCTACTTAATTGACAAATTTTGATTTAAATTTTTTAAGCAAAATCATAAAAGCTACTATCCAAAAATTGTCCAAAAGAAAGGTAGGTGTTGTGCCAAGAGAAAGAACACCGGACCTTACCATTATTTTTTAACCCACTTGGCCCGTCGCTCCACAACGGTAAAAATTGCACGGGGCGTCCTATTTGGGTGGCCCTTTTTAACTTGTAGCTGCTTTGTTTTTCTGTTTGCACCCGTACCCATTTTTTTGTTAAAAGCCTTTTAAAAAGACTATTTTGCTCTTCTTCATTAAAAGACTACTTTCTCTCCAAGTATACGCTAGTCCTTTACTGTCTCTGTCTCTCTCTCCCGTTATTCACATTTTTTGATTTGTTCTTTTCTGAAATCAAAGGGTTTTCGTCGTTGTTTTGATTTTTCAACTGCTATTCGTCATTGTTCCCACATTACGATTTAATCACAGGTACATTGCATTAATTTTCTGGGTTTTATTTTACGATTTTCTGGTTTTTTTTTTCTAGTTTTGATTTTGATAGTCATGTATTTATGATTTGATAGTTTCTTAGTGTTTAGTTTGATAAGTGCATTAGTTTTACTTTTATGATTGTGTTTTTAGGTTTTTTGAACGAGTTTTTATGTTATTGATGAAACTTCTATAAATTCTTCAGTGATTAGCTGTCCAAATTTAAAAAAAATTGAGAGTTAAATAGATGATACTATTAAAGTGATGATACCTTAGATAGGAGCTGAAGTTTTTTTTCATGTTTTGGCATTACTTTTGGATTTGAATTTGTGTTTTGTTTTTTGTAAAAACTACAGCATGGGGCTGAATGTTTTGTGTTTTGTAACTGGTGAGCTGAAGTTTTTGTGTTTTGTTACTGATAAACTTCAGCTCTAGAGCTGAAGGTTTTGTTTTTGTAATTGTTAAACTTCAGCTCTAGAGCTGAAGTTTTTGTTTTTGTAACTGGAGAACTTCAACTTTAGAGCTGAAATTTTGTTTTGTAACTGTCGAACTTCAGCCTTCTTAGAGATTGAAGTTTTAACTGATCTTTTTGATAATGTCTTGATGTTATTTTTTGTATGCTTTACTTTTTTTGAACAGATGGCACCTAAAGCACCTAAAGATCCTAATGTAGCTAAAGTACGCAAAGAAGCTAATGCACCTAAAGCACCTAGACTACCTGTAATACCTCCATGTCCTTATGTCCCTACTCCTCCACCTACAAGACCAGGTCAAAGATATTTTGAGTTTCGAGATTGGTTTAACTCTAAGGGTTACTGGAAGGGGAACTACGATTTGAAGAAATTAATTGCAACTTTCTTGACTCCTACACAACGGGATAAGCTTCATAATGGTACATTTTGATACATTATGGCTATGGAGAATTTCAAATGCAGCATGAAGTTGGTTCATTGTCTGTGTCCTTCTCGAATATTCACGAATGATCGAGACTCGATTAGTTTCAAGATTTTTGGCCATGATGTTTCCTTCACCCTTGAAGACTTTCACATTATGTGTGGTTTGCGGATCACAACACATAATGTTGAAAAACCAATTAATCGAGAGAGCAATATTCTGAAGCGCTATTTTGGTAAATCCAAGGGTATGACTTTGAAGGATATTCGAGATTTTATGACTCGGAATGAAATTCCAAAGAATGCTGTGAATCACATACACGTATGCGAGAGCGATGATGATGCTGTGAAGCTTATAGAAATTCTTGTTGTAGAGTCTATTTTGTTTGGGAAAAAGATCAAGTCATCTGTGATGGAGGAGTATGCATCTATTGTTGAAGATGATAAGGTTTGTGCTGAATATCCTTGGGGTAATATGGCTTATGAGAAGCTCATTTACTCACTGAAACATGCATTGGACAAGCAGAACAAATTCCATGCAACTGCGTATAAACTTAGTAGATTTCCTTATCCGTTATGTGCTTGGTTCTATGAGCGCTTCCCAGATATTCGGGAGAAGTATATAAGAGAGGATGAGTATTTTGATACCCCTCAAGTTCACAGGATGTTACGTTATGTATGAGTAGGAGAGCCTAAATTTCCCGAACTTTTTGCGATGTTCAGTAGTCATGAAGTAAGTTACTTTTTTTTTGTCTTTGTGTTAATATGTTGACGTATTAGTTTTTTTCTTCTCATAATATACTTTTTTGTAATAAACAGAAATACCGCAGCTTTAGGGTATTGGATATAATTCCTATAGAAGAGGAATTGAATTCAATGCCTTTAATTGGCCAATTACCATGCATCCGGATTTGTTCAAAGGTACTTAACGCGGGTCCTTCAGCTGGTGAATCACCACGTACTCTGAGTCGATCAAAAGAATCGAATCGAGCTCCTGTTATTGGTGAATCACCATGTAGTCGGAGTCGATCAAAAGAAGCAACTCAAACTCCTTTTATTGGCGAATCATCTCGTACCCAAAGTCATTCTAACCGTTCTACAAGTGACTTTGATGACAATGAATTACTCGACACAATATGTTCTGTAAGTTTTAATCTGAAGTTTTTTGTTTTGTATTTTGTAAAAGTACAACATGTTTTTAAGCTGAAGTTTTGTTCTATATCTGAATTTTTGTTGTGTGTCTATTCTAGAGATTAACGATGGAGGTTCAAAGGCATGCAGAAAAAGAAAGAAGCACAATCGTGAAAGAAGTTTTTGATTAGTTTAAAAAGGAGGAGCGATCTGCTTTTGTGGATGCGGTTTTTGTAAAAGTGAAGGTAAGCTAATTTATAGAGAAGTCTTTTTATTTCTGCTGATTTTATTCAGAGTAATCATTGTTAGTAATTTTTTTCTAGGAATATGTCGATGAGAAGTTTGAACAGTTGTTTAAGATTGTCAACAAATCAAATGGAATGGACGATGACAATTTTGATTTGAGTAACCATCGAGAATATGATAGGGGGAACAACTATTACGAACATCCATCAGATATTAATGTTGTTGATGATGAATTAGATAAAGTCGCAGATGTAAATGCTACACATGAGGAAACGACTTTTGTAGGCGATCAACATGTTCAAGAACAATTTGAAGAGGAACGTCCCAGTGCTGATAGATTGAGCAGAGATGGAAATGATGAAACACAGTTATCAATTGAGAATATTGGAAGCAAGCAAGGTGCAGATAATCAAGTTGTTGAGACTGAAGAACATAATGCTCATGATGCATTGTGTAAAGTCGCAGATGATAATGCTACACATAAAGAAACGGCTGTTGAAGGTGATGAACATGTGCAACAACAAGGTGGAGAGGAACAATCCAATGTTTGTAGACAGAGTAAAGATGGAAATGATGAAGAGTTAACAACTGAGAAAGATTTAGATGATCAAGTTGTTGGCACTAAAAAACATGCACCGAGTTGTCCTTTGGTAAGTGATATTGGAAAAGGTAATTTGTTTGGCGATGGAGATCAAGCACCTGTTTGTACTTTAGAACTGAAAGCGAGTGATGTGTCTAGCACTATTGGGAAAGACGATCGGTATGCAGGATTACTAGCTATTTGCAAAGAACTTCTAGGTGGTGATACACAGGAAATTGTTACTACAGGTACAAAGTGTGAAGTTTATAATATTTCAATGATACCTTAGATTGAAGCTGAAGTTTTGCTTCATGTGTTTGTGTTTTTTTGTAAAAACTACAACATATTTTTTTACTGAATGTTTTGTTTTGTAACAGGTGATCTTCAGCTCTAGAGCTGAATTTTTTGTTTTTGTAACTATCGAACTTCAGTTCTAGAACTGAAGTTTGTTTTTTGTAACTGTCGAGGTTTTTGTTTGTGACTGTCTAACTTCAGCCTTCTTAGAGTTGAAGTTTTAACTGTTTTTTATAATATCCTGTAGTGAAATTTTCACTACAGGTATAAATTGTTTCTATGTTATATATATAGAAAAACTAGTTGATCTATTCACCCTCTTTATGAATATGCAGTGGAAGTTGAAACTAGTTGTGCTTCAATTGACACAACTCAAAACTCTGTGATGATGCTGAATTGAATGAAGGTAGAGTTGAGAAAAACCTTCCAGAGAATACTCCAATGCTCTTCGACGTTGGTTCACAATTGAATGAAGCTGTAAATGCTGATATTGACAAAGGCATGCAGCCTGGGGAAACCACAGTGGAAGACAAACGTCAAGATATTCTATAGATCATGAATTTATTATATTTGATTGAAGTATATTTTTTACAGTTTGAAATTTTACATACTTTATTTTCTTTTTTATGTTTTTGAATGATTTTTCAGAAAGACTCGAGGCAGCTCAAAAAGAATTTGGTGAGCTTATGCAGCTATATGAAAAAGGAGAAATACATATATTCACAGTTGTTGCCTCAAAGACAGGTGTGAAGTGTGTTGGTATTATTTTATAAAATTTAGTCAATATTATTTAGTTTTTTTTTTTTGCATGAAGATACAGGATCTGTTGGAATGCAAACACCATCTGTGTCGCAACACTTAGACCAGGTAGTTATTTTCTGCAATTCAATTACAAGCTATTTTTTTGCCTAATGTGTGTTTTCTATTAGTTTTATTTATGTTTATATTTTCCTTGCTTTTGCAGATCTCATCTGATGCATCGGAACTTCTTCCAAAACCTAAGAGAAGGAAGATTTCCAGTTCTCCTATGTGTGACACCAGTGATATCCCCAACTTCAATTTATGTTCATTTTCACTTGGTAGTACACAAGGGACTGATTTAGAAGGTAATTCTGCTGTTGTTGTTGTTCGTGAAGAGACACAAGAACGTCATGAACAACAGGGAGTTGGTCAAGCATCTGCCACGATGGCTGTAGTTTTTTCCCCTGCTGCTAAACAACAACAGTTAGTTGTGACGGAACAGCAAGAAGAGCAAGCAAAAGGAAAACCAGATAAAAAAGGGAAAAGGATTCGTATGGAGAGTATTTGGTTGAGATCTCCTTATGTAGTTTATAAAAAAAAGAAGCAAAGGGGGCAAGATTGGAAAGTAGGAAAGAATACAAGAACGTGTCCCTTCCATTATGTTAATCAAAATAGTGGACTGATCGAAAGATTTACACAGTGGTTGGAGATGGATGCCATTGAATATGATTCCAATCAATTCAGATTAGCTGGATTTGATATTGCAAAATCATTCTTTACCGAGCTTATGGATCCTGACTCTGATCTTGCGGATGAAGTAAGTTATTAAGTTTGTTTTTTGAATTGGTTTTCAACTGTATTTCCCAAAACTTCAGCTTATTTTTTTATAGTAAAGTTTTTGCACTGTAATTTGGAAAACTTCAGCTTTATTCATAGTAAAGTGCTGAAGTTTTTTAGCTTATTTTCTAAAACTTCAGCTTAACACTTCAAACTGAATATTCTTAAGTTTTTTGTCATGCTGTTTGTAGTTTTGTAATGCGTTTTTCCTAAACTTCATAGTGGTAATTTCACATGTTATCATTTGTTGTTGTTCATTTGCAGCATATTGATGTGGGCATATATTACTTGCACAAAAAATATTGCTATCACCTTCCACGTTATCCAAAATCAAGATGTGCAGTAACAGATTTACTTTTCGATCAGTATATGACTAAACTGGATGGTATTCATCCTTCAGAAGAAAAGATGAAGATAATTAACAAAAGAAAGCAAAAGAGAATGCAGGATCAAAAAAAGAGCAAATCAAAGAGAAAGAGGATATCCAAACAACAGGCTGAAGAAGAAGAAGAAGAAAAAGAAGCGGTTATCCAACCACTTACACACTTTAGTTGGTTTGAGGAAGAATCAACGAATGAAAAGGTGGCCAACTACGTAAAAGGCCTCGACCTTTACTGTGGTATCTCATGGGCATCTGCTAGAAAAGTATTCTTTCCATTTCGACTTAAGCCAAGGATGGGCCAGACATCTACGCACTACTTATTTGGAATTTTGGACTTTAAAGATAAAACTCTATATGTGTATGATTCCATGGGCAGTGTAACATACGATCGTGCGCTTGAACATGTCAGAATTTATGCCCGGTTGATCCCACACTATCTCAAATGCTTGGATTTTGGGGCACACAATAAATTTTATGGGGAAAGTACTGTGGAAAAATTTCAAATTATGTGGATGAAGACACTGCAACAGACTAACAAGTACGTGTTTCGCATATGTTTTACCATGCATCTTATGTTTATTATTTATTGCCTTTGTATTAACTATTCTTCAATTTCTTTTTCATGTATTTTTTGTAGTGTTGATTGTGGTGTATTTGCTATTAAGTTTATTGATATGCGGTTGAAGAAAGAAGATGTCTTCAATTTCGATCAAAGTCAGTCATTGACATTTAGGAAAGAATTGGCCGCCAATCTTTGGGCTCATGGAAAGTGGATAAAAGATAGCGGCTATGAAACTACAAAAGAACAAGAAGAACATGATTATGGAGATTTTGAAGAGACTCTGTGTGAATTTTTTGATTAGAGGATTGGTTGAACATAATTTGGATTTTGTGAATATACATTAATTATTTTTTAGTTCACTTTTGTGTCATACAAATATGTTTGTGTCTTTTATCATGAATTTTAAGTACATTTTTGTTTGAAAAAATTAAGCATGAAGTAAATGACTTCTGCTTTTTAAGCTGAAGTTTTGGTTAAAAGTCATAAGAAAACTATTGAATCCAACACAAAAACTTCAGCTTATCGGGTGCTGAAGTTTTTAGAAATATACTAAAAAACATCAGCACATTGGGCCGAAGATTTTTGAAAAAGCTTTAGGACAAAAACTATTGAATCCAACACAAAAACTTCAGCTTATCAGGTGCTGAAGTCTTTAGAAATATACTAAAAAACTTCAGCACATTGGGCCAAAGTTTTTTTGAAAAAGCTTTACGACAAAAACTATTGAATCCAACACAAAAACTTCAGCTTATTAGGTGCTGAAGTCTTTAGAAATATACTAAAAAATTTCAGGACATTGTGACGAAGTTTTTTGAAAAAGCTTTAGGACAAAAAATATTGAATCCAACAGAAAAACTTCAGCTTATCAGGTGGTGAAGTCTTTAGAAATATACTAAAAACTTTAGGACATTGGACCGAAGTTTTTTTAAAAAGCTTTACGACAAAAGCTATTGAATCCAACACAAAAACTTCAGCTTATCAGGTGCTGAAGTCTTTAGAAATATATTAAACAACTTCAGGACATTGGGCCGAAGTTTTTTGAAAAAGCTTTACGACAAAAACTATTGAATCCAACACAAAAACTTCAGCTTATCGGGTGCTGAAGTTTTTAGAAATATACTAAAAACTTTAGCACATTGGGCCAAAGATTTTTGAAAAAGCTTTACGACAAAAATTTTAGCATGTTTTGGTATTTTTTTTAACTTGATACTTATCTCTTTTGCATTTTCTAGCTACTTTTTGTCATTTATCACCTATATCACCTACTTTTTGCGTCCTTATTTGTTACTATTTTTTATTGCATTTACCAAGTACTGGCATTTAGCACTTATTTGTTTTGCCAACTACTTATCTTGTTACATTCAATTTCTGTGAACAAAAAACAGTTAACAATCTCTTCAGCATTTATAAATATAAAATTGATTAGGTGCACTCTTTGGCTATATTAACAATCTCTTCACTTGAAAATTTCATAGTCATCCATAGATTTCCATCATATTTCTTTAAATTTGTATTCAAAGAAAAACAAGAAAATGTTGGCTAAAACATGCTTATTGGGTATAGCAAGGAGTTCGTGGGGAACAAAGATAGTGAAGGAGAAGTCGAAATACTTCATATGTGAAGGAGAGTGGCTAGATCAAAAACTCGAGCTCCAGGACAATTTGCTCTTTTTACTAGTTGATAAATTTAACTTTTAGGAAAAAGAGCAAATTTCCTGAGGCTCGAGTTTTTGATGTGGCCACTCTCCGTCACATATGAAGTATTTTGGACTTCTCCTTTACTATTTTTGCTTCCCACAAATTCCCAGATGCACACCAGTAAGCATGTCTTTGGCCAATATTTTCTTTTTTTCTTATGAAAGAAGACGGTAGTTGCTAAAAAAATCATAGTACTAAACTTCGTCAATCGGTGTCAGGTGCTCGTATTGCCGCTTCTGTGAATCAGTTAAAGACATAGTGAAGGTTCATGGAATGTGGTTAAGAAAACCAAGAAGAGAAACTAGGACATGACTATAGAGAATATGAAGACACTCTGTGAATTTTTTGAATAGAGAATAACTTGTAAACAAAAAATTAATTTTTTCTTTTTTTCCAAGGATGCAAGTGAAAAGGAAATTGGATTTTGTGAATATACATTATTTTGTGTGAATTATGTGACTTGGATTGATTCAAATATGTTTGTGTGTTTTTTCATGAATTTCAAGTATATTTTTGTTGAAATTCAGCATGCTAAACTTGAGCGTGAAGTCAATAACATTTGCTTTTTAAGCTGAAGTTTTAGTTAAAAGTCATAACAAAAGTGTCAAATGTACGACAAAAACTTCAGCTCATCACTAAATACACTAAAGCAGTTTCTGGGTAAGTTATTTGAAAAAGTTTTACGATAAAAATTATCGAGTCCAGGACAATAACTTCAGCTTATCAGGTGCTGATATTTTTATAAATGCACTAAATAACTTTAGCACATTGGGATGTGCTGAAGTTATTGAAAAAGCTTTACAACAAAACTATTGAATCCACGATGAAAAGTTTTAGCTTATGATGTGTTGAAGTTTTTAGAAATGAACTAAATAACTTTAGCACATTAGGCTGAAGATTTTGAAAAAGCTTATGACAAAAACTTCGGCATGTTTTGGTATTTTTTTAAGTTGATACTTATCTTTTTTGCATTTACTATCTACTTTTTGTCTTTTGTCACGTATTTCATCTTTCATTTAACTTTTTATTCACTATATAGTAAATGATCCGAAAAGATATTTTTCAGGTTGAAGTTATTTCTTTTTGCATGTACCACCTACTTATCTTGTTTCATTCAATTTCTCTGAACGTAACGCAGTAAAAATAGCTGAAAAGTTACTTTTATATTTATAGATATTAAATTGATTAGGTGAACTCTTTGTCTATATTAACAATCTGTTCACTTGAAAATTTAATAGTCATTTATAGACTTCCATCATATTTCTTTAAATTTATATTCATCCTTAGTCTTTCAGCTTTTGTTAAAGAAAAAATGTCTGGTGCAAGCGGAAGTAGGAAGCCTAATATGGATGAAATTATGCAGAAGTGGGAGAGTTTGAAGTGTGAGTGGTACAATAACAAAGCGATGGCTAATCTTATGCTTTTGTGGGATCAAATAAAGGCTGATTTGGAGAAAATCAGACCAAAGCTCTTTGGGAATGAATCATTCTAGAACAGGCTTAACCTGGAACGTAGTTGTGGAGGTTATTCAACCTCGTTCGACAAGGTTGTGCAGCAGTTTAATAGTTTTCTGTTTCCCAGCTGGAACGACTATTCCAAGCTGCAAAACAACATGAAGACTCTTCTTATTCTTATGGACAGAGTAATCGTCGAACAAAGTCATCTGCGTGATGAATTCAACAAGTTGAAGATTGATCTTCTTGGATTCAGTGGTCTTTTGCCCGACTACCCTATAGTTATCTCCGATACTGATGATGATGAGATATTTAGAGAAATTGAGGAGTACTGTGATGATGATGATGATGATGGTGATTATTGTTAGTGTTTGTAATCCTTTTTTATTATATTTTAATGCTATGCTTTTTTGTTTACTTCAGCCCATAGAGCTGAAGTTTTTAGGTTCATTTTGTATAACTTCAGCCCATAGAGCTGATGTTTTATTTGTATTTTGTTTGTTGTTCTCATCTCTTTTTATATCAATGTAATTTTCATCCTCTTTGTTATTAGCTTTCTATTGCATTATCCTTGTTATTTGTTGGTATTTGCTTTATATTTCTTAGTTGCAGTATGGTTCTTAGTTTTTATTAAGTTCATTTTCTATAACTTCAGCTTAGAGATGCTGCAGCTTTTGTTTGTACATGCATTTCTTTTTGTGTGTTGTACGTGTATATGTGTGTGTGTGTGTGAGTGTGTGTATATATATATGTGTGTGTGTGTGTGTGTGTTTGTTTAAGGATATGTATTTCACATACTATAAGCTGATGTTTTTTGTCGCAGAAGTCATTGCATACTTTTTTAAAATGCAACCAAGCCTATAAGCCTGCGCAACAAAAATGAGTGATTTGTACTTTAGCAGTATATAAAATAGTCCAAGAGCTTATTTTTTTATTCCTATGAAAAAAATCACGTTTCAATTATGTCATACAATAAAGAAAGTCTAAATTCAGACCAAGGATTATTGAAGGTTGGAGTATTTTTCAGTGTGTTTCTTGGAATATGGATGAGGTGCTGGAGAAGAGCAAGTTGTTCTGTTATGCTCAGCTTGTTTACATGGACTGCATTTGGTAGACTTGAATGGTACTGATTCAGTCGCAGGTATATGCCTCTTCTTTTGTCTTCTTCCTTGTAAAATCTCGACATTGGGAGGTTTTGTGATCTCAGATTGTACATTTTGTTGTATATCCCATGATTTTTGATCTCCCACGGTATTCACATGTCCTTCATATGTTTCAACCATGTTTCCCTTGAATGCCAATTTGAGCAGTAATCAGATTTCTGCAAATATCTCTTATTTATAGCAGCAATTGCATGTGGATAGGGCAATTCATCAAGTTGGAATTTCAGGCAGTCACAAGTTCTCTTCTTTAAGTCCACAATGAATTTGATTCCTTCACTATTTATTCTAAACAACATTGAGTCAAGGTTGAACACTTAACTAGGAATAAAAAATTAAGACAAACTATATTAGTGTATTTTTACTTCAAAAAGAAAAAGTATGAAAATTTTAAATATAAGCAGTAAATCACTGCAACAAATATAAAAAGCTGAAGTTAATAAATATACTCACAAATATTTTGCAAGCCAAGTCCATCTTCTTAGTTATCTCTTCTTCTGCCCATATTGATACTCTGTGAAAAGTTTTATTTGCCTTTTTTCTCCGTTCGTAAAACCACTCTCCCAACTTTTTTTGGATGAAATCTAACATTCTTAAAGTAGGCATTTCTCTCCCTTTTAGTAAAACGGAATTCATTGATTCTACCATGTTTGTTGTTAGCATATCATAACGTCGCCGTGGGAACCACGATCGAGCCCATCTCTCGGGAGGCTCTTCCATATATGTAATTGTATGTTTTCTTGTCAATACTTTTGAGTTGGGACATTAACTGATTATAATCTTCATGTTTGTATGACCTTGCAGCACTTTGAAAAAGATTTACCGTGGTTTTTGCATGTCTTTGCTTTAAATTTTTCTCAAAATGATAGAGGCAGATACCATGGTGAGCTTCAGGAAAAACTTTTCTAATCCCATTTGCGATCAATTGGTTTCTATCTGACAAGAAAACCAGTTCACGACGGGCTCGAATTGCTTTTCTCTTTTCCCCGAAGAACCAAATTTATGCCACATTATTTTCTGAATCTGCTACACCAAAACATAGAGGAAAGATTTGATTGTTTGCATCCTTTGATACAACAACAAATAGAACACCACGATATTTTGACTTTAAAAACGTTGCATCTACTGCAATAATGGGTATACAGTAGGACCAACCAACTATTGATGCCGCAGGAGCAAAGAACATGTAAGCAAATCTGTACAGTGAAACACAAAAAAAAACAAATCATAAGATGTGAAGTTTTTCAAATAGGAACATTTGAAACTTCAGACTGATGGTTAGTATTGTTTTGCTTACCTATTATGCGCATCTCTTTTTATGCTTGTGTACGTTCCTAGGTTTTTGCCCACCATCATGTGTAGGTATGAAGGAAGAATCTGGTAGTTCTCTTCAGGTGTTCCCCTTATGCAAGCAACAACTTTTTGAATAGCATGTCATCCCTTATGATAACCAATGTCAATTCCAAATTTCTTTTTCATTTCATTTCTACAAAGGCTGGTGTAACCTCTATCTTTTTGTCTCGAACATGTTCTATAATTTGTTCACTTATAAAATTTGATGTAACATGCTTCTGATCTGATTTTCTTGCATCAACCGAGCATTCATGGATGTTATGATATTTTATCACCCTGAATAGTGTGGAATTTTTTATTCTGGTAGCACGTACATTCCAACCACATTTGTCCACGATGCATTTCATCTCGTATCTCTTTGAACATGATCTAACAACAGTGAATTCAACTTTCTGGTTTATCTCGAAGCTGCAGAAAAATTTAATCATGTTTTGTTTGTTCTCAAAAATTGATCCAACTCTTACTTCCTCAGGCAACACATCGTGCCTAAGTATTTTACATGGTGGAGATTCTTTCAGCTTTCTCCTCACTCTTTTTCTTGATTTCTGAGAAGCACAAGAACTTTCAGCAATTTCTTCAATTCTATCTGATGTTATCGGTATAAGCTCCATGTTTACTTCATCTTCGTTGTTGCTTATCATTGCAGAAGGTAACAAAAAGCTTTGTTGGATTGTATGTTGGTTATCAATTTGCATTATTAGTTGTCCTTCTTCTTGGTCATCGACAAACTGGTATGAATTTATTGGAGGAGGGGGTAATTGTTGCAGCATTATATATTCTGAAGCAGTTGTAATGTTAGAAGGTTGTTGCTTGTTGTCTACTTTCATTATTGGCTGTCCTACTTCATGTTGATAATCAGCAAAAGGTTCTGAATCTATCGCATATGCAAGCGATTGTTTGAATGCTGCAGATTCTGAAGGATGTATTTTTTCGATGATGAAATGGCAATTCTTGTAGGGTGAATCAGTTGTAAGCAAATGTATACAGGTACTGAGTTCTTCATCTTAAGTTACAAGCATTCCTTTGCTTGTATTTAGTTTGATATCAAACCATACTTTTAGTGCATATCTGGTTGAATCAATATTTGCAACTTCACTAATTTTCTTCAGGAAAGTATTGAATGATATGTGCTTATTAAGTAGAATAAGTTTTGTATCATGATCCAAGTATTTGAAATCAGGAGTCCAACTCCCATTGAAAGTTATAAGAACGCAAATCGAACTCATCCTGCAGATTCATGTTAGTGGCAAGTATTAGGAAAGTGAACAGAAGAATTTTCAGGTTGTTTGTGCTGAAGTTTTTACAAATGAACTAAATCACTTAGGCATCTTTCTGCTGATTTTTTTTGGAAAAAGATGTATGACATAATTAATGAATGTTGCACAGAAAACTTCAGCTTATTAAGTGCAGAAGTTTTTAGAAATAAGCTTAATAACTTCAGCATATCAGCTGAAGTTTTTTTGAAAAAGCTGTATGACAGGGATTCATGAATGCAGGGAAAACAACTTCAGCTCATTAGGTGCTGAAGATTTTAGAAATGAACTAAAGAACTTCAGCACATTGGGCTGAAGTTTTAGCAAATGAATTAACAAACTTGAGCATGTTTCAGCATTAATTGCATAGTATACAGGAGTAACCTACACAATTAAAGTAGTAATTATATTGTGTTGGGGGTATGTGTTAGTGTAATAATTACACTCCTATCACATTCATGCATGCTTTTCATTAGACAATGTTTAAAATTCCTCTTTGCCTTTACATATACCATGCAGAAGTTTTTCCCCTATATAAGCACGCTATTCCTTGTGAGTTTATTCACTCAAACACATATATTTTAGCAGACATAATAAAATACAAAAAGGAAAAAATAGATGTTGTCATTAGGCAAATAGTGAAAGAAATCAAGCAAGACATTATAGAGTCTTTTGAGCTGAAACTGGATGAGCTCATACACAAGTACGACAGGGAGCTGGAAGAAATTAACAACAAGCTTGATACACTTGTGATGTATGCAAGATTTGATAATCTTGCTGATGAAGATGCTCGTCCATCTGGTAGTGACGACGACGACGATGATGATGATATGGACGATTAGTTTTTCTTTTTGTTAGTTACATTTATTTTGTTATTTATGTAGTTTAATTTATCGTTTTTGATGATTAATGAAATATTCAGTTTTTGTTTTAAGTTTTTTCTGCATTTTTTAAATATTAATTCTATTGAAAGTCGAAAAATAGCAGAGGAAATGAACTACATAAGTTCAACAGGAATTAACAAAAACTAATCCGAATATTAAGCATTTTTTGGTATGAAGTTTTTTCAAAAAATCATAATAAAATACACAGTGCTTGATGAAAACTTCAAGCATGAACTAAAAATTCTTTTTAAACTTAGAAAATAACAGAACAATTAACAAAAACTTATCCGAAAATTACATATTGCACGATAAAATATTAAGCATTTTTAGCAGATGAACTAAAAAAACTTCAGCATACAAAAAATTATATGAAAAATGTTTTACATATTCCTGAAAACATAAGCATTTTTTGGTATGAAGTTTTTCCAAAAAATGATAATAAAATACATAATGCAGGAGGAAAACTTCAGCTCCATTAGCCGAAGTTTATACAGATTAACTAAAGAACTTCAGCACCTGTGCTGAAGTTTTTTGTGCAATATGAAATTTTAATTTATGTTTTTTTTACAGAGTGTAATAGGAAAATTTCAGCTCCTCCTGTTGAAGTTTGTAAATATTAACTAAAAAACTTCAGCACCTATGCCGAAGTTTTTTGTGCAATATGAAATTTTAATTGATGTTTTTTTACAGAGTGTAATGGGAAAAAATATTAACTAAAAAACTTCAGCACCTATGCCGAAGTTTTTTGTGCAATATGAAATTTTAATTGATGTTTTATTTTTTTTACCCAGTGTAATAGGAAAACTTCAGCTCCTCCTGTTGAAGTTTTTAAATATTAACTAAAAAACTTCGGCACCTATGCCGAAGTTTTTTGCACATAGGTGTTTTAAATATTAAAACACTCATATAATGTTTTAATATAATGTTTTCTTCGTTGTGTTATTTGCCAACTCGTTTTGCTGAATTTTTTAGATATGAAATAAATAACTTCAGCTTGTTTCAGCATATTTGTCGAATTAGAATGTTAGAATTCATCGTCAAATAGATTTAGAATGCAAATTCAGCATATCAGTGAAGTTCGTCAAACAACTTCAATCAATCAATCAGAAAACATGTAATTCAAAAACTATTTTGAATTCTGAAGATGAATTTGAATACTTACAATGTATTTTGTAATTTTGAATTTGGATTTTTGAATTTGGTTCAAATCTGGTTTGTGAGAGGCGATCTCAGGAGAGACGGACTGATGGAGGAGATACAAAGAAGATCTGGAATTTGATTCTAGGTATGATTGATGCATCTTTTATATGTTTTGGAAGGGGTAGCATGATCATATTATTACGGATTTTTTGTTAGTTGGTTACAAAATCAATAGTTTTTAAAAATAGAATATAGGTGAAAGGGTGACATAAAAATAGGGTACGGCTGCAAATCGCCCTCCACAACGACTGTACTATCAAGTTGGTTCAAATTTATTAATATATAGATTTTGCTCTGTTTTAGATGACATTTATATCTATATACAATAATTTTTCTGTAAGTCCGCCCCTGATTGGCAAGAAGATAGAAGCTTCCAACAAAGTAATGCAAAGAGCATGAGCATCAGTTATTATGGTCGTACTTGATATATTATCCGAATTGGACAGGATATAGAAAAGTTCAAGCAAGCGTCAACCGCCTTTTAGTTCGTTGCACAAAACTGGCGACCTCGCGCTATATACGGAGTTTGAGAAAGGGCCAGACCTAATATGGTCTAATCTATTTTATTTGCAACAAACTATTGTTTACGGGTTGAATATATGATAAGAGGCGGCTCAATATAATTATTGGCCTAAATCAAACTTTAAAAAAAAAAAAAAAGGATTTCGTGTATGTTTTTGTTTGAAAGTCATTTCTCTAGCTTTTTGCGATGCAAAATCACTAATTAATCTTTTATAATAGATTTTTTCAATTTTTTTCTAATCGATAATAAAGCTAATCCATTTATTCTTTCTTGTATTAACAATTTTTTTTTAATATTTTATAATAAAATTTAATATGTATTTAAAAATATTCTAATAGGGATCGTAATGGTGGGATTTCGCAGGATACTCCATGGGTTGGGATATTCCATGGGATTACTTATGCCACCTTCTATGTGGGGATAACTAATCTCACCAATTTAGTGTAAAAGTTATCTCGGGATTAGCTAATACCCAAACCAAACATGGAATAAAGTTAATCCCAAACTTTAACCCGGAATTATTATTCTTATCCCAATATACCAAACGACCCTTAGTGTACTTATTTTTCGAACATCCCGAAGGGACTGAGCCATGCAAACAATTTTTCGAACTTCAAAATTTTGGGTGCCCAAAACTAAGGATTTACTAGCCGGCCTGGGTCTTAAGCTGCCCATGCATATGGCCCTGATGGCTGCGCGATGCTTCCCTTCATTAACAACACGATAATCTAGGAAAATTAATCATTTGTATGAATACGAAATGACCCTTGAATGATAGAAAGCATCAGAATAGCGGGTTGTACGTTCAGAAGCAGTACAGCTCACTGTAACCGTTGCCTCTGGATAGCCAAGCAGAGATCTAGATCCATATCATGATTTGCAAGATTCTTCTCTAACAGAGAAACAACGTGCATAAATTCTTTGTCCCCTGGTCTTTTGAGGCCCCATAATTAATCTTCTGATTCTGCAGTTGTGGTATTGGAGAAACTGAATTAAACTATTCTTCCCGCACGTTCTGTTATGGACCCAATAGGCTATAAAAGACACTTAGCTTCTTGGAACTTTCTTTTTATTCTAGTTTATTCTCCTTATCATATACCAAGAGAAATATGATATAAAGAAAATGCAGATATGGCATAGATTTGAGTCAATTCATAACATGATATGATTAAAGAAGCTGTGAGCTAATTATTTGGGTGTTGTATTGGCAGTGTTAACTTAATGGTGAACATAGCTGCACCAACTTGCAGTGTCCTTAATGTGGAGAAGTCCTACTAGTTTGCCCTAATAAACAAGGATGGAGCCTCCGCCGAAAAACTATACTGTGTATAGAAGATCAAAAATATTTTTATGTATATATATTTCATGTTGAATCTCCTTAGTTTTTTTCGTATTTATTTTTTTAATTTTTAGAATCTGATGAAAATCCTGTCTCCGCTACTATTAATGGACTCTACTGCATTAGCTATCATGATGCCACAGGCACACACGTGTGTACAGCGTGGTTGTTCATGTGGATGAGTTGCAGATAAGCATCTTCTCACGATCGTGTTTAATTAGCTTAAGGAAATTCAGTCAACATATACTGATCATATTCATACTAGATTATTGGTTTGGTATTGCTCACCAGATTAGACGTGTTACCCTTTGATTAAGGAACGATCTACACGAAGGAAGAAAAATAATAGTCAGCAGAAACCAGAAGAAGTAGTTGCTTCATACACAACTTGGTGAAAGCTGGCTGATGCGATCCAAAATGAAGAGGAGTTAATGAAATCCGTACACATGCATTGAGGGGTAAAATTCACCCTCAGTCGTTTACAACAGAACATATAAATTTATTATGGTTAAATGGAAGACATATAAATTATATATGTCACTTATTTATTGATTTAATGTAAACAATAAGTATAAGTAAGTGCCCGTTTGGACATAAAATTTGATGGAAGATTTTTCCAAAATTTTTAATTTTTTCGAAACCAACATTTGTTCATAAAATTTTCAATTTTCACTTGAAGATGCATTTTGAAAATTTAAAAAATCGCAAAAAGCTGTATTTCAAAATTTTCACTCAAATCTCTCACAAAACTTCAAAAACAACCCAAACTAAAATTTATGTCCAAACACAAAAAATCCAAGTACCATTTTCACTTGAAATTTTTTTTCGCCATTCTTTCGAATTTTACAATTCTTATGTCCAAACGCTATACTAAGTTTTCTCCGACATTGTGCCCCTCAGTTTGCGAGGTCTTTATTATTCGTCCATAGAAAAATGAAATGTACCTTAGAAGATGTTAACCATGTTACATCTCAAGTTATGGCAAGAGAAATATTAAAAATGGAGATAATTAGATGAATTCTCGATTTAAAGGTGAAATTTGATAAATTTACCGATCCTGGTCCTCATCAACTGCCAGTGGTTAAATTTCACCTTTCATATCAACAAGTACACATTCTCTTGTACTCAAAGTTTAGCAGGCACTATAGTGGTCATTTTGAGTTTTTAGTTTGTCTAAATAATAGATAAATTTGATAATTAATCTTGGAAAGTTTTTAATGAGATTGAGTTAGATTTCGACAACAAAATAAAAAGTTTATGGAAGAAGAAGCCCTGTAATTCGATGAATCAACATTTGCGTGATTCAAAATGGGCAAAGTGTATACTAATCAATATTAGGATTAATTTAATAAATGCAACTATTCACAGTTCAAAATCATAGCCTACTACTAGTAAGCAAGGAGAGAATCCAGATCTCAGCTTAGCATTTGAGATCTATGGTGGAAAAAACTTCTTCTCCTATGTATGAAAGCAGAGTTCATAAAATCAGAGAGCTTAAGCTTCAACTGGCTTTCCATGTGAAGACCTGATTCTGAAAACATGCTCTTCCCCTGTGCATTTATCTACTTTCACAATCCAACGATTCTTTTTTCCTGAAACTCCCAAATTACCTCCTTTTTTAGCCGCTCTATTTGTTACTAATAGTCCTTCTCCTATAGGTAACAAATGAGCATTGAAGCTTTGGCATCTCCACGAACCCATAGAGAGCGCGTTGTATCCTAAAACGCTCACATTTTCTCCAATCATTCTTGCTGTTTGAAGTATGCCTTCACAATTGTTGAGGTTGCAGTCAATGAGTACAAAATCCGCTTCTCTATAGTCATTCATTAGTAGAGTTAGTGCGTCTCCGATTACAAATTCAAAATATGTTGCGTTATCGCCTAGAGCTTCTATTGATGGACTCAGTTTGTCAGCTGAATGAATGATGCAGATGACTCGGCCACACGTCTGCTGGGCTGCAGCCACCAGAGCTAGTGCGGTGGCCGGGTCGGCTGCATCTGCACATGCAACAACCATTAGCTGTGCATTGTTGCCTGCAGCAAGTGCTGAAATGAACTCTGCCATATCTGGCTCCTTTGCTCTCTTTCCCTGAAAAATACCAAATGAATCCAAGATTAAAGAAGGAAAACAATATAGGAACTTGAAGGTAGAAAATATAATACGAATTCATTTTAAAAGCAGGGAGTAAAGTAATATACTAACCATTTTTATTGCTCTGAGATAGGCTTTGGTAGCATTTTCAGCTGACCAGCAGGCCATTTTTCTCGCTATATTCTTTGTGCTTTGAAAACTTGGTTCTGACTCTTGAGTGCTCTGGAAATATGTTTTTAGCTATATATATATAGCATAATAAAGAGGGAAGTAGTTATGGGCAAGGAAGCATAGGGACCAACCAATCAATGAAGCAGTGCCCAGAGAGGAAGGGAAAACCGGATAAATTATATAGGCATTTTTTATATGTACTAATTGCGTAATAAATGTCCATACTTCTAGCGTAATTTAGTTTGTTGTAGCAAGTTGTCTACCTTAGTATTTAGGTTGCAATTGTATTTATCGTGGTCAATTATATTACTTGTATTTATCTTTTAGGAGATGTGATAGTATAAAAATTTATTAATACTGTTAAAAGAATGAAATTGTTCTATATTTAGAAATGAAACTGTAACAAAATTATTTGTAGTCATACAAATATTTATAATTTATTTTAGATCGCATAAAATTATATTGGACGGAAGGAGTAATAAATTGAGTACATCCATTTTATTTCGATTAGACCGTGCGTGCAATAAAACGTTTTGACATATCCCAAATATTCGGCTCTTAGCTGTACTGTTGTAGATCAGGGATACAAATGAAAATTTTAATGTACAAGTAGGATATTCGAAGCAATTTCTATAAGATCAATTAGTTTCGTAGAGACAAAACTGACGAGGTTCATGTTAGTCCTGACAGCCATCCAACAGAGTTGTTGTATTGTTCAAGATTCGGCTTAAATTAAAAGATTATGTAATTGTGTTACTACATGTCCGGCCTTGGTCCTTTGGAGTACGGTTCAATGTCCTTCAAGAAATAATGCATTTTGTCCGGTTGTTAGCTTAAACATCTTAGAAACTGGTTGTCATTGATTGCCTTTAAAATAATATTAGTGGATTATATTCAAGAAAAAGCAATGTATCCCAAAGAGCATTCATAATCTAGGCAAATACTATGTTGGATTGTGTTTGTTTTGAGGAAATGATGGGAGCCTAAGGAACTTTTGGTATATTAAGTAAGTGTCCCTATGTTTATTGTCCTTAGTAAATTGGAGAAAATACAACATTTGCCGTCCTACAATTATGAACCTATGATCCTGCTGAAATCTTAATTACCAAATCCAATACAACATCTCTGTTTAATTCTAGGAATAATCTTTCTTTTTCGTTCCAATGAAAAGCTCTTATAATGCAACAAAATGGGGGGAAAAGAATGACATGAAAACAAATACTGACATAAAATCAAAGATAAACTGCATGGGGTTCATGCATTGAACACACCACAAAAGCTGAAAACAAAGCAATGAATCCATGTGACAATCTGATGTCTTGTGGTCTTATCTGCTATATATCTCTTTCATTGAGAGGGACCAACTTGTTAGATCCTGCCGGAGAAATTAGTCAAAAATTATAAGCACATATGGTACGTCTCAATCGATCTTATAGCCTTGTTGCGGTGAAGCCATTAATACTTGGACTATACTGATCATATGTGGGGAGAATTTTCCAAAGTAATATAATATATAATATTGGAAATAGATAGATAGGAAGAATGAGGAAGATAAGTTTGAATAGATCAGCTTCCATTCAAGAGTCATGCATGAAATATGGACAAGTTATGGGTCAAGTAAGATTGTGATAGAAATGGTAGATGAAGCTTTGTAGTAATAAAAGGGACATGCCTGCATGGGTTGGAAGTTGTACCAGTAGATTACTTAAAAAAAGTAACTTTAGTTTCATGGCTCTCTGCAGCTGCATTATATTGCCATTACCATGAATGCCATATCGATTGCTGCTAAGGGGCTCCCTCTTGACATTCGTCTTCGTGCATGCATCTTTGCATGTGCGCATGCAACTACTCTCTATATACGTCTCTTCGTCTCTAGTTTCCTCGCTGCTTCCATGCTAGCGGAGCTAGAGTATTCGGTAAGTGTCCGAATGAATTAAGTAGCTTCTGCTTAGATCTTGTATTAATATTAAGAAATTCATTAAATATGTATAAATATTTAATTGTAAACCTAGTAACTCGCTAGGACGAGCTATGGATTCGGTTAGGTTTTATCAGAACTTATAAACTTCAAATTCTGGTTCCACGCATCAGTTTGGATCCTTGATGACATTGCAAAATTTAGAATTAAGGAATACTATATATTTCCTCTTTTAATCACTTGTGTGGTTGTAAAGGTAATCAAAGACTCTTCTTTTGAAGTACATGAGATATTGACTCCATTAGTAATGGTCCATCCTCAACTTAAGTTTTATAATTATATGTATATGAGTGTTTAACCGTTAAGGTATGACTGAAATAGAATTCTTTTGACAGGATGTATCGACATCACGCTTTGTGTTTTTTCTTCCAGAAGGAAAAATAGAATTAATTAATATTAAACGATGTAAATAACTTTGCATGTATTTATAAAGAATAACAAGCATAGCTAGTGATACGAACCAAAAGAAAAGTGTCCACCATTCTATATTATGAGGGAAAATAGGTATAAGTTTTATCATCTATACAATTTGATAGGAAGTATAATAGTGAAGTATTACTAATGATGCCTAGTAACGCGCTAGTCGCTAGAAATGTTGAGGCTAATAAGTGTTTTAGTATTTTAGAGAAATAATCAATTAACATGTTAATCGACATTTATAAGTAATAATATTAGAGTTCCTAGCTATCTTGCGTTGGCCAAACTAAGGTCTTAGTATTTTCTGCTTTTCTTGATATCCCCCTTCCGACCACCAGTTACATTATTTGGATAATTAAATAGCAAGAAGTATTCAATGTCCATAAGATTAAGCCTAAGTGCCTAGAAGTTGAGTCAGCAGTTTCCAATTAGTTCAAAATACTTGGAGCATGCATAGGTCCATAAGAGATCTTCGAGAGCCATGGGCATGGTTGGCTTTATTCACGAACGTCTCTCTCATGTACAACTTAATTGATTACAAGTGAGCTAGCATTCCAAACTAGGGCCACATGTTGCTTTGTACACTTTGTTTGAATAAACCTCTCAGCAGGATTTGAATCCCAGATGAAGTTCTGGCCATCTATCTGGAAAAAGAAAAAAAAGAACAGACAAATCTTGTAGGATTTTCAAGAATTCTAGAATAGATGATCCACCATCTCCTTCTCACGTTACGTGAATAGTTGGGATATTGAAGAATTTCCAGAAAGGCACTTCAGACAGTGGCCTGATTCACTCTTTTCGTTGCATTTTAAAAAAGGGAAGGATCCCAAAGTATTGATCTTACCTTTTGTTTACCCTCAAAAACAGATAGCAATTGAATTTATACACAGTTTTAAGGATAAGTGATATAACTTAGTAAAAATTAAGAAGACAGATTAATATTGAAATTTGGCGATAAAAGAATAAATGCAAATCACACAAATTAAACAGTCTTGGCCTTTGAGTTCGATCACCCTCAAATTGAGAAATGCCTCTACTGATGTAAGAACAGAATAACAAAGTTATAAGAGCTAGAAATAATGGTATATTGCTTTGTATTGCGTATTTCAATGTGTGTTACAAATGATGAGAACCCCTCTTTATATAGTAGGGGTGTTCTACTTTTGGTATAATTCTATACAAGGTAAAAAACTCATGATTTGCTAATTAATCGGCTTCTTCTTGATACGTGCCAAGATTTTTGCCGTGATCCTCGACCGACTGCGGATATTTTAGCTTTCCGTTATTTGGCTCGGTAAGTTTCCCTCGATCTTGCTCGGTCTTTGGGTCACAAGCTCGACGATCTAATTTTGTGCCTTGGTTTGATATAACCCGAGCTCGAGCTTTGACCTGCCATGTTTCAGCCTCAATTGGTCAAACAATGGACGAATCCAGTTTCAATCGTATATAGATAGTTCCCTCATTTTTCGAAAAGAAGAAGACGAGAAACGATATGAACTTTCGAACCTCGCTCTGATAGATCTTGACGTAAGAGACAAAAGGAACGTCCCGTCGGTTCAGTCTCCAAGGCATTAAATGTGTGTCAGTGTTGGTCGGCCACTACTAGTTTTGAACCATCATTAGCAAACTATAAATATCCCAACTTTCATTCATTCAAACTTTATGTTCAAAAGCTTCTTCTACTCATGTTATTTAAGAATCTCTTCACTCTCCAATTTTTGTGCCCAGATTTCTTGAACCTTTTGCAACCATCTCCTTTTTTTCATCTCTGCTTTTAAATGGCAAAAACTTCTAAGACTGTTCCACAGAAAGGAAAAGCCTCTTCATCACGTCCTGCCGGCGATGGGGCTGATGCGGAACCACACCCCGATGAGTTCGTTCCTGGAGGGTGCAGGACCACTGCTGATTTCAAGATCGAAAAAACTTCCTTGGTACTGGGTCAATGTGAACCTGTCTCGAGATACATATGTTCGATCACCGATGATCTCCTCTCCAAGGTCAAAGAGGATTGTAACTAGGCCGATAAAAAAGTGGTGGTGCCCTCGCCTGAGGAATCAATTACCACCCACGTGGAGGGTTTCTTAAGTGTTTACACTTGCCCCTTCACGTTGGGTCCCTTAGATCCGATCATTATTGCCTTCTGCAAAAGGTATGAAGTGACCCTCAGTCAGATTCATACCTTTTTCTAGAGGATAGTGATATTTCTTCATTTTTATCATAAACAAAATCGAGGGGTGTTCCTTCACCCTCGATCATCTTATGCGTCTATACAATCCCCGACTCTATCGAGGGGTATTAATCAAACTTGCTCGTCGGACCACCAGAGCCCCGCTCTCGAGTATAGATGAGGATCGGGACCGAAGTTGGATGGGTCAATTTGTTCGAGTGAGGACCTCGGACTTGATCCCTGCCGAGGACATGCCATTTCCCGAGAGATGGAACATGAAGCGTAAGTATAACTTCACCTTAAAGACTTCATTTATCATTTCTTCCCTTCCCTCCCTTCTCATCGGTGTTATTGTGGTGCAACTGTGGCTTGGATTTCGGAAGTGGCTCCTCGACTCAAGGAATTGGTCGAGGGTCACGTGTCAGAGAGACCAACTCCGAGAGCGCATAGCATGAACTGTCGAAGGGTCGGTGGGATGCCCGTAATCATGGTAAGTTTTCTTTTTTGATTTTATGATATTTGGTTTTCATCTTGCACTGTCGGACTCTTATTGATTATGTTTTCCTTTTGTAGGTCTCTGATCATGGCCAACCCTGCACCACTACAAAGTAGCGAGAGTGGTCGAAGCAGCTTTTACCCGAGATGGTCGGGATCGAATTTCAGAGGGAGCTAGAAATGGGAATTGGGTTCCTATCTAAATTGGAGATATGTAATTGCTCTTAATTACTCTTTCAAACATTATTGGTTTTTATATTACTTCTAATTTTATGCTAATAAGATGCTAAATTAAGCTAAGAGTAAGATACTTGAAAAGTTGTCTAAATGGTTAAGGAGGCACTAGGGAAGTGACTTTCTCCTAGGTGGATACTTGACAGGTTCTCAAGTCTAAGGCTAGGTTGTCATGTTGGGATTACGATATAACCAATGCACGAAACTTCTCACTCAATACCTCTCGGTAGTTTGAGTGATTTTGCCATAATTGACTTTCTCAAGACCAATTGGGTATGATAATTTGTGCAAGTAATTTAGGTTCAAGTCGGGTATTACTATCTCTAGGTTTAACAATTTAATTTGGGCTATCAATCTCTTGAATATGCCCAAATTCCTTGTTGTACTAATTTTTCTAGACTCAAGCTCCCTTTCTCAAGAAGAGACCAAGTCAAAAAGGCACAAATTAATGTTTGCAACCATTAATTCAATCATGGAAAACACACATTAGTCCAAATATTAAACACCCATAGACATTCAAGCCTTAAAACCTGTTAGAAACTAAGCATCCACTAGACTGTATAGAGAACCAGATTCTCTATGAGTTTCCACGGAAGATACTAATGACCCGAACTGTATAGCGATCTGGTCCTATATCAATTCCCATAGTGCTAACTACTGAACCAGTATGTAAATGAGGCACAAGATAAGTTCCTACTGTATAGAGAACCAGATTCTCTATCAGCTCCCACTGTAAGCAACAGACTGTAAAACCAACCAGTATAGGGAATCAGGTTCTCTAATTGTTCCACAGTAGCACGACAGTAAGTAAAGAACACAGAGGATTTTTACGTGGAAAAATCCCAACTCAAGGGGGCAAAAACCACGACCTACACTTGTAGGCTTTCAACTTCACTAACTTGTAAACACATATTACAAGCCACTTTGTAATGACTCTATTACAAAGAATTCAAATAACTTGTGGTACTCTTACCACAAGCCACGTTGTGACTCCCTAGTTACAAAGAATTTAACTAACTTGTGATGATTTCACCACAAGCCACTTTGTCACTCTATAATTACAAAGGCTTTTACTCACTCTAACTTGTAATAGCACTTATTACAAGCCACTTTGCAACTCTCTAGTTACAAAATCTTTAACTTATGACTAAACCTAGTCACAACATAAACTGAAGAGTTTATGAATTTGGGTTTCCTAAAAACAGCTTCTAAAAAGCAAGATAGGAGTTACAATGAAGAACAAATAATAAAGACTCAACAAACCTAAGGACTTAATATATCTACAATCTTGGATCCGGTCCTTGAGGTTGAAGCAACTTTGTTCTTGAGAGAGGTTGTTCTTGACTTGAGAGAATGTTTTCGTTTTTGATTTTGCAAGTCTTGAACCTGAATCTTGTGATTTGCATGAGGTTTATACTACAAAAGGCATTACCTTAGTGATGTCAATTCACAATGGTGATGTCCAATCTCAATGGGAAGTGACTGCTGCACTGTCTGCAGAACTGTTGCGTGTATAGTTGCAGGTAGTCACTTTCTACAGTTGCTTTCCAGCTATACTGTTGACTTATACTTCTATCAAGGGAACACCAAGGTATCAGGTCCCTAATCTGGTTCCTGTGAATCTAAAGCACACTGCCCAGATTATCTTGAGTCAATTAACCTGAATGATTGTACCAGGCTTGTTTCAGGTCCTTTATCCGGTTCTCTCATAAAGTAAGTTGTTTTACCTTCGTTGATGGAATTTATACCTGTGTGACATCACTTACAATGATGTAAGCAAGGTAAGTAAAAAACCTTCCATAGAAAGTTGACTGCTGCACTATTCCTATGCAGTAGCGTTTGCAGGCAGTAACTTTCTTGCTGGAGAGTTGACTTCATATAGTCTCCTCGGGAACTGGTAGGGACCTGTTTCCTCAGATGTTCCTTCCACTCTTCCTCACTTGAGTCATTACTATCAGCTTTGAGTACCAGGTTCTTTTCTTTCTTTGGTTCTCTTCTTTCACTGTCTATCTTCCTCTTCATCTCATAGGTCTTCAGATTTCTAGCCAGCTCTTCTATGGTCAGGTCCTGCAGGTCCTTTGATTCAGTAATAGCATTCACCTTGCTTTCCCAACCTGGAACTTTGTGATCTAAAGGTCTTGTAGATGTGTAACAAGTTCCTTATCTAGTTCTGAATGGTAAGTTTGTTAGATCATCAAAACATAAAGTAAAGTACTTGTGCCCAAGGTACTTGTAACCTATCAATTTCCCTCTTTTTGATGACGACAAACTTAGAATTGATATTCCCCTTGAGAACCAGATCTCCATATTGTTCCCCCTACGAATCAATCATATTCTCCATGAAAACCGAACCTAAGGAACCGATCACAACTGGTTCCTCAAGACTGTTTGGCATTTCATCAAAACTCAAAGTTCCATAACTTATCAATTTCTCCCTTTTTGATGATGACAAACCCAGAATTAATATTCCTCTTGAGAACCAGATTCCTCACATTTTTCCTGCGGATTAGACCTATAATCAATATATTATCAGCAACGTTCCCCCTGCAAAACAGAGCTATCTCTTGAGAACCAGAGAACCAGATTCCTCATATGTTTTCCTGCATTATCAATAACGTTCCCCCTGCGAAGCAGATCCATCTTTCATGCATACCATTCGATTCTATTCCTCCCATGTTGACACATATATTACTTCCCCTTTTTGGCATCATCGAAAAGAATAACAGAAGAAGTACTACCAAAAAGAAGTTCAGCAACATTAACTCAGGCCACTTGGGCAACACAGCATAAACAGTAACAAGAACAACAAGTGAATGTCATGGCACAAAATAGAGTGATTGCCCATAGTGGAGTAATTATAACAAAAGCACAGTAGTTTTAACAATACATAATATGACAATTTAAACAACTAAAGTACCAATGTCATCAAATATAGGGATCAAAAGAAGGTAAGAATTCAAGGGAATTTGGAAGGAGTGAAAGACATGGATCACTAGGCAGGAGGAAAAGTAAGGGGCTAAGGCCTTGATGAGCTTGTCCATTCGTTAATTTACTCTCCTTTGATCAAGGATCATCTGCTTTCTTAGTTACTCCACCTGTTTCCTCAATCTTGCGTTCTCGCCCTTCAACTTAGCATTCTATTCTGCCGAGGGTCTTCGAAGACCAGGTTCTCAACCTATCTGAGTAGGTTGAATCATCAATTAGATCACCAAGAATCTCCCCAAGCTTCGTCTCATTCAAGAACAGACTCAGTCCCATGCACATATAGCATCATAATATCACATAAACATAGAAGTTTTTACTTCTTCTTTAGAGACATTGGGACTTGGAGGAACAAATAGGTGATTCTATTTTTGGAACTCAACAATGTCAAGAAGTTCCTCCATTTTTCAGCAATATCAGAGTCAATAGTCTGCCTCACAGCACTTTTTGAGACTTTAATGTCTTCTCCCTCCTAACCTAATGACTCAACCTTTTGCTTCTGTAAGAAACTAGGTTCCTCACTTACACTACCCTTTCTATCCCTAAGCAGCCATGTCTCCCTCTTCTTCTTCTCAATTTGTTTACCTGTATCATCTACTGCATCTTTCTCAGCCAACCCCCCTTTTTAAAATTCTTTCTCACCGGTAAAGATTTTATTTCATTCTCTCTGCCACAATCACATCAGCAGGTCACACCACATCATCATCAATCAGCCTACTTTTCATCAATCATTTTTACTAGATCGAAAGATCATTTATACACAGAACTCAAGGAGAAAACGATCATCGTTAAAATGGACTTTATGAGAAGGACTTGAGGGATCAGGTTCCTCATTCAGTCCTCACATTTACCAATCTCTCCATCCTTCAAGGCTTCCACAAATCTAGCAACAACTTCAGCCTCACACTCTAGAATATTTGATCTACCATGTTCCCTTTCAGTTAAACTTCCATAAAAAAACTACCAAAGAGTTCTTGGGGTTTTGATTCGGATGGAGTTAGGTTTTTTTGGAAAGTGAGAGAGTTGGGTTAACTTCTGGCATATTTGGAAAGAAGGATTATTTTGAGACAAGGTTGATTTTTGTCTTTCAAGAAAAGAATCGGTTTTATTTCGGTGTAAGATTGAGAAGTGCCTTTTTGGGCAACGGGTCAATTTAGAAAAGTTTTAACATTTTGGACTTCAAAATTTAGGAGGAGAGGCATGAGAAAGGCAGAAACAAATTAATGACATGACACTTCAGCAACTTAAAAAGTCATATACGTATTGAAGAGACTACTAACCTGAGTCACAGGAACCAGGTTTTCGTGACTATTTTTGAAAATTTTGAGCAAAGACTCCTAGAAGTGCAATGCTACTCTTACTTGTTTTTATCCTGAAACTGCCATATGTGTATACCTGTAACAGTATAGATTTGAGTTAGATGTCATCGGAAAACACTTTTTAGCATTGTACTTTTCCTTCTTAACATAGCCAATCATCGAGGGACCAGGTCCTCAATTGAGCTTGATCAACCCCAACTCCAGACGACTTCTTTCAAAATATTCCTTGCTCAGCGCCTTGGTAAAGATGTTTGCTACCTAATCCTTCATCTTCCATAACTTCGTACAGATCAGAACCTTTTCAACATTGTCCCTGAGAAAATGGTGTCTGACGTCAATGTGCTTGGTTCTTTTGTGTTGAACCGGGTTCTTTGACATGTTGAGAGTACTAGTGTTGTCACATAGAAGTAGTACGCAATCAATGTATGCACCAAAACCTTCCAATTGTTGCTTGATCCACAGTGATTGAGCACGAGGCAGCTGCAACATATTCTTCTTCAGCTGTTGAGAAAGCTACTGAGTTTTGTTTCCTTGTACCCCATGAGATATAACATGATCCAAGGAAATTAGCCATTCCAGATGTGCTTTTCTTGTTCACCAGATAGCCTGCATAATCAACATCAGTATAACCAATAAGGTTGAAATTGTCACCTAAAGAATAGTACAGAACCGAGTTTTGTGTCCCCTTAAAATATTTCAGAATTCTCTTAGCAGCCTTCAGATGAGATTCCTTAGAATTTGATTGGAACCTTGCACATAATACCACACTAAATACAATGTTTGACCTGCTAACAGTAAGATAGAGTAGAGATCCAATGATTCCCCTTTGATACTTCCATATCAAACCTTGTCAAGAAGACTTTGATGCATTTCTACTGACGGATACACGTTCCCTTTATGGACTGCTTCACTTGAAGACCTAAAAAGACATTCAGTTCCCCCAACATACTCATTCAAACTCACTTCCCATGAGTTTAGCAAATTCTTCATATAATGAGTCAGTTGTAGCTCCAAATATGATTCCATCAGCATAGATCTGCACAATGAGTATGTTCCTTCCTGAATTCATTCACACCAAGCACGGGGAGCCTGGCTTCTAGAACAGTTCTGTCAGTAGGTCGTGGAACCAGGTTCCACGTTCTGTTCCTCTCAAGTTGACGGAGCTCTTCTTGCATAGCTATAATCCAGTCAGCATCTTTCAATGCTTCCTTGATATTCTTAGGCTCTATTTGAGAGAGAAAGGCTGAGAAAGCAAGTGAGTTTCTTGTCTTTGATCTGGTTTGAATTTCTCATCAGCTAGAGTTCCATGTACGACATCCACAACTTTGTTTTCTGCTTCAGATATTGTGATTGAGGGACCAGGTTCCTCTATGTCGGCTGGAGTCTCATCTTCAGTTCTGAGGAACGAGGTCCATGTAAATTTGGAGTAATCATTCATACTGACGAGAATATGTACCTCTTTCCTCCTCTACTTGGCATCCTCATAGGTCAACATAGATACATATGGAGGAGATCAAGTGGCCTTGAGATACTAACTTCCTTTTTGGGCTTGAAAGAGGATCTGACTTGCATTCCTTTTACACATGCATCACACACCCAGTGATCCTTGAAGCTTGATTTGAGTAGACCATAAATCAGGTCCTTCTTGACTAAGTTGTTTAGCAGTGTGAAACTTGCATGACCCAGCCTTCTGTGACATAGATTAGCATTATCATTAACAACACTCAGACATCCAAGATCCCCTTATCACATATTTGGGAAATACCTCGCAGAATCTCGTAGAGGACCAGGTACTCTACTGTTCAATGTACTTATATTGTTCCCGATCTTTCCAACTCCCAGAATGTATCCCTTCTTGCCATTTTCAAAGGATACATTCCTTCCTTGCCCAGTGATAGGAAATCATTTGTTCTTCAGTTATGAGCTTTGAGCAGTCGCTATCCATGTGCCACAGTTGACTGCTCCCTTTCACTGTTCCCTGCACACTTAAGTCAATGATTAGACTTAGGAACCCAAGCCAGCTTGGGTCCATTATAATGATAGAACGGGCAGATCAAACTTCTTTTTGCCCATGCAGGCAACACATATTTTCTTTTCAGGGAACCAGGTTCCTCATCAGTACGCCTTTTTTCAACAAAAACTTTGTTTTTCTGCAAAGACTAATTTTTAACTTTACAAGAGTCCTTGTAATGACCAGTTTGACCATAGTAACTGCACAACCTATTATCAGCCATAGTTACATACTTCCTATGGGGATTATAGGAGGTTTTAGCTTTTTGGAACCCGATGCCTTGCCTATTTCCATCATTACTCCTATACATAGACGTTATTACATTAGAGGACCGGGTCCATTTAAGTGACTTATCAAGATTATTTTTAACCTTTTTTAAATCCTTCTGAAGTTGTTTATTCTTTTAAGCTCAGTAACAAGACTTGCTTTAACTTTCTTAAGATCACTCTCAAGCTCAAGTTGAGCCTTTCTAGCCACTTCCTCTCCCTCAATGTTGTCCATCCATTTTTTTGTTTGTTTTTTCAACAAGCTGTGTTCTCTAGTCATTTCTTCCACTTGTTTCCTTAATCTACATTGGAAACTACCATATCATCCCTTTCTTGCTCAGTAGCTATAATTTTCTCTACTAAAGTATTCTTTTCTTTGCTAAGGGTCTCTATGGTTTCCTTCAAGTCATCAACCACTACCATCAAATCATCTCTAGATTGTTCAGTATCTCCTAGCTCTATGATTAGGGCATCTTTATCATTAACAAAACTATAATATGTATCAATTAGAATATTTGCTAATGACATCAATTTTTTCGAAGAGTAGGACTTCAGATTTCTCTGAACATCCCTAAAAGTTACCTCATCATTGTCATCCTCTTCATCCTCATCGGATTGAGTCGTCAATGCAAACAATGAACCATATTCCTTTGTTTCATTTTGCAGTGCCATCATTGAGCTGCTTCCTGCATCTGGTTCCTCTTCTAATTCACTGGAGGAGTCTCCCCATGCAGCAAGAGCTTGCTTCACAACATTGTTAGCTACACTTTTTCGGCTTAATCGTTTGTTCGGATCCAGGTTCCTTTTTTCTACTTTGTCAGAGTTGTGTTTGTGATGCTCTTGGTTTAGAAGTAGGCAATCTTTGATGAAGTGTCCAAGCTTTCCACACTTATGACAACAATCATTTCCTTTGAAATTCCTACTGGAACTTTCTTTCTTTGGGATCCCACCATTTTTGTGACCCATCTTCTGAAATCTTTGCGGTCTATTGGTTGATTGACTTTCCTCGAAATTTGGTGGAGCAGCCATGTAGATATTTTCTAGGTATTAACCTTTTAGAAAGAACCCGCTCTGATACCAATTGTTAAAAACTAAACGTTCACTAGACTGTATAGAGAACCGAGTTCTTTATGAGTTTCCACTGAAGATACTAATGACCCGAACTGTATAGAGATCTGGTCCTATATCAGTTCCCACAGTGCTAACTACTGAACCAGTATGTAAATGAGACACAGGATAAGTTCCTACTGTATAGAGAACCAGATTCTCTATCAGCTCCCACTGTAAGCAACAGATTGTAAAACCAACCAGTATAGAGAATCGGGTTCTCTAATTATTCCACAGTAGCACGGTAGCAAGTAAAGAACACAGAGGATTTTTACGTGAAAAAATCATAACTTAAGGGGACAAAAACCAAGACCTACACTTGTAGGCTTTCATTTTCACTAACTTGTAAACACCTATTAGAAACCAATTTGTAATGACTCTATTACAAAGAATTTAACCAACTTGTGGTACTCTTACCACAAGCCACTTTATGACTCCCTAGTTACAAAGAATTTAACTAACTTGTGATGCTCTCACCGCAAGCCACTTTGTCACTCTACAGTTACAAAGGCTTTTACTCACTCTAACTTGTAATAACACTTATTACAAGCCACTTTGCAACTCTCTAGTTACAAAGACTTTAACTTATGACTAAACCTAGTCACAACATAAACTGAAGAGTTTATGAATTTGGGTTTCCTAAAAACAGCTTCTAAAAAGCAAGATAGGAGTTACAATGAAGAACAATTAATAAAGACTCAACAAACCTAAGGACTTAATATATCTACAATCTTGGATCCGGTCCTTGATGTTGAAGCAGCTTTGTTCTTGAGAGAGGTTGTTCTTGCACTTGAGAGAATGTTTTCGTTTTTGATTTTGCAAGTCTTGAACCTGAATCTTGTGATTTGCATGAGGTTTATACTACAAAAGGCATTACCTTAGTGATGTCAATTCACAATGGTGATGTCCAATCTCAATGGGAAGTGACTGCTGCACTGTCTGCAGAACTGTTGCGTGTATAGTTGCAGGCAGTCACTTTCTGTAGTTGCTTTACAGTTGTATTGTTGACTTATACTTCTGTCAGGGGAACAACAAGATATCAGGTCCCTAATCTGGTTCCTGTGAATCTAAAGCACACTGCCCAGATTATCTTGAGTCGATTAACTTGAATGATTGTACCAGGCTTACTTCATGTCCTTTATCTGGTTCTCTCATGAAGTAAGTTGTTTTACCTTCCTTGATGGTATTTATACGTGTGTGACATCACTTACAATGATGTAAGCAAGGTAGGTAAAAAGCCTTCCATAGAATGTTGACTGCTGCACTATTCCTGTGCAGTAGCGTGTGCAGGCAGTAACTTTCCTGCTAGAGAGTTGACTTTATACAGTCTCCTCGGGAACTGGTAGGGACCTGTTTCCTCAGCTGTTCCTTCCACTCTTCCTCACTTGAGTCATTGCTATCAGCTTTGAATACCAGGTTCTTTTATTTCTTTGGTTCTCTTCTTTCACTGTCTATCTTCCTTTTCATCTCATAGGTCTTCAGATTTCCAACCAGCTCTTCTATGGTCAGCTCTTGCAGGTCCTTTGATTCAGTAATAGCATTGACCTTGCTTTCCCAAGGGCTGGATCCAAACCTAGAACTTTGTAATCTCAAGGTCTTGGAGATGTGTAACAGGTTCCTTATCTGGTTCTGAATGGTAAGTTTGTTAGATCATCAAAACATAAAGCAAAGTACTTGTGACCAAGGTACTCTTAACCTATCAAAACCCAAGACCCATCAAATAACCACACTAGGGTTGAGCCACAACCCTAGCTAATGGGTCTAGCTACTTATGATAGTAGAAGAAAACAAAGAAATAGATGAAGAAAAACTCATAAGATTTAATTACAAGCTAATACTTGAAGATTCAATGATAAAACTACTCTAAAATTACTCAAAATGGTTAAGACTTACTGTTCACGAGCACTGCTCAAAGTCAGATATACAACTGATGACCTAAAAAATGGGAAAAGAAAGTATTTATACTAGGCTGAATTTTCTAAACAAAAATACCCCTGCCGGGGTAGTGCGGTCCACACAAAATTGAGTGCGGCCGCGGTGAGGCTTTTGGCTTCAAATATCTTCTCTCTGAACTTGGCCACCGCGGACTGCATAAAATGCACCGCAGCCGTGGTGGCTTTCATTGTGGTCCGCACAAAAAGGACCACGGACTGCATTGATGTCAACCTCAAAATTCCCAACTCTCTGAACTCCAGCTTTGCGGACCGCACAATTTCGATTACGGCTGCGGTGAGGCTATTGCGGTCTACACTAAATGCTTTGCGGATGCAATGCTTGAGTCTCCGAAATGGCACCTCTCCGAATCTCCTCACTGCGGACCGCACTAAATGGAGTGCGGCTGTAGTGGACCTGTTGCACTGTGCTTGGACTTCTTCTTGGTACTTATGCATGTTTCACTCCTTTTTGAGTTGGTTTTGACTAATTGTCTCCTTTTTGACCAAACCCTGCAAACAAGTACAACATGTAAGCCTTTGGGACTATTTTGTACATATTTTTAATCAAAACTCAAGTAAGAAGGAGTGTAAAATGAACCATAATCCCTAGTTATCAACTCCCCCAAACTTAAGCTTTTGCTTGTCCTTAAGCAAACAAAATAAGACCCACATCTTAAGAGTAAATTCAAAAAAATTCAGCCGACCTAAAGTGACCTCATCTAGCATCAATTGAGACTAACAATTGCCCTCAATTCAAACGAATCATTAACAACATTTACTCTTTTAAGCCCCATGGTTTTAGTGCGACTCAAGAGCATCAAGAATTGACTCAACCCATCAAGGGAAACTCTTTCTACTACTTTGGTCATTGTGGAACCCAAACTCATACATCCTCAACTCTCTCTAAGCAAACCTCACTTTTAGATTGTAGCACTCAGAACGAGGATAGTGGAAACACACTCATCTCTCTCAAAGAAAGGTCACAAGTCCGGCTCTAAGTACCATAAGATTGCCCCTCATGTAAGTCACCACTAATGTAAGCTTCATTCAACTCAAGATCATATAGGGCTTTTGTGAAAATATAGTAAAGGCTTTTGGTTCAGGATAGGAAATGTTTGGTCTAAGTAGGTTCCATCTTCCCTTTAGCACTTCAATTTGCTTTATTTTAGCACATATTCTCTTCACTTTTTTGAGTCATTAACTCCTTCTAAGGGGTTAGAGAGACACACTGTCACTCTTTCTTGTTCATTTCAAATCTTTTTCTCCTTTCTCAACTTTTCACACCTTTCATCTCTTTACTTTTATTGAATCCTTTCATTTTTTTATTATTTTTTTACATTGATCATTCTTTTTGTCTTTTTGATTTTCTTTCTTTTTCATTGTCTTTCCTTTTCTTCCTTTTGTACCTTTTTTTACTTTGTTGCATTCCTCGTCTCCCCCTCCCAAACTTATGCTTTTGCCTTGTGCTAAGAAAAGATCAGGTGCCAATAGAGGGTATTTTTAGAACGGGTAAAGGCTTGTATCGTGGTTTGTGAAAGAAAAAGGTCTATGGCTCAAAAGGCTTGACTAGAGATATTATCATTGGTAAGCTATGGAAGTGTTCAAGACATCATTCGGATCAAGGAGAGCCTATAATCACGTCTCAAGTCAAATTACACTTAAGATTTTTCCCAGACAAATATTCAGGGCAAGTTCTAGACTAATGGCTCGGGACTTGGACTTGCAATTCAACTTCTCACCACACAAGCTATGGGATTGCTAAAGAGATAGAGTCGAGGGCCCACAACAACCTTAGCTAAGATTTGAGCAACACAATGGTCCCGAAAAACCACTTGATGATTATCGGCCAACACAAGAGTCTCAAGGTCACTACTTTCACCATCCTATACACAACAATTTGTTTTTGATCATAGTATCAAAGGCAAATATGTTAGGCCCAAGTGAAGCTTTGCCTGAGGCACCATTACTCACTAGCTACTATTTACACAAAAAGCAAAAAGAAAACAGACTCAAACACTAAAGAAGGTTGTCATGCTATCCATCATCGGGAAGAACCACCCAGTTCACACAAATTCTACCTTTGGAAAAAACCGTGGCATTAAGAAAACCAAAGGCTTATTGCACGCAAAAACTCAAAACAAGAAGCTACGAAAATAAAATAAAAAGCTATGAAAGAAAAAATGCGGAAAGTATAATGAATATATACAAGAGGGAATTTAGCAGAATCTATAATAGGGAGAATGAATATATACATTAGAACGTAACTTTATATACAGACCAAAAGTAAAAAGTATGAAAAGTGCAATAAAATAATAAAATTATGTACACACCAAAGGTAAAAAGAAAGCATAAAAAAGTACTGTCATATATACAGTCATCCAAATAGGGCTACCCCCTCAAATGAGAGCTAGCATTGTCCTCAATGCTAACTACCCAAAATAAGCACAAGAAAAGATAGAAATGAAAAATAAACTCTCTATTGGCCCTCCGTCTGCATAGGATCTTGAGTCTGGGTCCCTGGGTCCTCAGTCTGCTCGAGAACCTGTGACTGGCTCCCTGTGATCTGTGTCTCCACTAGGACCTGAGCCTGTACTGAGTCCTGGGCCTGTATTGGAATCTGGGCTGGCTAGAGGAACCTCCCTACGGGTCCTCCAACTCTATAACAGCATCATCCGTATGGGTAATCACCCTATCCTCTTGGGTGGCCTCTCTATCTCCTACTCTGGCTGAGGCTGGGCTGCTGGAGCCGTATCATGCAATAAAAGATCCAGAGGCAAGTGATCAGCCTTCAACCTATCTACCTCCACCCTTAACTCCTTTACCGACTCCTTTGAAGCACGAGTCTTTCTCATTTTCTTTGCCTTCTTAGCAAGCTACTTCAATGCCTTTCCATGAGAATCAATAGCATCCATGATCATTTTCGGGTTCTCTAGGAGCTTCTTGATAGTGTCCTCTACTGACTGTGGGACATGTGGAGGAGGAGGTGCAGACTGGACTGCCACCAAAGTAGATAGTACAGATAGCTTGGAAGTGGCTGTCTGCACCCATTTGTTGATACTGGCAAGGGTCTGGCTCAGGTGGTGAGCAGTCAAAGGATATACTATGGATGAGGGGATATCTAGAGCTGTAGAAGTGGAGGGTCCTGGGCCATGTCTAGTGTGGCTGAGTAGGAGCCACTACTACTACTGGCTCTTCAGACTGGAGAGTTGAAGTAGTGGCTTTGCCCTTAGGGTCCTTGGGGTTATCAGGACCCTTGGTGTTGTACCAGGATAACGGTACCTTTGCTTTCACTTTCACATCAAATATCCTTTTCTCCACGTCTAGATCCTCAAAGTGCATGGTCAGAAAATTGGGGAAGGGGTAGGACCTATCAACTTCGTTTACCACCCGTGTAATTACCCTGGACATCACATTCTCGATGTTGATCGAGTACCCTACCATGATCGATGCCACTAATATAGCCCGGGAGATAGGAAGTGAATTGTCATGAGTGATGGGGTCTAGCCTGCTACAAACAAATGTTTCCCACCCTTTTGCTTCAAAGTTAAGGGCCCTCCTCAGAATTTTTACCCCCGATGTCAACCACGCTGGGGTGGTACCTGGGATTGCCAAGTACTCAGCTAGCCACAGACGGGCATCCTCCCCCAAAGCTACCTTGTCTAAGTACAAGGTCTCATCCTCCTCCGAGAAGCCCAGGTAGTCATTTATCGTCTTGCCATCAAATTTCCCTTTCAGATTTCGCACCTTAGTCACTGTGGTACCTTTTTTGATATGGGCAACATTGGTGTAGAATTCCTTGACTAAGTGCTCATTAGCATCTTCCACGTGGCCTATGAAGTAGTCCCAACCTGCTCTCTCTCTGAACTTCCGCAACATATTGGGGTAGTGAGGTAAAAGGTCCCTTGTGATTAATTTCTGCTCAGGTATTAACTTTCTCTCAAGTCACCATTCTCTGAACTTGTGGTAGGACACCTCACTCACAAACTTGTCTTGCCATGCCTCCGAATTCCTGGTTCTCTCTACTCCTGCTACTTGGGGCTCACCCCCTCCTACTTCTTCTCCTTCTTCCTCTACGGGATCCTCCCCGTATAGTGAAGCTGTAGTTGAGGTGGAATATTCATTGTCACTGCTTGTAGCTGAGCCCTCAGACGACTCAGTAGATATGTGCACTGATGCTTGGGCAGTAGGAGAGCCTGGCCTGTCAGGAACATATTCTGGCATGGAGTCTGAGTCGGACACCTCCTCGGAAGGCACATACTCACTCCCTAATTGGTCAATAGCTCTATCAGCATCCCTTATGATCTTTCTGGTGTTTTTGATGGCTTGCCGGGCTTGCGGGGTTAATCTAATCATGCCCTTTCCTCTACCCCGGGAGGACACTCCTTTTCCCTGTTGTTTATCGCCTCTGCCTCGTGATTTCACCATTATCTGCAAAGAGAACACATTCAGTTGAGCTTTGTCAGTATCAGCAGAATCAGTGAAGCATTGCAGAATAATATTGCAGACAGTCAGAATTGCAGACTGCGGACCCCACAAAATGAAGTGCGGCCACAAAGAAGCTACCGCGGACCGCAAAAATGCACCGCGGTCCGCACTGAGGTGGGAATCAGACTACTCACTCTCTGATTCTAGGCACCGCAGACCGCACAAATGCATTGCAGTCCGCATTGAGGCACCACAGACCGCACAAAATCCATCGCGGTCGTGGTCCTCAATTATCAGATTTCAGAAGTTTCACCATCGCGGTCCATACAAAATAGCATTGCGGGCCGCACAGAAGCACCGAAGACCACACAAAATCCACCGCGGTCCGCGGTAAGTGGTACCCAGCAACACCAACCTAGGATTTCAATTTTTAACATTTTTAGTCCAATTTTTCACCTATTATTGATCCCCCAGGTGTTGAATCAATGTTTCTAACTAATTAGTCCTAATTTAAACATGAATAAATATACCTACAATATAGAATTGAAAGAAAACGGGAAGAAAAAGAAGAAAAAACTAAAAAAAAAAAAAGTTAAAAGAAAACAACAAAGTTAAATAACTAAGACAAAATTGAAATTACCAGAAGTGAGATGCAATGTAGTTTAATGAGATTTAGCAGTTGAATTCAAGCAAGTATGAGGGATGAACAGTGATTTTTTAAGCTTTTGAGTGCAAAGGGTCGAAAAGTTTGAAATGTTGGTCTCAGGTCCTATTTATAGAAAAAGGAACTGGGGCCCATCTCACCTACCCACCGCGGACCGCACAAAATGGCATCGCAGTGCGCGGTACTCAGAAACAAGTGGCACAGGGGAGATGTCCATTGCGGACTGCAAGAAATGCAATGCGGCCGTAGTGGTCCACCACAAACCGCACAAAATGCATTGCGGCGGCGGTGGCAAACTTCAGAGTTTCCTCATTTTTGACCAAATAACTCTGCGATCCGCATTGAATTGTTTCCCCCACAAAGAGGCCACTGCGGTCCGCACAAAATGCATTGCGGTCGCAGTGCAAACTTCAGAGAGTGTGTATTTTCCAACTTGGTCCTGCACTACATCAAAACAATCCTACAACATCTCACAACCAGTTACTCCAAAAGCAAATCCTATATTACAAAGAAAAACAAAAAGAAAGACACATGGGTTGCCTCCCAAGAAGCGCCTGATTTAACATTGCGACACAACGCAGGTTACCATCAAATCACTTTAGATGGAGTAATGCCACCATGTGGCTGTCATCAATCTTGCCCAGGTAGTGCTTGACCCTGTGCCCATTAACTCTGAAAACCTCCCCATTTTTGTTCTTCAAGTCAAGGTCACCAAACGAAGTCACAAACACCACTTTAAAAGGTCCACTCCATTTTGACTTGAGCTTTCCCGAAAACAGACGTAACTGAGAGTTGAACAAGAGAACATAATCACCCACTTTGAACTCCTTGCAACGAGCATATTTATCATGAAGGTACTTCATCTTGTCCTTGTACAAGGACGAACTGGAGTAGGCATGGAATCGGAATTTATCAAGTTCATTAAGCTGCTCCACACGAAGATTTGCTGCCACATCCCATTCAAGATTCAGCTTCCTCAAATCCCACATGGCCTTGTGCTCTAACTCAACCGGTAGATGGAAAGCTTTCCCAAACACCAACCGGTACAGAGACATACCAATCGAAGTCTTGTAAGCAGTCTTATAAGCCCATAGAGCATCATCCAACTTCTTTGACCAATCGGTCCTATTTGCATTGATCGTCTTTGACAATATACTCTTCCTTGTTTGAGACTTCAACTTGGCCACTCGCCTGAGGATGATAAGGAGTAGAAACTTTGTGATTGACACCATACTTTGCAAGCAAAGTGTCAAAAGCTCTATTACAAAAATGAGACTCCCCATCACTTATGATTGCACGAGGAGTGCCAAACCTTGTAAAATGCTCTTCTTGAGAAACGCAACAACACTCCAGGCCTCATTGTTGGTTAAAGCCACGGCTTTAACCCACTTTGAAACATAGTCAACTTCCACAAGAATGTATGTGTTCCCACACGAGCTAACAAACGGGCCCATAAAATTAATTGCCCATACATCAAAAATATCAACTTCAAGAATGGTATTGAGAGGCATCTCATCTTTCTTCGAAATTCCACCCTCGCTTTGACATTCGTCACATCTCTTCACAAGTTCACTTGCATCTTTGTACAAAGTTGGCCGATAAAACCCACAACTAAGAACTTTTGAAGCTGTCCGCGCCCCGCCATGATGGCCACTATAGGGAGAGGAATGACAAGCCTCTAAGATACTCAATTGCTCCTCCTCCAGGATACACCTTCCGATCACACCATCCGTGCAAATATAGAACAAGTACGGCTCATCCCAATAGAAATCCAAACTATCCCGTTTAAGCTTCTTCCTTTGGTTAGAAGAGAGCTCCACAGGATTATACCATTCACAAGAAAATTAGCAACGTCCGCAAACCATGGCATACTATTCACCATCACCGAAAGGAGTTGTTCTTCGGGAAATGAATCATTGATCTCTAGGCCATCACGTGGCCTCCCCTCCTCCTCCAAGAGGGACAAGTGGTCCGCCACTTGGTTTTCACTACCCTTCCGGTCCACAATCTCCAAATCAAACTCTTGAAGTAACAAGACCCATTGCATCAAAGCTTTGGAATCCTTCTTCGTCATCAAGTACCTGAGTGCGACATGATCAATATGAACTATGACCTTGGCACCCATGAGATACGACATAAATATCTCCATTGCGAACACAATAGCCAAAAGCTCTTTCTCAGTCACCGTGTAGTTCACTTGAGCATCATTCATTGTCTTGCTCGCATAGTACACCGGATGAAACATTTTGTTCACTCTTTGTCCCAAAACCACCCCAACCTCAACATTGCTCGCATCACACATGAGCTCAAAAGGCAAGCTCTAATTGGGTGCGGTAATAATAGGAGTGGTGGTCAACTTGTGCTTGAGAAGTTCAAAGGCTTGCATACATCTCTCACCGAACATGAAGTTGGCATCTTTTTCCAATAACTTGCATAAAGGATTCACTACCTTCGAAAAGCCTTTGATAAATCTCCGGTAGAACCCCACATGCCCAAGAAAACTTCTAAATCCCTTTATAGAGATAGGGGGAGGGAGCCTTGAAATCACATCAATTTTTGCTTTGTCCACCTCTATACCATGCTTTGAAATTTTATGCCCAAGAACTATGCCCTCCTCAACCATGAAGTGGCATTTCTCCCAATTAAGAACAAGATTGGTTTCTTCATAACGGGCCAACACTCTATCAAGATTTTTCAAACATTCATCAAATGAGTCACCCAAAACACTAAAGTCATCCATGAACACCTCCAAAATATCTTCCACCATGTCGGTGAAAATGGCCATCATACATCGCTAAAATATAGCCGGTGCATTACACAACCCAAAAGGCATCCTAGAAAAGGCAAAGGTGTCATATGGACAAGTGAATGCGGTCTTCTCCTGATCTTCCAGAACAATCAAGATTTGGTTGTATCCAGAATACCCATCGAAGAAATAGTAGAAGGCACGCCCAACAAGTCGATCTAACATCTGATCAAGAAAAGGCAATGGAAAGTGATCCTTGCGGGTCACTTTATTCAACTTGCAGTAATCCATGCACACCCTCCACCCGGTGACGGCCCTGGTAGGAATCAACTCATTTTGTGAATTTGCAACCAAGGTCATGCCACCCTTCTTTGGCACACATTGCACCGGCGAAGTCTAAGAGCTATCAGAGATGGGGTACACAACCCCTACATCCAACCACTTGATCACCTCCTTTTTCACAAGTTCTTGCATTGCCTTATTCAACCTCCTTTGATGTTCCAAGGAGGGCTTTGCATCATCTTCCAGAATAATCTTGTGCACACAGAATCCGTGGCTTATCCCCTAAATATCAGCTAAGGTCCATCCAATTGCCTTCTTCTGCTTTTGAAGCACCGCCAATATGGCATCAACCTGCATGTTAGTAAGACAAGAGAAAACAATAACTGGCAAAATTGAACTAGGGCCTAAGAATTCATACCTGGGTATGGGGGCAACGACTTCAACTCCAACACCGAAGGTTCCTCGATTGAAGGTTTTGTTTGTGGAGTCTTCCTATTCTCAAGATCCAAAGAGAGTTTCCTAGGCCCATAAGAGTAAGAGCCCATTCCATGTAAAGCATTCACGCACTCCACTTGGCCTTCATCCTCATTTACATCAAGATTCAACAAAACTGCCTCTAGAGGGTCCTCCACATTGATCATTGAACTAGTATCATCAACTATCACTGCCGTGATAAGGTCTACAAAAGAGCACACCTCAGAACTGTTGGGCTGCTTCATTGACTTGCACACATGAAAGACCACTTTCTCATCACCCACCCGGAAGGTGAGTTCCCCTGCTTCCACATCAACTAAGACCTTCCCAGTAGCAAGGAAAGGTCTTCCCAATATGATTGGAACCTCGTAATGTATCTCACAATCCAATATCACAAAATCAGTTGGCAAGATAAATTTGTCCACCCGGACAAGAACATCATCAATAACACCCAATGGTCTCTTCATATTTCTATCCGCCATTTGCAATCTCATGGAAGTCAGCCTCGGTTGCCCAATACCCAAAGTCTTAAAAACTGAGTAGGGCATCAAGTTGATACTTGCCCCCAAATCACATAGAGCTTTGGCAAAGTCCGCACTCCAATGGTGCAAGGAATGGTGAAAGCACAGGGATCTTCTAGCTTCGGGGCCATTAAGTGCACTATTGCACTAACTTGGTGGGTCATCTTGATAATTTCGCAGTCCATGGATCTTTTCTTTGTCACCAAGTCCTTCATGAATTTAGCATAGCCCGACATTTGTTCTAGATCCTCCACCAAAGGCACATTAATGGATAAACTCTTCATCATGTCAATAAACTTCTTAAACTGATTCTCATTTTTCTGCTTCGCGAGCCTTTGAGGATAAGGTGGAGGTGGACTTAGCAAATGAGCCTTGGCTTTAGGCACAACCATTTATGGCATGTCTATTATGTGTTCCCTAGATAGGTTCACGTCATTCTAAGTCTCCACCTCGGCATATTGAATATCAATCCTCACTTCCTCATTCATGTTCTCATCAATCACATTTTCAACCACCAAAAGAATCTCATCTTCTTGCAACTCAACTTCATCACTCAAAATTTCTTTTTGCTTGGAGTCATTCACATCACTGCCTCGTCCACTTCTTGTACTTAACTCCATAACATGATTATTCTCGCCCTTCGGGTTAACTACTATATCACTTGGTAGAGCCCCCTTAGGGTGAGTATTCAAGGATTGTGAGATTTAACCTGATTGAACCTCCAAGTTTCTGATTGAAGTGTTGTGGGAAGCCAACTGAGCATCAGAGTCCGCATTATTTTTCATCATCTGTTCAAACATCATTTCAATTCTCCCCATTTCGTTGTTGGACGAACTAGGACCTTGGGATGGAAATGGGGGTGGATTGTTCGGTTGTTGATACATTGGGGGCCTTTGAAAGCCTTGCCCCTGATTGCCATTATTCCAACCACCCAGATTGTTGTTACCACCCCAATTGCTATTGTTTACATTCCAATTACCCTGGTTGTTCTGATTGCCCTCAATTGCCTTGGGGTCTCCATTGTTATTGGTTGGAAGAATTTCCCCTTTCGCCTTCATAGTTGTTCACGTATTGCACATCTTCATTCTGCCCATCATAACCATCATCTTGGAATCCACCACAATTATTGTCATATTGATCAGTACTCGCTTGGTTTTGTTGACCTCTTTGTCTTCTTTTGTTCACTAGCATGTTGACACCCTCCATAGCATTCACTTGGCGTAGATTTTGAACCTGTTGTAACTGTGCCTTTGCTAGCTGGTTCATTGTAGTTGTCAGCTCTGCTATAGCTTTCCTATGATCATGTAGCTCTTTGTGCAAGTGACTTATCGTGGGGTCACCCTGTGGCACATTGGCTCTACTTTGCCAAGCGGAGGACGTGTTGCCATCTCGTCAAGAATGTCACAAAACTCATCATAAGACAGCTTTATGAAGTTACCCCCAGCAAGTTGGTTCACTATGCACTGATTTGTTGTGTTAATGCCCCGGTAGAAAGTCTATTGTATCATTGCCTCAATCATATCATTATTGGGACATTCCCATGCAATGGTTCTGTGGGCTCCTGCTTGAAAGCTAAGATCTCATCTCTCAAGGATTCCATGTGCCCTGGTGAGAAAAACTTTGCAATGAATTTATCCACCAACTCATCCCAAGTAGTGATGGAATGGTTGGGAAGTCATTCAAGCCAATCCAATGCCTTCCCTCTAAGTGAGAAAGGGAATAGTCTCAACCGAAGTGCATCCTCCGACACATTAGTTTGCTTGCTCTCCCAACGGGCATCCACGAAACCCTTGAGATGTTTGTAAGCATTCTGATCGGCAGCGCCCGTGAAATACCCACGCTGCTCCAGCAATGTCAGCATCACATTTGTTATTTGAAAATTGCCCGCCTGGATTCGGGGTGGGACAATTGTACTAGCATATCCTTGGTTGGGAAGCACTCGTGGAGCCACTCTTGGAGGTGGCGGGGGAGGGTCTGGAATATTATCATTGGCTTAGCGGCCTCTCCTTTGTCCTTGAGGTACAATAGGAACCTCATCATCATCATTGTCATCTACTTCTTCCCCCAGAGGAAGATTTACAAGAGGTGCATTATTTGTTTCTATTTTGTACGTGAAGTTATGACACACACAAATTAGATAGATAGCCAAAACCGTTAGCTCCCCCGCAATGTCACCAAAAAGTGATCGTGGCCAACCCTGCACCACTACAAAGTAGCGAGAGTGGTCGAAGCAGCTTTTACCCGAGATGGTCGGGATCGAATTGCACTGGGAGCTAGAAATGGGAATTGGGTTCCTATCTAAATTGGAGATATGTAATTGCTCTTAATTACTCTTCCAAACATCATTGGTTTTGATATTACTTCTAATTTTATGCTAATAAGATGCTAAATAAAGCTAAGAGTAAAATACTTGAAAAGTTATCTAAATGGTTAAAGAGGTACTAGGGAAGTGACTTTCTCCTAGGTGGATACTTGACAGGTTCTCAAGTCTAAGGCTAGGTTGTCATGTTAGGGATTATGATATAACCAATGCACGAAACTTCTCACTCTATACCTCTCGGTAGTTTGAGTGATTTTGCCCTAATTGACTTTCTCAAGACCAATTGGTATGATAATTTGTGCAAGCAATTTAGGTTCAAGTCAGGTATTACTATCTCTAGGTTTAACCCTTTAATTGGGGCTATCAATCTCTTGAATACGCCCCAATTCCTTGTTGGAATAATTTTTTTAGACTCAAGCTCTCTTTCTCAAGAAGAGACCAAGTCAAAATGGCACAAATTAGTGTTTGCAACCACTAATTCAATCATGGAAAACACAAATTAGTCCAAATATCAAACACCCATAGACATTCAAGCCTTAAAATCCAAGACCCATCAAATACTCACACTAGGGTTGAGCTACAACCCTAGCTAATGAGTCTAGCTACTCATGATAATAGAAGAAAATAAAGAAATAGATGAAGAAAAACCCATAAGATTTAATTACAAGTTAATACTTGAAGATTCAATGATAAAACTACTCTAAAATTACTCAAAATGGTTAAGAACTATTGTTCACCAGCGCAGCTCAAAGTCAGATTACAACTGATGACCTAAAAAATGGGAAAAGAAAGTATTTATACTAGGCCAAATTTTCTGGAAAAAAATACTCCTGTGGGGGTAGTGCGGTCCGCACAAAATCGAGTGCGGCCGCGGTGAGGCTTTTGGCTTCAAATATCTGCTCTCTAAACTTGTCCACCACGAGCTACATAAAATGCACCGTGGCCGTTGTGGCTTTAATTGCGGTCGGCACAAAAAGGACCGCAGACCGCATTGGTGTAAACCTCAAAATTCCCAACTCTCTAAACTTCAGCTTTGCGGACCGCACAATTTCGATTGCGGCCGCGGTGAGGCCATTGCAGTCCACACTAAATGCTTTAAGGCCGCAATGCTTGAGTCTCCGAAATGGCACCTCTCTGAATCTCCTCACTGTGGACCGCACTAAATGGAGTGCGGCCGCAGTGGACCTGTTGCACTGTGCTTGGACTTGTTCTTGGTACTTGTGCATGTTTCACTCCTTTCTAAGTTTGTTTTGACTAATTGTCACCTTTTTAACCAAACCCTGCAAACAAGTACAACATGTAAGCCTTTGGGACTATTTTGTACACATTTTTAATCAAAACTCAAGTAAGAAGGAGTGTAAAATGAATCATAATCCCTAGTTATCAGTATCCCCAAAGACATTGCTATGAGGCCTCCATCCGGTGATGAGGACGTGCCTTCCGAGTCCCTTGCTCCGAGGCAGGGTGATGAAAAGAAGAGAAAACGAACCTCGAGTTCTACTAAGGGAAGCACTAGCGCTCTACCCTCGGACACAGTTCACCGGCTAAGGGATGAGTCCAAAGAAGAAAAAGAAGAAGATAAATCCAAGTTGGTGGCCCGCATGCGGGCTGGTATCACGATACAAGAGGCTCTCGAATCGGCAGGTGCTAAAGTTGAATCGTCTCGACATGAGGAGGTCGATGAGAGAGCTCTGGCTGAAGCTCCCGAATTAGAAGGAAGTGAAGCCACTCCTCCCAAAGCTAGGGGGTCGCGAGGGAGACCGGGACTGACACTCCTCAAGTAGAGGAAAGTGCCCTGAAAGATGCGCTCGGGGCGATTGACATTACTGAGTCTCCTCAGTTCTCAGATTCCATGATCCATGAGGCCGGTATGTTAAAATGTCGTTCTTACGAGGGGCCCCAGCGGGCGACAGATATCCACACCTTCTTGGATAGGTTAGAGTCTACTGCCTTAAAGGATGTCACTAGGCTCGGAGACTTGTCGGTGCCAAAGAAGGTACCATCACCGGGAGCCAGTGGGTCTTCCTTGAGCCCAAAGTTAATGGACCGGTTTCCAGCCCCGAGTGTCGATCCTAGCCGAAGACGGTCAATAGTGTTTTCTATCCTGGAGAATGCTTGGGTTTTCTCTGCCCGCGTGGGGGTCGCTAGCTACCTTTGTTGTTTGGTGACCGAAGAAGATCAGGCAGTGATGGAAAAAGTGGAAACCCCCTGCCTATTCGATGAAGCTCAACAAGCATTAAATCGGGTAATTTTGTGTGTCTTTTTTCTTATGTATTTTAAAATTAAGGTTGTAAATAACCATAACACCTTCTTTTATGCTTGCAGGCTTTGGTGTTGCACCATGAGACTTTCCTCCGATACCGGGAGGAATTAACTCATCAAGAGGCCGAGGTTCGGGGTCTCACTGAGAATAGGGACACCTACAAACTTCTCAATAAGAAGCTTCAGACCAAGTTAGTTACGACTCAGAGGGAGTATACCGAGATGGTCGAGAAGGTAATTTGAGTACGTCACGATAATGAAGATGAATTGGACATAGTGACTAACGATCCGATACTGCAGGTCCGACATAGGCTTGAACAAATCGGGCAGCTCAAGGCACAAGTAGATACGATACAAACCGAGGCTGATGAGTTCAAGAAAAATATGGACATCTTAACCTTGAAAAAGGAAGCCGTCCAAGAACAACAAGAGTTGGCCGAGACCCAGCTCCAGGCTGCAAAAGAGAAAACCTCGGTACAGGTCAAAAAATCAAGGAACTTCAATCCTAATTGGACTTGGCTATTTATGATAAAGAGAATTTGGCCAAGAAACTCGAGGCGGCCAAATCAAATGTGGTTGTGCCCAAGACCGAGGGTGTTGCTAAAGTGGCCCAGTACAATTTCAACGTTGAGCCGATTCATACTCAGGCCAAAAGTATGGTGGAGCATGCGAGATGGCAAGCTCGAAGGGAAGCCCTCGAGGAAGTCCATGCTCAGAATTTGATATACTGGCTGAAATCGAGAATGCCAAAGCAGAAGAAGCCTGGGCCCGGAGACTGGCCTTTCCCGAGGAAGATTCCGACAGCTTAAGCGAGTCTGAAGGAGGGGAAGATCCCAAGGATGAAGATGTTTCCTCCGATGAAGACTAGGCCACTTAGGCCTTATTTCTATTTTTTGCTTTTTTGCATCTTTTTGAGGTCGTTTATGCTGTTGTAGATTTTTTTATTAGGTCATTCTGGCCTTTGTAAAAAGATTATTGGGTAAATATATATAAGGCTTTATTTCCCCTTCGGCTTTCAAATTTTTCCTTTGTTTCATTATTTGTATTCACAAAGCCGGAATGCCTTAGTATAAAATAAGTTAGAATGTAAAAGTTTCGAACAAACCTTGACTTTACATTATCGAGGTGTCTTGGGGGTTTGGTGTTACCGGGAATTTTCTCCCAAAGTAAGTAATTCAGATTATAGTTTGCCAAGGGTAGCCTTTAGATCCGGTTATGAAAAAAAATTCTTTTTTGAAGGCCTATCTTTTGTTACGTTTCTCGGACGTCTCCGAGCCATGTTAACATGGCCTTAGCATTTTAGTTCGGGCGTCGCCCGATGGGCATGCTTTCCTGAGTTATCCAGGCTTGCCTAAGATAACAGTCCCCGATTGGGTATGGTTGTGGCCTCTAAAATTCTGGGGTTTCCTAATAGGTCTTATGCCCCCGATATTTAATAGCTTGGTCAAATCGAGTTTGTTTTCGGATGGCAGTCCCTGAGTGAGGGAGTGATCATCCTAACTCCGGTTACAATCATCCCTTGAGCTCATTTCGTTTATGAGATCGAAAGTACGAAATTCTTCAAGGGATGTAGAGAAAAATTTTAAAACATAAGATGATTGCAAAGAGAGTGCTTCTGTTTATTCTTGTGCAAAATAGTTATACGTGTGTACATGTCTTATGACGGGGCTCGAGAAATCTATGTGGGAATGGTTCATTTGACCGTTTGGACCTTACAACAAATCCTCCTTATTGAGACCCTTCCATTATGAAGTAATTTCCTCGCTAAAGTCGTTATCCGAGGGTAATGCCCCCTAGTATTCGAGGTTGATTGTAGAATAACCTCGGATACTGTAAACATGATACATACCGATTCATGATCGGCCTTTGACTCTAAGTTAGCATGATCCACTGTTTCCTCGTTAAAAACCTTGTCGGAAAACCCATTTGGGACAAAACCGGTCTAAGGAAAAAAGAGTGCAACACGTGCTTTCAGACCTAAAGCTTCATGCTGCTTCTTGTCAATTACCTGCAAATGTTAGACCGAAATAAAAGAAAATGAATTGGGTCGTACCTTAGCAGTAATATCATTTTAGGTGAGTTACATTCCAATTACTCGGTAGTTGTTCTCCATTCATCATTCCGAGCATATAGGATCCTTTCTCAGTGACCTCGAGAATCCGGTATGGTCCTTCCCAGTTCGGACCCAACTTCCCTTCATTTGGATTCTGGGTGTTTAGTGTGACCCTCGTTAATACTAAGTCCCCGATATTGAAGTATCGAAGGTTGTCCATTCGATTGTAATACCTCTCGATCCGTTACTTTTGGGCAGCAAATCAGATAAGGGCGGTTTTATGCCTTTCATCCAATAGCTCGAGGCTCGTATTCATGGCTTCGTCATTTGATTCCTTCATTGCATATCAATATCTGATACTTGGCTCCCCGACTTCGGCCGGTATTAAATCTTCAGTACCATAAACCAATAAGAATGGTGTAGCCCCGGTACCGGACTTCGAGGTTGTGCGATATGCCGAAAGAACTTCAGGCAGGATCTCCTTCTATTTTCCCTTAGCATCGGTCAACCTTTTCTTAAGGTTTTGGATTATGGTTTTATTGGTCGATTTGGCTTGTCCGTTCCCACTAGGGTGATAAGGTGTCAATAAGATTCTTTTGATTTTATGATTTTCGATAAACTTGGTCACTTTGCTGCCGATAAATTATTTCTCATTGTCACATACAATTTCGGATGGCATCCCAAACTGACATATGATGTGGTCCCAAATAAAGTCGATGAATTCCTTATCTCTAACTTTCTCGTCGTTTGGGCTTCAACCCACTTAGAAAAAGAGTCAGTCATAAATAAGATAAATTGAGCCTTACCTGGTGCCCATAGAAGACCCCCAACAATGTTCATTCCTCCACTTCATGAATGGCCATGGTGACAAGACCGAATGTAGTAGTTCCTCGGGTTGGTGAATCATTAGAGCATATCTTTGGCATTTGTCACATTTTCATACGAACTCATTTGCATCTTTTTCCATATCGATCCAATAATAGTCGGCTCTGATTACCTTTCGAACCAATGATTTGGCGTCTGAGTGGTTTTCGTAGGTGCCCTCGTAGACTTCTCTTAGAACGTACTCGGTATCTCCCGGTCCCAGAAATATTGCTAGTGGGCTATCGAACATTCTTCTGAACAAGGTTTCGTCCCCGGATAGGCTAAATCGAGTTGCCTTTGTGCGCAGGGTCCTCGATTATTTTGGACCTGAGGGTAATTTCCCAGTTTTCAAATAGTCTACGTATTTATTTCTCCAATACCAAGTCAGGCTTGTGGAGTTTATTTCGGCGTGACCTTCTTCCACTACAGATCTCATGAGTTGTACGACTGCCCGCGAGTTGAGCTCGTCGTCTTCGATCGAATAGCCTAAGTTTGCCAGTGCATCGGCCTCACTATTTTGGTCTCAAGGTACGTGCTGCAAAGTCCATTCTTTGAATTAACGTAATGTTACATGCATCTTATCCAGGTACATTTGCATCCGTTCTTTTCTAACTTCAAATGTTCTGTTAACTTAATTTACCACAAGGAGGGAGTCGCATTTAGCTTACATCACCTCAGCCCCCAAGCTTTTGGCTAGTTCAAGACCTGCAATCATGACCTCATATTCGGCCTTGTTGTTAGTCAATTTCATAGTTCTAATGGATTGTCTAACTATATTACCTGTAGGTGGCTTCATTATGATGCCAAGTCCAGACCCATTTGCATTCGATGCACCATCCTTAAAGAGGGTCCAGATTCCCGAAGACGTCCCCGAGTTTACCAAATACTCTCTTTCAACCTCGGGTATTAGGGTCGGCGTGAAGTCAGCCACAAAATCTGCCAAAATTTGTGACTTAATGGCTGTTCGAGGCCGATATTCAATATCGTACCCGCTGATTTCTATGGTCCATTTGGCCAATCGTCCCAAGAGTTTGATTTGTGCATTATATTGTGCAATGGGTAAGTTGTCACAACACATATAGGGTGGCACCGAAAGTACAGATTCAATTTTCTAGAGGCGCTTAGCAAAGCGAGTGCCAGTTTTTCTAGGTGAGGACATCTAGTCTCGGTCTCACCTAAGATCCGGCTAACATAATAAATCAGAAATTGCGTACCTTGTTCCTCCCGAACTAGGACTCCACTTACCGCTATCTCTGATACTGCCAATTACAAGTATAGTTGTTTGTCCGTCCTCGGTGTGTGAAGTAGTGGCTGGCTCGATAAATATCGCTTAAGTTCTTCCAAGGCTCGTTGGCATTCCATAGTCCATGTGAAGTTGTTTTTCTTCTTCATCAATTAGAAAAATCGATGACTCTTATAAGAGGACCTCCAAGTGAATCACCCAGGGCGGCTATGTGCCCGGTTAACCTTTGCACAACCTTCACATTGTCCATTAACGTGATATCCTCGATATCTTTGATCTTGTCGGGGTTGATCTCGATTCCTCGATTGGATACCATGAACCCAAGAAATTTACCCGATCTGACTCCGAACGCGCATTTTTTCGGATTCAGCTTCATGTTGTACTTCTTCAATATACTGAAGGTTTCCTGCAAATATTTAAATAGTTCTCTGCTCGCAGGGACTTAACTAACATATCGTCAATGTAGACTTCCATAGATTTCTCTATTTGTTCTTCGAACATCCGGTTTACTAGGCATTGGTATGTGGCACCAACATTTTTTAATCCAAATGGCATTACGTTATAATAGTATTGAGCCATACTTAGTGATGAAGGAGGTCTTTTCTTGATCATCCGAGTTTATTCGTATTTGGTTGTGCCCAGAGTAGGCATCTGAGGATCTCCTGGTTGGCCAGGGCATCGATCATGCGATTGATGTTAGGAAAAGGGAAAGAGTCTTTGGGGCATGCCTTATTTAAATCCTTGTAATCCTCTCACATTCTCAGTTTGTTCCCTTTTTAGGGACTACTACTATGTTTTTTAGCCATTCCGGGTATTTGACTTCCTGGATGGACCATATTTTAAGGAGTTTAGTACCTAATAAGTGGGGATTTTAACCGATTATTTGCTCTTTCTCACTTGCGTTTTGGGCTTAAAATGCATAAAGGTATTCTCGAAAACTAACATAATATGCTTGCTTGCAGGGAATTTTTTACAATGAGCCAAAGTGGCCATGATCAACTCATAAAGGAGTCAAAACAAGAATAAAGACCAAGACTAGGCCAAGACTGTAGAACGCGGACCGCGACAGAAAAGTGCGACCGCGAAAGTTTCACCGCGGACGTGGTCATGAATTCGCGGACAGCAACAAAAAGATACGACCGCCAAATGAATGGCATGGCTGCGGTTAAAATTCTAATGATAGTGTGTGCTAAGGATTCAGAGACTTTGCAAGTTGTACAAGAATGAAGAACACGATCCGTGGTAAGAATACGCGGCCGCGAAAATCACCAACGCGGACGCGATGAGAAAAATGCGGTCCGCAAAACAAGTTCCAGCCCAGCCTCAGATGTAAAGAAACGCGGACAACACTCAGTATTACGCGGTCGCGAAAGCAAGAGCGTAGCCGCAGTGAGAAATACGCGGACGCAAAACCTCCTCATGGGCATTTTTATCCGAAAATTTCAGCCTAGTATAAATAGATCTTCTTCACATTTTTTAGGTGATATTATGTTTTGCTGAACACGTGAGACGGCTAATTTTTCCTATTTGGGAAATTTTGTACAAGATTTACCTTATAACTTTAGATTTTTATCTTTTAATTTAGCATTATGGATTTTATCTTTTCTTTATCTTTGATTTCTGCTATTATTATGAGTAGCTAAACCCATAGCTAGGGTTGTGACCCAACCCTAGTGTGGGTATTTAATGGGTCTTGAATTTTAGGGCTTGAATGTGTATGGGTTAGTGATTTTTAGCCTAGTTCTTGCTTGAACTTTTGAATTAGTGGTTGCAAACACTGATTTATGCCTTTATGACTTAGTCTCTACTTGAGAAAGAGGGACTAAGTCTAGGAAAACTAGGCTAACAAGGAATTGGGGTGAACTCAAGAAATTGATAGCCCCAATTAAAGAGTTAAACCTAGAGATAGTAACACCCGACTTGAGCTAAAATCACTTGAATTGCATGAATACTCATTTAGACTTGAGAAAGCCAAATTAGGCAAAATCACTCAAACTACCGAGAGGTATAGAGTGAGTACCCCGAGAGTGATGGCAATATCATGACCCCAATTAATCACATGATTGCCCTAGATTCTTGCTACCCGTTAGGTATCCATCAAGGCGGAAGTCACTATCCTAGTCCCTTTTTATCTTTGAAAACAACCAACAAAAATATTGTACTTAGTTTCAAATACTGCATGCGATAGAATAGAAGTAGAAGTAGAAAACAACCAACCATTTGTGGAAGTACAATTAGGAGCAAAACTCACATCTCTACTCAGATATAAACCTAACTCCAGCCTAATTAACTCCCTGTGGATTCGATCTCGACCTTTGTTGGGTAAAACTGCATCAACCATCCTTGTTATTCAATAGTAGTAAGGTTTGGAACCAATCAATTTTTGGCGTCGTTGCCAGGGAGTTAAACGGTTTTAACTATATCTCCGAGTATCTGTGTGTTTTGTTTTTCTTTCCTTCCATTTTTCTAATTTGTTTATGAACTACTTTTCGGTACAAAATGGCTCTTAACAATGATGCTCTCGGAAATTTGCCATTGGGGGAGGAGGTAGATGATGATAATGTGGATGAGATTCAACCCGAACCACAAGCACAAATGGGAGGTTGACCGCCTCATAATAATATTCAAAACCCTCCCCCACCTCCAACAAGGGCAGCACATCGGGTGTTGCCCAATGAAGGATACGCAAGTGCAATAGACCCGCCCCAGATTAGGGCGGGCAACTTCCAAATAACAAATATCATGCTTACACTCTTGGAACAGAGGGGTTTCTTTACCGAAGCTCCACACCAAAATGCCTACAAGCATCTCAATGGATTTATTGATACATGCTGGGGGAGCAAGCAAACTAACGTTTCTAAGGATGCGTTGAGATTAAGGCTTTTCCCATTTTCTCTAAGGGGGAAGGCTTTGGATTGGCTTGAAAGGTTGCCCAACCATTCCATCACCACTTGGGATGAGTTGGCCTAGAAATTCATAGCAAAGTTCTTCTCGTCGAGACATATGGAGACACTGAGAGATGCGATCCTTGCCTTTAAACAAGAGCCAAATGAACCACTTCATGAGATTTGGGAAAGGTATTGGACGATGGTTAAAGAATGTCCGAACAATGACATGACCGAAGCCATGATCGAACAAACATTCTACCGCGGAATCAACACTACCAACCAGTGTGTAGTTAACCAACTCGCCGGGAGAAACTTCATGAACACACCTTAAGCTGAGGCGTGTGATATACTTGATAAGTTGGCTGATACGTCCTCGGTGTGGCAAAGTCGAGCTAATGTGCCATAAGATGATCCCAATGTCATTCACCTGCACAAAGAACTCCATGATCACGGCTAAGCAATAACCGAGTTAACTACGACCATGAACCAGTTGGCCAAAGCTCAATTGCAACAAGTTCAAGGGCCAAAACAAGTGAATGTCATAGAAGGGGTAAATATGATGGTCAACAAGAGGAGGCAAAGAGGTCAACAAAGTCAAGGAAATCCGGATCAATTTGAGCAAGGTGGTGGTGATTACAATCAAGATGATGTGTATGATGATCAAAGTGAAGTGGTTCAGTATGTGAACAACTACCAAGGACAACAGGGCAATACTCCGAACCAATAACAACAGTGGAGATCCCAAGGAAATTGGGGAAATTAAAATAAACAAGGACATTGGAACTGTGGCAACAACAACAACCAAAGCAACTGGGGGAACAACAATCAAAATTGGGGCACCCAACGTAACCAAGGCGATTGGGGTGGCAATAACAATAGCAATTAGGGTGGCAATAACAACCAAGGGGGTTGGAATAACAATAATCAGGGAAATCGGGGGTCGGGCTTTCAAAGGCTTTCGATGTTTCAACAACCTAACAACCTGCCTCCATATCCATCACAAGGTCCTAGCTCGTCCAACAATGAGATAGGACATATTGAGATAATATTTGAGCAAATGATGAAGAAAAATATTTGATGCCCAACTGGCGTCCCAAAATACTTCTATCAGCAACTTAGAGGTCCAACTTGGCCAAATTTCTCAAGCTTTGAATACTCGCCCTAAGGGGGCACTACCTAGTGACACGGTAGTAAACTCGAAGGAGGGAACAATACGGGCCATGCCATAGCGGTGACTACAAGGAGTGGTAGAGGTGGAGTTGTTAGTACCTCTAATGCAAGAAAGGTTGTGAGTGATGATGTGTTAGTGCAAGATGATGATGAGCAAAGAAATGATATGCAAGTGAGTGATGGGAATATGCATGAAGAAGTGAGAATTGACATTGATGACAATGTGGAGGAGACACAAAATGATGTGAACCCGTCTAGGGAACACGTAATAGACATACCGAAAACTAGTGCCCAAAGCCAAGGCTCCTTTTCCAAGGCCTCCTCCACCATACCCTCAAAGGCTTGCAAAACAAAACAATGAGAACCAGTTTAAGAAATTTATTGATATGGTGAAAAGTTTGTCCATAAATATGTCTTTGGTGGAAGCTCTAGAACAAATGCAAGGATATGGCAAGTTTATGAAAGACTTGGTAACAAATAAGAGATCCATGAATTGTGAAACGATCAAGATGATGCACCAAGTGAGTGCCATTGTACATTCCATGGCCCCAAAACTAGAGGACCCCGGTGCTTTTACAATCCCGTGCACTTTTGGTAGTGCCGATTTCGCCAAAGCTTTGTGCGACTTGGGGGGAAGCATTAACTTGATGCCATATTCTGTGTTCAAGACATTGGGGATTGGGAAACCAAGACCCATATCCATGAGGTTGCAGATGGTGGATAGGACAATAAAGAGTCCATTGGGGATATTAGATGATGTGTTAGTTCGCGTCGAAAAGTTCATACTTCCCATGAATTTTGTGATACTTGACTGCGAGGTTGACTATGAGGTGCCGATCATATTGGGGAGACTTTTCTTAGCTATAGGGAAGTCATTAGTTGATGTGGAAGCAGGGGAGCTCACCTTCCGGGTGGGTGATGAAAATGTTGTGTTCCATATCTGCAAGTCAATGAGGCAGCCCAATAACAACGAAGTATGTTCATTTGTGGATCTTGTGACCGAGCTGATTGTTGAAGACACCAGTGCTGTGATTAATGAGGATGACCCTTTGGAATCTATGTTGTTGAACCATGATGTGACTGAGGATGAAGGTTTGGTGGAATATGTCAATGCTTTGCAAGGAATAGGTTCATACACATATGAGCCCCGAAAACTTTCCTTGGATCTTGAGAACCGAAAGACTTCACCAACAAAGCCCTCAATCAAGGAGCCTCCAATATTGGAATTGAAGCCTTTGCCTTCACACCTCAGGTATGAATTCTTGGGCCCTTGTTCGACTTTACCTGTTATTCTTTCTTCGTGCTTAACTAACGTGCAGGTAGATGCCATTCTTGCGATGCTCCAAAGAAGGAAGAAGGCAATTGGATGGACTCTGGCTGACATTCAGGGGATAAGCCCTGCCTTTTGCATGCACAAAATTATACTAGATGATGATGCCAAACCCTCCATGGAACACCAAAGGAGCTTGAATGAGGCGCAAGAGGTCGTCAAGAAGGAAATTATCAAGTGGCTAGATGCATGGGTGGTGTACCCCATTTCGGATAGTTCATGGACTTCGATGTTACAATGTGTGCCGAAGAAGGAGGGAATGACTATGGTCACAAATGAGAAAAATTAGTTGATCCCCACTAGGACTATCACTGGATGGAGGGTATGCATGGATTAACGAAAGCTGAATAAAGTGACCTGCAAAGATCATTTTCCATTGCCCTTTCTTGACCAAATGTTGGATAGACTTGCCGAGCGTGCCTACTATTGCTTTTTGGATGGGTACTTAGGTTACAACTAGATTTTGATTGCATCGGAAGACCAATAGAAAACCACCTTCACATGTTCGTATGGCACCTTTGCATTCTCACGGATGTCATTTGGTTTATGTAATGCACCAGCTACCTTTCAACGGTGTATGATGGCAATATTTACGGACATGATGGAGGACTTCCTTGAAGTGTTCATGGATGATTTTAGTGTTGTGGGTGAATCCTTTGAAGAACACTTGGATAATCTTGACAAAGTATTGACCCTATGTGAAGAGACCGACCTAGTGCTTAATTGGGAAAAGTGCCACTTTATGGTTAAGGAGGGCATTGTCCTCGGCCATAAGATCTCAAAGAACGGTATCGAAGTAGAAAAGGGAAAGATTGAAGTGATTTCAAAACTCCCTCCTCCTACTTCCGTCGAAGGAGTGAGGAGCTTTCTAGGGCATGCGGGGTTCTATCGTCGGTTCATCAAGGATTTCTCAAAGGTGGTGAATCCCTTGTGCAAGTTGTTGGAAAAGGATGCAAACTTTGTGTTCAATGATGGTTGCGTGAAATCTTTTGAGCTTCTAAAGTATATATTGACTACCACTCCCATCATTACCGCACCCAATTGGAGCTTACCATTTGAGCTCATATGCTATGCTAGTGACATTGCGGTAGGAGCGGTTTTGGGGCAAAGGATCAACAAGATATTTCATCTGGTCTATTATGCAAGAAAAATGATGAATGATGCCCAAGTCAATTATACGGTGACCGAGAAAGATTTACTTGCCATTATCTTCGCCATGGAAAAGTCCAGGCCATATCTCATGGGTACCAAAGTGATTGTGTACACCGATCACGCGGCACTCCGTTACTTGATGACAAAAAAGGAGTCTAAGGCTAGGTTGATGAGATGGGTTCTACTACTTCAAGAGTTTGACCTTGAAATTATTGATCGAAAAGGGTGTAAAATCAAGTGGCAGACCACTTGTCCCGCTTGGAAGAGGAGGGGAGGCCCCATGATGGCCTCAAAATTAATGATTCATTTCTGGATGAAAAACTCCTCTCCGTGTCTTTGAATAGTATGCCTTGGTTCGCCGATGTGGCTAACTTTCTTGTTACCGGCATTGTCCCGAGTGAGCTCTCTTCTAACCAAAGGAAGAAGCTTAAATGGGACAGCTTGGATTATTATTGGGACGAGCCATATCTCTTCAATATTTGTAATGATGGTGTGATCCGGAGATGTGTTCTGGAAGAGGATCAAATGAGTATTCTTGATGTTTGCCATTCCTCGCCCTACGGTGGTCATCATGGTGGGATGAGAACTACTTCAAAGGTTCTCAGCTGTGGATTTTATTGGCCTACCCTGTATAAATATTCTAGTGAGCTTGTTTAGAGGTGTGATGAGTGTCAGAGAGCGGTGGAATTTCCAAGAAGGATGAAATGTCTCTCACTACTATTCTTGAGATTGATATTTTTGATGTATGGGGAATTGACTTTATGGGTCCATTTGTGAGTTCATGTGGGAACACCTATATTCTTGTTGTTATGGATTATGTCTCCAAATGGGTTGAAGCTGTGGCTTTGACCAACAATGAAGCACGAAGTGTGGTGGCATTCTTAAAGAAAAACATATTCACAAGGTTTGGCACTCCAAGGGCGATCATCGGTGATGGGGGTTCTCATTTTTGTAACAAAGCCTTTGACACTTTACTCTTTAAGTATGGTGTCACTCACAAGGTGTCAACTCCCTATCACCCCCAAGCAAGTGGATAGGTTGAGGTCTCTAATATGGAGATCAAGAATATTCTTTCCAAGATTGTCAATGCAAACTGGACTGATTGGTCAAGGAAACTTGATGATGCTTTATAGGCCTATAGAATAGCTTACAAGACTCCAATTGGTATGTCCTCGTATCGGTTGGTATTTGGGAAAGCATGTCACCTCCCAGTGGAATTAGAGCATAAGGCCATGTGGGCGCTTAAGAAGTTAAACCTTGAATGGGTTGTAGCTGCAAATCTCCGTGTAGAGAAACTAAATGAACTTGATAAATTCCGGTTTCATGCTTATTATAGCTTGTCCTTGTATAAGGACAAGATGAAGAACTTACATGAAAATATGCCCGGAACAAGGCATTCAAGGAGGGTGACTTGGTTCTTCTATTCAACTCTCGGTTACGACTGTTTTCGAGAAATCTCAAGTCAAAATGGAGTGGCCCTTTTGAAGTAGTGCATGTAACTCCATTTGGTGCTCTTGATTTGAAAAACAAAAATGGTGAAATCTTCAGAGTTAATGGGCACCGAGTGAAGCACTATCTTGGCAAGTTTGATGATAGCCATGTTGTGGCATTGATCCATTTTAAGTGAATGATGGCAATATGCATCGTGTCGCGACGTTAAATCAGGCACTTCTTGGAAGGCAACCCATGTGTTTTTCTTTATTTTAATTTTTCTTCTTAGATTAGGCTTTGTTTTGGACTAACTGGTTGTGAAGTTTGTGTAGGAATTGGTTGTGCAGTGCAGGATTTTGACAAAGGAAATTTTTGTCTAAGTGTTGGTAATTCGCGGACCGCGTCCACAATTTGGCGGTCCGCATTAGCCTTTCATGGCCACATATTTTTGTTCGCATACGTGTACTTGAAGAGCTCAAAATACCAGCTCTCTGAAGTTGAGTTCGCATCCGTGTTCACAGTTTGGCGGTCTGCAGTGAATTCCGTGACCGCGTTCATAATTTCAGGACCGCGATCAGTTGCTTGAGGTTGTTCTTCATCAGGTAAAAGAACGCGGACCGCGGTAGAATTTTGCGGCCGCGTTCAGGTAAGTTTGTAGGGTCCATATCTGCTAAGTATAAATAGGAGGTCCCTAGACCTTTTACCCTTTTCGAACCCTAAATTCTCACTGAAACCTAGCACTATTCACCTTCATCTATTTTGCTCTCAATCTCATTTTACTAATCAAGAGTCCAATTTCCTCTTAATAACACAACTGGTATGCTCAAATCCTCACATTGATTTTATATGTTGCTCCTCTTTTCTCTTAGTTTTAATTTTTTCTTTTTAGTTACGGTTTTAATACTTGCAATAATCGCAAATTGAGGCCTAAATTCATATGGGTAATTTTTACATGCGTAATGGGGGATAGAGTTATTAACTATGCTTGTAATTGCACTAATTTTTGTACTTAGTGAAAATCCTAGGTTACAAATGATTGTCAGTGCCAGCTTTGTTTGAGTTTTGCGGTCCACAGTCCACTTTTTCACGGACCGCATTCCCTAATTTGTGGGACCTGAGTGTGTATGTATGTTGGCGGACGCGATGATTTTTCCGGAGTCTGCATTTGAATTTATGCAGCCTCGTCCCAAAATTTGCGGCCCGCGCTCTTGAGCTTCAGAGAAGTCTGATAACAGCTTTTGCGATCGCGTCTACTTTTTCGCAATTTGCGGTTGTTCATTCGCAGCCGCATCTACTTTTTCGCGATCCGCGGTGATCAAAGATCAGAAGGTTAGTAGTCTGATCCCAACCTCTTCGCGGCCGCGGTTACTTCTTTGTGGTTCGCAATTGGCACTTCATGGCCGCATTCACTTTTTCACGGTTCCTGGTTTTGAGAAGCAGCTTTTATTTTTCAACTGCATTATTTTAACATGTTTGAAGCTTTGTTCTGACTGTTATTCTTTGCTTGTTTGCTACAGACAATGGTCTGATCCATAAATGGAAGCGATACAGCTAAAGGGAGGGTAGAACCCCTAGCAGTCCAAAAATAAATTTGGAACATGAGAGCTGCCATCAAAGTTGCGGATAGGGAAGCGGACCACTTAGATACTAGTGAATATGTCCCTTCCCGGGAAGCTTCGGAAGGAGACTCGGTACCCACTCATGTCCCCACACAGTTCCCGGGGAAATACTAGTTGAGATATGAGACTACCTCCTTTTCTGAGTCGTCTGATAGCTCAGAGGAAGGTAGTGAGGGTTCGACACCATCTTCCCCACCTGCTACAACTTCGGCTGCACCAGCTACACCTATTCTGGTGGATGATGATGATGAGGTCTCGGATGATGAGAGAGGGGGTGACACCAATATTGGGGGGGTGGCTAGACCCAAAAAAGCCGAGGTGTGGGCTGACCTATTGTGAGTGAATTGGCCTACCAAAAGTTCCGGGAATGGTGGCCCCAAAGGTCACTCGCCCTTGAGAGGCAATTCATAGAGAGAGACCTCCTACCCCACAATCCAAATGTAAAAATGCAGTTCGAGGAGAGAATAGGGTGGAAATTCTTCACCAGCAAGGTTCCAGATACCAATGAATACCTTGTCAAGGAATTTTATGCAAACATTTTCCTCATCAAAAAGGGCACCACAGTGACAAATGTCCGAAATTTGAAGATCCGGTTTGATGGGCACACTTTGAATGAGTATGTTGGTTTTGAGTATGTGGATGCAGTGCAATATTTGGAGAAGCTGGCACTTGATGAAGCAGCCCCTCCATGGTTGGCATAGATATTGGCTCCAGGGACGTCACCATCATGGCTCACAGCTGTAGTCCCAATATATAGAAACACCCTTAGTTTTGAAGCCAACGGGTGATCTACCTTTGTGTGTAGCCGGTTGGATCCGTGTCAGCATGACAATGTCCTCCACTCACCTGGTGTGTCTTGATTGCCTCCATCATAGAGGGGTTTCCTATCAATGTGGGGAACCTCATGTACTATCATATAACGAAGGCAGTCGGAACTTCCTCACCCTGTACTTCGAGGACCAAGGAGTTGAGAAGAAGATTTATGACACAAAGACAAAGCCAAAGAAGACCTTCTCCTGGTATAGCACAAAAGGACTGGACAACCCTATAGCAAAGGGTAAAGCTGTTATCTCCACTGGCCAGCCTGAAGAGCCAAGGGTAGTAGCCGCCGGGTCAGAGCCTTCCACAGTAAGAGGATCTTCTGCCATACCTCCTCCTTCATCCGGGCCATCCATCACAATGTCGTTATCTGTTCTATCTTCTTCCACCTATCCCTCAGACTACACTGCGGGTTCCTCAAACTTTGTCCAGTATTAACAACTGGATGCAGGCAGCAATATCAAAGATGTCTGTCTTATCCAGCGCAGTGGCAGCATAGTCAGCCCTGTTACAGCCCCAGGTGCCTTTATCAATAGAGGAGTCATTGAAGGATCTTTTGGACAACCAGAAGAAGCTCTTAACAACCAGCAAAAGATTATGGATACTTTAGATATTCATGGAAGGGCTATAAAGAACTTGGGCAAGAAAATCAAGAAGATGTAGAAGACTCGGGCTTCAAAGGAATCAGTGGAGCAGCTTAGGAAGGATATGGAGAGGTTCACATTTGTTGGTGATATCCCACTGGATTAGCTCATGGAGGAGCAAGTCCCAGCAGCACATGCAGCAGAGCAGCAGGCACCAGCAGCTGGCCAGTCTGAGGAGCCAGCTGGAGCTACACATAGAGTTGCAGAGTTGATCCAGATGCTCCGCAACCTCGTGGTCCCACAGTCAAATTTGGAGATTCAGTTAGAGGACCCGAAAGGAGCTGCTGATCCTATGCAGTCCGAGGACTCCTCTCATGTGCCAGACCCGATGCAGACCACATAGGGAGTTTTCTTTACTCTCTAAACCTTCCCCTAATCTTATTTGCTTTTAGCATTGAGGACAAAGCTATCTTTTATTTGGAGGGGGGTGGTGGGGGGTCTATTTTGATTTGGTATGTAATGACTATGACTCTTTTTTTTCTTTCTTTACTTCTCTTTATTTTACTTTTGGTATGTTTATATTCATTAATTCCACATTTGGTATGTATATATTTTTACGATTTGATGTATATATTCATTTTCATTTATGTAAATATTCATTTTACTTCAATTGTGTATATATTCAGTTGATTTTTGTATTTGACTTCATAGCTTCTTATTTCTCTTAGTAGTTTCTTGTTAAGTTGTTAGCTTCTTTTTACATTTTATGTGGACAATAAGCCTTTGGTTTTCTTAATGTCACAGTGTTTCCAAAGGTGGATGTTGTGTGAACCGGGTGGCTCTTCCCGATGATAGATGGCGTGACAGCCTTCTTAAGGGTTTGAGTCTGTTTTCTTTATATTTTTGTGTAAATAGTAGTAATGAATAAAAGTGTCTCATGAAAGCTTCACTTGGGCCAAACACATTTACCTTTGACCTTATGGTTGAAAATAAGTTGATTGGCAAAGAATAGTTCTATTTGTGACCTTTAGACTCTTGTTTTGACTAAACAATCATCGAGTGGCTTCTTGGAGCCATTTGTATTGCTCAATCATAGCTAGGGTTGTTGTGGGCCCTCGACTCTGTTCTCTTTAGCAATCCAACAGCTTGTGAGATGAGGTATTGATTTGCAAGTCCAAGTCCCGTGCCGATAAGTCTAGAACTTGCCCTAAATGTTTGTCTAGGCAAAATCCTAAGTGTAACTCGACTTGAGAAATGATTAAAGGCTCTCCTTGATCCAATTTGAAACTTGAAATCATCCATAGCCTAACATATATGATATCCCTAGTCAACCCTGTTTAGCCGAAGCCCTTTTTCTTTCAATAACCGTTCTATAATGACCCTTTCTTGGCACCCAATCTTTTCTTAGCATTCACAATTGGCAAAAGCATAAGTTTGGGGGAGAGATGAGGAATGTGAAAGTGAAAAAAGGTACAAAATGAATAAAAGGGAAGCCAAATGAAAAGAAATAAAAGCCAAAAAATCAAAAAGAAAGTGAATAATATAGAAAAGTGAAGGGATTCAATGAAAGTGATGATGAAAGGCATGGAATGATTACAAAAGGAGAAAAATGATCATCATAAGCAAGAAAGAGTGACAGTGTGTCTCTCTAGTTCCCCTAAGGAAGAAGAAAATAACTCAAAGAGTCAAGAAAGTGTAAGCCGAAATGAGAAAATAGAGTGCTTAAGAAAAGATGAAACCATCACATGCAAATAAACTCCTACCTTAAACTAAAAGCCTTCATTACATTCCCACAAAATCCCTATATGATTTCGAGTTGAGTGAGCTTACATTAGTGGTGATTTACATAAGGGGCAAGTTTATGGTACTTAGAGCCGGACTTGTGACCCCCTTGAGAGAGATGAGCGTACTTCTCCACAATCCTTGTTTTGAGTGCTACAATCTAAAGTGAGATTTGCCTATGGAGAGTAGAGGAGAAAGATTTTGGGTTCCACAATGACCTACGTAATAGATCGAGATTCCTTGGTGAATCTAGTCAACTCTTGATGCTCTAGTGTTGCATTAGAACCATGGTACTAAAGAGATTGTGTGTTATTGATGATTCACTTGTGTTAAGGGTAATTGTTAGTCCCAATTGATGCATGTTTTATTGACATTAGGGCAGCTGAAATTTCCTTCTGTTTTGTTTTAATGGTGGTGGGAATTACCTTATTTTCTTGAGAACAAGTAAACGTTTAAGTTTGGGGGAGTTGAGAAGTGGGGATTTTAACCTATTATTTGCTCTTTCTTACTTGTGTTTTGGGCTTAAAATGCGTAAAGGTATTCTCGAAAACTAACATAATATGTTTGTTTGTAGGAAATTGTTCACAATGAGCCAAGGTGGCCATGATCAACTCATAAAGGAGCCAAAACAAGAATAAAGACCAAGACTGGGCTAAGACTGTAGAACGCGGACCGTGATAGAAAAGTGCGGCCGCAGAAGTGTCACCGCGAACGCAGTCATGACTTCGCAAATCGCGAATGGGAGAATCAGAGAGGTGGTATTTTGAGAACTTCAGGGGCGTGGACAGAGACAAAAAGATGCGGCCGCCATATGACTTGCATTACCGCAGTTGGAATTCCGCTAACAGCATGTGGTAAGGATTCAGAGACTTTGCAAGTTGTACAAGAACGAAGAATGCAGTCCGCGGTAAGTTTTTCGGCCGCAAAATTCACCAATGCGAACACGATGAGAAAAACACGATCCGCAAAACAAGTTCCAACCCAGCCTCAGATGTAAAGAAACACGGACCGCGCTTATTATTACGCATCCATAAAAGCAAGACTGAGGCCGCGGTCACGTGGCCGCAAAACCTCAGCAAAGGGTAATTTTGTCCAAAAATTTCAGCTTAGTATAAATAGATCTTTTTCACATTGTTAAGCAATGTTATGTTTTGCTAAACACGTGAGACGGCTAATTTTTCCTATTTGGGAAATTTTGTACAAGATTTACCTTATAACTTTAGATTTTAATCTTTTAATTTAGCATTATGGATTTTATTTTCGCTTTATCTTTGATTTCTGCTGTTATTATGAGTAGTTAAACCTATAGTTAGGCTTGTGACCCAACCCTAGTATGGGTATTTAATGGGTCTTGAATTTTAGGGCTTGAATGTGTATGTGTTAGTGATTTTTAGCCTAATTCTTGCTTGAACTTTTGAATTAGAGGTTGCAAACATTAATTTATGCCTTTATGACTTAGTCTCTACTTGATAAAGAGGGACTAAGACTAGGAAAACTAGGCTAACAAGTAATTAGGGTGAACTTAAGAAATTGATAGCCCCAATTAAAGGCTTAAACCTAGAGATAGTAATACCCGACTTGAGCTAAAATCACTTGAATTGCATGAACACTCATTTGGACTTGAGAAAGCCAAATTGGGAAAAATCACTCAAAATACCAAGAGGTATAGAGTGAGTAACTGAGAGTGATGGCTATATCGTGACCCCAATTAATCACATGATTGCCGTAAATTCTTGCTACCCGTTAGGTATCCACCTAGGCGAAAGTCACTACCCTAGTCCCTTTTTATCATTGAAAACAACCAACAAAAACATTGTACTTAGTTTCAAATACTGCATGCGATAGAATAGAAGTAGAAGTAGAAAACAACCAACCATTTGTGGAAGTACAATTAAGACCAAAACCCACATCTCTACTTGGATATAAACCTAACTCCAACCTAATTAACTCCCTGTGGATTCGATCCCAACCTTTGTTGGGTAAAACTGCATCGACCATCCTTGCTATTCAATAGTAGTATAGGTTTGGAACCGATAAGTTACCTTATCCTTGATGAAAGCATGCTTGATCTCGGACAGTGGTCTCCCTTTCTGGTTGACCGGATGGAATTTCAGGTCCAGGCTTAGTTTGTGTGTGGTGATCTCTGGTGGGATCCTTGTCATGCCGAGATGGGACCAAGCAAAAAAATTCATGTTAGCAATACGAAATTGAATGAGTTTTTTCCTGAGCTCGGGAGTTAACCCCGTGCCCAGGTATACATTTTGATCGGGCAAATATTCGATTAGTATGACTTGCTTCAGCTCTTCGACCGTTGATTTGGTAGCGTCGGAGTTATCGGGGACTATGAAGGATCGAGGAACCCCGTAATCATCGTCTTCATCAGTCCCCTGCTTGTCCGGTTGGGTCGAGGCCGGCATCAGTGATTGCATTTGGCTTCCTATTTTGTTTTCGAATCGAGCTCCTTTGTCGATGAGAGTGTTGATATTGGAATTACTTTATCGACGACAAACATTTCCTTTGTGGCGGGCTGATCCCCGTAGATCATTTTAATTCCCTCTGGTGTCGTGAATTTTAACACCTGGTGAAGGGTCGAGGGCACAGCTCTCATGTTATGGATCCACGTTCTCCCGAACAGAGCGTTATACCTGTCACACTCCTTTTTTACCTTACTAACCCTCTTAAAAATATAAAAAGATTTTTGAATCTCAAAAGGGTTTTCAATTTGAAAAGTGACAAAAGATTGCATTTTGAAGGATTTTTCAGAGTCGCCACCTGACAGTTGGTTTCGGTGTGCTAGGTCACTGTTTTTCTTAACAATTTCCTTTCAAAACACATTTGACTCTTAAACCAGTTTGCACTAGAGATTCTAGATAAGTGGGTTCATTTGACTTTGGGAGAAGCTGTGAAGCATTCCCCGAGTCCTATAACTAGTACGGTTGTGTACATGATCAAGTTGGCTTTTAAAATATTCGAATTGAGGTAATTATAAGAGGCTCAAGATCGTTCCACCTAATAGAAGAAAGATAAAAATAAAAATGAAATAGAAATAAAAGTACTACGAGTTCGGTTTCAGCCTCCAATTATAGAATACTACGGGGCATTCCCCGAAATAAAATATATACAAATCCTTCGGGGCATTCCCCGGATGAATTTAACTAAGGGAACGACCTCTCGCCTCAAAACTAACAAAAATTCTAAGGCTTGCCTACCCAAGTGTGGTCGGCCTACGTATGTTCCTAACGAAAGTATCAAACAACAAAATTAATTTAAACTGCGACTCAACTTAACAAATTGGCATGGTAAAACAATAATCCAAAACTTAAACCCGTTAAAGGCTACGTCCGTGTAAAGCCTAAATGTCAGCCAAACATTCACATTGATTTAATTTCTTCCATCCAAACCTAATTACTGTTAAAAGGTCCTACTATTAATTTTAGTCACTATCCTAACCAACTAATTTGCTAAGCCTCATTCACATCTTAAAAAATTTTGTTCTCATCACATATTGGCATTTGCATAACAATTTCTTATAATTAAAAATTTTATAAACAAAGGACTAGTCAAGCAACGATAAACCTAAGAATGCAAATCATCCATACGACAATGACTAGAATACGGTAGTAAACAAACACAAAACATTCATATGAGAAATGATAAATGAGGAAGAGTTTAGAATTGGACCTCAATTATATTAACAAGAACTCGGTTATAGCAAACTTCGGCGAACTAAATTTGACCAGAAAACAAAATAGTAGCAAGAGCTTGGACTGCGAACCACAGAATTAACCTTGAACAGCACCACCAAACCATGAAGCAGCAACCGAAATCAAATTGTGACTAAAATAGTTAACAAATCTGCTCCTTTGCTAACTAAAACTCCAATTAGTAAAGAGTGTAAAAGACTCACTGTTCCATTAACGGGTCAAATAAAAACAGAAATCAGAGCTGACAGCCAATGCAAATCGAAAAATCAAAGCTGGAGAATTTGAGTGCGGGAAATTCGAACGGATTTATAGGGTCGAATGCATAGACCCATTTTAGGATCCAAACTTGGCTGAGTTTTAAGGTTTTACGAGAATTTCTACAGTTTTCCTAGGTTGGTTAGGTTTGGGTTATTTTGTGGGTGGATCAAGGCTGGGGGTGAAGAAGAAGCAGCCGCTGCTTGAAGGGTCTTTGGTGGGCAACGGTGGTCTCCTGTTCGTGTGTGTTAGCTGGAGAGGATGACTTAGGGTTTGTAGGGTTAAGGGTGGTAGTAGATGGTGGAGAAGGGTGGTGTGACGAAGAAGAAGAGATGAGGGCGTTGATGGGGGCTGTTGTGTGTCGTTCAGGTCTGAAGAAGAGAAGAAAGTTTAGGTTTTTTTATCCCTTTAAGGGAAATGGGGTATGGGCTAACAAGATTTGGGCTTAGATGACTTTTGAGTTTTGGGTTGGGTCTATGTATTATTGGATTAAAATTGAGCTAAAAATTAAAATTCATAAACTATAGACCCAAATCCAATTCTTCTTGTACAATAGTATAAAGCACCTATAAAGATGTAAAATGACTCCTAATTAATTAAAATAAACTATTAAAGATAAACCTAAACTGAAACTTTTTTTTTGGAATTTTTCAAGATTATGAAAAATAAAAATTCTAGTAAAATAGTATGACTACAAAATATTAATGAAACTATTTTTTGTAATTTTTATTTTTTGTGATAAAATAAAGTAAAAAAGTCAAAACTAGTTAAAATAGCGATATTAGACCTAAACTAACTATTTAAATGCTAAAAATGTGTAAAATCTCGGGAAGGGTCAAAAATTATATGTCTACAGCTGCCCCTCTTTGACTGGAAATACGAAGAGTTTTCATAAAAGAACAACGAGACAGGTTTTTTTGTCCTAACCCTTTTTTAGAGAGACCAAAAACTAAAAGAGAGGGGAATGTGACCGAACCCTAGTATCAGAGCTACCTACATATCCTTGGCTATAAAGAAATCAGGCCACGTGTAGTTCAGAAGTAGGAAGAGTGACGGAGTATACCGAGGTGGAGAGCCGATTGAGGTGTTGTCGATGTTCCGGTCCGCGGTCCTGCTATTATATCAAATCAAAATCTAAAAGAACTGAGCAAGCCTATCATCTATGAGTTACAAGATTCCTATCTAATAAGTCTACTGAAGCTTGATCTTGAATATTGAATGGTTCTTCATGCAGACTTTTGATTTGAACCTTAATGCTTGCTAGCTACAGGTGATGATTCATTCTTCCACGACTTCTTCAGATCAAGACCGGACATGCAGTGCTCGTAACTTCAACCATGTTTTAAGCAGTTCACATCTTTCATCTGCTTCTGCATTTGGATTTACTTCTCTCTTCTTTTTTTTCATTCTGGATTGAGACTTCCTCTTTTAGTCATCTCGGACTGTTGACTCGCATTGTTGAGGCGAGCTTCTGCTACTTCTAACTTGAATTGAATTCTGAAATGAATTCCCTCGTTCTTCAGGTGGGCGCCTACTATTGTCTTGAAATTTGAAGTAACTCTGAAAAAAATTTCCTCGTTCTCCGGGTGGGTGCCTGCAATCAAAACAACAAAACAAACAAAATTTTCTGCCCAGGTTTGCACTAGGAAGATTTGTGATTTATTAGCAAAACTGTAAATCACCTATGCTATTGATGCAATGATGAGAGTAAAACTAAAGACTTGACTAGGATGTGCGTCTCCTGTGGGTAAAACCAAGAATATCTGACTAACAAATTCATCAGACTAGGTCTTTTATCTTAGGAGAAAATTCATCAGACTATGTCCTTTTTTTGGTTATCTTAGCAGAAAGATTCATCAGACTAAGTCTTTTATCCTAGGAGAAAATTCATCAAACTAGGTTTCTTATCTTAGGAGAAAGATTCATCAGGTTAAGATTTTGATCCTAGGAGAAAATTCATCAGACAGGTTTCTTGTCTTAGAGAAAGATTCATTAGACTAAGACGTTTATCCTAGGAGAAAGATTCATCATACTAGGGTTTTTTATCTTAGGAGAAAGATTCATCAGACTAGTATTTAATCCTAGGAGAAAATTCATCAGACTAGGTTTCTTATCTTAGGAGAAAAATTCATCAGACTAAGATTTCTATCCTAGGAGAAAATTCATCAGACTAAGTATTTATTCTTTTTTTTTTATCTTAGGAGAAAGATTCATCAGACTACGATTTCTATCCCAGGAGAAAATTCATCAGACTACTTATTTATTCTTTTTTTGTTATCTTAGGAGAAAGATTCATCGGACTAAGACATCGATCCTTGGAGAAAATTATTCAGACTAGGTTTTCTATCTTAGGAGAAAAATTCATCAAACTAAGATTTCTATCCTAGGAGAAAGTTCATCAGACTAGGTCTTCTATCTTAGAAGAAAAATTCATCATACTAAGATGTATATCCTAGGAGAAAATTCATCAGACTAGATTTTCTATCTTAGGAGAAAAATTCATCAGACTAAGATTTCTATCCTAGGAGAACGTTCATTAGACCAGGGCTTTTTATCTTAGGAGAAAAATTCATCATACCAAGATTTCTACTGGGAGAAAAATCCATCAGACTAGGATGTATTACCCTAGGAGGAAAAATGTGAAGAGCAATGACAACACTTTATGCACACTAGCAAGACAGATAAAGGCAAAGATTTGAGAGACTTTCCTTTGTCGGCTCTTCTCTTCTTTTTTTTTTTTTTTTATCCAACTTGCTTGCACTTCTTTGTTCATGTTTCAAACAAAGAAAACTTATGAGTTTAAAATGTGGTGGTTAGTTTGTGTCCTTGACTACGAGGGCGATTTCTCTTTCACTTGTTGTTGATACCTAATTTTTTCTTATATATTTTTAATATGAAAAATACCTTACAAATAGCATATATATGCATATATAAGCATGTCCAAGAGTTTTATTATTTTTTCATATTTTTAAAAGGTTTTTAAATTGATTTATTTCCCCCTTTTTATCCATAAAATCCCAATAATTATTTCCAAAATTATTATTTTGATAATTCATCTATTTTATTTTTATATCTATGCCAAAATATGGCTAAAATAATTTTTTACATTTTTTTACAATTATATTTAGTATTTTTAAAGCTAAATTGCACATAATTGTAATATTAGTCATTTTAAGGTTTAATTATGTTTTATATTCATAAAATTGAGTCTTGTATTTTTATATTGTTAATTATATACTATAAATTATTTTAGTACTTTGAATTTATTTTCAGAAAACTATTTGCTATTTTTTATAATTTAAAAAGTGAAAAGTGGCTATTTAACTCGTAGCCACATTTGGCTTTCAATTATAACCAAATCAAGCCCCAATTCCCCGACCCAATTTCTAATTAAAATCCGCCCCTGACCTAGTTAAATTTTACCTGACCCAGACCCCTTCTCGTCCTGGCCGTTGATCACAGAGTTCAACGGCCACCGTTCACCCTTACCTTTTTTAACCCAAACGACCACCCTAACCTAAATCATTCTCACCAACCCGCCGCCCTTAAAACCCCTTCCTCTCCAATTCTCTCTCCAACTTCACTCAAACCCTAGCCACCGCCACCCTAATCCCCTTCAACCCCCACCCAATCCATGGACTCCTATGGTTGTTTGAGACGTGTACTTGTCTCCTACGTCCCCTGGTGGCCCGCTTGTGTGATTTCATGGATAGATCTCAAAGGGATCTGGTCCAATCCTTGCACAACATCTATCTATGGTCTTTTTCCGGCCATCCATGGCTGTTCGAGTCAGATCCATGGATTTTCAGCAAAAACCGGTAACAATCTAATGTTTCTCGTCCTCTCTAGGTTATCTGAAACCCTAGCTCTTGAGATCTTTTACTTTTTTCTAAGATCTGTCTTAGATCTAGATGAATCTATAGGTTTTAACCGATCTTTTCTTCATCTCTTTTATTTCTTTGCAAATACCTAGCTAAAATCCTCCGATCTTTGTAGATATGTGATGGATCTATGGGATTCTTAAGGTTTTCACTTGTTTTCCTAAAAATGTTTCTCCGAGTTCGAACAGTTCTATATGTTTTTCAAACTAGGGTAGTAGTTTGAGGTTCAAAACCCTTTTTGCAAAAAAAACGATTTCTTTCTGATTACTGTGATTTTAGTATGTTTAAACGTTACCTGAGTCTTTCCTTTTGGCTCGATTCATTTTTTGTCAAGAAACCCCAATACTTCTGGGTTCGATTCGAAGTTTGAATTTGTTTGCAGTGTGTTTGCGTGATTATTATGAACCTCCTGGGCTTTATGTGTGTTCTATATGCTCTTGTGCTTCTCGTTTTGATTTGTTCTTAATGTTTCTTTGATTTTGTCTGAAACCGTGTTATTTATAGGTCTGACCATTTGTTTTACTGATTTCTCACACAATTTATGGTGATTCTATATGATCTCCCTATGTCTACACCTTTGATTCTGTGTATTTTCCTTGTAACTCTATACTGATTTTTGAAAATTGCTTCCTTACTTCTGTAATACTTTCCTTGGATAGTATTGATTCCTTGTGATTTTCAATCTCCTCCGTGATTCTTTGAACTAATTTTCAAAATCAATTTGTAATCTACCTGTTTATGTGCCCAATATAATGTTAGTATACTTTCCTTATTTGAAAATATTATGTACTTATTCCCTATTACAAGCACCATGTTATTACTATTCCTATTATGGAAAAATTAGACTTGCAAACAATTATTTTCCTTATTTGATACAACTTATACCCGTTTGCACTATGACTCCTTAATTAAAGGGAGTCCGGGTCTTTGATTGATTATACTTTGTATTATTTCTATAATTATGATCAGACAACACTTGTTTTCCACTTACTTTCAAAGCTATAAATACCCTAATGCTTTCATTAACAAGACACGGACAATTTAGTTCAGAACACACACTTACACACTCAAACTCTCTCTTCTTTCTCTGCTGCTTGTGCTACTGCTTGTCTAGCCGGCTGAAAGCCAAGGCTAGACTGTGGAATTCTACTCGCTTTACTTTTCTGCACTTTGCTTCTTTGACTGGTATGTCCTAGTTTAATTTTAAAGCTCCAACAACAACATGCTTCCTTGTTTGTTTCAGCTTCTTTCATTTTTGGTCTGCTTCTGCTTGTGGTTCTGTTAAGTTACATTATCAGCATGTTGTAATGTTTTCCCTTCCCCTTTAGATTAATGCACTCCCCTGTGTGTGTTTTAAGGCATACTTTTTCAATCACTTATTGTGTACTTGCTATCTTATGAATCCCAAACCCATATCCCTTCCATGTGTTTATGTTCTTTTAGTCAGTCTATGATTATGCCAGTATCAGTTATTGCTGTGCATGTCCAGACCAAACCCCTGCTAGGGTTATGTGCTTACTGATAAATGTCTATGTATCCCCAAATCCTTTGGCCCCCCTGTGTGGCTACTGATTCTATGTGTGATCCCATCTTGAGGTGTTTGACTTTTGTTTACTACTACCACTACTTTCAATCATCTCTGTTACTGATTACTTTCAAAAGATGGAGTTGACAGTCCAGTTTTTACACAAACACTTTTTCAAACTATGTCAAGCACTCTCACATATACTCTTAGAATACTAAGTTCTGCCCCTTTTGTGTGAGCCTTGCCTTGGGACCCTTGAGATCCCTCTGAATTTGGAAACATTAAAGCTAGCCTTTCCATACTACACTTACTCTCTTGGTTATGCAATTTGGATGTGAGCACTGCCTGGTATCCCTTGAGGTCCTTAGGGAACTCTCACACAACCAAATATGAGAAGGCTTTGGAACAATATTGGCATTTAAGGTGGTTTATTACATAACTCAGAGAGGAAGTCAGAATCAGGATTCCTATGGTTG